>NC_068568.1:4375000-5000000 GCF_025698545.1 Gossypium raimondii
GATCATAAGGGGCTGTAGTCTCATCGTATTGACAGTACAAATAGCCACATCGATCTGCTGTTGTTTGAATATTACATGAATTATCATCATTCTTAGCAGCATTGGAACCCAAACATGAGCTATTATCATTGCTTGATGTCTTGTCACTCTTGTCTTTCCCCCTTATGACATTATAACACGAGTAGATTTTACGTTTTGATCTCAATAGTTATTAGTAATAATAAGCATTTGATTAGTTTGTTTTAAAATTTAAAAAAATCGAGTAAACCAATCGATAAATTGATTAATAAAAAATAAATAGTTTTGACTATTAAAATAATTTAAAATATTATATAAATATATTGGCTAAAATATTTTAAAAACCCTAAAATCTTCTATTTTATTGAGATTAAAATATAGATAAATAACAAAACTATACATGAACTTTGGTCTAATGTGCAATTTTGTACATGAAATTTTGATTTGATCCTATTCTCATAAATTATTAACACAACTATTAACATCATTTTGTGTTCATATATTGCACACACGTATGATTATATTAATCCAATATAAAAAATAAATTGATGTATTTATTTTTTAAATGTATATGATTAAATCAAAATTAAAGTTTCATATATATAATCACACCAAACCAAAGTTCATGTATAGTTTAATTTATGATTTGGTCCGAGAATTATATATATATATATATTTATTTTAGTATCTAAATTTTTTTATCAATAATACTTTTAGAGATAAAATGGGATAAAATTAACAATTTAAATATCAAAGTAAAACTAAAAAAATTAGATACCAAAGTCTAGTTGAAGAGTAAAATTGTGAATAAAGCATATCATTTTTCAAAAATCTAATGGGAAAATTTCCTTTTAACCCCTCCAAAAAGTAAAATAATTCAATTTAAGTCTTTTAACCTTAGCCCTTCCAAAATTTTATAATTCTATCTTGACTCCCTGAAACAAAATACCCAAATTGAAGAAGGGGAAGAGCGACTACCACAATTTGTCGTCGATTAGGGTGGAGGTGTATAGCTGCAAAGCAGATAAGGTCGGCGAATAGTATTGAACGACACGATCACCATTGTTGAGCAGGATGGGAACAGCAACGCCGTACGCACTCCACTCACTATATGACTCCCAAACCTCACTCAATTTGAACCCTTCCTTCTCAGCTTCCTCTTTGCTTCTTTTATTACATTTCTGTAAATTAAGTAAAGAAAATAAAATTAAAAGGATTAATAAGAAAATAAAATTAAAAGGATTAATTCACAATTTAGCTCTTGAATTACACTTTCTTTTTGCTTTGGTACTTCAACATTTTGTTTTGTCTATTTTGGTACTTAAACTATCATTTTGTTAGAAATTTATCTCAAAAAGTACCGAAGTTGGTGTGACGTTTCGAAATTTCGAAAAAAGACGCACTTATTTAATAGTTATGCAACAAAAAATGACGTTGTAATAAACCTAAATTTAATAGAAGAGTTTTAACAATGTCATCAATTGAATTTGCATTTTAAAATTCGAAAAAGTAAAAACATTAAATTCCTTTAAAAAAATCTAAAAACACAAAATTTAACCAAAATAATAATTTAAATGGTGAACTTCTTGACTTTCCCTACTAAAATATATTTTCGAATTACAGAAAAATCCTAATTTTACTATTTTTATCTAAATAAATATTTTAATTTATACCCAAATAAGCTCAAAATCAACTTCTCACTTCAAAGAAAAGGGGTTTATGTAAGTCCAAAATTTCATTTGTTCGATAAAAGAATTTCTCAAAAAATTTATTATCTTGAACTAAACCAAAAATTTTTTAAAAATTAACACAAAAGGTAAAGAAATAATTTTAAATAATTAAAAATTAATATCTAATCGATCGACCAGAAAGAAAATAAAAATCGTGAAAATTAATATCTAATTGATCGGTATGAAAGCCTAGATCCGATAATTTTGGATAAAATAAAATAATAAATACAACACGACATGCATAGACCGATTTAACACGACACGTATAACGCGCAGATTATATTTTTTAAAAGATTTATTGGGTTATATTTATATATAAACAATTAGAAGAAAAAGGAACATGACATACAACACATACAAATAAATTATCTAAACTATAAAACATTAAATTGGATGAAAAAAAAGGGGGAAAGCAAAATCAAGAATGGCTAAACTTTAATATAAAAATTAAATTAAAAAAAAAAAAAAAAAAGAAGAAGAAAGATTCTACCTTAACAATGGGTGTGATGCATTGAAGAAAGCATTGAAGATTGGAATGGGTTGGAACGTTAGGCACTGTGAAATCCCATGGAGACGACATTTTCAGATGACACCAACCCCACTACTGTTCCCACTTTAATAAAAATCAATTTTTTTTGTCTCAAATTTAAGTAAGAAAAATAATTATACTGAGAAAATTTGACTTGATTTTAAAGGGAAAAGAAAATCAAAATTCAATGTCAGTGATGAACAAGTTGAAGAACAGTGCCATCGACTTTTTTTTTGTTTTTTTAATCTTTTTTGAAGTAAATAAGTTGAAAAAAAAAAGGGTTGAATGAAAGTATAATTGGGGTTTGTGAAGTAATAATGTTGTTTTGGCTACATTTGGCAAATGCCAACAAATCAACATTGATTTCAGTATCTCGTTTTTTTTGCTTTTTATAGTGCTACCAATTTCTTATTTATTTTGCATTAATTCATTCGAGTTTCCATGCATTTATCACTCATTTAATGATTTTTTTGGGACTGTTTTGGTTCAACAGATAGGACTCAATAAAATATAATCTCTGAATTTATCTTTACTTTATTAAAATTTAAAAGTTAGATTTTTATTTAAATTTAAATTTGTTAAAGCTATATTGTTGTATTTTACCAGTATTGAGAAGTAAACACTTAGTTTATTCGTTGGGAAAATATATGAATTTAAATAGTTGATTTTTGTTATTTTTTTATTATAAATTGTGGAATTAATGATTTTAAATTGATTTAATGGTAAGATTTAGTATTATTACCCAATTAGATTACCTTCCTAAAATGCAATGATTAAATTATAGTAAATTAAAGTCAATTTCAATATTATTTTTCTTTAGGATGAAATAATTAAAATATAATATAAATAAATTCTAATTACAATTATGACTATAAAATGCACCAACATGATTCAATACATAAATTGCTAAGCCTATTTTTATTTTTCATTCAAAGGTACTGCAGCAAATTTATGCTCGTATTCAGTATATTGAATCATATTTATTAAAATTTTAAAATTGGGTAAAAACCTCAGTTCACTTAATCTACTTTTTGTTTATGTAAATGAACTTCTAATGATAGCATATTATGAACTACGTTATAATTGAATAATAAAATAAACGAATTTTAAAATGATTCATAAATGAACTTGACATATTTGGTTCGTGTTCAATTTACAGGTAGAATACAGAGAAACAAACAAAAGAAAAAGAATACGAGGGGACAAAAAAGCAATACATTGTGTATGTATTCTTATCAAAAAGAATTTACAGCTACCCTCATTGTTTGTAATGGCACAAATGAAGGGGGGTTAACATGAAAATTAATATATAGTTGTTTTGGAAGAGAGCACTCGCATCCTGAGATATGATAGACGAAAAGAATATCGAAAAAAAAAAAAAAAACACCTCTTTTGGCTGTCATATGTGATGGCCTGGGAAGCGACCGATTAGTCTGCACTGTTCTGGAAGCAAAGACGAAACTACTTGTCCCTTGAGGGGAAAAAGCTCGCCATCGATGCCACAACCGTTATGTGTGTGTTTTCTGGCCTTGATCTTAACTGATTTCACCTGCATCTCGATAGAAGTTACAGTTAGATAACATTTGTGCATAGTATAGGACCCGGTATTTAATGATGTTCCGACAGAAAACAGTCATTATGTTTCCGGAAATAAAATGAAGATAATAAGGAAACATAGCTCTAACGGCAAAACACGTGTTCAAACCGGCAACAACTAATATGCTATATTAGAAATTCGGGATTGTTTATGGACTGCAGGAAAATTAATGTGTATACCTTAACATACTCAACATATGGCAGTGAAAGGTGTTTGCCCATCTGTAGCAGCAAGAAAAATCTCATCAGCCTCAGTCGCCCACTCCCATGAACTAAGAGCATATCCATGGTGTTGTCATCGTGTTCAGCTCTTGGAGCCACTACCTGGGAACTCTGCACAGTTCTGCATGCATGGTTGCACACAAGGATGCCGAGAAATGGCCCCTTAGTTACAATCCATTTATCTTTGAATCTAGGGACAACTTCCTTATTTATTCTGGATTCAACATCATCCGATGGCCCTGGTAACTCTATTGGATTTTCAACATCCCAATTAGCCTCAGTGTCCCATTTTGGTTCAGCATCCCAAATTGGACCTGGATCGGACAATGTTGAAGATATATCCTCTCTGTCATTTATTGCTGCATTACCCCAAGAACATTGGGAAGGATCATGTGCTGCCGTCAATCCACTCCATCCTTTATCTGTCCTTGATTTTGTTCTGGTCCTTGGCCAGTTTAGAGTCGAGTGTGGTAATTGGGGATGAATAACTTCCGGCTCAGCTGTCAAATTGCTTCTCCCAGATGATTGCCGTTTAGACTTGGGATCAAGGCCTCGCACATATTCAGATGGTTCGGTGCTGGCGTGGGTGGTACCAAATGTGTCCATCTCACCTCCAGACATTCGGCTAGGAGTCATTATTGAATCAATACTAGATAAACTAGAGGCTCTGGGAATGCCATCTGTGTTTGACCTCCTCATAATGTCTGTATATAGGTCTGACATGTCAACTACTTCCCGATCGGCAGAGTTTTTACCGCCTTGATCCTCTTTTGCTACTGGAAGGTACTGCACTTCGTAGTTGTACTTCGGTAAACACAGAAATTTTTGGAAACCGGCAACAAAGTACCGTAGAGGGCCAAATCGTTTCTGATATTTCTCAGAAAGTTCCAACACTGCAACAAATGAAAAAAAAAAAGAGAACACAATTATAATTCCCATGATAAAGACAATAAAAGATTTGGAAATTATTTTTATTTACAAGCTTTATGTTCACTCATTCTATACACAGAAAACCATGAATGCCTTCTTTAAATCTAATTTGCCTTGAATTTGTTCATGTTCATGGATCTGTCTTCTTTAAATCTAATTTAACCGAAACAAAGAAACGGAAAAGCACACAAAACTAGCAAGCAAAACAGGCAAATGGGACCCTAATTCACCATCCTTGAACTCAGTCATTGAATTGGTATTTAACTATTGTCAGTTACAGTAAGAAGCATGCATCATCTGATTATAATTCAGAGTATACGAAATATGCTGAAGATCTATGCCAAACAGATTATAATTCAGAGTATACGAAATATCTGACATAAGTTCATAAGAATGAAACCATGTTAGTTCAGGACTAGAGATTAAAGGTTTACATGGTGCATAAAGCTTAAATAGGCAACTTAAAACTAAAAGACTGAAACAACAGCTGAAGACAGTTAAAGATGGTCAAAGAGCAAGTCTGACATATGATTTGAACTATAGAAACAAACTTATTGTGATGGGACAACAGAAACAGATGGGAACAGAAGACAACTTCTCTCTAATGCAGGGAAATGCGGAAAAAATGACAAGGAAAACCGGTCATCTCCTCTAAGAGCCAAAATTGGTGATCAATTACATGTGCGCAACATATGTTAGGAACTGGGCTGAATGCTCGAATCATTCAAAAAGGATTATCATGGTCATAAGTGCAACTCCCAGTCAGAACTGAGGCATGATAGCAATTAGCAAGGTATGTTAGTTTGGAAGCATTAAAGCATATGACAGGCCATATTCAAACAAACCAGAAATAAAAGAAGATTATTGTGTTAACCAGGATAATCATTCCTCTCGCAAATCCATACCATCACTGGCAAAACCATAATAGGTGCATGTCATCCCAAAGTGAATAAGACCGGTCTGAACCCACTCAACAGCAAAAACATCTGTAGCAGTAAGACCTCCCTGAAACCAACAAGAACCTCAATTATTGGCACCAAAATGCCCAGTTTGAAGTTAATGCATCTATAACAGGAAAAATCTGGTATTTCCAACATTCTTCTTATTATGAGGGTGACTACAAAAAGACCATGTTTCCACTAATAGAGTCAACAGCATAGAGACATTTATACTAAGAGGAGAATGATATATGTATGCAAGGTTAGCTTATTCACACTTATAAGGAGAATGATTCAAAAAATTTATTTCACCAGGCTGATGTAAATATTGTCCTGTATGGCAGCTCAAATCCAAAAGATACAGACAATTATGTATACCATTTCAATTCAGGTGAAAGTACCTGCCAAGGCCCTCTATTATAGAGACCGGATCAAATTAGTCTCTCTACTACTAAATGGGTCAATTTTATCCCTGTATTATTAAAAAGAACCAAATAGGACCAACCTGTGATAGAGTTAACCTTTACTGTTTAAAAAATAACATGGAAATTAATTTTCTCATTTGCATTTAAACTCCTAACAAAAGATTTCATTTACACAACCATAAAAAGCTTTCACAAAATATTAAACATTTTAAACAGTAAATGTTAACTCCATTGAATTTAATAGTACAGGGACTAAATTGATCCATTTAATAGTAGGACTAATTTGATCCAGTCCTTATGTACATTTACCTTTCAGTTCATCCAGCTAATTAATTTGAATTATGTGAGCCATTGTTAGAAACAATTCAAATTAAGTATATTGACACATAATCTAATACTAATCAATAGATGGTATCCATTACAAAAACCAACATACTTAGGTTGAGGTATGCCTTTGTGTTAGTAAACTAATAAATAGGTTGGTTGTTAGTAAACCAACATACAAGTGTTCGTTGTAAACAACCTTACAAGCCAAGAAATCAAATATTGTAAACCTATAAATAGGGTTGGTAACTCGGCTAAACATACAAGAATCCTACTACATTTCAAGCTCTAATTGTTTGACGCTTTCCCTCTTGTGTCAGGTCATTTTAAATAATTAGTCTTATACTACATAAAATAAATTAGTAACTTAAATAACAAGCTGGCGGAATCAAAGACAGGTTGCTCGATCTCTGTAGTTCAGGTGCAAAATTACAGAGATTACCGACTGTTGAATCCAAGGAAAACAGATGCCACTGTAGCTTTAATTAAGACCGGGATATCACTGAAGAGGGCAGAATTGGTTATAAGGACAGTGTTCCTACCACACTTCAGTGCTAAAAATGCATTTTCTACTATCATATAGTTTTTAGTTATTTTAGTTAGCTTTATTATATAATCAGAAATATAGATTCCAATGATCTTCAAAGCAACATAATTAGGATTATCAAAGAATTGTTAACCAATTTCAGACCCATGGATCAAAAAGGTTTCAACAAGAAGATAGGCATCAATCTATAAAGGGGTAATAGAATAACCAGAAGCAAGGAATATTTCATGTTTTTTAGCATTACCTTCACAATAGAAATTGCAGCAGAGACTGGATCTCTAACTCCAAGAACAGTCCAAACCAGTGAATTGTCAGAACCTGCTGGTATAATTCCAATGGGTATAGAAATTCCTTCCTTTTGGTTATCTCTACTAAGCAGACCATTTAGAACCTAACAAATTTACCAAGTGGAAGTAAATACTTAACAGTAAAAACAGAAATAACAGGCACTCAAATCCAAAGGACAAGGAATCTTTATATCATATTAAAGTGCTACCAACAAAGCAATCTAGCCCCTGTTCAGTATCATAAAACACCCACACCATAAAATCCTCAAACAAACTAGGGAGAAGTCCCATACACTGAAGATCGAAAAATCTGATGGTTTAAGCAATTGCAGTATGACAAAGAAACTTAAAATCAGATATTCTGTACAAACAAAACTTCAGCGAAGGGCAGAAAAAGAACTACCAAGCATATGATATAATTTGGAACAAGGTTTCTAGGTGATTTCTTGCAATTACAGATGAAGAACATGAGCAAGGGAAATATTTCTTATTCACTGATGTATAAGGGGCTAGCAAGAGCATTATCATAAAGCACTGATCAAGCTAAAAATTAAACTTCATAGGATGAATTAAAATTTAGTAGACTTGCGTTATAGAAAATTTACTATATTTAAGGCGTGCAAGAAAAATGGGGAAAAACAAGGGAATCGTGAAAAATGCCATGGGCCACAGCAATAAAATGACCGAGGATAATGTAACACATAATTCGACTTTGCCTAATCCAAACCACCATAAAAGAATCCTATACAGCTATTATCTATTTCCAGGGTCAGGATTTCTATCTAACAACTTCAAAAGTTGTATCCTTTTAAGAGCAAAATGATTTCCAATTTTTGGCCGATGAAAGCTCAAAATAGAGAAGCTATATACCATGTTGGGGATCAGGCAAAACTGCATTTGATACAGATACAGCCTCACTTGCAAATCAGTCCTCTCTACATTCAGAGGACAAGTGTATATATCAGCCAAGACCTTCTGATTAAGAATATAATTTGTAAACCAAAGATGATTTATGTTGCAATAAATAACCATTCCGAGAGATGCATAGCATATAAAATACTGTAGTATCCTTCTTTTACAAGATTAAGTTGGATAAAGTTCAAAGTTGATTTTGTAACCCAATATCTTTAATACCATTAAAAAGTAAGCTGGAAGAATACACTTGCATAATGAGTAAATAGAAATCCAATGTACTTTAAAAAAATAGTTACTATTCCTTCCCTAAAATTGTATCTCAATCTTATTATTGAAGCAATGTTATTAGAGGTCTCCAGGAGGAATCACACAATGAAACAACAGAATACCAGTTGCCTTAAAAAAGTTTCTGCATAATTTTACTTGTCAATGTAGCTCAACAATACAGACAGTACCGAAAGGCTAGAAAATTAAAACACATTCCCAAGAAAACTAATAAATACAAAAAATGAGAATTTAACTAAATTTGAAATGCCTAACCTCATTGATAATACCATCACCACCAACGCATATAATTCCTGAAAGAAGTAGAATGATTTAGATTCATATTCATGGACAAGGATAAAAATTGTCAAAAGCTAGAATAAGTAATTAAGTATTCAAGTAGTACTACCATCAGGGCATGTGCTGATATCAACAGTAGATGCCAACTTTTTAGCATGGCCAGCAGATGTTGTTTTGACTACCTCCAACTCAAACCCTGCAAGCTGTCACGATTTGCATATAAAATTTGAAACTCAAAACAAGGCCGAACTCTACACTAGCTTCTCCTTGACAATAACGTGAATAACACAAGAAAGAAAGCAGAGACTTTATAATAAAGGAAAGAAGCTAGAAGTAACGAAAATGAGAAAAATAAAGTGCACAACAAAACAAAATATCATTATCCTAAAAATAAGCAATGTTTGATCATTTAATAGTAAACAAAGATTATAAACTATTAAGAACATGACCCATAATCCCTTCCTCTATTTTACTCCAATAATATCTATCCTCATACGGAAAATCCTCAGAATTTATGTGTGTCGAACATGCATCTTAGAATAAGCTGACACCTTAGGAAGACAAGAGTTTACAACTACAGCCACATGCAATGCTAAGTATGCAATAGGATTCAAGACATCCAGCAGGGAACAAAAGAAGAACCCTCTTATTCATTTTTTATACAGACCTATTTACATCCAATGTAGCACTCTTATGAACTTGGAAATCCTAAAAATTTTGTAATCTATCAATGATACATGCTGTAATTAGGGTCCAAACCCCACTGAAATAAAAGCAACCCTTCCCACAAAACATAATATAAGGTTTGATAATATAAGGATCTCTTCTTTTACCGATAAATAGTTTTGCCATGAACTTTACCATTTTTGTTTCACTTTGAAGGCAATCTAAGCAAAAATGTTCAACGGTCTAGGCTTCTACAGTTGTTGCAAAGAATCCTAACCCCTCTTCATTTCTAAAAATTCATTTTACCCTGACAACACTTTTCCCATAAACATAAAGCACAAAAAGTCAAATCAGAGAAGGCTCATTGCTGGAAGCAATTATGGGGAAGAGCTCAAATATTTCTGAAAGGATGAATTGAAGCAAGGCCAAGATGATCTAGATGCAAACAAAGGGAAGTTCAGGCTGGTAGCTTTGGATCCGAAAGCAGGAAATAATAGCTAAAAACACACAACCATCAGATACAGAGAAACAATCAATGTGGGTTCACCTAAGTGAAAATGTAGCATGTACTTATTCATTTGAGGGGTTGATACGGTAAGAGGAAGAGAAATCCAAGATGATCTAGATGCAAACAAAGGGAAGTTCAGGCTGGCAGCTTTGGATCCGAAAGCAGGAAATAATAGGTAAAAACACACAACCATCAGATACAGAGAAACAATCAATGTGGGTTCACCTAAGTGAAAATGTAGTATGTACTTATTCATTTGAGGGGTTGATACTGTAAGAGGAAGAGAAATCCAAAATGAGAACAGAAATTGTGATTACTGACAACATATTCCAATGTATTAAATCCATAAATAATGTGGAACTGTCAGAACTAAAGTAAAATCCATATGAACTGCTAAGATAAAAGATACACAACATACCTTCAATATTGGCTCTGCAATGCCATGGAAAACTTTACTAGAACGACCATGGCCTGACCTTGGATTCAATATAACAAGCATTTGAGGTGGATTCTTGCACCTGAACAAGAGTTCAGGTGGGGTATCTATAGGAAAAAGTTCAGAAGAACCTTGCTTCCTTGAAGAAACTAAAGGCTGAGGCAAACAATTGATGGAACACTGCTGATCTGCAAACCCAGCAAGCCATTGAACTGCCTCTTCTACACTAGAAGCCTCGAAATAAAAATCCTTCCGACTCCTCTTTGGTTTAATAAAACAAGAAAGGCCATAAGAACCCTTTTTTAGAGGATAAGAATGCACAATGAAATGTCTAACACCAACATTGTAGGATACCTGCCAAGATAAAGAATCTAAATAGACTAATAGCAACCCTCACAAAATCCAAAAATAAATATTTATGGCAAATGGTCTATTCAGTGGTTAAATGATTACCGAGACAACATCATCAAGAAGCAAGACATGAGAACCCCAGACCAGGGCCTTGCTAGTGAGTTTAGCAACAACAGCGTCTTGGTTGGCAATATCGGAGGCAGAATTCTGCTCTACATCGTCGGGATTAGCATTAGTGGGGACATTCTTTCTCTTGTCCAAAATGAGCTTCCCTGAGTAAACCACGTAGCCAAGCAAATCAGATTTTTCATCCCCTTCTCCAATATCGATCCGGTGCTCGTCGCGCTTGGATTTATCTGGCTGATCATCCGTGACAGGAGCTTCACCACGTCGGGAGGAAGCCTTCAGCTTCTTAGTACGTTTCTCTGGTAACACAATTGGAGAAGAGTGAGATGCTATCTGCGAGCACAAGCTCAGCCGCCTCAACGACTGCTGGGACAGCGGATACGGCGACTGCGACGGAGACGAAGACACTCTCACTGACGGACTGTTACAACTCCTCGATAGACTCCCACTTTTCGGCATGTTCGTTCACGCGCTTTAGCTCCGTAATTGTCACCAACAAAATTCACAACCACGGAGAAATAAATAGATGGAGACATGCAAAAAAAAAAAACTCGTTCCTTTTTCTTATATTCTTAATATATTTAAGATCTCACACCAGCTGTGGAGAAAACTCGGAGATTATGATAATCCGAGATCGAATTGCGATCAGAGGCCTCCCTACAGTTCGACTCGTACGATTAATCTGGTAGATCAGCTTCAGAATTTCAATTGTTTATT
Organism: Gossypium raimondii; assembly: GCF_025698545.1. Classification (NCBI taxonomy): domain Eukaryota; kingdom Viridiplantae; phylum Streptophyta; class Magnoliopsida; order Malvales; family Malvaceae; genus Gossypium; species Gossypium raimondii. The sequence goes on from NC_068568.1 coordinate 4,386,830, forward strand.
GATTTCAAATAGTGCCATTAATCGAAATGTGAATAATTTGGAGACTTGAAAAGGTTTAAAACAAACGGAAACGGTGTTCTAGCGAAAATGAAACTCACCGGAGGACGGAGCCGGCGACTATGGTGGCTGCCGGAATGTTGGTTGAGATAACCGGATTCGTTGATCGAAGGTTATGGTGATTCCTTCTCAGGCAACCTTTTTTTAATCCAATCACCGTTTTTTTCTTTTTGATATTTTTATATCAATTGTAAAATAAAGATAAAAATTTAAAATTATTAATTTATTACTCAGAATAATAAGTCTTTTTGATAAAAAAAATGATAATGCTACTGATTTTTTTTCTTTTTGCTATAATAAAAAAAAAACATATCATCTATAATACTTTCAAAAATAAATTTATCCATAATAGAAAAAGCAAGTGTCTTTTAGACAATTATTATTCATATTTTAAAAGTGATCAATGATTATTTATTAAATTTATTAAAAAAGTTTAAATGTCCCACACATACACGAAATACAATTTTCTTTTGTTTTTTTTTAAAGTTATATGACTACGTTCTTTTGTTTAAATTTTAATTTTCATTTAACTAAATAAAATTTGACGAAAAACCTGATTGATAATTTGAGATGCAATTAAAATTTAGAACATTTTGAAGGATAAATTTAAAATAAAAGTAATAATTTAAGGATGTATGTGGTGCCTTCATGTAACCAAAATTTTAACCTTCACAAATAAATTTAACAGAATAATACATATCCCTTTGGATATTATTTTTATAAGAAAACTTAAAAAGGTAAAATGACTTGTAAATAATAAATAAAACTTTTGTTAATCTTTTTATAATTGGACTAATCAATCCATGAATCCTCAATTCAACTAATTTGATCAGTAGATCTGATTTAATTGAATTAAATATTAAAAAATTATAAAAATTAAAATATTGATCCAACTGTCTATATTAATTTACGAGTCAACCGATTCAAGCTCTTTCTTTAAATCAATGGGCTAACCATTCTCAATTTTACCAGCCTTTAATATCATTCAGCGCATAATTGAACCAAAAAATATTCATACATTCAACACACGCCTAAATTTTGACATGTTGCATGTACTTATACCACGCTGGTGATATCATTTGAATCGTAGTTTATGTTATATTTTAATTATTTTTCGAGTCTAAAATTACTGGGTCAAGTTCAACTATAAGAAGAAAAGCAACATAGATTTTTACAGTTTGGGTAGGGTTACAATCATCTATAATTTACCCATTAAGTCATGAACTATCAACTACCTAAGTATCAAATATACAAAATAATACTTATCAAACTACAAAACTAGCTCGGGGCATTTCAAAAAGGGAGGAGAAGATAGTGGCTATCAAAGCAAATACTTACTAAAATCTTATCGCCGGAAGTGAATATTCACTGCTGACGGTGGCAAGAACAAAGATGGTTGGATGAAGGAGAGAGCCAATGGCCAAGCAGGATGGAACAGGAAATGCGAATACTTTTTGCTCCGGCCATCCGCACCACCAAATTCAGGGCCTAAACCGAAAAAGGTTTAGACCATTAATACTTTTTCATACTATGCAACTACGGGACATATAAATGGAAAGTGAAATTTGATTAAGATATATATGACAAAAAAAGGTTGGGCGGAAAAACCCCAAGTTTAGGTAATTGGGATAACACGAAGAAAAAGCATTACCTGTCTTGATCTTAAATTTGAGAATGTTTGGTTGCCTTCTAGAAATGAACCTGATGGGATGATCTGTCGATTGTCTGGGCCGGTCAGTTGCAGAGATTAGCTGCAAGAACATGCCAGAAAATGGTGAGGCGCTGATCAACCAGGTTTGAAGGAGCAGATAAACAATAAGAAGAGGGAAGGCATACATCGAAGAAAGAGAAACTATGGCCTCAAATGCCCGCAATGACATAAAAGAAACTATGGCCTTAAACAACGAGGTAGAAAGCATGGGAATATACTAGCAGCCAATGAATCAAACCTTTTCATCAAATCGGAAGAGAGACTGATCAAAGTAGGGAGAAGGACTCATTGATTGACAATTTAAAGGCAACGAGGACAGCATCTTCTTTACAAACTGCAGAAGAGTCATCAGGCAATTAGGCATACAAACTTGAAGATGAAGACTTAAAATACTATGCTGGAAATGATATCCAGCAACACCATTACCATGCCTGGCAGAATCCTGATGAGGAAAAATATCCAAAGGGAATTCCATAAATATACAAGAAAACTGTAAAAGGGTAGACTAGTAACAACTTCAGATAAAGAAATTAACACCTGTGAGACACTGGTGGCTTTATTCTTCATGCTCTTTAGTTGTTCAAGAGCATGAATATTATTTGAGTGAGAAGATATGAAATTCATATACATTGAATTTATTGATGTTGCGTGGAAGTGGTCACAGAACCGCTCAAAGAGAAGGTAAAGTTCATCTGCTGCATTCTGAATGAAGTAATATATCATGTGAATGTTCGAGAATTCAACAAAGAAGACAAAACAAACAAAACAATAATGAAATAATACCTGATAGAATGCAACAATTTCAGTTGTCTCCATATTATATACAGCAAAGAAAGCCGGAAGTTGGTCAGTGTTGCGTGATGCCTGAAATTTTCAAGTCAAAAAATCATAATGTATTTCAATCAAATATTTCTGTATAAAGCACAGCCAGTATAACAATCCATAAAGAGCTATTGAGGGTTTTATGATAAAGAAATATGAATTTTGAAATTCTTTCATCAAGACACTACAATATATATATTTCCTTAAATATTTTAGGCCCTATTATTACTATTGTCTAAGGCACATGTTGCTCTGACTCTTCATTTCTCTTGGAAGTTTTCGTGTTTGACACAACACATATCCAGACATGGGTACAGGGATATGATCCTTCAAAGACTCCAAATACATGAAAGTCTTGGAAAAATTGGACAGACCCATTACAAACACATACCGGTTTCCTACACTCATAACGAAATTCAAGTAACATATGTACAAGCAAAAGCAAGAAAATCTTACCCCTACATCAACACTGCCAAACTTGATAAGCAGATGATGCCGGTCCAAGAATTGTACCTTTCCAAGAGTTGTGCATAAATTTGTTACATTTCCGTCAACTAAATAAGACTTTGATCATCCTATATCGAAGGACTTAAAAACAGAATAGAAAAATAATTTCATTTGACTTGTGGGAAACAGCAGCACAAGTGTGTAGAACATAAAATAAATTAAAATTCTACCTTCAAGATCACCAAATCAACATAGTCCTGGAAATGGAAATAAAACTTCTTCTTTAAGCATTGGACCCTCTGATATAGCAAAAAAAAAACCATTGCAATTAAATCTCTGAAATTCAAGAGATAAAACTATTTCTGAAACTCTTCCTAAAGCTTCTTAGAATACTGATAATATAAAGTGATCTGAAAACAAAAGTAACTTCAAAAGAATATAATTAAACATGAGCAAAACAAAATAAAAGTTACTTTGCAGGTGCAGAAAGCTAACCTGGGTTTGATCTGTTTCTTCACTCCATATTTCTCGGAAGATGAATGAAAGTAAGCGTTGTTTGATACCACTCAAAAAAGAATTGTTTGAATTAGGCTGGTCATGATTTGTACCATTATCTACAAGATCTCCACGATTACCCGCCAACTGATGCAGTTAACTTTTGTTAGAAGTTGAGAAACTTTATCATCAATAGTTAGATAGTTAGCTCAGAAACTCCACCTTGATGTAGCCTCTCAGGTTTAACAACTAAAACAATGAACACTATGGGCAGAGTCCAGAGATACATGGTATGGAGAAAGCCTTTTGCGTCCAAAACATTTACAAACACAAAAGTAGCCCTAAATTGAAAAGCTTTCAGACTAGTAGGAAACCAATGAGTGAAAAAACCCAATAACTTCAATTTACTAGTAAGAAAGTAAGAACAGTTGAAGTGGAATCAATGATGCCTAAGCTAACCTATGCAATACTTGCCAAACATAATAAAACTCAAATAGAGAACATAAAAGAAAAAATATATATTGCCTGAGAACTGGAATTTATAAAAAGCTCGTCATCTTCACGACAGTATGCACCGATAGCTCGCACATCAACAAGGTTCCCGGAGTCCCTGATTTGAAGAATGTGTATTGTTTGATAACGAAGCGACACAACTGCCAGCAAATCATCATACAAGAAGGCACCCATATTATGGGTAAGATTGACACAATCATTGTGAAATACCTTCTCATCTAGCTTAAACCCATCTTCCAACCTGATTGAATTACAAACTCAAAATTAAGAACAGAACTTCATAGCATTAACAAATAAACTATTTCTACTAGTAAATTTCCTAAAAGAATAATTCAAAATCCGTTTGGGGAAATTCTAACAAATAGCCCATCAGTACTGCTTAAATTACCATCTTGTTGAGTGGATTTTGGCTACTTGAGCAGAAGTCTGTGAAGTGCCGGATACCCTCAACAGTTCCAGCATTGGGCCTGGGTGTAAGCGCAAATGCTGAGGTTTCCTTAGTGGGTGAAGGTTCTCCCACTCCATAAACCTGGCATGGCTCTTGTTTGATGCCGACGACACGTTACAGACTTCTCCCACGGAGGTCAAAATCCCCTCAACCCATCTATAGTAGGGATTCTATAACAAATGCAGTGTTCATCTTGAATTTGGCAAAGAACAGTGCAGAGTAGACAAACCTGAAGAGGTGAATAGTGATTTTTTCAAACGATGGAACCCCAAGGATTGCACCATCCGTGCCACGAGCATCTTGAATTTGTGCGGTGGAAGTAGCGAAGATTCCGTATTGATTACTCTCCATGTAGAGAAAGAAGTCTTTACATATAAGCTCGTTGCAGGAAGCAAGTGGTTTAACATATAACTGTGTGAAGAAACTCTCAAACCTCTTAGCTTGGGGAGGGAGTTCCTGGTTATTATCACAATCTTCTCCTTTACACGAAAACGAAAGCCATGTCGGCCTATACACAATCAAATCCTGACGGTTCCTACTGAAACACACAAAGTACTGACCATCATCCGTGAATTTAAAAAACGAATGGTCCGGACATTCCACATCATATATCGTAAAACTAGGAACTAAATTCTCGTAAAATCTCCTAGCAGAGTGAACCTGTAATTGATACAAATCATCAAACAAGTGGTGGGCAATAAAAATATAAACATCAAAATATAAAAATAAAGGTTGGAGAAATGAACATACACTGGTTCCAGGCGCAGGGGTTCGAATTTGACGCTCGAAAATTCGGGAAGCGACATTGTTGGTTTTGAACATCACCTTTAAATAAATTAAAAAACCCAAACAAGTACAAAAGAAAAAAATTAGGGAACGTTGAGTTGTTGAAGGATATTGAAATGGATATGGAAATTTTTTATCTTTTTTCTAGTTTCCTTTTTGGTTCTTATCGACAAGTATAATACAGTAATAAATAAAATAAATAGTAGAGATTGGGAAGATGGAGGAGAAAGAGCGTCGACGTAGGCAATTGGAAGGTGGGGAAGTGTTGAGAGGCTGAGAGAGCGTTGAGTGGCAGTGTGGGACAGTGAGCCACTTTGAGATCCAGACTTCGGCTTTTAAAGGTGGAATGAAAACAACTGATGAGATATTTGTTTCTTTCATAAAAACAGATGAAATCTTTATTTTTTTTTCTTTTAAATATTTGAATTTAAATTTTTATTATTAATTAGATTTTATGATTTGGGTGAATGTATATATTTTATATTAAAATAAATTAATGAATAATAAAATTCAATTGAATGTAAAATTAAGAGGCCAAACTATTTGTCAAAATTTGATTGAATGCAAAATTAAGAAAACATTTCTATAAACAAACTGTCTGTCAAAATTTGATTAAATGCAAAATTAAAATGACATTTCTATATCAAATTGATATGAAATGGACTTGTCATGCCAAACTACATGGAAAATATTTTGATTAATTGTCATTAAAATCATATTTAAAGTTTTCGATTCATTTTAAAAACTAATGGAATTACTGTAAAAAGCCCTAGAACACAATCTTATTAAACTCAAATTTTTTATTTGATTCTCAAATGTGGATTCAAAATTACTTTTTAAATCAAATTTTCAAATTTTCTTTTTTAATATTTTTATAGGTAATTGATTGTGTCAAATTCTTTAATATGTTTTTATTTAAAATTCATCAAAATATCTTAAAATAAATTAAGATAGGTGCAACTTAACAAGTAAATAACTTTAAAATAATAACAAAATTAACAATAAAACAAGTGTTATACAATATTCAAACAATAACAACAAAATAATAGCATATAATAGTGAAATGGTAGCAATATAGGGAGAAAATAACAAGAAAGTAGCATTACAACAACAAAAAATAGCAATTTTTTTGTCTTTTTGTGAATTCGAGTCAGTCAGGTCGGGCCCAAACAAAAAATATATTACCAGAGGCTTGACCTGCTTTTTAAACTGGACTTATATTTTTTTCCAAACCCATTTTTCGGACCTATATTTTTGCCCAAACCCTCCTACTTTTTGGGCAGGCCTTTAGGCCAAGTTGGGTGGTCCGACCCATGAGCAGGTCTAGCTCAAGTCTCAAATAATGTTTTTTTTAATTTTTTTATTTGAAAGATTATATAAAAATATGATAAGATGAAAATATTATTATAATAATATTAATTATCATTTAAAGTAAAATGTATTTTAATACTTTTATAGCTTAATTGGTGTCCAGTTACTCATAAACCAACTTAATCAACCACTTTATATATAGTATATATATTAAAATTATCATAAGCATCGAGTGAAAAAATATTTAAGAAATATATTTTAAAAAATTATGTAAAATTACATAAATTTTAATTAAAATGGTAAATTTAAGTATTAAAAATAATGGTATCTTAAGTTCAAATCCAATTATTGTACATTCTTGTCATTTTTGTCGACTATATTAACTTTTATTGATTGGTGATCAATTCATTTCGATAATTTTAACGTAAGACCTGAAAATACCTAAAAAAACAAATAAATGTCGATTAAAGCTTAGCTCAATAAGCACTATTGTTATTGGAAAAATTAGAATGAAGGGTATTTGAACGTGATTAAATGCATTTCTTTTTCTATTTTAAGGATTGGGATTGAGATATATTATAAATAGAAGTTCGATGTAGTTATATTATTACTTTTTTATGTTATTTGAGCAAATATAAAGCTGAAAATGCAGCAGCAGCCAAATTATGTTTTTTTATTCAAATTAAATGTAATTCAAAGCCTTTTATTATTCTTTCATTCATAGGCGATATCAATAGTTCATGATGGCGCATCTCTCTATGCAAGTATTGACACAGCCTGCAACTTCCCTTACAACTAACAAAAACAAAACAAAGCGTTGAGTTCATATACATATTTACTTACCATCAAATATTAATATAAAAAGAAAAAAAGAAAAATTATCAGACTTCCCTTGGCTGCTTAACCTTGAACATATGGTGGCGGCACATCCAAGTGTGCAGAACGTTGAGTTGCTAGTGTGATGGGTGTCCTCAATAGTCTCCACCAACAGGGGTGAAGCCAGGAAATATTTTTAGGAGGGCGAAATAAAATTTTAATTTTTAATAGTCTATATCTTTATAATTTTTAAAAAATTAAATTAAATTTTCATAATTTTAGGGGGGCAAAGTACAATTTTACCTTTACTAATTTAAAATTATAAAATTTTCTAAATGGCCAAAACAACAATTTTTTATTTTAAGGGGGGTCGGGGCCCCTGCCAACCCCCCTTGTATTTGCCTTTGTCCACCAGTGCTTCCGAAACCAGGCGATGTTGAATGCAGTCTTCAAGGGAGGATCCGTTGGCGACGCAGGTAGTAAAGCAAAACGTATACTATAACTCAATTGGGATGAGTGCTGTAACAACTTGATGTGAGGGGCTAACGAGGATCTCCAACATTAAACAGAACATCAACACCCCTGATTTCTCCCCCATTATGCATATATTTGATTCCCTTTTAAGATATACAAATTTGTTGATGATTGTTTTGCATTGCATGAGATATGGTTTATATAGACTTTGTGTAGGAGATTGTCATGCCAAACTACCCTGCCAAATGCCAAACTACCTTGCCAAAATTTGATTGAATGCATAATTAAGAGGACATTTCTATAAATAATCAAATTGAGATGAAATGGACTTGTCATGCCAAACTAAATGGAAAATGCTTTTGATTAATTGTCATTAAAATCATATTTAAAGTTTTCGATTCATTTTAAAAAATAATGGAATTATTGTTAAAAGCACTGGAACACAATCTTATTGAACTCAAACTTTTTCTTTGAGTTTCAAATGCGGATTCAAAATTACTTTTTAAATGGAATTTTCCAAATATTCTTTTTTTTAATATTTTTATAGGTAACTGATTGTGTCAAATCCTTTAATGTCTTTTTTATTATTTAGAATTCATGCAAATATCCTAAAACAAATTAAGATAGATGCAACTTAACAAGCAAATAACTTTAAAATAATAACAAAATTAACAATAAAACAAGTGTTATACAATATTCAAACAATAACAAAAAAATAGTAGTAACATAATAGTAAAATAGTAGCACAATAGAGAGAAAATAACAAGAAAATAAAATTAAAACAACAAAAAATAGCAGGTTTTTTTGTCCTTTTGTGTATTCAGGCCAGTCGGGTAGAGCCAGGCCAAAAATGTCTTACTAGAGGCCCAACTTGTTTTTCAAACGGGAATTATTTTTTTTCAAGCTCATTTTTCAGGCGTATATTTTTGCCCAAACCCTCTCACTTTTTGGGCGGGCCTCTAGGCCGAGTTGGGTGGCCCGACCCATGAGCAGTTCTAGCTCGATTCTCAAATAATTTTTTTTAATTTTTTTATTTGAAAGATTATATAAGAATATGATAAGATGAAAATATTATTATAATAATTTTAATTATCATTTAAAGTAAATGTATTTTAATACTTTTATAGCAGAATTGGTGTCGAGTTACGCATAAATCAACTCAATCAACCACTTTATATATAGTATAGATATTAAAATTATGGCAAGCATTTGAGGAAAAAATATTTAAGAAATATATTTTTTAAAATTATGTAAAAATTACATAAATTTTAATTGAAATGGTAAATTTAAGTATTAAAAATAATGGTATCTTAAGTTCAAATTCAATTATTGTACATTATTATCATTTTTGTCGACTATATCAACTTTTATTGATTGGTGATCAGTTCATATCGATATTTTTAACGTAAGACTGAGAATACCTAAAAAGAAAAAACAAATAGATGTCGATTAAGGCTTAGCTCAATTAGCACTATTGTTATTGGAAAATTAGAAGGACGGGTATTTGAACATGATTAAATACATTTTTTCAGGATTTAGATTGAGATAGATTATAAATAGAAGTAGGCATAGCATAAAAAAACATATAAAAAGTTTAGATATAGTTGTATTATTACTTTTTTTTATACTATTTGAGCAAATATAAAATTGAAAATAAAGCAATATCCAAATTATGTTTTTTTTTTCATTCAGACTAAACGTAATTCAAGGCCTTTTATTATTATTTCATTCATAGGCGTTATCATTAATTCGTCATGGCACATCTCTCTATGCAAGTATTGACACAACCTGCAACTTCCCTTGCAACTAACAAAAACAAAACAAAGCATTGAGTTCATATACATACTTACTTACCATCAAATATTAATATAAAAAGAAAAAATAAAAGTTATCAAACTTCCCATGGCTGCTTAGTCTTGAGCACATGGTGGCGCACATCCAAGTGTGCAAAACGTTGAGTTGCTAGTGTGATGGGCGTCCTCAATAGTTTCCACCAGTAGGGGCGAAGCTAGAAAATTTTTTAGGGGGTCGAAATGAAATTTTAATTTTAATATTCTATATCTTTATAATTTTTAAATGATTAAACTAAATTTTCATAATTTTAAGGGGGCCAAAGTGCAATTTTACCTTTATTAATTTAAAATTTTAAAATTTTTTAAAAGGCCAAAACAATAATTTTCCATTTTAGATGGGGGGTGGGGCCCCTGCCAGCCCCCCTGCATTTGCCTCTGTCCACCAGTGCTCCCGAAACTAGGTAATATTAAATGCAGCCTTCAAGAGAGGATCCGTTGGCGACGCAAATAGTAAAGCAAAATGTATACTTTAGCCCAATCGGGATGAGTGCTGTAACAACTTGATGTGAGGGGCTAACGAGGATTTCCAACACCAAACAGAACATCAACACGCCTGATTTCTCTCCAATTATTTATATATTTGATTCCCTTTTAAGTTATATAGATTTGTTGATGATTGTTTTGCATTGTATGAGATATGATTTATATAGACTTTGTGTAAGAGATTGCCATGTCAAACTGCCCTGCCAAAATTTGATTGAATGCAAAATTAAGATGCCAAACTGTACTGCCAAAATTTGATTGAATGAAAATTAAGATGGCATTTCTATAAACAATCAAATTGAGATGAAATGGACTTGTCATGCCAAACTAAATGGAAAATGCTTTTGATTAATTGTCATTAAAATCATATTTAAAGTTTTCGATTCATTTTAAAATTAATGGAATTATTGTCAAAAGCATTAGAACACAATCTTATTGAACTCAAATATTTTCTTTGATTCTCAAATGTGTATTCAAAAATACTTTTTAAATGGAATTTTCCAAATATTCTTCTTTTTAAATATTTTTATAGGTAATTAATTGTGTCAAATCCTTTAATGTCTTTTTTATTTATTTAGAATTCATCAAAATATCCTAAAATGAATTAAGATAGATGTAACTTAACAAGCAAATAAATTTAAAATAATAATAAAATTAACAATAAAACAAGTGTTATGCAATATTCAAATGATAACAACAAAATAGTAGTAATATAATAGTGAAATGGTAGCAAAATAGAGAGAAAACAATAAGAAAATAACATTAAAACAACAAAAAATTACAATTTTTTTTCCTTTTGTGAATTCGGGGTAGCCAGATCGGGCCCAGGCTAAATATGTCTTACCAGAGGCCCTACTCATTTTTTAAACGAGCCTTATTTTTTTTCCAAGCCCATTTCTCAAGCCTATATTTTTGCCCAAACCCTCCTACTTTCTGGGAGGACCTTTGGGCCGAGTTGGGTGGCCTGTCCCATGAGCAGGTCTAGCTTGATTCTCAAATAATGTTTTTTTAATTTTTTTATTTGAAAGATTATATAAAAATATGATAAGATAAAAATATTATAAAAATATTAATTATCCTTTAAAGTAAATGTATTTTAATATTTTTATTACTGAATTGGTGTTGAGTTACTCATAAATCAACTTAATCAACCACTTTATATATAATATAGATATTAAAATTATGGCAAGCATCTGAGTGGAAATAAAATTTAAGAAATATATTTTTTAAAAATTATGTAAAAATTACATAAATTTTAATTGAAATGGTAAATTTAAGGGGTTTTTTACACAAATAGTATAGAAAAAATATCTGAAATAGGATGTCAGAAAAAAATTTACCAAAATAGGTTACTTTTTCATTGGAGCCTATTAGATAGGCGCCAATGAATAAAAAAATAATAATTTTTTTGAATAAAATATAATTTTATACTTTTTTTAATATATTTTTAAAAAAATACGGGTCAAAATACGATTGGGTCGGGTCGGGTCGGGTCGGGTGGCGCCTACTTGACAGGCGCCAATGAAGGAGCCTTATAGAGAGGCGCCAATGGTGGCCCTCTGCCCACCGCTGCAGCCCCTGCATGCTGCTGCATGTGTTGTCCCTTCATGCATTTTTTCTTTTGCCTATAAGTAAATGTAAATGGTCCCAACGCCACACGGTAGAGAAAAAAAAAAGAGAGAAAGGTAATGTATTTTTTCAATAAATAATTTTGTTTATAATTTAAAAAGTTTATAGTTTGTGAATTTTTTAGGATATATTTTAGAAGATATTGTGAATTTTTTGTTATTAATTATTAATTATAAATTATCTATATTTAGTGTTTAAAGTTTAGATTAGAATTTTGTATGAATATTTTAACTTTTTGTATGAATATTATAATTTTTTATGAATATTGTAATGTTGTATGAATATTGTAATTATTTTATAATTAAATTTGTATTTATAGTTTTGGATTAGTAACTTTTGTATGAATATTGTAATTTTGTATAAATATTATAATTTTTTGTATGAATATTGTAATATTATAGTTTTGTATGAATATTGCAATTTTTTGTATGAATATTGTAATTTAGTAATTTTGTATGAATATTATATTTGTTTTGTATGAATATTGTAATATTATAATTTTGTATGAATATTGCAATTTTTTGTATTAATATTGTAATTTGGGGATATATTGTAATATTGTAATTTTTGTATGAATATTGTAATTATTTTATAATTAATTTGTTATAAATTTTGTGTTTGTAATTATTTAAAATTTAATTTATTAGTAATTTAGGATTAAGCTATAAGTTGTTGTGTTTAGTTCAAGATTTGGTGAGTTTAACATATAAAGTTTATAACAAAATTAAAAATCATTTCATTAAAAGTTTAATTATAAAAAGTTCAAAATCATTTTATTAAAAGTTTAATTATAACTGATTTTTTAATCATATAGTTATTGTTAACTCATTTAATTTTTATATAATGTAACTTTTATATAATTAATTTTATTTGATTTTGTATTTATTTAACAGTAATTATTGATTTTTTGAAACAAATTAACGAATTCATTTTTTATTGCGATTTGCAGAAATGGGTTCTCTAATTAATAATAATAATCACATATCAAGTATTATTAATGAGATGATAATAAAATTTATTTTTGATATTCATGTTATTTGTTGAATTAAATTATATTGTATTAACTATTTTGCTAATTTAATAATGTCAGGGTCCCTACCGCGCATTGAGGGGCCGTGTTAATAGTGTAGGGTTTCAGCCAGATGAACGCCTAATACCATACTTAGAGTTAGCCGGGTTCGGATCAGCGGCATTGATTCGGACTTTTGATCTGCGATACGACTTGATTTCCGCTTTAGTCGAGCGATGGCGTCCGGAGACCCACACATTTCATTTGCCGTGCAGAGAGTGTACCGTCACTCTAGAGGATGTTGCAGTACAGCTCAGGCTTCCCATAGACGGGAATGCGGTTACGGGCGTAAGTTCAATCTCTAGGCCGGCTACCCTTTGCAATGAATTACTTGGACGCTCACCAAGTCAGGGGAAATTTACCAGTTTGAGATTTTCATGGCTATATGCCAATTTTGAGCATTTGCCAAGTACTGCTAATGAATGGGAGGTGATGCAGGCTGTTCGAGCTTACATTATGCACTTTATAGGGGGTGTACTCATGCCGGATGCAAACGGTAGTAAGGTCCACTTGATGTACTTACCCTTATTATCCAATTTGCATAACACTCGTTCATACAGTTGGGGGTCCGCAGTTTTAGCCATGCTGTATCGCGAACTTTGTCGGACAACAAATCCTTCTGCGGTTGACATAGGCGGATGCCTCATACTGCTGCAGTCGTGGGCACTTTACCGGATGCCATTCTTGGCATCCATTAGTCATCAATCATATGTATTTCCACTCGTTAATAGGTGATGATTTTTTACTCATTATAATAATTAGTTGACTTTTTTATATTATATTATTCTAACAATTTGTTTTCGTAGGTGGAGTACTAATCCAAGTATCGGGAGGTCACCGACGGTTCCGATATATCGTCTAATGATTGAGAATCATGCTGGAGAGGGGGTAAGTTTTTCGAATATAAACTTAATTTTATTGTTTTATCTCACTCGACCCGCGTTAATATAACAACGTTATTAATTGTGCAGTTCATTTGGATGTCGTATTCTGCTTCGGAAATTATGGCAGTTATGCCATCATCTGCCCACGTCCACTCAAACCTATGGTGCATTAGCGCACCCATTATCAATTTTAACGTAGTGGAGTGGTATTATGGCAATCGAGTACTCCGGCAGTTCGGTTGCATACAGTATATCCCGACACTGCCAGTACAATTGGGGGAGATCCATGGGATGAGCAAGAAGGGGAGGTATGAAGATAATTGGGAAGAAGTGCACGAAGAATATATTACGATATGGAACAACCGGTTGGGGAGGGTACCTCAGATGGATCGTGCTCCGGATTTATAGCCCTCATTACAGTATATACAGTGGTACTGTGAGACAGAGAAACCATTTCTGTTTGGTGGGCGGTAGATTGTAGTCCCTCCACATACGACACGAATTACGCAACCCCTTCGAGATCTGCATCATGCACCAGAGCCAGAGCCAGAGGCAGAGGCAGAGCTAGAACTACATTCTAGGGATAGTTCTTATCATCCAGAATTAAGGGGCGATGACTATTTCGTGGCCTCGTATCCACCTCAGTACTCCGCTCTTTCCGGCCAATATCTGCCGTCGTACTCCTCTCCTCCCGGATCAAGTTCATCGATGGCATTTGAGACATATGATTATTCATCTATGTTTCACACACCCCAACATACTGTTGAGGAGAATGTTGATAACCGTAATCGCCCACAACGTGAGCGTTGAGCTCTACAAAAATATACCCCTAGAACCACACCATCAAACCATCAATTTTAGGGGTTTTTTTTAATAAACAACCTCATATTTATGTAATGATAGTTCTTATCTAAATAAAATTATAATGGTTTAAAAATGTCTCCATAACTGTAACAAATTGTTGACAATTTTGTGATTCAAACCATATTTATGTAATGAAGTACATATCAATTTCTACCCGATTGAGACGATTGTCCAACATGGTAGTTTCGGAGAGGGCATTTACTCTGATTATGACCGGGTAATTTGCATACACCACACAAATTCCCGTCAGATTTCCCCCGTAATAAGATCGTGTCTGTAACTCAATTACAGTCCCCGGCACGTGTTCTCTCATGGCGGCTATCCATCCCTGTAATTCATTGTACGATGCATCGAAATCTCCATACAATTGTTCCATTGCCATCTGTTTAGCTATCCGCCTTCCGGTATGATACTCGATACTGGAATCGTACTTGTATTTCAGCAATCAGTACCGAAACTTTAATGGTCGGCATGTCTTTCACCATTGGCATGATGCATGTACAGATAGTTTTGGAGTCAAGTTTTCGATGATCTTCTGTCATACGTGTTGAAGTGCATGTGTGGGGCCCAACAAATTTTCGTATCTCCCACATCTGCGACTTCTGCATAAATGCAGCTCGTAGCCTCCAATTGCAGCCTTCTGCCGACCTCCAACACTCTCCAATATATAATGTTGGTTTAGACTCGATGACTTTGTAATCTACTGATATATTCATGCTATACCGCTTAATCGCAAACTTGCATTCTTCCTTACTTTCAAATCTCTGGCCCACGCGTAACTCATCTGGATCAGAATTTATGCCCATTCGGTAAGCATGTGGTATTTCAGGGTACTCCGGAAACTCAGTTGCCCGTGCCGCATCGGGGTCTATCCTAGACATGTGTGCCCCAGGATTATTGTGTGTCACAATACGACGAATCTGGTTTCCAACTGAAGATGCATTAACGTTTCCATCCTCATTCACGCCTTCGTCGTCAATATCATCCGGGACCTCGTCTGCGTCGGGATCACTCTCACTATCTACTTCGTAATCAACAGGATCACTACTATAGTATACATCATCACCAATCACATCAGTCTCGGCTGCAGCATTAAGATCAATATTTATCCTATGTATAGGTGATTGACTATCAACATACGATACCGGAACCACCATACACGGCGCTTCAACTCCATCTTCTTCACCTAATGGAGTGGAATTTTCAGTTGCCTCCATACTGGCTAACTTAGCAAATAACTGAATCGGTGCATTTTTGTTGCTCTCAGTCCCACAATAAAGAGCGACCATTGTCTCCACGTCTTCATCGTCTACAAGTTCCATTTCGGTAAATTTTATTGGATCTGTTGAAACTGGAAACTTGTAGAAAACTTTTGATATCCTTCTCCCACAACGTCTATAAATTTTTTCACTAATTTTTTCCTTCATATCATCAAACGAGATATTTCTATCAAATCTCATTGCTATTTTTTACGACATTCAAATATACATCCCACAATTGTTGTCAAAATTTCTCCATTGAAATAAACGCATACAAAAAACTGATTTTCCATTTTCAATACTAGATCGTAAAAAGAATTTCAAATTTCTTAAAACAGTTTCAAAAATAAACAAATTACATAAAATTTTAATGCAAAATTTTTCATTCGAAGCTAACAAAATTAATAACATGACAAAATAACTTTCAAATAATAAAATTACTAACAATACTCTACATTCTATTTAAAAGAAAAACCAAAATACCTAATTTTTTTCTTCTTTTCCTTTATTCTTTTCTTCTGCTTCCTTCCTTCTTATTTCTTTCATTTCTGTAGTAAAATTTATGTCTGTGTTGGGGGTATTTATAGGGAAAAATCACAGCATTGGCGCCTCTCAGTATGGCACCACCATTGGCGCCTCCCAGATAGGCGCCAATACTATGTATTATACGGGTTATATACTAACCCGAAAAAGTATAAAATTATTTTTATTCAAAAAAAATGTATTATTTTTTTATTCATTGGCGCCTATCTAATAGGCTCCAATGAAAAAGTAACCTATTTTGGTAAAAAAATTTTCGACATCCTATTTCAGATTTTTTTCTATACTATTTGTGTAAAATCCCTAAATTTAAGTATTAAAATAATGGTATGTTAAGTTCAAATACAATTGTTGTACATTCTGTTATTTTTGTCGACTATATTAACTTCTATTGATTGTTAACTAGTTCATGTCGATAATTTTAACAAAAGACTGAGAATACCTAAAAAGAAAAAACAAATAGATGTTGATTAAAGCTTAGCTCAATTAGCACTATTGTTATTGGAAAATTTAGAATGGCGGGTATTTGAACGTGATTAAATGCATTTCTTTTTCTATTTTAAGGATTGAGATTGAGATAAATTATAAATAGAAGTAAGCATGGTATAAAGAAAACATATGAAAAGTTCAGATGTAGTTGTACAATTACTTTTTTATATACTATTTGAGCAAATATAAAACTGAAAATAAAGTAGCATCCAAATTATGTTTTTCTTTTTCATTCAGACTAAATGTAATTCAAAGCCTTTTATTATTATTTCATTCATAGGCGATATCATCAGTTCTTCATGGCACATCTCTCTATGCAAGTATTGACACAGCCTGCAACTTCCCTTGCAGCTAATAAAAACAAAACAAATCGTTGAATTCATATACATACATACTTACCATCAAATATTAATATAAGAATAAAAAAGAAAAATTATCAAACTTCCTTTGGCTGCTTAGCCTTGAACACATGGTGGTGGCACATCCAAGTGCGCAGAATGTTGAGCTGCTAGTGTGGTGGGTGTCCTCGATAGTCTCCACCAGCAGAGGCGAAGTTAAAATTTTTTTTAGGGGGTCGAAATGAAATTTTAATTTTTAATAGTCTATATCTTTATAATTTTTAAAGGATTAAATTAAATTTTCATAATTTTAGGGGGCCAAAGTGCAATTTTACCTTTACTAATTTAAATTTTTAAATTTTTTTAAAGGGCCAAAACAACAAAATTTCATTTTAGGGGGGCTGGGACCCTGCCAGCCCCCTTGCATTTGCCTCTGTCCACCAATGCTTCTGACACCAGGCAATGTTAAATGTAGTCTTCAGGGGAGGATCCGTTGGCGACACAAGTAGTAAAGCAAAACGTATACTTTAATCCAATCGGGATGAGTGCTGTAACAACATGATGTAAGGGGCTAACGAGAATCTCAAAGACCAAACAAAACATTAACACCCTTGATTTCTCCCCCATTATGTATATATTTGATTCCCTTTTAAGATATATAGATTTGTTAATGATTGTTTTGCATTGCATGAGATATGGTTTATATAGACTTTATGTAGGAGATTGTCATGCCAAACTGTCCTGCTAAAATCATATGAATATAATTTAATGCTTCCAACGGCTACTTTTTAGACTTGTCTTGAGACATCTTGTTAGGTCTCAAGACGTGACGTGTAGGGACAATTTAATGCTTCCAGCGGCTAGATTTCATCACAACGGCCATAAATGTTCATAAACTTGTTCTTTGACATTTCATCCCTAAACAATTTTATCTAATTATTTTAGCATTTCATATTTGTTAATTTATTCTTTTTCTAACATTAAACGTATATCCATTGTTATCAAATGTAAATAATTAACAATAAATACTATGCAATTTAGTTAAATTTTAGTATAAATAACTACTATGTAATTATTCGTGGGTCAAAATGTATAGAAAATTATTTTTCATCAATAATTTTATTTATTTATTTTGGATTGATATATAAATACAATTTAATATTTTCAATATTTGATAATTCAAAATAAAAAAATTTGATAAAATTTTCTATAAAAAAAGTGAAAATGACAAGTAGATAAAGGTCTAAATAAAACTTTCGAGTAGTTTAATGATCATTTTGTAACTTTTAAAATTAATTGACCAAACATAAATTTACTAATAATTTAATGACCTTGGCTGTAATTTATCCTAAATTATATGAATATAAAATGTAAATTACCCAAAAATAAGACTCCTTAGTAATTAGTTTAAAACAGAAATAAAACGGCAGAAGAAACAGAAAACTGAAACCAAAAAGTAAAGACGCAAGCTACGTATTTTAATAGTGTCCAAATTTTAGCAGAAACCAATCACATGCCCTCTGGATTAATGATCATACTTTTCAAAACTCAACAGAATGGACCCATTCCATTTAATTAACCAGAAACCGATGATTTGTTCAATTTGTAGCTATGTTAAATTTGGTTTAGAGTTTAAGATTTAAGATCGTCGACACGGTTATGACTTTTATATACAATTATGTGTATATACATGTGAAAACAATGTCTGTAAGACTGCAACATGAAAAACACCATTGTTGGATCTAATTAAAGAGGAAAGCTTAGCTTACTCCATCTTATTAATGACTAAATTCATGTACTGATCCAAAAAAGAAATAAATAACAATTCCATGGCACATCTAGAATTACAGGGTATAAATGATGACTGCAACTTCAAGGGAATAGTGGCAAAAAGCCTAAAAACATGATGGTTTTAAGCAATTGGCTTCAATACATACAGTTTGCATGAATGCGGTCTCAATGTTGCTGTCAAATTGCCCACAAATGTTGTCTTCAGTGTTTTGTGCTGCAAATAGATGCACATTAGTGGGTGTGTTACCAGCTATGTTACTCAAACTCGAGAGTGAAATTTGTATATATGTACATGTCAGACACGGGTAGAACTGTTCATGGGTCGAGCCATCTGGTCGAAAAGTGGGATGATTTGGGCAAAAATATAGGCCTGGAAAATGAGCTTAGGCTAAATAAAAGGCCCATTTAAAAATAGACTGGGCCTCAGGTAATTTTTTTCAGCACGGGCCCAACCTGGCCCAAATGTATCGATAACCTTAACAAAATATAGGTACCTTTCACAAAAGTATCAATACTCTGCCTGGTATCGATAACGTTTTAAGGTTCGATGTTTTGAAAATTAAAGAAAAATTGCCGAAGTACCGATACCCTCCCTAAGGTATTGATACTTCGTAGCAAGTATCGATACTATAGGATTTAATACGGGCTGGGTCGGTCCAGACCTGAGTTTAGCATCTATAATCTGGGCTGAGTTTAAGCAAAATTTTAGGCCAATTTGTTGGGCTAGGCCCGAGCCTACCAAACAGGTCCAAATTTTTTTATGGCCCGGCCCATGGACACGTCTAGACACGGGTAAACTTGAATTTTTTTCGAGTTTTTTCATATATTTGGAGGATAAAACAATCATATCCTTGTTTAGCAATGATACTCCGACTCTTCGTTTTTCTTAAATACCCATGTATTGTCCGAGTAACATAAATCGCAAAGAATTAAAGGCATACTAAATGGGTATTAAGTAAAACACTTATGCATGCAATGGAAAATGACAACATATGCAATTGAGTACCTCCCAAAGGTCTCTGGCTTGAACCACAGTTTTGGGGTCTAGACCAATGTCATCCCAACGAGCTGTTGTAGAATAACGAACAGGACCCCTGTTGAGTAGGACCACGGCAATTTTATAACCAGAAAGTGGAGCTGACCAAATCTGTAAGGAGGCAGAGAAAAATTAGTAGAGTGACAAATCCGAGCAGAAAACAATAAACCAAAAAGTATAATGATCGGGATTAGGATGTCTCCCCTGCTTCACCGCACATAACAGGAGCATACATCAAGAATATTGTCCTCTTTGGACACCTACAAACCTCTTAAAACCTTTTGTCACCAGAAGGGAACAGACGATCAATCCCTTATGAGAGTCAAGTAGGGAAAAGGACAGAGAGATCCTTGGTTGGTTCAGACCGAACTAAGCTCTTCTTCGGGTGACAAAGTATTGAGGGGCTTGTGGATGCACAAACAAGACAATGAATACCTTAGATGTAAGAGTATGCAGGGTAATAAACAAATCCCGATACGTCCAATGATGCAGAGAGCTGTTCAAATCACGAACATTACAAAAAGGAGCTGTATGAATTTTACCTCTTGATCGCCTTCCATCCTAACCTTCTTGGCTTGAAAACCGTATGGATCTATTGCAGGCCGTAACATGAAAGTCAAAAATGTGATGATCATCGATGAACGAAGGACGGAACATAATGGTATTTGTAGAAAGGCACATGTGGTTACCTTGGTTAACAGCAATGACTTCCTTATTCGTGATGATATCCATCGTTTCTCTTGTCATATTCCTTATATCACAACCAAGAAGAAGAGGTGCCTGCAATAACATTCACATTTTTATCGACCAGATGCAACAAGTTTATCACCCGACACGGAAAAGAAGATTTCATCCGTAATACCTTTGAAATAGCCCACAAGCTGAAATGTACTATGTATTCATCTTTTGTCATCCCTCCATTCCCCACCTCGAGCATGTCCGGATCTATTGAAACCGATGGCATAAGTTTATCAGAAATTGTACTTATAATTATAAATGATATCTACATCGGAACATTGACACTGGTTCAGATTTTCTAACCATTCCAACCACCGGGCCTTGCATATTCAGCATAAATTTCATTCTGGTCAGCTCTAGAGATCATACTGCCAGGGATCAAAAATCACAAGTTATGGTTGTACCGCTCTAGGCCGAGGCTATGGAACTGGAAACAATAAAATCCTTTCTTGGCATTAATATTTTACCTTTCCCAATTATCGGATATGTCGTTAGTTGTCCTCCAGCTATTTCCTACAGGAGCACCCCATTCAGCAGGGTGCATATCTCCCCTAAAAAACCACAATGAAACATAAGTCGAATTGAGAAGACCCGGCAAATGCTTGAATAAAGGCTTAAGTTCAGTGCTTCAAAAAGTACCATTCACACAGAGAAAAGAAGATGGGGCGGCCAGCCTTCATCAAAGCTCGAGTCATGACAGGGTATCTAAATTAAGAACAGTAGCAACATATGAGAAGATTGCTATACGTTTTAAAAATATTGCTAAAAATTTGAAAAAAAGGGAAAGCCAATCCTGTAATTGACCTTTTTGTTGGCTTCGAGCCATCATTATTGCAGTTATCATACTTCAAATAATCAATACCCTGCAAATAAAACAATACAGATTTAAGTATATATACATAAAAATGAAATATAATTATATATTTATATAAGATTATCAAATGGAAAATGGACAACGAAATCCATACCCAAGAAGCAAAGGTTTTAGCATCCTGCTCTTCATAACCAAGTGAACCAGGCATTCGCCTACTACAGGTAAAGTACCTGGAAAAACAGACAACAACATATCCACCAGCTTTGTCATAACAATTCTAGATTCATAGAAATTCAACATTGAAAGAGTTGCATTACCCCGCATCCGAGTAAATCCCAAGCTTAAGACCCTTCTTGTGAACATAATCTGCGAGAGCCTTTATTCCAGATGGAAATGTTGACTTCTTAGGCACTAGATTACCCTGAAATTCGATTCGAGACCGATCTTTATAACTACATCAACTAATTCTAGACTTTTATAAGAGAATCATTTCCAGCTTTCTAAAGCATCCAACTTGTTATATAGGAAAAACAAAAGAAAGCAGGAAGTATGCAGAAAAGGAAAACACCTTGTCATCACGAGAAATTTCAGCCCAGCAATCATCTAAGAAAACAGATATTGAAATGGTTTATCAGTCATTTTCAATCCAGGATGCCAATAAAGGGTACTACTTCAGATTAATAGAATCACACCTATATTAACATATTCATATCCAAGCTTGGAGAGCCCAGTTGAAACTAGAGCATCAGCTGTCAAACAATCAAAATATTCATTATCCTATGATAAAAATGAAAGGAAAAAAGAACAAAAATAACCCTTCCTTTTTTTAAAGTTGTATTACTATTTATCACTGTATTATCAACCATCCAATGAAATTTGGATATCTTATGTTACTCTTATTTGAGTGAGTGTCAGATACAATTATGTGTTCAATATGGATACTTAAAATGAAATAAATGAGAGTATTTAAGTTTAAAAAAAATAAAATAAAATTTAAAGAAAAAGGCATAATTGGATTCTATGTTTACCAGTTTCTCTGATCATTTTTTCATCAATATTGCATCCAAAGTGATTCCAGCTGTTCCAACTGCAGTGGAAGTAAGAAAATAAAAACAGACCCAATTTACATAATATTATCAGTATTTACAGAGAACAATCTCAGCAAAACATAATCGAAGTTCAATCTCAGTAAAACTATGGCGTTTTAAGTTACGACCTCCACCGACAAAAAAAATTAGTGAAAAAAGAGCTGGAAAAATAAAAACATAGCATACCCCATGGGAGGAGTCATTCCAAGACCATTACTCAACATACTTCTTCTGTTTTCTGCTACTGTCAACGCCGCCAACTCCATCATCAACATTATCGCTGCTAATGCCGCCACAACACAGCGTCGTTTCCCCATCTCCGCCGAGATCTCCAACCAAAAGAAAAAGAAGAAGAAGTGCTTTAGAACTGTTTATAGGAAGAAAATAAAAGAACAGAGTGATCTCTTTTGTATTGTATTTACAGTGAATGAAAGGGATAAAGAGATACTGATTGAAAGCTCTGTACTTTTATGGATGGATTCATGCAATTATTTATAATGCCAAAGTTGCCCTTGTCAATTGACTATCTTTATATTTTCTTTATCAATAAGACAAAATTATATTGGAGTTAATTGCACCAGAGATCCTTAAATTATGACGTTCACTTTAAATTGGTCTTCAAATTTTTAAACATTCTAACTATATCCTTAAGTTATAAAAATTTTAAAGTAAAACTAGACGGATGTTGTAAAATCTTAGATTCTAAAGTTTTCAAAGCTTTTAAATGAATTTTCCATTCGCATTCTCTTTTTTCAGTATTATTTTATTTTTAGTTTTTAATTTTAAATGTTGTTTGACTATGGGTGAAGCCAAAAATTTTTTAGGAGGCCAGAATTAAATTATAATTTTAAAGGATTAAACCAAATTTTTATCCTTTTAGGGGTCAAAATATAATTTTACCTTTACTAATTTTAAATTTTAAATTTTCTGAAGGGTTTAAATGGATAATTTTTCATTTTAGGGGACTCCTTTCTTTAAAATTTCCATTTTAAATAATGAATTGACCTAACCGATATAACAATGATAAGTTAACGATGTAACTAAAATATTTTGAAATTTGAGTGTATCATAATTTAGAGATGGCTGATGCAATTAAGCAAAACGTTAGAAAATGTTTTACGATGAATTTTATAAAATAAAAAAATTAATATTAATTTAAGTTATTTTCTTACCGAGTCATTATCCATTCATATCCGTAATTTAAGCCTATTTACCGGAATTTATCGGTTTAGAAAATGACAACAATTTAACATAATTTTTTTTAATTTTATACTAAATTATTATATTACAATAATTGAAATTTTAATTTAAGGAATATATGATTATATTTTGTATTAGTATTATGAGGTAATATCCGATCTGATATATATGACTTTATTAATTTTTTTTTCTTGTTATGCATGCTCTGCGAGAGTATAATAGACTGACAGATTGCCTGATCAAAGTTATTTCTAGTGATCTTAGCAGATTATAGCCCTTTAAAAACTCACTTGATCATGTTCGATCTTTATTTGAAGAAGATGGTTATCGAGTAATGGTTAATACAGGCACCCATCAGCTTTATTATAATTAGTTTCTTGAACTTTCTTTTCTACCAAAAAAATTTGTATATTGTGCTCTACACGCATATGTTTATTATGGATTTTTTTTCCTATAATGTGATTTATTCCTTAATTACCAGGATTTAATTATTTATAAAAATATGATAGTAACAAATGAAAAAAATATGAGATTAAATTATTAAATTTGTTTAATAAATGCTTAAGGGTGTAAATAGTCCTCAAATTTTTCAAAAAAAATAATTAGATCATTGCTTTTTCTTTTTTGCACTCAATTGAGTACTTAAACTGTCAAAATACATCAAAAGACCCTCAAACTTTAAAAAAAATAGCTCTTACTCTCTTTTTTTTCACTCAATTGGGTACTTGAACGGTCAAAATGCATCAAAAAATGTTATTTGACTGCTAACTTTAGCAGTTGACTATTAAAGTTAACTGCCCTTAATATTTTGGGTTAAAACCACCTTGTGTCACAATCATGGCATGAAATGTGACAAAAAATTATAAAAAATAAAAATTAATAAAAGTTATAAAAATTATTATGTTTTAATAAAAACATTTAAAAATTAGAAAAAGAAATAGTAAAAAAATTATAAAAATTGTAAAAACTTACAAAAAATATAAAATACATCAAAAAGGCTCTTTACCATTGACCGTTAAAGTTAACATCCCCCGATTTTTTTCAGTTAAAGCCATCATGTGTCGCAACACAGTGTAACATTTGACGAAAAATGATAAAAAATAAAATTCAATAAAAGTTATAGAAAATTATAAAATGCTTCTTTTGGTACAATAATTTTTATATTTTTTATGAATTTTATATTTCTTTACATTTTTTTAATTTTTTTACGACTTTATAAAATTTTATAATTTTTCTACATTTCTATATTTTTATTAAAATTTAATATTTTTTTTACTTTTATTGATTTTATTTTTTATAATTTTTTGCCACATGTCACTTTGTGATTGTGACACGTGGTGGCTTTGATTGAAAAAAGTTATGGGCAATTAATTTTAACGGTCAACTGTTAAAGGACATTTTTTTATGCATATTGGCAGTTCAAGTACTCAATTAAGTGTAAAAAAAAAAGAATCTTAATTGTTTTTCTTGAAAAAGTTTGAGAGCTTTTTTTATGCATTTTGAAAGTTCAAGTACCAAATTAAGTGTAAAAAAAAATAGGAGCTTAATTGCTATTTTTGAAAATGCTTGAGGCCTTTTTGATGCATTTGAAAGTTCAAATACCCAAGTACAAAAAAAAATTAGAGACTTAATTATTTTTTTAATTTAAAGTCCTTTCACACCCTTAAGCCTTTAATAAATAAATAAAAGGAAAAGATATACAAAAAAGGAAGAGTGGAATAAGAATAAATATATATTAAATGTTTGATTTTAGAATAAGGAAATGTTTGTTTTTATGTAGACGTAAATTGATTGTGTATACTTATGTTTGAATAATTTTATTATAGATTCTAATTATATATGTTCTTTTTATATAATGCTTAAAATTATTCATAGTCTCTCCTCAACTCATAAATAGGAGGATAATACGTTTTAACACACTCAAGCCCACATCCTCCTGTTTGATAATAATATTCATGCCAATCAAGTTATGACTCAATCCACTATTGTATATTTTTATTAAATGTGAGACAATTTATTTTTATACTAACATAATGTAATCTTATCATAAATATATGGTGATTTTATTAATGAATTGAATTTTGAGTTTTTCTTATAAATGGTAATATATAAAAAAATTTAAGAGTATTAATAATTCATACATGGCATTGTATGGAAATGCTAAATGGCATAATTTTAAGTAACTCTTTGAAACTTAAATTTCGTTATTTTAACTTTAACTTTGTTTTAGTATAATGCATTATTCAAATATTTAGTTGGTGAAATTTAAGATTAATTATATTTTATAATTTTTTAAAAGAATTCCTTACATTTTAATCTTAATTTTCATAATTATTACAATTTATACATATTGAAGTAAATATTAATGTTTAAATAAATTTATAAATCATAATTATAATAATTTATAAAAGTGATTGCATCATTAACTATAGTTATACTTATAATAATTAATATATTAATTAATAAATTATTAGAGTAGATATGATAATTAAGTATAAGACCTATTGTTTCATTATTAAAAATAAATTTTAATTAAACTTAAATATTATTTGAGAAAAAAGATTAAACCAATTAAAATAATAAAAAATATGGTAAGTGATTTGGATGTAATGAACAAATGATAATGAGATTACATTCTATATTACGACATCTTGACATTATTCGGGGATGTGAGATTAGGAGATAGTCAAAATGTTTATAATCCAAACTGTTAGAGTACTGTTAAAGTAAAAGTTGTTATTCAGTCAGTTAGTAGCTAAGCAGTTTCTGAGTCAGTTAGCAGTTAAACGTTAGTTACAGTAGCAGTTAGTTTGTTTGAGCTCTCGTGGTCTCATGTTTGTATAAATACATGCAAGCCTGCATGTTCAGAAGAATAATCAAGAAAATATCCTTTCTCTATTCTCTATCTTAGTTTTATAATCTTACACAAACAAGATAATCTTATTTTTGAATGTAACATTACAGGTCATAATGTAATATTCGACCAACCGAATGCTGCATAAATAGATAAATTGTTATGTCTTTTAATTCTTTGAAAAAAAATGGTTGATTCTCAAGTGATAATATATCACAAATTTAGAGTGTTACGTCATCACATATTAACGAAACCCAAATTCAATAATTAAATTAAAAAATAAAAGTTGTCAAATTTTAAAATTAACGTGAACCGAGAAAAGTTTAAAGACCAATTTTTTTAATAACTAGATATAGCTTTATCCTTTTAAGTTATGTAGTTAGGATGATTAATAGTTGTATTTAAATTTTCAGTTGATGTATTTTATTCACAACTTTTTAAAAAATATTAGATAGAGTTTAAGTAAGTGACATAATTTGATGAAAATTATTTAATAGAGTTTAAATAAGTGACATAATTTATTATAATTTGAAGAAATTAAGGACTTTTTGGCTTTAATGAAAATTAATATTAAATTGTTAGAAAAAAGAGACACGTTAGAGATAGCATCGTAAGCCGTGAGCCACTTATACATTGATGATAGAGTCAAAATTTCAGCAGAACCAATCACATGCCCGTGGACTAGTGATGCCACTCTTCAAAACTAAAAAAAGCATCAACGGATAAAATTGATTTAATAAAAAAAATCAATGAATTTTAAATTGTTTTTAAATTTTAAAAAATAAAATAAAATAAAATACTATTAAATTTGTTGTGGTGAAATCATTGGAGAGCATGAGCATGTTACTGCTATACTCAATGGTTTTCCTCTAGATTATGAGTGTCATCACTATTATTACCGCAAGTCAGATACCCTATACAGTCCAAGGGGTAACCTCCATGCTTCTTGACACTGAAGCTCGGCAGCAAGTAGTAAGCAATGAGATTTCCAGTTCTGCAAACATGGTGTCCTTTGAATCATCAGATGCTTCTGGTTCGTTACCGGCTTATCGGCTGTTATCTACAACTCGAGGACATGGGCGAGGGCGTTCATCCAGCTCAAGAATTCAATGTCAGCTTTGTGGGAAAGCTGGACATCTTGTTGATCGATGCTATCATCGTTTTGACTCATCCTACAAAAGTAGTAACTACAAACCCTCTCCACAAGCAAATGCGTTCCTGGTTGGTTCCAATCCTCCTTCACATTGGTTTCCCTCTTCTCCGCACAACTCTCAGTGGTATTTCCCAGGTTGGTGTCCTTTTACTCCCTCACCTACCTGGTCTAACCCGTTTGTTGGTAGTGCTCTGCAACAGGTCAATATGCCACAACAGGTCAGTATGACTCCCTCAAGTGCAACACAACCTCAGGCATATGTTGCCACTCCTGAAACAGTGGCTGATAATGCATGGTATCCGGATTCTGGTGCCACGCATCATCTTACAAATTCAGCTACCTTGGTTGGTGATAGTGGGACATATAACGGACCAGGTAAGGTGTTTGTAGGCAATGGTTCAGCATTACCTGTTTTGTCCACTGGGCAGTCTTCGTTACTCACACGATCTCGACCGTTGTACATGCGATCGTTACTACTTGTGCCTGGCATCACTAAAAATCTCTTATCAGTGTCAAAGTTTGCTAAAGATAATCAGGTAATGTTTGAGTTTTTCCCTTCTCAGTGTCAAGCGCGTGATCTGAGGACCAGAGAAGTGCTCCTTCAAGGGTCAGTGCATCATGGTTTATATTGGCTTCAGCTTAACAAGTCCCCTGCCACTAGTCCATCATCCTCTACTGCTCAGTGTTTTACTACCAGCTACAGGCTTCCTATTAGTGTCTGGTACTCTAGACTAGGCCATCTACGTCGAGATACGCTTACAAAGGCATTACTCCTATGTAACATACAGTTTATAGACAGTAATAAAGTTGTTGATTGTATTACTTGTCATATGGGAAAAGCGAGTAAGATTCTATTTTTAAAGTCGAATACAGAGTATACTTCACCCTTACAGTTAGTGGTAGCTGACGTTTGGGGACTTGTACCTGTTGTATCTAATGGTTTTAGATACTATGTTGCCTTCACTGATGCGTATTCACGCTACTCACGGCTTTATTTTTTGAAAAATAAGTCTGATGTACTTACAGTGTTCCCACAGTTTCATCTTCAAGCTGAACGGATGCTTGGTACAAAACTCAAAGTTCTTCAAACAGGTGGGGGAGGAGAGTTTCAATATTTGAAGAGTTATTTGTGTCAGCATGGGATCCTACAGTGGCTCACCTGTCCATACACATCAGCTCAAAATGGGCTTGTAGAACAGAAACATCGACAGGTAGTTGAAACTGATCTGTCCATGCTAGCTCAAGCAAACATGCCCGTGGTGTTCTGGAATGAGGCGTTTTGCAGTGCAGTCTTCTTGATTAATAGGTTACCCTCCAAACCTTTAGATGGTATATCTTCATATGAAAATTTATTTAAAACCAAACCAGACTACTCATTTTTTCGAGTTTTTGGCTGTCTTTGCTTTCCTAACCTTAGACCTTTCAATAAAACAAAGCTGCAGTTTCGATCAGCCCCTTGTGTTTTTCTTGGCTACTCCCCGTTATACAAAGGCTACAAGTGTCGAGACCCTACTGGAAAAATCTATATTTCTCGCCAAGTCATGTTCAATGAGACTATTTTTCCCTATAAAACACATAGGTCAACAGTCAGTCCATTCCCTACTGTTTCTCAGAAAAATGCAAAACTTCTTGTCATACATCCTAATACTGTAGCTCACTCTCGCGTCACATCTAATGTCCTCTCCACTAATCCATCCCCACCACCTGTCTCCTTCACTCCAACGCCTACAACACCTCATTCCCAGTCTATATCTTTTCCTTTAGCTCAAACCTCACCCACTTCACAGATCATGTCACCTAGAAACTCATCACCTATGCAAATCCCCTCCATCCAACCTGTACCGATAAACACTCATTCCATGATCACTAGGAGTAAAGTTGGCATTTTCAAACCAAAAGCGTATCTGAGCATGACACATTCTTCAGCCAGTGATGTTCCCTCTAACATCCATACTGCAATGTCGTTTGAATGCTGGCGAGTGGCAATTCACAGTGAGTTGCAAGCCTTGGATCGAAATAATACATGGTCTTTATGTCCTCTTCCTGAGTATCGACAAGCAATCGGTTGCAAGTGGTTATTCAAAATTAAGAAGAAGGCTGATGGTTCCATTGACAGGTACAAAGCAAGACTAGTGGCAAAAGGGTATTCTCAGCATGCCGGCCTTGATTTTCATGCCACTTTTAGTCTGGTTGTTCGAGCCTCCACCATTCGCACCATTCTTGCGTTAGCTATTATGCAAGAGTGGGTTGTGCGTCAAGTTGATATCAACAATGCCTTCCTTAATGGCGAGCTCACTGAGAAAATCTATATGGCACAACCCCCTGGTTTTGAAGTCTCGAGTGCATCTGGTCAACCACTTGTGTGTAAATTAAATAAAGCTTTCTATGGCTTGAGACAAGCTCCTCGAGTGTGGTTTCAAACTCTCAAGCAGTACCTTGTCACTCAACTTGGTTTTCAAGCATCCAAAGCTGATTCGTCTTTGTTCATTCGAGTGACTGCAGGAAATTGTCTACTTCTTATGGTATATGTCAATGACATATTAATCACTGGGACCAGTAGCCAAGATATAGATGTTGTGGTTCACCAACTTCACACCAAATTTGCTCTTAAGGATATGGGAATCCTTAGTTTTTTCTTGGGAATTGATGTTCAACGAACATCCCAATGAATGTTGTTCAGTCAGAAGAAGTATGTTGCACAGTTGCTTCTCAAGACTGGCATGCTCGGTGCAGCACCTACACCGACACCCATGGTTAACACGCCCAAGCTAGTGGCCTCCGATGGAAGTCTTCCTTTTTCAGATGTACATCTGTATCGAAGTACTGTGGGAATGCTACAATATGTATGTATCACACGACCAGATTTGGCGTTCTTTGTAAACAAGCTGAGTCAGTATATGAGTTCTCCTAGTGTCACTCATTGGCGAGCTGTAAAACGTGTGTTAAGGTATCTAGTTGGCACTATAGATCATGGTCTGTATTTTACAGCAGGTTCATTAGAGTTGGTATGCTATTCTGATGTTGACTAGGCCTCATCCATTGATGACCGTCAGTCTACGTCAGGGTATGTGATATACTTAGGATCTAATCCGGTTACCTGGTGCTCAAAGAAACAGTCGATGGTATCCAGGTCATTTGCTGAAGTAGAATATCGTAGTCTCGCCAACTGCGTCTCTGAACTACTGTGGATCCAACAATTGTTGAATGAAGTCAATGCCTCTGTTAAAGTTACCAACTGTCTGGTGTGATAATTCTTCGACAGTTTCAATAGCTGAAAATCCTACACATCATGCTAGAATGAAGCATGTGGAAATAGATCATCATTTTGTTCGAGAAAAGGTTCTTGTTGGAATGTTGCAGGTCAACTTTGTTCCCTCGGATCAACAGGTTGCAGACGTTCTCACTAAACCAGTTACTCCTAAGTTGTTTGCATCATTTCGACGTGCACTACAAGTGGTGTCATTAAAAGAAATGAGTGATCAAAAATAAAAAATGCTGAGGGAATGTTGGAGTACTGTTAAAGTAAAAGTTGTTATTCAGTCAGTTAGTAGCTAAGCAGTTTCTGAGTCAGTTAGCAGTTAAACGTTAGTTACTGAGAGTGATTAGTTTGTTTGAGCTCTCGTGGTCTCATGTTTGTATAAATACATGCAAGCCTGCATGTTCAGAAGAATAATCAAGAAAATATCCTTTCTCTATTCTCTATCTTAGTTTTATAATCTTACACAAACAAGATAATCTTATTTTGAATGTAACATTACAGTCATAATGTAATATTCGACCAACCGAATCTTGCATAAATAGATAAATTGTTATGTCTTTTAATTCTTTGAAGAAAAAATGGTTGATTCTCAAGTGATAATATATCACAAATTTAGAGTGTTACGTCATCACATATTAACGAAACCCAAATTCAATAATTAAATTAAAAATAAAAGTTGTCAAATTTTAAGATTAACGTGAACCGAGAAAAGTTTAAAGACCATTTTTTTAATAACTAGATATAGCTTTATCCTTTTAAGTTATGTAGTTAGGATGATTAATAGTTGTATTTAAATTTTCAGTTGATGTATTTTATTCACAACTTTTTAAAAATATTAGATAGAGTTTAAGTAAGTGACATAATTTGATGAAAATTTTTAATAGAGTTTAAATAAGTGACATAATTTATTATAATTTGAAGAAATTAAGGACTTTTTGGCTTTAATGAAAATTAATATTAAATTGTTAGAAAAAAGAGACACGTTAGGGATAGCATCGTAAGCCGTGAGCCACTTATACGTTGATGATAGAGTCAAAATTTCAGCAGAACCAATCACATGCCCGTGGACTGGTGATGCCACTCTTCAAAACTAAAAAAAGCATCAACGGATAAAATTGATTTAATAAAAAAAAATCAATGAATTTTAAATTGTTTTTAAATTTTAAAAAATAAAATAAAATAAAATACTATTCAATCGGTTTGATTTTTTGTTCTAACCGATTCTTAATCTAAACCGTATAAGTTCATGAGTAAATTAATTATTTTTATTGCATCGAATTAGGGTCAATTTAACATTATTTCTCAGATAGCATTGTTAAATAAGATGTTTTTGAGTTATTAAAACTTGCTTTTTAAAACAAAAATGTTTTGAAAAAACACTTTTTTAGCCAAAAATAAAAGTACAAAAATATCCTTTGACTTTTCTTTCACGCATAGACGAATTCAGGAGGAGCTGGCATGGGCCCCGGTGCTCCTAAAATGAAAATTTGTTGTTTTAGCTCTTTAAACAATTTTAAAATTTTAAATTAATAAAGGTAAAATTAAAATTTATTTTGACGTCTAAATTTTTTTTTGTTCTCGTAAGTTAATTTTTAAAAAATATATATTTAAAAGAAAATGTAGATATTGCTTTCCCAATTATCTCTTAAAAAGATAATCCTAACAAACATTTTAAAGAAAAGGAATAAATAAAAGAAGGAAAGGAGTATTCATCTCTCATGTTGCCAGCTAATGCCTTGCTCCATCATTTAATAAATATTTTATGAAATTTATTTTTCAAAACCTGGACGTGGATTTGGATAAAACTTGTGCGTTTTTCTTTTCCCTTTTGTTGAGGGATATGGTCCAAGCGCATGCATATATTTTTACTCTCATTTTCCACGGGAAAGTGACGGCTTATATGACTCTTGAGATTATCAACTTTTCAATAATTATTTCGTTGAATTTCGTTGTTATTATGTAGAGAATCGACCGATTTTCCGGGTTTCTCAAGCCGAAACATACGTCAGATCACGGACCACACCCGATCCGAGGGTAAACAAATGGTGAGTTTGGATGGGCGGTGCGTTTACCTACGATTAGTGTAAAAACAGCGGTGGCGGTGAGATTAAATACTGTAGCGATACTGTAGCGTGAGAGAAAAAGTAAGCTAAACGCACCGCACCCAATCGCCCATCCAAACCCACCCAAAATAAACCCAAAAAACCCTCCACATACATGCAAACAACAACAAGAAACAATTTTGTCAAAATCTGACCCAATTTAAAATATTTCTTTTGTACAAAAATAAATTTAAAAAATACATACTACATTAAATATACAAAAATTATTAAAATAAATATTTCTCAATAAATTTAAAATACAAATACAAAAGTTGCATGTGATTTAGATCGAGCCGAGCCCAAGCAAAAAATTCTTTCTGAGACCAATTTGTTTAGAAAACGAGCTTTATTTTTTGTCTGAACCCATTTTTCGAATCGATATTTTCACCCAAACTCTCCTATTTTTTGAGTGAGTCTTCGGACCTGAGCAAATGACACGATTCATGGTTAATTCTACAAACTAATAAAATTTCTGATAGAAAACTAAAATGTAAATAATAATAAAAAAACCTTAAGAAATTTTATAGACTACTTCGTTATATATATTTGGTAAGATTGTAGTTCATAGGATTTAATTTTAATAAATTTTAGTATTTTCACTATTTTTAATTTCATATCTTAGTTCAAATTACTTGAACAATATATTTGACGCTGTATATTCTTTTTTTTGGGTCAAATTATAATTTTCCTCTTTGTACTATACCCAATTAGGGAATTTAATCCATATCGTTTTAAATTGATAAAATTGATTTATGATTATTAAGAAATTATCCACAAGGGTGAGTTAAATGTTTCAAATGATTCTATTTTGATAATAAATGGGATGATCTTTACAAAGATACAAAGTATAGTGATCTTGGATTCAAGAAACTTGACTGTCTTAATAATGCTTTCCTTATTAATATTATTAAGAACCCTGACCAATTATGGGTTCAAGTTCTTACAACCAAATACAAGTAGAAGGGTAACCTACCAACTGTACTATATGCGGGTAATGAATCACGGTTATGGAAGGGTATCTGTCGTGTTTCGAATAGGGTCTAGGATGGTGTTATATGGAACGTTGGAGATGGATAAATGTGAATTTTTGGAGAGATAATTGGGTTAAAGATTGGGGACCATTTACTGATGTTTGTACATAACCCGAAAGGATTCCTCTTGAGTGGGGAGTGAAATTAAATTGTATTCAAATCGAAGTTACCACTCTCAATACTTTTTGAGCATTTCTACCTATTGAGCTTCTGATAAAGGATATCATTACATCGAGTGGGGAGTGAAATTAGATTGTATTCAAATCGAAGTTACCACTCTCAATACTTCTGAGCATTTCTACCTATTGAGCTTCCGATAAAGGATATCATTACATCGAGTGAGGAGTGAAATTAGATTGTATTCAAATCGAAGTTACCACTCTCAATACTTTTGAGCATTTCTACCTATAAGCCTCCTTCAACCCATGACGTGAATGATTTTGTTAGATGGAAACATGAAAAGAAGTGCATTTTTTCTATTCGCACTGCTTATTCTACTTCTTGTGGAGTCAACATGGCTATGAAAGTGTAGATCATGTACCGCATTTATATACACCAGCTGTGGCAACATGGATCTTGGTGACCAAACTACAAAAAGAGAGATGAATTTTTCTCAATCAATTTGGAGAAATGGTTTGAGATTGATCTCTCTGATCCTAACCATTTTGCATGTGAACCTTTTGATTGGCAACCCTTTTGGTGTTATTTGCTTGCAGTATTGGATCAGGAGAAACAATTACGTCTTTAATACCAATTTTGTTGAAAGTGAAAGTGTCTTGGAGAAAAATTACCATATGAGGGAAAGTTACATTTACTCAAACCATAGATTGGCAGGTTCCTTGAGGCATACAAAAGTTAAAACTTACAGATTGGTGGCACAAGGTAAATATTGATAGTGCCGTTTGTAAAGTATTTGGGAATACTTCAGCAGGTGAATCCGCAAGAGGTCTCTAAGTACCCTAGAATCTTGGGCTGAAACAAGTGATTCTTAAGAAGGATAGTATTTTTTTTTTTGGTGAAAAAGAAATTACAACTCAAGTATCAAACATTAAGAAAACTCATCACATAATTATTATCAACCAACCGCAAACCCGGTTCCCTGTCTCTCTTAAGCTTGACTATCCTGTCTGCAATTCTATTCTCTTCTCTGGGAATATGTTGAAGATTCCAGTGACTTAGAAGCTTCAAAAGCAAAAGTATTCTCGTAACTAAAGCAGAATTAGAACCTTCACTAACTCCTAAGAAGGATAGTATTGAAGCTATTCTTTGTGACATAATGCTTAAAACTACCCATTACCCTTCTCCAACCCATAAATAGGAGGATAATGCGCTTCAACGCACTCGAACCCACGTCCTCCTGTATTGACAACAATGCTCATGCCAATCGAGTTAACACTCAATCAACATATTTTTATATAATCTTTAAATAAAGACTTAAAATACAAGTTTATCACCAATCTACCTATATTCATTATTGGATAATTTAAAAATAAAAATAAAAGTTTATCACCACTCTACCTATATTCTTATTGAATAAATTTTTTTTTTTAAAATACAAGTTTATCATTGTAGGTTGTGTGGTATGACAAAATCTAATTATATATAATATCCATGTAAAATTGACTCTAATATAAAAACA
The DNA here is from genome assembly GCF_025698545.1 of Gossypium raimondii. Classification (NCBI taxonomy): domain Eukaryota; kingdom Viridiplantae; phylum Streptophyta; class Magnoliopsida; order Malvales; family Malvaceae; genus Gossypium; species Gossypium raimondii. The sequence goes on from NC_068568.1 coordinate 4,422,823, forward strand.
TTTTGCTCAAAACCTGATCAGGACCTATACGAACAAGATGATAGCTCAGACTTGATTTAAAAGTCCGAACGAGTAATCCGAACCATAAAACAATCAATTAATAGCTCTAGGGTTTTTGAAATTTCAAACTTCTTCCAACAAAATTCTGAAAACTAATTCATAAACCCTAAGTTCTAACCAAATTTCATACAAATCCTACCTTGTAAATAACTAGAGTGTTTATAAGTTGTTCAAACCCAGAAATTGTTTACATACAATTTCATTGATAGCCAAGACAACGGAGCAATACTTTTACAAAAGCATCAAAAAACGATCATAACTCGTAAAATGCAAAGTTTTTCGATGGTTACATACAATGTTACCAGGACTCTTGTCTCATACCCGTTTCGGTGGCACATACTGCACATGCACTTCTTCGCATAAATTCTGTATGAAAGAAAACAACTATTAATACCAGAAACACAAAAGTAATATGACAAGGCATAACAAAGTATCAAGATAATAAAACTCTATTCTTGTAGGTTTAAAACTTCAATATAATGTATACAATACTGTGTTTGCATAATGAGTTGAAATACAACCCCAGCGGCTATGACGCTAAAAAGATGAAACACAAAAATTCGAGAAATGGAACTGAATATTATCATAGAAGACCTTGAGATAAGTTATTCGAAAAGTTCACACAATTAACATGCCCAAACCGTGTTCCATATCTACCATCCTTCATGTTTCCTTTATTGAAAAGTATATGTTGATTAATGAATTTCACCCGTACCTGCAAGTCTTCTGGAAGCGCCTCTGAAACAGCAAGAGTGTAACAACCGGGGACAAATCTTCCTGAGAAGGATTTAGAGAAGTGTCAAAGAACCCAAAATATCTAAGAATCAGATATAACACACTAATGTATACATATAATTCGAAAAGGATGTAAACATAAACTAAAAATAGCAATTGCATAATCTACTATTTTATGGTGAAAAAACTATCATTGAGAAGTCAAAAGTCTGGTGCTTTATAAAGTTCAAAAGCTATGTTGCAACGACTATTTATGTTTCTTGAAGTATACAGTCCAACTCCAACACCGTGTCTGAAAAAATTTCAGACATGGAAATGGAGATATGACCCAGATTCTCCAAATGTATGGAATAACTTGGAAAATTAAACATACCCGTCTTCAGCGCATTATTTAAAACTCACCCAAATTCATGGCAAAAATGCAATATCTCAGCAATCACCCGAGAGAATAGATCTTAAAATCCTAGGGTTCATCAAATAGTATATTGAAAATAATCATAAAGCAACAATGGATTTCTAAATCATGCAAGCCTCAATTCTCCATTCAAATAAGGCTACTGAACTTTTAAGACCTTATAATGAATAATTTCCACAAAGCAAAAACAAATAACGAAAAACATACAATCAGTGTTGAACATACCAATTCGCAGCCAACGAGCAGCCCAACTTCTAGACGGATCCATCACAGAGATTATCCTGAAAAAAAAATCAGTAATCAAATTTGAAAAGATGCTCAAAGAGATAAAAGGAAGGTAAATTTGAAAGATACCCATTGAAATTAGGAGTGGTACAATCGACAACGCGTTCATTATCCTCATCCATTTTAAAGAATGGGCAGTTCTCACATCCCGATTCCCTAAACTGTAAATTTTTTAAATACCCAGAAAAGGGAGTAATTAGAAGAGCTCGTCCAAAACTATGAAACTTACTAAAGCGAGAAAAAAATAAAACCCCAAGTAGAAACATAAGAAATTACCTGATCGTAGGTTTTGACGAGGCGGCAACGGAGGCAAGCCCGGAGCTCGTGTCCGAAACTCGTCGGAATCTGTGCGGGCGCGCTTCCCATTGCTCTTTATCCCACTTTCCAACGTAAGGATTTCCGGGTTTTGGTCTTTAACAATGAAAATTTGAAGAAAAATTGGAGGAAAGATTTTTTTGATGGGTTTCTGGGTTTTGTTCTCGTTTCAGGATTCAACGAGGCAAACAATGGAACAATGGGAAGGCCGAGAAATGGAGAAGAAGTTGCCAGAAGCTTGTAAGATGGGCCAGTCCAAATGCCTCTAGTATTACGGGTCGGAGTATTCGTTCGAGCCCACTTTGGACATTTTTTAGGTTAAAAATATAACTTACGTCCCTATATTTTCATTTTTGGAGAATTTAGTCCCTTATTTTTTAGATTTCAAGATTTAATTTTAACCGTTAAAACTGTTAAAATTATTTTATTAAATTTATATATAAATTTTTTATAAAAAAATTTAACACGGTTAATAGTTAGATCTGAATTTTAAATTTTCAAATTTGTAAATAATATATAATATATTTTGACTTCTTTTATAAGATAAAGAGAAAATTTCCCAAACAAATTCGAGATTGATACTAATAAAATAATTTATATCAGACTTTTATCACTTTATATGTGATTGAGTTTTTTTCAAATATTAAATTATTATTATTTTATAAATAATATTGCTATAGTTATTTGAATCGAACTGGACCGGTTAGGATATCAGTTCGAAGAAAGATTTAAACTGATTATACCATAAATCGGTATGAATTAATTGGGTCGAGTTAAAAAATTGACTAAACGGAGTTTAAATATTTTTTATTTTTATGAAAACTTTAATAATGTATTTGATCAAACAGTCTGGACGAATTAGATCAATGAACTGATGGCTTGATTGATTCAACCACCGGTACAATTCTGAAAACCTTAATAACGAGTAACCGAAATGAAAATATTTATTAACGATAGTACCCTTATTCTAAATTTCTTTGGGGGAATCAAAATGAAAACTTTAAGAAATTTAGGTTACTATATTAGTAGTTTACTTACCCTAAACAAATTTTCCCACCAAAAGAATAGTCAAAGTCAATGCAAGAGATGGTTGGAAGCGGAGACGGATTTATAGTTTTACAGTCATTTGTTAAAAGTGTGGGACTGATAAAGCGGAGATGGGCCAAGCTCAAAGTGCTGTAGCTGCGGCTGCCGCCATTAACGATCAAGCTCGAACCCAGCCTTCCTCTTCTTTCGCTTCCATGGATTCTATTATTGCAGGTTTCATGGTTTATATTTACGTCGTTAATATCAATTGCTTTTGATTCATTATTATGCTGTGACTAGACCAATCTGGCGTCTAATCTGTTAGCGAAAGAAAGAAAGAAAGAAAAGAACTCAGTTCCAAAAGATCTTAGCATACTTTAAATTCTGCTTATTTTACCTTTGCTGATTTAGAGAATGGAGGCTATTTATTTTTTCACTAGAGTAGTTTGTAATATCATTATCTTTTGCCTTTTTACAGAAGCTGCGGCATATGGCAGCGATGAGAATCTGGTTGTTCCACTTCTTAATTCCATAACTTGCTGCTCCCTTTTTTGTTTTTGGGTCACCTAACAAGTTGTGAAATATAATGGGTTTCTTTCAATTTTTGTGCTAGTCTCTTGATGCGCAGGCGCAGAAAGCATTAGATTGCCCTTGTGTAGCTGAGCTGCGGAATGGCGCTTGCGGGACTCAATTTACAGAGGCTTTCCTTTGTTTTCTCAAAAGCACTGCTGAAGAAAAGGTAATTAAAAAATGGGCTCATTTGTTGTGTTAAGCTTTATCGTTCTGATTAATCTAGACACTCTTATTAGGTATTATCTGCTTACAAAACAAAGAAATGAATTTGAGTATGAATCTATTGTGTATCATCTGCCAAGTTGAAGCTGTAAATACTGTAAAATATCTTGTTTAGAAAGCAAAGGTTTAGAGCTGGTTTTCCGTATTGTGATTTGTTGTTTCATTTAATTTATTGCATGGGACTTTGGTTCTATGTTGCTCAGAGTCGTGAGTGAGTGTAGGATATACCTGGATGTGTCCAACACGGGAATGTTCAATTTTTCTAAGGTTTGTTTTATGTATTTGGAGGGTCCTTAGAGGGTCATATCTCCATAACTATTTTTGGATATGCATCAGATATAGGTGGCGCATATGTCTACTTTGAAAAAAACGAAGAATCAGAGCAACACAACATTGGTTCATTTTTATGTAGTTCCTTGCTAATCTAAATGGCTGGTAGAGGGCTTCCCTAACTGCTTGGCCATTTGAAACACTAATTCCTATCTTTTTATTCACGTTGTTGCCATTCAGAACTCAAATTTCAACTTTTTATCATGAAATGATTTGGCTAAGGCTAGGCTCAGATAAATGCTTTCACTTTTAGGCAATCTAATATGTTTTGAGCTTCTTGAAGATGTCATAATTCATAAACTGGAAATTGTCAAACTAAAATTATATTAAAAACCTATCTTGGCTCCCAAAAAATTTATAATTCGATCATATTTGTTCCTGACCCCTCAACATTGTCTAGCCTCTATCTTTGTTGAACTTCTATATAAGCACTAATATACTTGAACTTTCCTCTTTAACAGGGTTCGGATTGCGTGCATCCCTTTGTAGCCTTGCAAACCTGCATCAAAGGTAACCCCGATGCATTTCCTAAAAACATCATTGAAGATAAAGAAGTCAAGAAAGAAGAACCAATCCAAGAATATAAAATCTATCCTCCTATATGGTTCAAGGAATCTCACAAACCAAAACGAAAACCAAAGCTGTAGGACAACAGTTCATTCTTATACATTTTCATTGCCTATGCTATTTTTGATTGATAATTGTAGCATTTTAGTTCTTGTTTATGAAAAGATTTGTGTCATCTGTGAATAGAGAGAGTTAAAGATGACCAAATTTGGTTGCTCACTTAGATCATTTGAAAAAGGATCTTTATTGAAATAAAAATCAAACTTTTATTGCACAAACACTATTTTGTGAATTGGAGAATGGCAAAATTAGGGAAATGATAGATTTTTGTGCTTTGGTTTGGAATGGTTAAACTATGGATTTGATTGTTGTGATGATGCTTGATAATTTTTTAAAGCCATCTGGGATTTAATCACTTTTATTATTTGCTTTTAATGATTGTAGACCTGTTAATGAATCGGATTATTCACCCAACCCGGCTTCTATCGGTTGAGTCTTGGATAAGAATTTTTTTTTCAAGCTGGCGTAACTCACCCTAAATTAAAATTAAGTGATAAAAGTATTTTTATTTAAATTTAATTATAAATATATAATATAAATATAAATTTATATTTTTAATATTCTATTAATATCCGAATAATAAAATGGACTTATGGAGTTGAGCTGAATCACGTTGAGCTTGATTTGAGCCTAGTTCAAGTTTGGACATAAGCTTTTGGATTCAATTATGATTTGATTTAACCTATGAACAAATCTAAATCACTATAGTGTCTTACTTCATTTCAGTAACATTAAAAAAAATTATGGTTTGCTATGATAAATGATGAACTTAAATTTGTATTTGTAAGGTAAAACACTTGTTGTATGGGACTTATTTGGATGATTGGGTACTCTATCCCTTTTGGGGTCTATAAGATCTATTGTAACTTCCTCTTTCAAAATTTCTTTTATCCAATGATCAAAATTAAACGGAAATATATAGCTCGGAGACATTGAACAAAAATTAGCTTATTTGCATCAAGCTTTTGAGGGGTTCATTCAAGGATTACTCGAACTATTACTCACCAAAGAATAAGAGCTTTGGTTTCGGCTCATCAAGATAGAGATAGGAAAAAAAGAAATTTTCGTCATTTGTGGATCACTTGAATAAATGCAGTAATTCGCGGAGTGGGGTTATCCTATAGTTATAGTAGATTAATACACAATCTGTACAAGAAACAATTACTTCTGAATCGTACAACACTTGCACAAATAGCTATCTCAAATAAGAATTATCTTTACATGATTTCCAACGAGGTTATAAAATAAAGAGATCAGAAAGAATCAAACGAAATGCTTTAAATAAAATGGTGAATATAAAAAAATTAAATAAACATATATTATAAGACATCTTTTGTAAATTGAATCAAAATTTTTGTATTAAAATAAATAATACAAGATTAAGTAACATCAACGATGTTGAATGAAAAAATTAGTAAAAAAGGGACATATTTGTCTTTAAATTTGTAAACCTAAAACTTCCTTCAAGTAATGGTGAAGTTTCTTTGTTAATACCTTAAAGTTTAATGTTCAAAACTTGGTGTTCCTTTAACTCATGACATTATTTAGCTAAACATTTTATTTTGTTATAGATTTTGCAAAATGAGTGAATTTTTCACACTTGTACACCAACATGCATATTCATATCGTATTCGTATTATTTTTATATGTTATAATCATCGTGTTATCTTAATAGGTTATAATAATTTGTAAGATAATATACATTTATATAAGTTGACATGTTGACCAATGACGCATTGGTAGTGTTGACAAAAGTCGTTGTCCTAAGATCTTTAAATATTCAAGTTTAAGTCATATCATATGTAAATATTATATATAGATTCTCTCCCAGATTATTAGGAGTTTAAGTCATAATAAACGGGCCTTATTCGGATATATTTAAATTTTCAATCTGCTTTTACTTTATCTTCGATTGACTATAGTTCTAGTTGATCAAACATATATTATTTATGATTTATATTTTATGATTTATATTTTATGATTTTACCTATAAGCTCTTAAAAAAAAGTTTTGACGCATTAATGATTTGTATTATTTAAAATTTGGAGAAATTATTTTATGGACTCCTCCCACCACATTATTTATAGTCCCTTCCAATTAAAATAAGACACATTATATTTGATTTGGAAGATTAGTTCAAATATACATGAAATTATTTTATGGACACTTTCCACTACATCAAGGGTTCCGAATTTAGGGTTCAAGATTTTGGTTTGAGATCCGAGTTCAGAGTTTGAGGTTTGGAGTTCAAGATTCTGGGTTTAAGGTAAAAAAATTACCAAAATTATGTATCAATCACATAGAAAAAATTGCTGAAATGTCGTTAAATAATTGGAAATGGTTCATAACCACATCATCCATGGTCCATTTCCAATTATTTAATGACATTTCAACAATTTTTTTCATGTGATTGATACATAATTTTGATAATTTTTTTATCCCGAATTTTGAACCCCTTAACCTTAAAAACTAAACCCGAATCCTAAATTTTGAACCCCAAACTCGAACTCGAACCTAACCTGAATCTGAATCTTGATGATGCGATGGAAATAATGTATTAAATAATTTCTAGGTGAAAATGTTGGATAAAATAATTTCTATATATTAAATTATATTAATTAACTATCTGAAGTTGCTTGCAGGAAAAGAACCCTTAAAAGTAACCGCCTTTCGATACTATAATAAAGTTGGTTTCTATCTAAAGCATAAATCAATTCAATTTCCTTATAATACTCCTTCAATTCCACCAAGCTTTTTTTTTTGCATCTCTCTCCATACTGAATACAATATCGATTTTCGGATCATTAAGCAATGCGATACCTCCCGATTACGTCGGAGAAAAACAAGGCGGCGAAGACTGCAATGGAACTCAAACCGACGATTCAGTTGGGCAATCCACCTGCGGTTACTAACAATTCAAGGCAGGCGATCCACAAGGAGTTAAAGAATGGCTATCGTTAACCGCACGAAGATGGCAGAAAGTAGAGAGGTGAGATGTGGAGAACCGGCATTGGCACCGATGTTTGACGGTTTGCTTTCCTTTGAAATTTTTGTTTTTACTAATTTCAAATAAATAATTTTCATTGAATAATGTGAATCATAGTGGACGAAGATGACGAACGCAAGCTTTTAGGATTTTTTTTTAAATCTTATTTTTTATCGTAATTAATAGAACTTTTGTTGTTAGTTATCATTATTCATGATTAATTAACTTGCCTTTATTAAAATATATATTAATATAAAATATAAAAAAACTTTTATCAGCTCGTATTATAATTTTTTATAAATTTAAAATATATATAACTTGGTATATATTTTCAGTATTTATAATAATATTATATTATTCATTATATATATTTTAAAAATTAAGGGTCCCAGTCCCTAAAATAGAAAAGTTCACATTTGGTCATTTTATAATTTTAAAATTTTAAAATGATATATGGTAAAATTACACTTCAATATCCAAGAATGAAAGAAATTGATTTAATCCTTTAAAATTATAAAGATATAGACTATTAAAATAGTTAAATTTCACTTTTGCTACCATAAAATATACAACTTTATTCGGTCCCTCAAAAATTATCTGATTCCGCCTATCGTAATTATAATTACATACAAAATCAAAACGAGATGTAAAATTTTTTTTAAAAAATCTATTATCCAAGTTACGTGCACATTTCATAATTTTACTCTAATTTTTCTAAATATTGGATGTTCAAAAATTTGTCCATAGATGGACTGGTTTCTTAGGTTAAATAATCCAAACCTCAATTCAAATTAAATAATTAAAAATTATTTAAATTTAATTATAAAAATATATTAATATTAATATAAAATATATTTTTAAAATTATTTTTTGATATTTAAAAAATTTGGACCACAATTTGACCTAACCACCAATGGGAGACAGAAATTCGAATCTTGGCAATGAGGGGTAGTCATGAATCTCGAATATAGACCATAAAACGGATATAAATGATACAAAGAAGAACAGCATGACTAGAAGGTGAGTCATCTGGAAAAGTGTCTAATCGGGGAAAAAAACTCCTCTGCCATTAATACAAGCCAAATCTTGAGTTCTTTTCCATCAAAAGGCATCAACCACCAAAAATGGTTTACGCTAATTGGTGCATTGTGCTTGCTAATGATTAACTTGTCCATTTTGAAAATCTATAAAAACCGCAAATATGTTAAATACATCAAATCAAACTAAAGGGGCTCATGGGCGAATTTGGGTCCAGAAAAATTTTCACCAGCGCCTAGGCCTGCCCCGCCTTCCGGCGACTCGAGAAAAAAATCCTAAGTCCGAGCCCAGCCCAGCCCATTTTTTCAATAAACACCAAAAATTTATTTTAAAAATAAAAAATAAAAAAAATATTTTAAAAATAAGAAAATATATTTATTATATTCGGGCCGGGCCAATCCCGGGCAAAAAAAGCAGTGCCTGAGGCTCGGCCCGTTTTCTAAACGGGCTTCTTTTTTTGCCCAAACTCATATTTCGGGCCTATATTATATTAGCTAGGACTTGAGAAACCAAGTCACAAAGAACTCAAGCAAATTGAATCTCAATGGATCTAAGAAAAATGAATCCTTGCCAACTCGAAAAACATCAATGGAGGAGACAAAGGTTAGACCATAGGCCATAGTTATTATTTCAAACATGAAATTTGTTGAAAAACAAGTGGTGATTGGCAAGAGATTAGCGGAAGTGAGAGTGGAGTGAAAGGGGTAAGTGGAGAAGGAAAAGTAAAATGAAAGAAAGTGAACGAAAAAGAGGATGACAAAAAAGAAAGCAAAAGGGACATTATCGATAAGGGTCGAAGACGACAACACTGTTGAAGACCTCACCGATAGCAACCAAAAGTAGCAACAAATGGAAGAATAAAAAAAGAAGGAAAAAAAGAATGAAATTGAGGGAAAGGAAGAGGGCAAAGAGAGGAGGAGAAAGGTTGTGGCCGATGATTGGCTAATCAGGGTGGAAAAGAAGGTTAGCATATCTAAGAGGTTAGGGATTTTGAAAGAAAAATAAAGGCTTAAGGGTGTGAAAAGCTCTCAAACTTTAAAAAAGAAGAAGCAATTAAGCCCTTATTTTTTTTGCACTCAATTGGGTATTTGAACTTTCAAAATGTATCAAAAAGACTTTCAAACTTAAAAATAAAATAAAATTAAACCCTTGTTTTTTTTCTCTCACTTAATTGGGCACTTTAACTGCCAAAATGTATAAAAAAAGGCCTTCAAACTAAAAAAAAAAAACAATTAAGCCTATGCTTTTTTTTCACTTAATTGGGCACTTGAACTGTCAAAATATATAAAAAAAGACCCTCAAACTTAAAAAAAAAAAAATAGCCTATGCTTTTTTTCACTCAATTGGGTACTTGAATTGTCAAAATGCATCAAAAAAGCCAGAGTCGGATCCAGGGGCTGGCAAGGCCCCTGACCCCCCTAAAATGAAAAAATTTCCATTTAGACCTTTTATAATTTACAAAATTTTAAATTAGTAATGGTAAAATTACACTTTGGCCATCAAAAATGATAAAATTTTCATTTGATCCTCTAAAAATTTTAAAGATATAGGTTATTAAAAATGGAGAAATTACATACTATCATAAAAATATATAATTTATTCTGGTCCCCCAAAATTTTTTTTACTTCGCCCCTGCCCCCCTAAGTCGTATTTCTGGATCTGCCACTGAAAAAAGGCCATTTGACCATTAACTTTAACAGATAATTAACAGTTGACCGTTAAATTTAACTGCCTCTAATTTTTTTTAATTAAAGCCACTGCGTGTCACAACTATGACGTGACATATGATAAAAAAAGATAATAAAAATTAATAAAAATTATAAAAATTATTAATTTTCAATAAAAATATGAAAAAATTAAAATTTATTAAGAATTAGAAAAAATATAAAATATATAGAAATACAGGAAAATTTTATAAAATTATAAAAAATATAAAGAAATATAAAATTCGTAAAAAATTATAAAAGTTATCGTACCAAAAGAAGTATTTTATATTTTTTCTATAACTTTAATTGTCAACCGTTAAAGTTAAAAGTCAAAGGGCCTTTTTTAGTGGTGGATCCAAAAATACGACTTAGAGGCAGGGGCGAAGTTGGATTTTTTATGATAGTAAAAATGCAATTTCGTTATTTTAATAAAATATATCTTTATAATTTTTAGAGGATTAAATAAAAAATTTATCATTTTTGGGGGGCCAAAGTACAATTTTACCATTATTAATTTAAAATTTTATAAATTATAAATAGTCTAAATGAAAAATTTTCCATTTTAGGGGGTCGAGGCCCCTATTAGCCCCCTAGATCCACCCTGGCCTTTTTGATACATTTTGGCAGTTTAACTACCCAATTGAGTGCAAAAAAAAAAAAGTAGGGGTTTAATTGCTTTTTTAATGTATTTTGTCAGTTCAAGTATCTAATTAAATATAAAAAAGACAGGGGGCTTAATTGTTCTTTTTTGAAAAAAATTGAAGACTTTTTACACCTTTAAGTCGAAAAATAAAAGTTTTTATCCAAGGTTGTTTGGTTATTCATTATTCAACACTCTACTTATATGTAGGGTGAATTGCAAAATTTCTAAATATATAAAAAAGGTAGAGAATAAAAGTTATTTATGTTATAAAATAAATAGACAGAGAGTAAAGAACAAAAAAAATGGTAGAGTAAAGAGAGAGCGTACTTTATTGATCAATCGAATATTTACAAAGCTTCTCCAAAATTTTTATTTATAGAGATAAAAATATAAATGAAGTAGAGATCTACTTCTAATAACTATTAGAATTTAAAGTACATTAAAACTTATTTTGATCTTGATGGACATCCATTTAATAAGATATTCATAACAATTTAGATATATAACAATAGTTGAGTGGATTCAAGTTTAAATTTTAGAAATAATATAATTATATATAATAATCATGAACTCTAAAAGAATTAATTATTATGAAAGGCTAAATGGACACGTGCCTAACACTGATATTGGATTTTATAACCCAAACCCATCTCGATTGAGCAGAGATTCAATCGATAACATCTTATTAGCTCATTAATTTTCTGTTTATTAGTTTAAATTTTAGAAATAATATAATTGTATACAATATTCATGAACTCTTAAAGGATTAATTATTATGAAAGGAGAATTAAATCGATAACATCTTCTCAATAATTTTCCGTTTTCGTGTTTAAAGTGTATAAAGTGGGAAAAATGATTTTGAAGGGGCGAAACTGCAAAAACCGAAGAAATTAAAATTAACTAACCGCCACGAGAGGAAGGGAAGTGAAAAAAGCTCTGAAAAGAAAATTCTCCCTTCATCTATCAAAATTTTAATTTTGTGAAATACCCAATGTAATAATCAGGTAGGGTTTCCAAATCGACGTGAAATCAAAAAAAAAAAAATTAAAAAAAATGGAGGGAGTTTGGGAAAATTTCATGAGAAACAATCAGGATACGTTCAAATCCCTTTTCCAGCGCAAGAAAAGTTTATCCAATGATGAAGATTCCCAAGTAATCTCTCCGAGGCCCATCCCTCAGCTCTCTGCTCTCGCCAATTCCGTCGTCTTTCGCTGTTCCAAGTACTCTCCCCTTCTTTCTCTCTCTATATGTATACATTTCACCGCACATTGTTCGTTTCTGTTGAATTCCCATATTGTAATTCGTAGTCAGATGTCAATTAGGGCTTCTTAAATCAATTAATACTTATTAGAGTACGGTGTTGATAATGCGAAGATATTGTTCTCTTTGGTGCCGTGAGCAGTTCACCCAGTTCACGTAGTACTATACTTGCACACATGACCTAAGTTCTTTAGCGTCACGGTTTCACCTGTTAAGGCATTGAAAGGCACCCTAGGCTCTTTTCAGTGCCGGGGACAAAAGCTTGAGAGTTGCTCACAGCATTCAAAGAGGAGAATACCTTCACGTTATCAATATTGATTAAAATGTTAGTCAGATCAATGCATTTTGTGCTTCAACAATAATTAGTCCAATTTTATAATAATCTGAATGTGCTTTTGTTTACTTCTTGTTGCAGGATTCTTAAAGTTCCTACTGAAGAATTACAACATCGTTTCGATATAGAGCTTCCAGAAAGTGTTAAACAGCTTTTCACATATGCTAGGAACTTTTTAGAGTTTTGCTCCTACCAAGCATTGTATAAAGTGAGTAGGAGTCCAGATTATTTGAGTGACCCGGATTTCCGTCGATTAACCTACGAGATGATGCTTGCATGGGAGGCCCCCTGTGTCGAGTGTGAACGTGGAACCAAAGTAAGAGATGCTTTGGAGTTGTTTGCCAAACATGTTCTTCCCCATATGTTGATTAAAAACTTTGTGGATGATTTTTTCGGGGTTGACAATGGTCTCTGAAATTCTAATATCTTGTAGGAAACTTCATCCAACAATGAGGAGGTCGAGGATGACGAAGATGGGTCACTGTTTTATTCAAGTTCCATCAGTATGGCTGTTCAGGTTTGTTCTGTTTTTGCTAGTTTCATAAATTTCATTTGCATAAAGATGTTGTATGCTTGTCCTGTTTGCTCTATGTTATTGGCATTCTTCCATGGCTTGATAATTCCTCAGCCTTTTAGTTAACTGGGACTTGCTTTAAGTGACCAACTATATGAGCCATAGTTTTAAGTCAAGGGGTCAACGATGCTACTTTCATTAAATTTCATTTTATACCATGGCTTTATTTTTGTATTGCTATTTTATCTAATTCTGGCATTTTATGTATTTATGATATTAAATGTTTTTATGATGCCTTTGATATGTTAAATATTTGAAAAAGGAAATTTAAGAAAGTACAAAAGAAGAACTAAAGGTAAAGAGTTTACATGTAAACAAACCAAAAAGTAGGAGAACAAAATTGAAGGCAACCATTTAAGAAGAGAAAGGATAAAAGACCTATAAAAGATGAAGATAATTAAGTGAAGAGGAACTTACTAATTAAATTCAGTAGAAATTTGAAACGAATAGGATTAATATAGAATTTGGAAATTTAAAAGGTTTAAAAGGTACAGAATTTATAAGAACAAAGGGGAAGGGGTGGGTGGGAAGTAATAATATTAGAAAGGCTTATTAAATTTGTTGGCTTATGAAATGAATTTTGGGGGAGCCTAGGCCAGGGGAGGGGGTGATTATATTCGAAATTCATTATTTACTTTTCTATCAGGTTGATGACAAGAAAACTGTTGGGCGAGAGGCTTTTGAACGAATAGCTCCTGTGTGTGCTGTTGTTGCAGATATAATAACAGTTCACAATCTTTTTGATGCATTGACAAGCTCTTCAGGCCCCCGACTTCACTTTATTATATATGACAAATACCTCCGAAGCCTTGACAAGTATGGATGCATTATTGTTTTCTATCAATTTTGTGAACTCTAATGCCTTCTATTATTATACTGTTGTGTCAAGTCACTTGAAGTAAACAAAAGGGGGAATGTTGGGGTTCAGACCAGGGGCAAAGATGGGGGGAAGGCAGTGCCCTTGGCCCCCACAAATATGGTAAATTGACTATGTAGTCCCTGCAAAGTTTATGAAACCACAAGTTAATTGTAAAATTGCACTTTGCCCCCTCCCCCCCCCCAAAAAAAAAAAAAAAATTTGTTATTCATTTTTGCCCCCCCTAAAGCAATTCCTGGCTTCACCTCTGGTTAAGACTCATAGATACTTGTCTTTTAACTCTTCTTTAACCTTTACTATTTGTTTTAAATATTTTAAACTTCTAATAAATGGATCATGAAAGATATATGATCAGTGTTCCAAACTTTCTTGAATCAAGCTGTAGAAAACATTTATGACTTAGTCTCAGTTGTTATCAATTCTAAGGATTTTTGTGTTTGACTTAACGGCATAAGGATTTTTGGGTTTGAATTTACAACATATGTGATGAGATTGAATAAAATAGGAAACATTTCTACTTGTATCTTCTTTAGTATTGTGATTTTTTTTCTTTTGGCTATTCTGACATCTGAGTTTAAACTATTGAGATAGTTATTGATCATGGATCTTTACCCATCTCTAGGGTTATTAAGGCTGCAAAAAACACATTGGGACCCTCGCTTACCAATCTTCCACTTTCTGATGTGGAGATAATTATAGATATTGAAGGTGCTGTTCCAACTCAACCCGTTCTGCAACATGTTGGAATCTCAGCATGGCCAGGTATGTCAATGTTGTGAAAATTGATCATTATGGAAGTAAACCTTTAAAAGTAAACTTTCAGTGTTCTCAAAGTTGGTAAGAACATTAACTAATTTCCTCTACAGGTGGTGCTTGTATGAGATCAAGGTAGGCCATATCATACATGTATTCATAGAATAATGTTATCTTCATCTGAATGTATCAAATGGTACTGATTTTAATCAATTAATGACTTCCTTGTCTAATATATGGATCCATCACGTAGTACTAATATTTGTGCTGATGAATAATTGTTAATGTAAAATATTTTAAACTTTTACATGCATCCTTAATATGAAATCCATGTGTAGTAAAGAACTAATCTATAGAAATTGGTTATGCAATGGAAATAATTTATAGACCAAGAGATCTTGTCAGTTTCGTTGATGCCATTGATTCATATACTTCAATAGAGAGGCTCTAACAACACATTTTAATTGCATTATCTTTCGGTTGTTTATCTGTTGAGTTTCTATTTATGCAGGACGGCTCACTCTAACCAACTATGCTCTGTACTTTGAGGCTTTGGGTGTTGGTGTATATGACAAAGCCGTGAGATATGATCTGGCAACGGACCTGAAGCAGGTCATAAAACCTGAATTAACTGGGCCACTTGGTGCTCGTCTCTTTGATAAAGCCGTTATGTACAAATCAACAACCGTGTAAGTTATCTGTTAGCACAATAACCTGGAATTTTATTGCTTCATGTCTTCTTTAAAAGAAAGTAGAATTTCTGATATTTATTTGGAACTTTTAAAATCTATTTACAGTACGGAGCCTGTTTACTTTGAGTTTCCTGAATTTAAAGGCAATTTTCGTCGGAACTTTTGGTTGGATATATCTCTGGAGATCCTGTATTCACACAGGTTTGCTAGAAAAAACAACTTCAAAGAGACTCTGCAGTCAGAAGTACTAGCAAGGGCTATACTAGGTATATATCGTTATCGTGCTCTGAGAGAAGCATTTCAGTTCTTCTCATCCCAATATAAAACTTTACTTAGTTTTAACCTAGCTGAGAGCCTTCCTGGTGGTGATGTGATTTTGGAAACTCTTGCTAGTCGTTTGGCACTTTTAAATGTTGATAATTCTCCTCACACTGTGAAACACCCACCAACTTCATCTCCTTTTTCACTCCTGGCGCTCAGTCAACTTGGATTCATCCCACAGAAGAATGCAATTCTGGATGGAGAAGCATTAATAGTTGGAGATTTCTGTGTTGGGGAAACAAATCCCTTAGAGACAGCAGTGAAGCAATCTATATCTGACACAGGTAGGGCTGAAGCTGCACAGGCAACTGTGAACCAAGTGAAGGTAGAAGGGATTGAAACAAATTTAGCCGTAATGAAGGTTTGTTATTGCAATCTCCCATCTATTATATTTGGTTTCAGGCCAAAAAAACTGTCATATGCTATTTAAATCAAGTCATTAATTTGTTCGGCAGAACTTGCCATCAGAAACATTAATTCATTTTGATGTCCATGTTGATCCAGGGAAAGTTTTGTTTTGTCATGCTCCTAGGAAACAACATGAGTGTTCAATTAATTACTGGATGGCTACCAAGCCTTTTGTTGTACCACACCAACCGAGCATCAGAATCTTTTTGAACATTTGAGAAGGTTGTTAAAAGTTGTGACTTCTTTTCTAATTTGTAGGAGCTGCTACTTCCTGTCATTCAGTTAGCCACTCTTCTTGAGCTTCTGTCTTCATGGAAATCCCCTATTAAGTCAACTGTCTTTCTGATGTTGACCAGCTTTGCCATTATAAGGTAAAAATTGTCTTTGACTGGTCCTTTGCACACGTTGCTTAAGAACAATACATGATCTACTTCTGTATGTCCTGAAAGTTGAAACATGTTAAATGAAATTATTTATGATATATGAATTGTGAACCTATCTGGGAAATATTTATATTAGTGGATTACTTAGCTGATCGTTTACTGAATTTTCTGCATGCAACATTTCATGTTTCGTTTTTCCATTGAGATAAGTTTCATGTCCTTGCCATGCTTCTTTGAAAATGCACCATAAACATCCATTTGTATATGTTCACTTTGGTATAGGTGTTTTTATTTAAATTTCCACATTTTCTTGTTGTATAGACAAACCAAATGATATAATGAATCCATTAATTATGATGTGCAGGGGGTGGATTGCATATATATTGGCACTTGTTTTTGTATTCTTCGCAATTGTCATGCTCTGGAATAGGTATTTTAACAAAGGGAAGCCCTTAGAAGCCTTCAGAATAATAGCTCCACCAAATCGAAATGCAGTTGAGCAGCTGTTGACATTACAAGAAGTCATCTCCCAATATGAAGCACTAATCCAAACTGCGAATGTTATTCTCCTCAAGATTAGGGCTATCTTATTTGCAGTCTTACCACAGGTGCATGTCCCAGCTATATTTGAATCACATAAAAGAAAAATGAAATATGCTAAATATGTATGTCCCATAATATATAAGTAAAAGTGTGGAACATAATGCCAGTAAAGTGAGGTAGCAGTAGTCTTCCCCTCCCCCCATCACATTGAATTGAAAATGAGCAAAATGAAAACTTAAAATCTCATATTTGAGTCTTAACTTATATCTTCATCGTGTACACTAACATGAATAAGTTTCTTGTTTTACCTGCATCACCTTGCCACTGCTAATTGAATCATTTGGTGGCTTTTTTTATGGGTTTGATTCTACAGAAGTTTTGTAAAGAAAGAGGAGGACTAGGGTGGGACTTTTTTGGTTAGGCATTTTATTTTATTGTTCTGAACTTACCAGAAATAATGGCATTCTAGGGTTCTGAATATTTTTCATTAAAGTTCGGAATTTGAAAGTCCCATAACTAGTGCTGTATGTGCTCTACAAAAGCTAGCCCTATTGGTTGAATGAGTGTATTTAGCCCTTCTTAACTGTTAAGGAGTGGATAAGTCATGGCAAATAATTTTTTCGAAAACATATGGAAAATGACTAGAATACTTCTCGAAGCAGGGCTAAGAAGCTAGGTTACTCAGGCTATGGGGTGAGTGTTAGATACCTTTATGTGTAACACAAACAAAATTGTTCTCTAAACTTTTCCATATATCGGAGTATGATAACCCCATAGTCCAAATCTATGTCGGACATGAATACTTCAAACAAAATGAAAAGCCGAAATAACATAATTATCCAAGTCTTTCTTTTTGTTGAATTTTATTTTGCATGAATATTGTGGAATGTCTTAGTTAATTGTTCCCGCAAACAGATTTAATGAATTTCTTAGTTAATTTTTAACTGCAGAATTTCTCCGAGTTCCTGACTATATTTTCTCTGCATTATCTGTCTGCCAGGCCACTGACAGGGTTGCTCTCTCACTGGTTTTCTTGGCTGTAGTGTTAGCTTTTGTGCCTTTGAGATTCTTGATATTGTTTGTATTCGTAGAAGCTTTTACGAGAGAACTGCCATATAGGAGAGACAGCAATGACCGGTGGCTGCGAAGGCTTAGAGAATGGTGGTTTAGGATACCAGCAGCACCAGTTCAGCTTGTTAGAGCCGATGAAAAGAAAAAGAAATTATGAAAAATGATGTGAACAACACTCAGATTGCAAAATCATTCAGGTCTTTCTCTTCTATATATATCTATATATTTCATTTCTGCTTATAATTGTTCTCCATTGATAGTCCACATAATGCATATGGTACCCGTGGTGGATCTCCGCCACAAATTGACCCGCCCTAATCCTGTCTTTACTTATCTAGCATTGAACCTATGACAACTTGCATGTATCATACCTTTAGCTTAAGCTAGGAAATCATGGTCTTCAATGGAGTTTAAATGTTAACTAGCAAAGAGAAAACTAGTAGTTTTGTGACAAGAAGAATGAATTACTTGTCTATAAATAGAATTGCTGGTTATAACGCGTATAGACTGTATTCCCCTGCCATTGCTATGGAAGCTTCAATGGAGTTGTTATAAATCTCATCTCGTTTTAAGACAATATCCTCTTGACATTTCATTTATCCATTATAATTAGATGGTTAAAATATGCCATAGGTTCCTATACTTTTCACAAATTTAAAATTTAATCCCTGTAAATTTATTTTCAGGATTTCGAAATTTAAGTGTTAATTTTTTTGTTAAATTTGTTGGTGTGACATTTTAAAATAAGAAAAACTCAGTAGCAACATAACAGAAAAAAAAATTGGTGTTGTAATGAACTTGAATTTAATAAAATAGTCTTTACAAGATTAATCGTTCTACTTGAATTTTGAAAGAAATTTAAAAATAAATTGACTAAATTCCTAGAAATAAAAGTTTAAGTGTCAAATTTCAAATTTACAAAGAATATAGGACATTTGGTATATTTTAACCTAATTGAATTTCTTCATTAGTCAGGTCGAGTCATGATGTTAGATTTTCTTTTAAGTCAAATTGTGCTTGATATGATTATTTCAAAGTAATATTTTTGTATTTAAATTTAAATTTAAATAAGGAAATTATTAATAAATAATAAATCAGGTCGGGTCGGATCAGCTGAAATTAGGTAAAGCTCATGGGTGAAGTATTTTATGCATGAATCAAATACCATGATAAATTTGGAGTAAATTGATTCAATAGCCTATATTATTCTTTTTACTTTAATAAATTAATTACAGTAATTAAATATTTTTTCCCAATACCCATCTTCTTCATCCTAATCATCTCCCACTATTTCCATCCCTCACAAAGAAATTTGAGAGATAAAATATAGATATAACAAAATATATATTAATATATTTTTTTCATAAAGTATAAACAGAGATTTAAGATGCCGTAGTTTATTATTATTTATTAGAAAGAAAAGCAAATATAAAATATTAATAATCGAACATATATACAAGGCATGATATTTGATAATAAAAATATAAAAAAAGCAAATGAACGTACTTGTTCAGCAGGAAGCGAAAATTCATGCATGAGCGAACGTCCCTTAATCTCGAAAATCAAAAGTTGTTGAGACCCTATCTGAGTATTCCCGTCACGAGATCATTTGCTCCTTTCATGTCCCACATCTCGCTACTCAATCGATTCTTTGTCTATTACCTTTCTTTTTTAGTTTAGTGAAGACGTAAAAAGTTTCACCTGAAGTCTCCCCGAAAATCTTCCACGGTTCTTTATATTTATCCTTGTAGATTTCAAAGTCAGGGATGTAATCGCAAGGTAATGGTTCACCATTTATCTTCTTCGAGAGGAATCATCCTGTTATATTGATAATCGGAATCCGTTGTAAAGTGGTATTAAAATTTAAGAAACTTAATAAAAGAAGAAATGGTGTGGATATTAATTTATGTATATATGTTGGGATAATAATAAAGAAAATTTATATATTAAATTGGGATTGTGGATTGTATTATTATTTTTATATTGTGATTAAATTATTTAAATTTATTATTATATTTGGAAAATTCTTTAATCATTATCTTATTGCAGTCAAAAGAAAATCCAAGGTCTGTTTTAGTAATTAAGCCTCTTATTCGCTATTATACCTCGATGGACCAAGCCAAGAGGGGAGCAGACTAGGATAATTCCCATTTTAGTCCCACTTAAAAATTAAGACTTTAATTTGAATCCATTTCAACTTTGAACTAATGAGAACATGTTATGTTACGTTCTTTTACATATATGACAATTGATGATGTTTATCCATTACAAAAATCAAAATCCTAAAATATATATAATATAGTTTTAAATTTAAAATTCAAAATTTTATAAAACCTATAAAAACATTATATAAAATATTAAAATATATTTAAAAAATATAAAAGTTAATAAATAATTTAATATATTATAAATTTCATTAAATTAAAAAACCCAATTTTTGTAATATACAATTTATATAAAATAAACAATTATAAAACATTATATAAAATAAGTAGTTCAAAAAAAAAAAAAAGAAAAGTTATTTTTAATATATTTTATATTTTTAATAAACACCAAATTTTCTAAATGTGTTATGAGTTCTAATCTCTAATGGGTGTTTTTCTAATGTTCTAATCTCTAATGGCTAAGTTAGTAAGTCAAATAAACTATGCTAATAAATGTTAAATATATTCTACAAATAAATACTCAATCTTCTAGAAAGAAAATATATTTTATTTAACTTGCAAGCAATCTCTTAGAATTTGGGTCACACAACTCTAACACTTTTTTTGGCCATTAGTTTATTATTTTTATTATTTTATATATTGGAGTTTCAAAATAACAATGAACTTGAAAAATAAATATAGAGTAAAGTATAAAAATAGTCATCCAACTATTAATTTTTTATTTAATCACTTAACTTTTGAAATAAATATTTTAGAACTAAATCGAAAAAAAAAGAAAGTTGGATGACTATTTTTATAGTTTACCCATAAATATAACATAAATGGTTAAATAGAGTTCATATTTGATATGTTATTAGTGAAAAAAAAAAATTTCACAACTAGGGTTCAAATTAGACCTGTCCATGGGCTGGGCCGGGCCCGGAAAAAATTTTTGGCCGGCCTAAAATTTTGCCCTAGCCCGGGCCTGGGAAAATATCATAAGCCCGAGCCCGGCCCGGCCCATTTTTAAATAAACATTAAAAAATTATTTTAAAAATAAAAAAATATTTTAAAAGTATTTTAAAATTAAAAAATAAAAATATATATTTATTATATTCGGGCCGGGCCCAGGCCAAAAAAGTGGTGCCCGAGGCCCGACCCGTTTTTTAAACGGGCCTCATTTTTTGTCCAAGCCCATATTTCGGGCCTATAATTTTACCCGAACCCTCCCATATTTCGGGCGGGCTCCGGCCCATGAACAAGTCTAGTTCAAATACTATGGCACATCTTTTTATAAAAATAATAATTTTTAATTTTTTTATTAAACCTTGAAAGGTATATGTCGTGTATTTAGCCCAACTGGTGAAATTTTAAGTAAAAAATGAATAACTCTTGATTTGAATTAAATGGGTCTAATCTTGATTTGTAATTAGGATAGAAATTACCTAATTACCTTGGGTAATCAAATTTGGAGTTTGTTCTTAATCGATTTGGTTTAAATCATTGGCATAGGAAAATAGCTCAATAATTAGATTAAGTTAGTTCTTTAACAACTTTGAAGAGAATTAAGGGAATTTTAATACTTCGGATTAGTAATCAACTCGGCTAGGATAAGTTGGGCGAAAATAGAACAATTAGTTGATACATTGAATGAAATTGTAATCTTGATATTTTTATTGATTTATAGCTGAAATTTCTTTTTGTTTTTGTTTTCAAGTACCTTTCCTCAAAAACTCCATGTTTTCTCTTAACTTTTATCAAAAAAATTAAAATTAATTCTACAAGGAAAGAAAATGAAAGAAATTAAAAAGACAAAATAGTTTTCCTAACCCAAATTTCCTCTATAAATTCCTAAGTTTTTTTCCTTATTGAAAAAAAAACAAAAATTAATTATTGAAAAAAAAGAATAAAGGAAGTTTAAAAGATAAATGATTGACCAAAATGAAAATATACTAAAGTTAGGTGCTTAAAGTGAGTGTATTTAATGACAAATTAACGACGAGTGACTAAAACGATAAAAGTATGTAACAACAGTGCCTAAATTGCAAACTTTCTATTTTTGGGGCCCAAAATGAAAACTTATGAAAGTTGGGTGAGCAACTGTGTAGTTTACCCTTTAGAAATTTAGGGACCAATATGGAATCTAGGTGATTGTTTGAGGATGTTAGTTAGAGTTGACCCAAAAAAGAAATATCATTGCAGAGACGCTGTCGTTTTCACTGCCTTTTTTTTTATATATATAATATATGACAAAAAATATATATTAAGGGTAAACTGCCAATATAGTTACTTTTATTTTTCTATATTTTAGTCACTTATGTTTGGTTAAGTGACTAAAATATGGCTTTTTATAAAGATGACCCAAAATTTTACATTATTTATGAAAATGACCCACTTTGAAAATTTTATACTTAAATGACTTATTTTGAACAGTAAACGTCAGTGACGCCATTGCCATTGGTGTCACCACCATTTATTTAAAAAAATATTATTTTAGGTGTCACCGTTGCCATTGGCGGCATTGAGCTGAAGTCTAATTATGTAAAATATTCAGAGACCTGATGAAGCAATTACCCTTTTAGATTAGATGAAAAAAAGTGGTCACACCATTCCTATCGATAGCTTCAATTTTAAATGGTTTTAAATTTTTGGTATATTTACATTTAGGTCCGTTTAAAACAGGTTATTCTTGTAATTAATGAAAAATTTTGGGTTATTTCTGAAATTCCCTAAAATGTTACAACATATTAATTAAGTGACAAAAACGTAACATTTCAAGCATATATGACTAAAATATAAGCTGAAGTAAACAAAAATGACTATTTTAGTAGTTTACACTAATAATAATAATAAAAGAAAAACGCCCAGATCTGTTTTGTTTGTTTGATCGTTTAACGAAAATAAAAATAACAAAGAAGGAAAGCGTCCATTGAAATCTTGTTCTTTTCGCAGTCTCTCTGGTACTTAAAAAGGAATTCAAATTCCAAAGAGAAAAGTGCGAGAAATTTCATATATTTATCTACACAGCAAAAAGAAGAAAATAAAAAGGGAATTCAAATTCCGAAAGAGAAGAAAAAAAAAATCGATGGATTTGGATCAGTGGATAGCAAAGGTTAAAGAAGGCCAGCATCTTTCGGAAGACGAGCTTCAGCTCCTTTGCGAATACGTATTTTCTTTTTAGCCTCATTTATGATTCTAGGGTTTTTTTTAATTGGTTACATTTTCTTTATGTTTGTATTTATGGGGGGGGGGGGGAGGAATAAGACTAGGGTTTGTGTGGCTTCTTTGGTGATTGAGAAATCAGATGAAATTGACAGAATGAATGTTTGATATGGTAGAATTAAGTTTGAGAGCTTTTTTGAAATGAATCAAGAAATGCAAGAAAAATGTCAAGTTCATGTCTGTACTTGAAATTTATGTCATCTATGCATTTTTATTATTCTTATTATTTTTAATATTTATATTGCTTAATTTCTTTTATGAAAAGAATTTTCCCATAACTGAGTTATTATTATTGTTGTTGTTGTTTTATTTCATGAAAACAAAGCTTCCAGGACCTGAATAATTGGCATTTCCTGGGAATCTGGGGATTTTAATTGATTGCAGATTCATATGCTTAACTTTAGTATCTAGTTTCTATGTCATCCATTGCAGTGATGTCAGTTTTTTATTTTCTGTGAAGGTTTATTATTTGTGTGTTTTATCTGAAGGCTTTTTTTATTCTACTAAACGTTACAGGTAAAAGAAATTCTCGTTGAGGAGTCGAATGTGCAACCTGTCAACAGTCCGGTAACCGTCTGTGGTGATATCCATGGCCAGTTTCATGACCTGATGAAACTCTTTCAGACAGGAGGTCAAGTGCCAGAAACAAATTACATTTTTATGGTATATTTTATATCTCCTGTCATGCATGGAAATTTTGTGAAAATTCTATGTGATGTCAATGTCTGTTATAATATTGGTTTCAAGTAATGGGTGCTAAACCTTCTTTTTCCTTTGGACAGGGAGATTTTGTTGATCGAGGTTATAATAGTCTTGAAGTTTTCACTATTCTTTTGCTTCTTAAGGCAAGGTATGTCCTCTAGAGACATACTCAAGCATTTCTATAATTTTTCTTTGGGTTTGTCTTCTGGTATTCAACTATGTGATTGGATGCATTATTTCTCTGGTTCTGATTCGTCCTCGGTTCTCTTTGTATTTACTAGCCGGATTCTCAGACCTTTAATGTATAATGTAACCATAGGTTGAGGTGTATCAGATCATTATTGTCAAATTTCATTATTTGTTTTGAAATTACTGGTTTTGTCCTACTCACGGCCAAATGGTTCTTTCAGACATACCATGGTGTTTTGGCAGCAAGATAGTAGGATAGGTTGCCTGTAATATAATATTTATATTAGAAGATTCAAAATACAGATATAAATATTTATGAATTTGTTCCGCTACTGTTTGTCTATGCATTTGATAAGGAAATTACTTTTCTGGTCCTATTTTTTGTTTGTCGGGTTATCTAATGTTGTTTCTTATTTGCAGCTAGAGGTAACTTTTTCTTTTTCCTATGTTTTCTGAATTGTAGGCACCCAGCTAATATCACTCTCTTGCGGGGGAATCATGAGAGCAGACAATTAACTCAGGTATGTGTTAAAATTATATCACCAAGGAAAATGCGTATCACACTGATATTTCTTTTCCTTTCCTTTTGGAGCAACCTTTTTTTTTTTTTTGGGGGGGGGGGGGTTGGGGGAGAAGATTGGATACCTTTCTAGGACGCATGAATGGAACTCTAAGGGTTAAATTTTGTGAGGATCGCAGTTTTTATGTCCAAATACAGCATTAGTTTGAATTTTAGGGTTTCGGTAAAAGCATTCCAAATATGAGGGACTGACAGTTTACTGTGTGTACATATCTTTACTAGGTTTATGGTTTCTATGATGAGTGCCAGAGGAAGTATGGAAATGCTAATGCATGGCGGTATTGTACAGATGTTTTTGATTATCTTACACTTTCAGCAATTATAAATGGGACTGTAAGCATTCTCTTTCTAAAGCATCTATAGCTAAGCACCTTACTTGCATTCTTTAATAGATCTCCTATTTTCTATTTTGCAGGTACTCTGTGTACATGGTGGTCTTTCTCCTGATATACGATCAGTTGATCAGGTATTTTCTTAGGTTCTGGTTGGCAATTTTTATTTGCAGCAATGCTAGAAGTTCACTCAATTTTTAATATATCATTTATTTTGCTTACGTTTGCTTGTGCATGTCATGTGTTGTAATTTTAGAGTATTTGCCTACAGCCCAGATGTTTTCTTTGATCACAACTTGTGTATGTTGAAGTTCAGGATAGTTATCTTGTACAAAGCATGAACGATTATCATTATGTAGTGAACTGGTATGGTGCCTTATTTCCTCCTTGTCTTTTAGGGGAAGGCAAAATTATGGTCAAGAGAAGAAGAGTAATATTTTAGGAAATAATGGGAAGGTTATAGGATTTTAGATATTTTGGATGGTCTTTTTAGCTTTGGCTGCATACATTGATCAGGCAACCTTTCTGGCTTTTAACCATTCATGGGGTGCATCACAGCGTTGGACTTTACATGTTTTTGTAACCATCTTGTCCTAGGATTAATATCATTCCTTTCCGTTTCATAAATAGCCATCCACTTCAAAGTCTTATCTTGTAAAAACTAAGTCTTGGTCGTGCTGTGTGTTTTTCTTTGGTTTCTTACTGCTGAAGAAGTGACTCTTTAGTCGATAACCATCCATTTTGTAATGATGGTATTTTCAATATTAAGTACTAGTTTCTCTTTATTTATTCACTTTTTAGCATGGGGATTAGGGGAAGGGTTGTAGTTGTTGGGACTCGAACTCCAGATTTGCTAAATGCTACCCCTTAAGGATGACTACTTGAACCAAGTTAAGCTCCAGGTTCTACTTTCTCTTTATTGTATATGGTGCTTGATGCATTTTTCTTCTCTCTGCTTCTATAATAGATGAGGGTAATTGAGCGGAACTCTGAGATTCCTCACGAAGGCCCATTCTGTGATCTCATGTGGAGTGATCCTGAAGATATTGAAACATGGGCAGTCAGTCCACGCGGAGCAGGTTGGCTATTTGGGTCCAGGGTCACATCGGAGGTAATTGATCTCATCTCAGTCTATAGTCATGTTGAAATAATAATCTTAATCTTTTCATCTGTTGCAGTTCAACCACATAAATAATCTCGATCTTGTTTGTCGAGCCCACCAACTCGTGCAAGAAGGCCTTAAGTATATGTTTGAAGATAAAGGCCTTGTAACTGTGAGACACTAAACTTTCTGCTTAAACCTTTAAAGCTTAATGTTATTAAGAGGCTAATGGAGTTTCTTGTTTATTGAAATTTCCAGGTGTGGTCTGCACCAAATTATTGTTACCGTTGTGGGAATGTAGCTTCTATATTGAGCTTCAATGAGAATATGGTGAGAATTGTTTTTTTTTTCCCCTCGCTATCTTCTTTTCCCATTGTGTCTATATATTTGTGTGTAGGTAGTCTTCTTTAGTATCAAATTTAACTGCTGATTAGATTAGTTGAACCGGAAACTGGAAGGCTGTTTGGTCTGGTGTATTAACCCAGTTAGACATTGAACCGGCAATATTACTGGTTTAACCAGTACAAATTCAGATAAAACCATTAAAGACAAATTTTGTATTTTTGAACTTTTTCCTTTTTAAAATTTTGTTTGTAATCAATGGGATTTGAACCTTTAAAATATATTAAAAAAGGGTTTTGATCAAATCCTTTGGTTCAATCTGTTGAACTGAAAATCGAAGATCTGATTGATTCAACTTCTGGTCTAGTTTTTTTTCTTAATGATATTTAATAATAAATGTAATCTCATCCTCAAATACATGATATTCATGATGCTTACTATTTTTGACATCGGTTTTCAGGAGAGAAAAGTGAAGTATTTCACTGAAACAGAAGAGAATAATCAGATGAGAGGGCCGAGGACCGGAGTCCCGTATTTCTTGTAATCGAAAAGAGATAACATACTGCAGTACTTGTAATATTATCCAAGCATTTGATTATTGAAAGAAGGTGTCAAAGGAGGAAGCCTTGAAATACATAAAATGTTTTGCAGATGGGACCTGCCCTGGAAATTGTCTGGTCCAAGCCCTGCTTTAACCTCAAAATGTTCCTCTTTGTCCTTCGACTTCGTCTTTGCCTTCATTTTTCGCATTCCGTTTTTTTTTTTTTTTTGTTAATAGATGCTGCTGCTACTTTATGCTTAGCTAATGTGTGTTTTTGAATTGTTGGGGATGTGTATTTGTTTCATTTATGTATATTGCTTCTTCTCATCTCTAGTGCTAAAATTGACTCATTGTTTCCTTTTTATGTTTTTCTTTTCCTTTCCTTTTATTTACTATATATGATATATTTTGGGGTCAAAGTTTCTTGGCCATTAGTAATTTAAAGCTTTATAGTTTTGATGTTGGTACAAGTAAAATTTATGGGGACTGAATCCTAATGAATTTAAGCATGTAATATTTTTCAGTTAATTTGGGTCTTGGTTTTATTAATGAACATTATTGTTTCATTTTAAATTGACCATTAAAGTTCAAAACATTCTAATTACGTCTTCAAATTATCGATGTTATACCAATCAAGTTTCTCCATTATTAAATCTGTTAATTTAATAATTAAAGGAAACATAAAATGTTATCACAAAACTAAAACTAAAATAAAAGTGAAGAAAGAGGGTAATTTACTAATAAAAGTCATTTTTTTCAAAATTTACCGAAATGGGCTGATTTTTTGATTATTTACTGGAATGGGCCATTTTCCGCGAAATCGCGTCCACGACAGCGCGATGTCAGGGTACGTGTCAGGACGCGATTTGCTGACGTGGATGAACATTTTATGTTTTTAAGCTTGGAAAACTTTGAAAGGCCATAACTTTTCGCTCGGTTGTTCGATTGAGGCAATTTTTTTTTGATTTCGAATAAATTTTCGAGATCTACGCGCTGACAAACAGCCGAAGGCGGTTTGCTGCAGTTTTCATCGAAAAAGATCCTTTTTTACCCCTAAATTTTGATTTTTTCGGTTTAAAATTGAATTTTGAAACATTCAAATCATTATTTTCCTTATTTATTTGAAGTAAACACCGGATCTTTTTTTACAGAATTGTCTTATATCATCCTGTTATAGGTATAATAAGTCAGCTCATTCCACTTTTGAAAAGTTCCCTAAAATTTTCCATTTTATTCAATTTAGTCCCTAAAACCTAAATAGTCATATTTTCAAATCTAAGCTTCGTTTTTCAATTCAATTTCAATTTCATCCTTCCATAACATTCAAATATTCTTAAATACAAAAATTTCATGCTAATTTTGAAATAATTACACTTTAGTCCCTATACTCGTAACTAACAAATTATACTTTACAAATTAGTCCCTGTTCATCTCTAAGCAGTTTTTCAGCGTGTAGATCTCGAAAATTTATTCGAAATAAAAAAAATCGTCTCAATCGGACAACCGAGCCAAAAGTTATGGCCTTTCAAAGTTTTTCAAGCTAAAAAACATAAACTGTTCATGCCACGTCAGCAAATCGCGTCCTCTAGGGCGAGATTTCCGTCCACGTCAGCAAGTCGCACTGACGTGGACGAGATTTCCTGGCGCGTGCCCTGACATCGCGCTGACGTGGACGCGATTTCGCGGAAAATGGACCATTCCGGTAAATAATTAAATAGTTGGCCTATTTCGGTAAATTTTGAAAAAAAAGGGCTTTTATTGGTAAATTACCCGAAGAAAGAGGCTACACGATAAAATGAATTTTTGTAATTAGAAAGTTTAAAGTTTAGGGATTAATTTAAAATTAGGATCATAATTTAGGGATTTCTAGTGTAATAACTCTTGTTATTATTATTTTTCTTTGCATGAATATTTAATGTACAAAAGATTAAATTATTCAATTTTTAGTTTTTTAATATTAATTTTTTAATCTTTGCTTTATACCAAAATAATTTATTTAGTTATAAAAAGGCATGGAACTTATTTTGAAAAGAACAAAAGAGAGAGAATTCAAGGATTTAAAGAAATAATAATTTAGCTAACTAATTTTGTTCTCACCATGAATAAAAAGCTACTTGGATGAGACATGAATAAAAAGAATATTATATAAAATTCAAACTTTGACTATAATAATAAAAATAAATTAATTGTTTATTTTTTTATTATGAGTTTCGATTTAATCTAGTATTGAGTTAAAAGTTGATCCTTTACATTAAAACAACTTTCATAATATATTTTTATCTATAAGATTTGAGTACAATATTTTTCTTAAGAAACAAACTGAACTCTTAACTTATTATTTTTTCATCTATAAAATTTGAATTCGAAATTTTAATTAAAAAAAAATCCAACTCATTGTTATAATTTAACCCATGACACACACACGTTGAAAATTATTTGGCATACTGAGAGTGAAGTTTGTAAACTCGACAAAAAGGTTGACCTTCCACCTTCAAAATTTAATTAAATTACTTTTATTTGGACAAAAAAATTGATTGAAATGCTCAATTTTTAATGATAGTAACGTGATAGCCCACAATGTAGTTAAAATGTACTTTATAGAAATATTAAAAAATAAAAAAATTCAAAAAAATTAAAAGAAATTATTTGTGTTAAAAATAAAATAGACATGAATTATCTGTTACATCAAATGAAAAACAATTTAATTAAAATTTGATTATTAAAACTAAAGTAATAAAAAATTAAGTCCAAAATATTTTTGTCCTCAAATAATAATCCAAAGAAAACGACAACTACCTAATGGCTAATTTTAACTTATTTCTTAAAAACATAAAATATATTTTTTTAAAATTAATTATTTTTCCAGCCGTGACAATAAATATATAGTGGTTTCTCAGTCAGTACTCCCCCCATAAACTGAAAATCCATAACCCCGATTGCTATAGGAATACCGTTTAGTTGACCCGTACCTGTTTGAATAGCCTCAGTTAATCATGTATTTCTTTGATAAAAGTCAATACGATCTTTATAAAGCTCTTCTTCAGACTGAAATTCAATGAGATCTAGAGAGATCATGTCTTCATCCATAGGACCCCAAGTGCCTAGATCAATCGAAAGTTCGAGGATTTATTTGTATGTATTAATTAAAATATATTTAAATTATTTTATAATTTTGTATAAATTCAATTTTATGATTGATATTATTATAAATAAATTTAAATAATTTTATAATTCAATATTTAATTTGAAAAAACAATGTTTTAAATTATTATAAATGAATGATATATACAATTTTCTAGATTAATCATAGATGAAAAGTGTTTATGGAATACATTAATTTGTTGTTTATGAAATCTATCTATAATAAATTATTTAAATATTTAAAAATATTTTATTTTTATCTTTTTAGAAATTCAGTCCTATAAATAATCCTTATTATAATAAAATCTAATTAGCATAAAAATCTTTAACTAATAACAAAATTTTAAAAATATTAATTAACTTAAAATATAAATAATTTATATGACAAAAAAATTAAGTTATTCACGTCAATTGGGATAATGAATGATGTGGTAAAACATATATATTCTTTTAGACCGGACAAATATTCTAATTAATATTTAAAATTTTTAAAAATAAAATTAAACACATCTCAGTTTTTTTGGAGGAATTTAAAGCCCGAAAAATATTCTAATTAATATTTAAAAATAAAAAATAAAATTAAAACACATCTCATTTTTTTTGGGAGGAATTTAAAACCTGACAAATATTCTAATTAATATTTAAAAAATAAAAAAATAAAAAAAAAAACATCTCATTTTTTTCGAGGAATTTAAAACCTGACAAATATTCTAATTAATATTTAAAAATTAAAACACATCTCAGCTTTTGGAGGAATTAAGAAAAGATTCCATTTGGCGACATTATTATATGAATTCTAATTGCATAGGCGGAGTTCTACATCTCCGGCTACTACTCTTCTCTACTTCTCATCGCATCCTCGCCGCCCATCCGAAGATCTCCGCCTCACGCCGCCTATCAACGGCCACCATGGGCTCTCGTTCTCAGCTTCCATCTCCGCCGTTGGCCGAGAAAGTGAAGCACGAGATGGAGTTGTTCGGGGACGTTAGAGTTGACAATTACTACTGGCTTCGCGATGACTCTCGCAAGAACCCTAAAGTCATCTCTTATCTTCAACAAGAGAACGCCTATACCGAGGCCATGATGTCCGGTATGTATATATGTATATCGATTTCCTTAACTTTCTGTTTGCTTCTCGGAAATGTTAAAAAGCAACTTTGATCTGGAACTCTATTGAGTTGCTTTCAGTTCTTCGGTTGTTAGATTCATCTTTCATTTTGAACGTAAGAATACTTCTGTAGGAACCAAAATATTCGAAGATGAAATTTGATACTGAGACTTAGAGGTCGAATCAAAGCTATATATATGTATATAGGCATATGTATATCTATTCACTTCCTCAACTATCTATTTGTTTCTTGGAAGTGTTACTGTTTTGATCTGATTTTTTTGAGTTGCTTTCTCTTCTTCGGTTGTTAAGTTACTCTTTTATTTCCATAGCATTTTATTGGATGTAAGAATACTGCTGCAGGAACCGAAATATTTGAAGATGAAATTTATGCTGTGATGTGATTTAAAGGCCGAATATATATATTTGTTTATGCATATCTACCGGCTTAGTCAACTTTCTATTTGTTTCTCGAGAATGTTGACAAACAACTTTGCTACCGTTTTGGTATGATACTTTTTTGAGTTGCATTCACTTCTTCGGTTGTTAAATTGCCTTTCCATTTTCGTAGCATTTTATTTAACGTAATAATGCTGCTGTAGGAACCAAAAAATTTGAAGATGAAATTTATGCTGAGATTAGAGGTCGAATCAAAGAGGATGATATATCTGCTCCTCTTCGGAAAGGACCCTATTATTATTATTCAAGGACTTTGGAAGGAAAGGAATATGTTCAATATTGCAGGCGTCCCATTCCTAATCGCGATGCTCCATCTTCTGTTCACGATACTATGCCCACTGGGCCTGATGCTCCGCCCGAGCATGTAATCTTGGATGAG
Organism: Gossypium raimondii; assembly: GCF_025698545.1. Taxonomy (NCBI): domain Eukaryota; kingdom Viridiplantae; phylum Streptophyta; class Magnoliopsida; order Malvales; family Malvaceae; genus Gossypium; species Gossypium raimondii. The sequence goes on from NC_068568.1 coordinate 4,455,241, forward strand.
AATGTTAAGGCTCAAGAACATGGTTTTTACAGGATTGGTGCTTTTAAGGTCAGTTATGACCCGGCTTCATATTGTTAACTTGGTTTTGAATGGGCTTGCTTTCCTTTTGTTAATGTTCATATTTTTTTCTTATGAAGTCTCTTAATGCAATTTGTTGTTCAGGTCAGTCCAAATCATAAGATGGTTGCATACGCTGAAGACACTAAAGGAGATGAAATTTATACTGTCTATGTGATTGATGCAGAGACTCAAGCTCCAATAGGGAAACCACTAGTAGGTGTAACGTCAAATCTTGAATGGGCTGGTAATGATGCTTTGGTTTACATTACAATGGATGAGATCCTTCGGCCAGATAAGGTATGGGTTTTCAGTTTCCGTTCCTTAAAAGGTTTTTGACACATTGGGATCCTATTAAAGACAGTAGTCCTTTTTTGTTTTGCACTCTTCTTAATGTTTTAACTAAGCTTTCTATTCGTTCCCACTTTTTCCCTCCATATTGTTTTGTTCCAGTAGATTCTATATCAGTACCACTGTCCATCTTTTATCGTGCTCATTATAAGGTGAAAATAATGACACTTACATATCATAACCATATACGCGACTAATTCAGAGTCCCCTATCTGGGATTTTTTTTATGTAGTCTTTGATGTTAATAAACTGTTTCTGAATTTCTTCCTTTCCGTTGATTTCTTGTTAGAAATCAAAAGTCTGGCTATCCATTTCATTTATATAATTCTTTAGACTCATGGCTTGAGTCTTTTGAGTTTCAAAAGGATGTTTTTATCCCTACATGACGCAGAGAAAAAATCCTGATTTTTACAAATAATATCCCTGTATCATGTACCTTTATACAAGATCGCACATATGTTTTCTTTTTCACATAATTCTTTTCTTTTTAGAGTCTATGTACATGTATAATAGTCATCAGATCTTTCCAGTTGTCCACATGATTCTAGGAAAAAATTACAGTTGCATAACATATTAGTGCTCAAATAGGATCATGTGCCTTCTTCAAGTCCAGGTAGAGTTTTATTATTGTTACCTTTAGCTTCTTGTTCTTCTGTGTTGGCAGGTAATTGTTAAATTCAGTTTAATCTAAACATAAATCCTCTCCTTTTGTCGTTCTCTGAAGTACAACTACATTAACCTCCCTTTTCTTTTATTTCTCATGATAGGCATGGTTACATAAGTTGGGAGCAGACCAATCCAATGACTCATGCCTTTACCACGAGAAGGATGACATGTTTTCCCTTGGTCTTGAAGCCTCTGAGAGTGAGAAATTTTTGTTTATTGCATCTGAAAGCAAAATTACAAGATTTGTCTTTTATCTTGAGGTTTCTAAGCTGGAAGAAGGCCTTAAGGTTTTGACGCCTCGTATAATTGGCATTGATACCTCTGTTAGTCATCGTGGAAACCACTTCTTTATCCAGAGGAGAAGTGATGAGTTTTTCAATTCAGAACTACTAGCTTGTCCAGTGGATAATACATCTGCAACAACAGTTCTTATTCCTCACAGGGCAAGGTCGTAAGGAATTCTAAAGTTTTCCATGACCTTTCACTAGTTTCTTGTATATGTTGCTTTTATTTTTACATTACTTTGGGGGGAGGGAGGAGGTTGTTTGGATTATGATGCTCTTTCAAACATATAATGTTCAACATGGAAACACATTCTTGCTTGTTCTTATTTTTTTTTTTTTGGGGGGCTTCAATGCAACTATCTAGTTTGTTTCTGAAATGATATTTTACAATTTCAAACCTAGAAAAATTATGTATGTCTGAGTAGAGCAAGATTAGATGAGGAAATCTTTTTTTTTTCGATACTTATAATCACTTGCAATGCATTTTTGTAATTATGCTTAATTATTTGTTTTCTGTTTTTGGGTTATTGTCAGATCTATGATGGCTGCTTTGCTGGAAATTATGAGTTAATCATTTAATGATTCCAATGATGTATGCGCAAGGAGCTATACTGCTTAACCATTGATGTTATCAGTTCACAACTGTGGTTATTTTTAGTCATAGCCTGTGAAAGAACAAGTTAAAATTTAGCTGAAACTTTTCTGTTTGGTTGGGTGTCAGATTGTATAGTTTATGTTTTTATTGCATTTTGCAATTGTGAATGATGCTTCCTAAGAAGTGGAAATGATGATTTGTTACTCCCATGTGGACGGGTGCTTTGTTTGATTGGTTATCAATCAGTTTACCAACTATTTTGCAAATTCTTTCATTTGTATGCATCTTTTATACTGGATGGCAGCTTACCATTTTATTTTTTTTCTTCTTCAGTGTAAAGATTCAGTATATTAAACTTTTTAGTGATCATCTTGCTGTCTCTGAGCGTGAAGAAGGTTTGCCCAAAATTACTGTTTACCATCTTCCGGAAGTTGAAGAGCCACTCATAAATCTTGAAGGGGGTAAATCAGTTCAATTTATTGACCCTGTATACTCAGTTGATCTATCAGTATCACAGTTTTCCTCCACCATTTTGCGGTTTTCTTATAGCTCATTGAGGATGCCTAATTCTGTCTACGACTATGACATGAATACTGGGGAGTCTGTTTTGAAGAAGATTGAAACTGTAAGCACTACTGTTTGTTAACATTTGAACCATGATAAGAAATGAGTTGATAAAACTTAGTGTAAATAAGGATCTAAAATAGTAAAACTACTGATATGTACAGTGTGTTACTTTACATGACATGATCCGATTACAAGCAAATTATAGGTATAGTTGTCTTTACCTAATTGTCTCGATTGCTTTGCTATCCATGGTTTGCTTTTCCCACCTTCATGTTGGAGTGATCTTCCTTTTCTAGAATTGGTCTTTTCATGTACTACCAAGAGTCCTTATGCAGAATGTATCTCATTCAAGTAGCACCTTCTATATCATACTGTGACATGTTTTTAGTTTGTTTATTCCGGTTAGCTAAAAGGAATCGGAGGTTTTTATCATAAAAAAAAGGGAAGTGGGGCTTCTGATGCTAAACTGCTATTCTCCCATAATTTTGGTCTCATAGTTAAACACTGCACTTCAATTCAAGCTGTCATGGTTTTATTCAAGGACTTAAATTTCAACATGGACCTTCCAAGATCAGAATTTCAGAATAGTTACAATATTTGATTTCCTGTTTCTGACCTTTTTGCTCGGGTCCTCAAATATATTGAAAGTTTTCTTCTTTTCCTGATAATATCCTTCCCTTTTCTCCTGAAGATTTTGCAAAAAACCATTTTAGTTCTTAGGACTTGATCTGTTCATAAAATGGTATTGATCAGATTTTGTTAAAGAAATTATTCTCCCTCCAGAAACCACAATCTGTTTTTACCGGTCAAGAATAAAAATAGTAGGTTTATGAATTTATATTTCATTATTACTTTTGGGTCCTATGTGTGCATATCATGCTGGATTAATTTTGTACGTTGTCTGTTTTTCAGGTTTTGGGAGGCTTTGATGCATCTAATTATGTCACCAAAAGGAAATGGGCTACTGCTTCAGATGGCACTGAAATTCCCATATCAATTGTGTACCAAAAGAATCTTGTCAAGCTTGATGGATCTGACCCGATGTTGCTTTATGGATATGGTTCATATGAGGTAACAATTCATTCGATGGGATAAATTCTTGTGAGAGGTGCTAATTACCAGTTGGAGTTATTATTCTTCTATTTTATTACAGTTTTGCTAAGACCATGTTGAACTAATGAGGAAGTTTATCTTAATGTGATGTGAAGGCAATTTCCGTGCTTGTATAGTCTTCCTTGATTGTACACTATTTTGTTTAGTCTCTGGTTTTTCTAGCCTTTTCTGGATTTGTGAATACTATGAAAGTCTCAAAAACTTGTTCAGTTTTGTTTTACTTCTACGGGTGCCCTCTCTTACCCTTTTTCCTCCTTCAGTTTCTCAAAATTATGCATTCAGAAAGTTAAGTGATCTTTCAAGAGGGCACTTTACATTCAAACATTTTTTTTCTTTTTGCAAACTGTTGGAACTATGACTTTCACATGTCTATGATTATGTGCTGCATCATTTTGGAGTATCCTTTTAGTTGAATGTGTACGAATTTCGGTGTATAATTATTGAATTTCAGTAATGTAATATAGTGTTACATGTCTGTTAGCGCAGATATGTATAGATCCAGACTTTGAGGCATCAAGGCTGTCTTTATTAGATCGTGGGTTTATCTTTGCAATAGCTCATATTCGTGGAGGTGGTGAAATGGGGAGGCAATGGTATGAGAATGGGAAATTTTTAAAGAAGAAGAATACTTTCACAGATTTTATCTCTTGTGCCGAGTATTTAATTGAACAGAAGTACTGTTCAAAGGAAAAATTGTGCATAGAGGGAAGAAGTGCAGGTGGATTGCTTATTGGTGCAGTTCTTAACATGAGGCCTGATTTGTGGAAGGCTGCTGTCGCTGGAGTGCCTTTTGTAGATGTCCTGACTACAATGCTTGACCCTACTATCCCTCTTACAACTTCAGAGTGGGAGGTATTGTCTTTCTCCTTACAAAATTTGATTTTCATTTTTTGCATGACCATTGAAACAATCTGGTACAAGCGGCTACTGGCGCATTAGTATTGAATTGCATTATCATCTTGGCAAACACTTTTCGGGGATTGATTTGATGTAGTTCCTTAGTGACTGCCATGATGAATCTTTAACATGTTTAAGAAATCTGAGTGTTGTAATTTGATTTTTGTAAATGGTTTGAGTTTTCGTGTTCTATAACCTGCCAAATACAGATCTGCACTATATAGAAGCACAAACTCTATTAGTAATAATGAGTCAGTGACTAAACAATCCATTTGGCTTATCGGGTTGGTAAATTTATCCTTAAACTAGATGTATGTGATTTTTTCTTGTTTTCAGTTATTGTAGGATTCACCCCAAATTTCAATTGTTTTTACTGAAGATCGGATAAGCGTTATTTGTTTGAAATTAAATCGTTTAGTCCAGTACGTTAACTGCTAACCATGTTATCCTTCTTTCTGTTTTTGTTACAACAGGAATGGGGTGACCCTCGAAAGGAAGAGTTTTACTTCTATATGAAGTCGTATTCCCCTGTTGATAATGTACGACTCTAATACTGCTGTTTCTCCAGGCTTTCGCGACTAGCATTCTATATGACAACTAACTATTTCTCGGTCGAGCATGAACATGGAGCGCTGAATATTGATCATGTATCACTTTAAATTTTTCATTATGTTTAGGCTCAAATATATCTATGTTTTGCAGGTGAAGGCTCAAAATTATCCGGATATTCTCGTTACAGCTGGCTTACATGGCAAGTATAAAGATCAGTATAATACATGATATTCTCTTTTTGTGATCATATAGTAATGGGTTGATTGCTTGTCCCTCCTCGATAATAATTCTGCACATTAAATGTCTGCCACTGGAAATATCTAGTAGCATATATTCTCCACATACTGCTATTAACCTATTTTGTATACTATTGTGGTAGATCCGCGTGTTATGTACTCAGAACCTGCAAAGTTTGTAGCTAAACTAAGGGATATGAAAACGGACGATAACATGCTGTTGTTCAAGTGTGAACTTGGTGCCGGCCATTTTTCAAAGTCCGGAAGGTAGTTTCTCTTTCTTGGTTCCTCTGCTAAAAGCTATTAGCGTTCTGAATATTTCATCGTTAAGTTATAAATATCAATAGATATTCCAGCTTTATATTCTACGAAAACCTCAATATCACATGAAACTGAGCCATAGATTGTCCGGTATTATAAGATACACGAATGTTTAAACAAATATGTTGTTGAATGCAGATTTGAGAGGCTTCAAGAAGATGCCATGACATATACTTTTATGCTGAAAGCTCTGAATATGATTCCCGCCTCTGGGTCCGCGTAAAATCCGATAAATTCAAGAGGTAATGCCAATTAGATAATCTATATGCTTTGGCTTGGAATTTCTGCCATGGTGGTGGTTGAAGTTTTTGGGGTTTCTACAGTGCAAACTTTGCACAAGTGATGATTGCTTTTAGAGTCGATATTCACTTGTTTCCTTACAATCTTAATTTTCATTACCCCATTGTTTTTAGTCATTGTTGGGGAAAATGTTGTGCCTTTTGTTGGTAAACATTACCCAGGCATTGTTTGAATCTAATCAAATTGAACTCCCAACTTTAGCAGAGTATCTAACTCTAGAAGGTCATATTATGGTTTTAGTCCCTATATTTTAATTTATCATAATTTAATCTCCCTACTATTATTAATGTTGCGCCTTAGCTCAATTAAGAAATTCCATCGGTCAACTAGGGGTGATTTTGGTTCGGTTTTGTTTTTTTTGAAATTTTTAAACCATCCATTCGGCTTGGTTTGGTTGTTGATTTTTTCCCATATTAATTTTGGATTTTATTTTTTTACAAAATGACATTATTTGATAAAATTTCATAGTCTTTTCATAAATATTTATTTAAGTAATTACATTTTAGGTAAATAAAACTAATATTAATTCATTTCACGAATGGAACTATATATTTCGGAAAAAAACAATAAATACTCTTCAGTAGCAATGAAGAATAAATTTCCATCAGCACAATAAAATTTTTAAATGACAATAAAAAGAAATTAAAATTTCACCTTTTAATCAAAGCTTGAGTATAACTGAAGAGGATAGAATGTTAGAGCAATATATTTAAAATTGATACATGCTTTGCTCATTTTGATAATTCATAATCAAGTAGCTAATTCGGGAAATTTAAAATAATAATATTTGATTATTTCGTTATTCGATTTAACTGTAAGTTTATTTGATTTAAGTAACTCTACGTTCATTGTCAGCTCCAATGGAGAGTCCAATTAAAAGTAGCTTACCACCCTTAATACCACTTTGCTTACATCTCTCTCCTCGTATGTCCACCTACATTTCTATTTTAAACTTTACAAATATAATCCCAATTACTAGCAATTATATCCTACGAGCGAAAAGAAATCAATATTTAAAGTTAAATTAAAAGAATTCTAAAAATAATCTATCATTGCAGATATTTAAATAATATTAAATTTAGAGATAAATTATACATAATTTAATAAAGGGAGAGTCTTTGGATGGATGGTACATTTATCTGCGGATTGTGTAAAAACAACGGTAGCGGTGATATTAGATACTGTAGTGTGAGACAAAAAAAAAAAAGCGAAACGCACCACACTGGAAGTAAACGTCCATCCAAGGGGCCCAAACTTGCAACATCAATGTCTTAAGACTCACAACTTTTAACAACAATATCAAAGCTTTGATGACACGTACACAAAGATTACCGGAACTATATATATCAAGATGTTTAATGTTATATCATACAAATAATTATATAAATCAACTATAGCGGATTCAAAAAAAATTATAACTATAGGTGGAAGTTGTCAATGTGGTTCTGGTACAGTTGACAAAGTTATATTAATGTCTTAAGTTCGACTCTTATTTTACATAAATTATATGTAGATTGTTTTAAATATATATATATTTATTTGGTCGAAATTAGGGTATTGATTGTTCCTTTGTAGTTAGTTGATCTTAAAATGTGCTTCATTTACATGAATAAAAATTGAATCCCTAACTTCATAATTAAAGGGTGAGATAAACAACATCGCACCACATAACTGTTTTTAAATATATATTGTTACTTATATCCCATTTAAGTTCATATATTCCTACTATTAGTATTTATAATATTATATTTTAATTATAATCGATTGCAATACATTAAAAAGAAAAACTATAGTTGAAATATGATATCTTCTTTTTAGATATGATGTTAAGGAAGAGAGAGACAGCATTAACAAGTACAGAATTGATGAAAGGAGGGAGTGGGAAGAAAAAAAAGTCAAGACGTGGGTGGGAGTAGGTGAACCGGCCAACTTGGTTTAACCAACATGGGGCCAGGTAGGGGCGGTTCCCATGAAGCAGCCCCAAGGTGAATATATCTAAGAGGTCCCTTTAGGGATTTGATTAAATTAGTCCCTCTACTATTAAATATATAAATTTAGTCCTTATACTATTAAAAAGAATCATATAAGGTTAATTCGGAATAAAGTTAATATATATTGTTTAAAAGATATCATGTGTTGTTTAACAGAGTTAATATTTTTCTTAAAGTTTTATGATTTTGTAAATGAAATATTTTGTTTGAAATTGAATTGTAATTGAAAATAATAATTTTCAAAATATTTTTATAGAGTAAACGTTAACTCTATTACAATTGGGACTTATTTGATTCTTTTTAATAATATAAGGACTAAATTTATTCATTTGATAATAATGGAATTGATTTGATCTAGTCCTTATAATCTGAGACCTCCCGATTGCTTTAACCTTATTAAAAAACATCAATTTTATTTTAAAATAATTTTCAAGTTATTTTATCTCGAAAAAGATTTAAATTTGACCTGAAAAAGAAAATGGATTAGAAACAATGGAATAAAGAGAAAAAACAAAGCATCAAAAAATATTAAGGTGAGATAGAAAAAATATTGAATGGAAGAAAACAAACATAAGATAATGATGGAAAGATTGTTCCCTTGAAGAAAAGAACTTCAATAAAAACAATTGATGGTGATAAAAGTCAATGTCCTATGAAACTATTTGAAGAATGATCTTCGACAAACTCCACAAATGACTCTAACTAACCCTCTAAAGCTGAATCCTAGTAAATTAGAGGGTGAAGAGTTATCTGACGGCTTTAAAAAGAAAACAAGAAGAAAATCTACTTCTAAAATAAACAAAAGAGAAATATCACAAAGAGATATAGACTAACTAATTATATCAAAATAAAACTCTCAAGTATAATAAAACTCTAATTAATCTAAAAAAAATAGTTTTAATAGTTCTTGTTGACTAAGAAATATAAAACTCCTAAACAACTTTAAGTACTTAAAAATATCCTAAAATTTGGAACAAATAAATAATAAAATAATAAAACCTAATGAATACAATATTGGACTCATTTATCACAAAAATTAAGCCTAAAAATAGAACTCAATATGAGTTAAACTCGAATTAAAGTCCCAAACTGTAATTTCGCGTAATAATCCCATCCAAAAATTCTCCTCATGTAGTCTTTAGTAAAATGATCATAACTCGAGCTCCCAGACTCAAAATCGAGTGATTCAAAATGCCTTTCGAAACTAAGAGGTAACTTTTCAAATGCTATGCATACATCTTAGCCCAGAAATGCCTAGATCTATCCAAAAATTAACCGCAAACTGATTGATCTTCTGAACTTGAAAATTGATAGTTTGGTTCAATTGACTTTAATAAATTTCACACTATATGTGCATGTATAAATTGACATATGCGTTTTAATTGAAATAGTTAATAATATTAAATATTTAGACTAACTATTGACATTATAAAAGTAGAAAGATCAAATTATGTCGAAAATAAGGTGTATAGATTAAATCCCAAGTTTCAACATAGTATAAGGGTTAAAACTAAAGTTCGATCATTTTTTATATATATATATATATATATATATAAAGCAAGACAAATCTAAAGGGTAGTGGTCAAATATAAAATTTAAGCATAATAGAGATCAAAATTAAAATTTAGGCAAATCTAAAGGGTAGTGGTCAAATATAAAATTTAAGCATAATAGAGGGATCAAAATTGAAGTTTAACTATTTTTCTAAAACTACCAAAAAAGGTAAGCACTTATATAAACCTAAAAGAAATTGGAAGTCATATGTCCATCTCTAAGACTCTTAGGATATGCAAATTATATATAACCACGTAACATTTTAACCAAAAAGTTAAAGATATTAACTATTTGGACTAATTAATAATATTATAAAGATATATGGAACAAATTATGATAAAAATTAAAGTATATAGATTAAATATCGACTTTAAGCATATTAGAGGGACCAAAGATAAAATTTAACCATTTTTGTAAAATGTGTCATCACAAGTAGAGGTGCTCATGGGCCGGGCCCATAAAAAATTTCGGCCCGGCCCGAAATATGGGCCTAAGATTTTGCCCAGGCCCGGCCCGGGAAAAAAATCATAAGCCCGGGCCCGGCCCGGCCCATTTTTATTTTAAAAATTTTAAAAAATTAAAAAAGTATTTTAAAAATATTGGAGCAGACAGAACCACAGATCTTATCTCCCTAAGCAATAGTGGAGCAGACAGAACCACAGATCTTATCTCCCTAAGCAGTAGTGGAGCAGATCGCATCAAGTCTTATCTCCCTAAGCAATAGTGGAGCAGACAGAACCACAGATCTTATCTCCCTAAGCAATAGTGGAGCAGGTCGAAGATGGCGGATTTTACCTCCCTGACTACAGAGGAGTACATTGAAGCCGATAACTCTATCTCCCTGTATTTGGCAGTGGAATAGATTGAAGATTGCAGATCTTGCCTTCCTGTATTTGGCAACAAGCGATCGAAGATGGCGATTTACCTCCCGACTACGAGAGGAGTACATTGAAGCCGATAACTCTATCTCCCTGTATTTGGCAGTGGAATAGATTGAAGATTACAGATCTTGCCTTCCTGTATTTGGCAACGAAGCAGATCGAAGATGGTAAATTTTACCTCCCTGACTACAGTGGAGTACATTGAAGCCGATAACTCTATCTCCCTGTATTTGGCAGTGGAATAGATTGAAGATTGCAGATCTTGCCTTCCTGTATTTGGCAGCAAAGTAGATAGAAGATGGCAGATTTTACCTCCCTGACCACAGAGGAGTACATTGAAGCCGATAACTCTATCTCCCTGTATTTGGCAGTGGAATAGAGTGAAGATTACAGATCTTATCTCCCTAAGCAATAGTGGAGCAGGTCAAAGATGGCGGATTTTACCTCCCCGATTACGGTGGAGTACATTAAAGTCAATAGTTCTATCTCTCTGGGCAACAGTGGAATAGACGAAAGAAACCAGATCTTATCTCCCTAAGCAATAGTGGAGCAGGTCGAAGATGGCGGATTTTACCTCCCTGATTACGGTGGAGTACATTGAAGCTGGTAGTTCTATCTCCCTGGGCAACAGTGGAATAGAGTGAAGAGCACAGATCTTATCTCCCTAAGCAGTAGTGGAGCAGATCACATCCAATCTTATCTCCCTAAGTAGTAGTGGAGCAGACTAAAAACACAAATCTCATCCCCATGGAGTCGTAGTAGAGTAGATTGAAGTAATATCTCTCTAAAGATGCCGTAAAGAGGATCGAAGTAATAAGACGCAGTGGATCGGAGCAGTACCCAAAGAAGCCAAGCCTCGGCGAGACCAGACAAATTTGGTCATTCTTAGTCTTTGCTCTGTTCTCGTTACACGAAAACGAGCAAAGAGGGGCAGCTGTAGAAGCCCAAATTTGCTGGCCTAGTAAAAATAATAACCCAATCACAAATGAACCCAAATAATAAAAACAAAAAAAGTCTATTTACATTAAACCAACAGCCCATAAACTTAACTCTTTTCAGCTAAAAAAAAGAAAGACAAAACGACCCTAGCCGCAGGCCTAGCCACTGGCGCCGCTCCAACTCCCCGCATGCCGCACGCCCCTGCTCTTAGCCGTCAACCGCCGCATGCGTACCTGGCCTCCTCCACGCGTGTCAGAACACTTACAAAACAGCAAAAACACGCAACAACGAGCAGCAAATAGGCAAAAAAACAAAAAAAAAGAAACAAAAAGTTGTTTAGATTGGCTATAAAGCCAAAAATCAGAGACTTGTAAGCGTCGGCTACCTCTTTACGAATCTTGAGAAATAAAAACAAAAAAAAACAAAGCTTTGAGAGGATTTTCCTTTTATTTCAATATTTCTTTTTTATCTTGATTTATATAATTGTTTTTTTATTTTCATAAACAAGAATAATAAGAAAGAGACTTACCGGAGAGGCCCCGTGACCGCTTTGTCGGAGGGCTGATCTCCATCGCAAGGGTTGAAGGTTGAGGAAAGGGAGGCTTCGTTCTCTCTTCTTCTTTGTGGGAAAAGAGGCGCTCCTCCCCGAAACCTGAGAAACGGGCTTAAAGGCCCCTGCTTTGTGCGACGCGTCGGTCGCCGTTCTTGGAGTCTTGCATGTGGCGTGGTGGTCTGGCATTTGGGTTCCTAAGCTAGGCTGAAACCCTAGCAAAGAAAGGGAAAGCCCCTTTTAAATTTTCTATTCTCTGTAAAAAAAATTTGAAGCTACTAAACTAAGTGATTTTTTTTAGTTGTTATAGTGGAAACGGCGCCGTTTGAGGGAGGGAATTTGCACATTCATGCCCTAAAGGGGTAATTTATGCAATTGGTCCTTCTTCTTTGACGCCTTAATGCAATCTGGTCTTTTGATTTTTTTTTAATTTGGTCGTATAATTCTTCATGCGTTTCATTTTAGTCCGTACTGGGACTGAATGCATGAGGTTTGGGGATATTTTCCCAATCAGTCCCTAATATTTAAAGCTTGTCCCACTTGGACCCTTAATACCTCTTATTTATTTACGGTTTTAACCCACTGATTCTAGCCCGATTCCAATTTCATCCTTGGTTCTGTAAATATTTATTTTTGATTTTTTTCTTTTAAATTGTTTTTGTCTATTATTATTAGTTTTCTTATCTGTTTGGATTTCATCTTTATTTGCTTTTTAAACTATGAAGTTTTTTTTTCTTTTTTCTATATATATTTCATTTAACAGTTTTATTACTATTATTTTTATTTTTATTTTATTTTATTTTATTTTTACTTTTACTTTTACGTTTTATTTATATTAAACATTTTTGTTTATACATATCGTTTTAAACTTCCTATCCTATATAACATTCCGATATATATATATATATATATATATATATATAAATGATATATTGATTTGCTTTTATTGTTTATTTTATTTTATGTTAGGATGCGTTATATATATATATATATATATATATATATTAACCATTATAAACTGCTTCATACTACTTTCTTTAAATTGTTTTTTTATTTTGAACTCATTTTATGCATTATTTCGTTGAATTTGTTTTATTATTATATACCTTTTAAACACAACTTATTTATTTTTAAAATGCTTCATTTGTTTTTTTCTTTTCAAGGATTTTTCCTTTCTTATATTATGTATCTTATACTTATATATGTTTTTTAAAATTGACTTATATATTATTAATCTCAAATTTCTTGTTTGGCATTATTTATTTTAAACTCATCACTATCATTTTAATATCGTTTTACATCTTATTCGATTTTATTTTGCTTTTACATTTTCTTAATTGTTTGTCTAATTAATGGGTCTTTATTTATTAATGTTGGTATTTAATTTAGATATGTTGCGTGTTCATTGCCGTTGAGCGTACTATAATTTGCTTATTCGTATCCTTGTATATTTTTCATGCATTGATGTATCATTTTATTCATAAATTGTTATGTCATGTTCCGTTATCCTTCAATTTCATTTCATCACTTCAAAGTTACGCTCGATTTTGCACACTCCAATAATAAATCATTGTATCTTATCCTAAATAAAACAAATGCATCTCGTTCGAATATTGTACTCGCAATTATTCAAAAAAAGGAAAAGTTTTAAATTAAGGCAATATTTCGCGTTTGGAAAATTCGAGAAAACGTGCCCTAACGTGCTGGGTTTCGATTTTTCGTTCGACCAAATAGTCAAATATCCTTTTAAAATTTCAATAATAAAGGTAATATTCCGTATTTGAAAATTCGAGAACTCGTGCCCTAACTTACTGGGCTTCGATTTTTTCTCGTTGATTCTAACTAACTGAATATCCTTTTAACATTAAAATAAATGAGGTTTAAATAAAAAATAAAAGGCAAACTTACTCTCAAAATACGAGGTGTTGGGTCCTAACTTACTGGATGTGACATCTTGTTACTTCGAGATAAGAAGGCATTTTTCTATTTTGATTTATTCGAGTAATTTTAAAATAACACACATAAAGAAGGATCGTATTTTTAAATTCTTTAAAGTTCTCAATTTTCGACACCAAGACGCTAAGTAATCAACTAGGTACCAATTTTGGGCGTTACGAGGGTGCTAATCCTTCCTCGTACGTAACCGACTCCCGAACCCGTTTTCTGAATTTCGTAGGCCAAAATCGTTGTTTTAATAAAAATTAAATTGTTTATTAGAAACAACATTTTTTCAAGGTGACCCGATCACACCTCATCAAAAAAGATTGGTGGCGACTCCAATTTTCGTTTTTATTTTTTAAAACCCAAGTCGACCCCGTTTTCACAAAAAAATGGTGTCAACAATATTTATTATATCGGGCCGGGCCGGGCCCGGGCCAAAAAAGTGGTGCCTGAGGCCCGGCCCGTTTTCTAAACGGGCCTCGTTTTTTTTCCCAAGCCCATATTTCGGGCCTATATTTTTACCCAAACCCTCCCATATTTCGGGCGGGCCGTCGGGCCGGGCCGGGCCGCCCGGCCCATGAGCACCTCTAATCACAAGGAAGGTCATTTATTTGTGTCAAATTATAGAGTTAAAATTTGAAGATTAAAATACACTCTAAGCAAGGTTTTCAGAATCGAACTGGTGGTCGAATTGGTTATGCCACTTGTTTGTACGATTCAATTAAATAAACCATTAAAAATCATTAAAAAAAACCCGACTCAATCCATTTTTAGCCTAGTTCAATTGGTTCGTAGCAGTTCACGGCTCAACTGATCTAATGCCTCTCTCCAGGCTGATACCCCAGCCAATCCAGTCTGATTCAAACAACCATGACTCTAAGTCTCTACTCTTTGTACGTTTGGAATTTAGTCCTCTTACTTTTATTTTTAAGAATTTAATTTCTCTACTTTTTAGATTTAAAAATCCGCTTTCAATTTAAATATATAACCATGTAACATTTTAATTGAAAAGTTAGGTATATTAACTATTTGAATTAATCAATAACATTATCAAAATATAAATACTAAATTATGTTAAAAAATAAAGTATAAGGATTAAATCTCAATTTTAAGTATATAAAATGGACCAAAACCGAAATTTAACCGTTCTTATAAATGGAAAAAGAAGAAAAGAGCATCGTTGGCGTGCCACGTGTCAGCATAAGGTATATAGATAGATATATTTAAAATTTTAACATATTTTAAGGATTACAACTGAAATTATACCATTATTTTAAAATCTCAAAAATAGCTTTGTTTGTTTCTTTCTGACACATGGTTTGGACACTACTTTAATATATAGTTATAGATTATATAGATTTTTACTTTATATTAAGCTTAGATAATAATGACGAACGGTGCAAATTTGCATGTTTTGCATTTATTCGAATATTGCAGTTTCAAATATTAATCTATATATATTTTAAATATTAATTAAAATAGATTTATAAGAAAATGAATATTAATTTTTAAAATTATTTTATTTTTGCAATTAATATATTTGAGTTCGGATATTTATTATCTAAATTTACTTTATTTTTAAAAAAAATTTATTTTAAAATATTTTTGCTTATCAAATGAGGATATTTAATGATTTCAGCTATCCAATCAACTATTTAGTTCATTCGAATTTAGATTAAAAAAATTAACTATCTGACAGGATAAAACTATCTCGATCAAGATGACAGACCCATTTTCTGTACTATCAATAGGATCAATTATAGCAAGTCACACACTCATATTTCAGAAATATAGAAACAAATAAATTTCGCGGTCGAACTACCGAAATAGAATGGGGCACAAAAAATTCGAGAACTAAAAGTTTCACTTTTTGTATTGAAAAGCGAGGTTTCGTGATTCTTGTGAAATTCCATCCAGTAAAACGAAAGAATTATAAATCTCCAAAATAATAGATAAGAATATAGCAAATAAAGCCATTGCAACACCCATCAAATGAGTCGTTCCCTATCCAGGGGCTACCTTACCATATTCTGAATTCAGTGGTTTCAAAAAATCCCCTATAATAGTTCGTCTTGGACCAGATCTAGAACTACCATCAACGGTTTGTGTAGCCATAAATCTTATTTTGTATTCAGTGAGATCTATTGACTTTATATATCATTAATCCGCTGTAAATAAACAATCTTATCATAAACCCATTGCGATCTTAAAATTATATAATAATGGAAATAGCAACCTTAGTCGCCATCTCTATATCTGGTTTACTTGTAAGTTTTACTGGGTACGCCTTATATACTGCTATTGGGCACCCTCTCAACAATTAAGAGATCCATTCGAGGAACACGGGGAATAATTGAAGTAATGAAAACTCATTTCATTTTTTTAGTTAGAATTTTAGGCGGTTCTCGTAAAAAGATAGCCAAAAAAATTATCCCTAAAGTAGATACTAAGAGGAATGTGACATAATAAATAAATTTAGATTCAAAAAACAATACTCTTTATGCAAATAATAAATAAATTTAATACATTGATTATTATTCAATAAATTTAAAAAATATTTTCTTTTATTTACCTCATAAATGTCACATAATTTTTTAAAAAATATACCAACAAATTTAAAAATAATTATCCAAACCATCATTATAAAATTGATTGTGGAGACCCACAGACATGGCAATGAAAAAAACCCTAATCCTTCATCTCTCAACCGTCATGGTAATCAGTATAGTCATTTACTCATTACACATTACATTGCTGAGATGAGAAGCATATGGGGCACCACTCAATGATTTTAATACGAAAATATAACGTAAAATTTAATAATAACATAATAATAACAACAATTTATTATAATAATATTTTTTTAACATTAATCTTATTATAGATTCTTATTATATCTGTTCTTTTTTATATAATGTCTAGAACCACTGATAATCCCTAAGAGGATAATGCGTTTCAGCACACTCAAACTCACATTCTCTTACACTAATAGCAATATCAATATTAATCAAGCTAAATCCATAATTATAATAATATTTCATAGTAATATGAATGGGTAGATAATATGTTTGTCTTACACTAATCTTGCAATCATATCTTTATGACTTATTTACAGTTGAAAGGATGTTTAAGATAGTATAATAATAGATAATAGTAGAATTTAATTCAGAATAAATTCGAATTGATAATCCGTACATATGGTCAATCGGAACATAAAGCACGATCTTATTGATAACCAATTAAAATTAATTTAAATAAAATCTACACGTAGTGAAACTTAAATAAAAAATAAATCTAAACTGATAACTATTCTTTTTGACATAATGTTTAGAATTATTCGTAGTCCTTCCTAGAGGTGCTCATGGGCCGGGCGGCCCGGCCCGGCCCGACGGCCTGCCCGAAATATGGGAGGGTTTGGGTAAAAATATAGGGCCGAAATATGGGCTTGGGCAAAAAAACGAGGCCCGATTAAAAAACGGGCCGGGCCTCGGGCACAACTTTTTTGGCCCGGGCCCGGCCCGGCCCGAATATAATAAATATTTTTATTATTTTTATTATTTTAATTTTAAAATACTTTTAAAATACTTTTTTTAAATTTTTTAAATTTTAAAATGTTTTAAAATACTTTTTTAATTTTTTTAATTTTAAAATATTTTTAAAATACTTTTTTTAATTTTTGTTTTAATTTTTAAAATAAATTTTTGGTATTTATTTAAAAAACGGGCCGGGCCCGGGCTTATGATTTTTTTCCCGAGCCGGGCCTGGGCAAAATTCTAGGCCCATATTTCGGGCCGCGCCTGAAATTTTTTTATGGGCCCAGCCCGGCCCGGCCCATGAGCACCTCTAGTCCTTCCCCAACCTATAAATAGGAGGATAATATACTTTAACGCACTCGAATCCACGTCCTCTTACATTGACAACAATGTTCTTTTCAGCTTGTCTATATATATATCCTGAGTGAGCAGTAACAAATAAAATTAGTCAAAGGGGATTTCACTTTCAAAATTGAACAACAATATATCTTGAATAGATTTGGAACCATCCATATATTCATTGTATCACACTACCACTGTAACTATCAGTTGGACAAGGCCACTGTTAACACCCAATTATTTTGATTGTGCCAAATGCCAACCCCCCCAATTCTACCACTAATTATGACAATTAGGCTAAAGTCAAGTTTTGAAGTATTAAGCTATTGGAACTTTAACCCATTTTCTGATATTTTGTGTATTTCAACTTTGAAATTCGAGTTTTATTATGCACAAATATAGTTCTTTTTCTAAATTATTTTATGTCACAAAATGTATGAGTAACGTCAAGATTTATTCGGTTTAAATTTATATATATTTTAATTTTCAATTCGTTGTACTTTATCTCGAGTTTATTCTAACTCTAATTGATCAGACTATATCATTTAACTTGTGAATTCTTTTTTTTTTTTGGCAATATCAAGAAACTAATTCATAAGTTTTGTTATGCATATATGATCCACCACCAAGTCAGCATTGCCGGATGTCACTAAACCATCTTCGATAGAACATCACAGTCGCCTCTTTCTTAGATCTTATGGAAGATGCGAGCTACATACTTTTAATGATCAGACCACACCAACAAAAAATCATCACTCACTCACATACCTTACAATTTGATTTTCTTTTGTCACATTGTAATCTAATAGGGAACCGTTGAAGGGATCAGCCAACCTGTCTAAAAGAGGGCACATGGCAAAAGAAGATTAGCCCATATCCTTCTTAACCCTAAAGCTAGGTTAGGTTCACTCCCCACTCTAAAAACCCTAACACCATGTTTGGTTGGGTGTAATGGCTATTTCGTGGGCCCCATTTAATCTTATGTTTGGTTCGGTGTAATGCCCTAATACAGGCCTATTACGTTACGGACGTATTCCCAAAATTCCCTGCTTCAGCGCCGATTTGTATTCCCGTCCAAAAGCAAGGATTAGCTATTCAGTCTCTGTTTTACCCTCCCAAGCCGAAATCGACCTCCTCCCTCTCCTTCCCAACATCAACAGAAGCTGCCAGCGAACCAAACCTCCACCCGCTCCCGTTTCACTTTCATCTTGGCATCTTTCGTCGACTCTACCGTCTCAGATCTCCGGCCCAATTGAAGCGACAATTGAAGCTGCAATTTCTTGTAGCTTCTATTTTCTCCTGTAAGGGAAGTGTGGTTGTAGTGGCTTCCCAAATATATAGGTCTGTGAGTAATCTCTATTTCTTTCCTCTCTGCATGCATTTTTTATGGGTGTTATTGCAATTTTTTTTATAAATACGATTAGTTTTTGGTGCGATTGTTTCAGTTCATTAGTTTCTTGGTAAATCGGCATTTCGTTTCTTGCTGGTTATGATTTTTTTCATTACCGATGCTAGGATAGAGAAAATTTTGGGCTGGAAATGTATTTACTATTTTTTATGCTTTATTTTGTTCGTATTTGTGCTTTTTGGGAGAAACGGGGGCTTTCTTGTATAAATACTTTGTCCAGGCAAATAAGGTGCTTTTTTTAAACCCTTATTTTGTGGTGTCAGGTTTTGTGTTAACTAAATACTTTATACTTCTGCTCTTGAGGAACAGAAAGTGCAGCACTCTCCTAGACCATATTTGGACCATTATCACGTTATTTGTTTGCATTTTATGATATTGTATTACTTATCAAAGTGTTTTGAATCATGTTTGTAAACTTATGTCTCTGCATTATCATTCTATCTTGTATCTGTTATTGTATTTCTCCTCGTTGTTTGCTTCCTGCAATATTACCTTTTTTATTATTTTTTGGTGTTATTCTTTGTTCATGATTCATATATTACTAGCTAGTGTTTTCTTTTTAATGGAGAAGCAATTGTTTTTCTCTAAGGATTAAATACTTTCTGAACTTCATTAGTTTGATATTTGAACATTCTATCATTTTTTTAAAGCCCCTTGGATCTTAATTTAAATGTGACCGATATCATGTCATTCAATCCTTATTTGGTCCTTTTTAAGAATAATATGTTAACTGAAATACGAGAGGTGCACTTTACGCACAATAGTGGACATGATTTTGCTTATTGGTTCGATTCTTTGTTTTGTGGACTTCGGTTATAAAAGAAAAATTTTGATTTAGGATTAATGATGATCTTAAACATAATTTTCTTTGTGCATCCGATATTATTTAAGTTGATGCAAGTAGCGGAGTGGGTAATGGTATCGTGCAGGTTGGAAAATGTTCCACATAGGAATGTTTAGGAGCTAAACATTTCCAAAAGAAAGTGCTTTTGATGTATGGGTTTAGATAATATCTTGATGACTAAGCGGAGTATTAATTTTGATTTACTCGTATGTGATTGAAAAGTCTCGGGCCATTAATTATTGATTGGGTGATTGGTCAAGATACTCACATCTTGGAATGGACAAGAAGAGCATTGGAACTTGAGATTAGTTCCATAGTAGGATTATGTTAATTTATTCTTTTTACGTATAGTAGGATGGTATCAATTCATCTTGAGACTGTGTGATTTGTACATACATGGTTATGAATTTTTTGAGACAAAAGTGAGAAAATGAAACATTTGATAGACTCATATTAACAACTGAAGTTGTTGACTTATTTTTTTCTTGGTCTGTAGCTCTTATTTGTTGTGTCTTTGGTGTTGTTTAATTTTCCTCTTTTTTTGTGTTCATTGTACAGACTCACACATATTTCCTTTCTTCTTGCCTCTGTTCTTTGCTTTCTCTCTCAAAAAATATTGGTCACAAATCCCTTTGGTTCTATTTTCTTGAGCTACTTTTGTCAATAAGTGACAGAAGATGATGATTTTGACCTACCTTTCAAGCCAAGGTAGGTTGTTTGTATCCTTAATTGGATTTGATGCTAATATATGATAACATGTTTGAATAAATGAAATATAAGTATCCTGTGTTTGTCTTACTAACAGACAGTTATCATGAGTTGTTTCAAATTAAAATTGCCGGAACTCTGGAACAATGGTTAAACCACATCTTACTTTTTGTAATGTGCAGGATTGGGAGCCTTTGTCATTTCATCAAAGGTAGGCATCATCAATAGTTGAAGTTTTTAGGATATTGGAGGAGGTAAGCCATCTCTGGATTTAGGGCCTGTAATTCTCTTATGTGTTTTTTATATGTGGGAATTTCCATATCCATAGATTGCTCTTTGATGCAATAGATATCCTTACCTTAGGAATCTCACCCTTACTAAGTTTCATGAGTGTTAAATAAAAGCTGTAAATGCACCTTCAACTAGGAAAGATAGTAATAACTTTTTTCATGTATTTGAATTCTATTATTTTATATTTAAATTGTAATAATTGAATCTCATTTGCTTAGTTGTATTTGCGGTTTATGGTTAATTGTAACGACTGGTACTATTAAATCCATAGTTATCTGTTAAATCGATTCCCTCTGTTCTTTATGTGTCTTGTTGGCGTTTTGTCTATATTTGGGTCATAGATCTTGACTTGCTGACAATGCCTTTTTAATGTTGTTTATAGTGATTGATTTTGCTTTTACATCTACTCCTGTTTGTGCAAAGTACTGTGTGAAGTGTATATGTTGGTGCTTTTAATCAAATAAGTTGGTTCTTTCACATGCCATATTCAATATCTTGAATGGGAGTATTCAAATGGTATGGGAGACTGCTTTGGGGAAATATATGAAGATTTAAGACAAAAATTCAATTGTGATGTCGTAGTTGATGCACGGCTTTCCTCTACATAACGGACTTTTATAAGTTAAACTATTTTATCTAGTTTTCATTTGGAGACCATGATATCTTTTTAAAATCATTTCAAAATATTTTTATACAATGTAATTTTAAAGATAACTTATTATTGTTATTTAAATACTCGCTCTATTATTATTATTTGAATAAACTTAACATTTTTGTCTGTTGATATACTATTTGTAGGCTCTAGTGCATTTTAAAGGGTAATTATATTATTATAGATAATCTGCTCCAAATAATTTATAAAGATATTTTTGGAATAATTGATATCCAAAAAGAGATTTAAAAAAATAATGACATGGAAAAAGCAACCTCGTACCTTACTATGACATCGTACTTTCCCTTACTACGACCACCTTACTGCCATATACGTAAGATATTGAGCGACTGGGAAAGATGCTCAAACAGCCGCTGATATTCTTGAAGAAATAAATGCTCAGGGTGTACCTACTACAGATATGAATGAAGAAAGAAACAAATTCTATGACTGCGAAGCTGACGTCTCTTTGGATGACATGGATGTTTTTGCTACGGAGCCGCGACGAGATAGAAACCAAGGGGGTTCCTCATCTTCAAACAAGAAAAAGAAGAATTCTGATGCAGGTGATAATATTTCTTCTTCATTTAATGAGGCTGCCACTTTATTGGCCGAAAACATGCGGGCCATTGGCGAACAAATCAGTAGGAGTATTGCCTCCGATGTGGTAGTTCAACAGAAGTCAGAAGAATTCCAGATCATCCAAGAAAAATCTACAAATTTATATTCAACCTTATGTGGAATAGAAGGTTTAACAGTGGATGAGCGGTATCGAGCATTGAGTAAAATTCCAGACCATCCAACTCAAATGCTCGTTTTCTTTAGTTTACCTTCTGATGTGCGGTTAGAATGGGCCAGAAGATTTCTTGCTGACCATTAAACTTCTTATTTCTGTTGATGATATTTTCGTAACTTTTTCTGTTTGTAATATTTGGGATGGTATGTCATTACAATCTTCTAACTTTTTGATGTTCTAAAACTGTATAACATATGGATTATGACATAGAAATTCATGAATTTCATTTAACCTTTTGTTAATATATGAAAATTATGTTTATGCAAAATATAATTATGAAGTTATTTATTACTGGTAATATTTTTTTTATTGTAGAATAATTAAATTATTTTTTCACTAATGATATGTTAGCACATTAAAATATGTATTGCGTTTAAAAATAATAAAGTAGATTATAAATTATATTTAATAATAATTATTTTAAATTATATTTTATAGTATTATATATTATGATTTTAGTAAATTCATATAAGAATATTTAATACTAAGAATTTTATTAAATTATATATTTTATTAAATTATATTTAATAATAATTATGCTAAAATATGATTAAATTATTTATTATTTATATTAATAATCTTATTAAAATTTAATAACAATAACAATAATCATCTACCTAAAAAAAATCTGTTAAGGGTATTCTAGTCATTTTATTTTTTTTCCTTATACTATTACACCTCTATTCCATTCAACCAAACACAAGAATACCATTACGCCTCTATTCCATTCCATTCAACCAAACAAAAGAATTACCTATTACGCCTCTATTCCATTACGCATCTATTCCATTACAGTGAATCAAACGTGCCCTAAGAGTATCTTCTTCCTCCTCCAACCCATCCTACCTCTCAACCCCATTTCTCTAATAAAAACTGTACAACTCTCCGCCCGAAAGAGTGAGTTGACATTCCTCTCCTCCTTACCACCTTTCTTGCATAAAAAAATGTGTTATTCGGATTTTATAATTTTTAAATAATTTTGAATATAATTCTTAAAGGAATATTTTACATTTCAATCATTAAAATTCGAAAGTTTCGAGTTTAAAATTGATAAAATTTTATTAGATGATGTAAATTTGGCAAGCAATCTTGAAATGCCTTTCTTCACACTCTCTTTAAAGAAGATGAAGAAAACTAACTTAAAAGTGCCGTTAAAGGACAATCTTTAAACATACACCTTTTTTTACATTATCATATGGTCAAGATGTAACAGCAAATCATGATTGATCATAGGTTGTCCAGCATGGTTGTTGGACCCCTAATATCAATTATGTGATTGGGACCAAATATATGTCCTAAAATTCCAGCTTAAGGACTCCAAAGTCTGAATTTATCACCCTTCATTAAAGTGTATTCAAGAGTGGAAGGTAGAAAAAACTTTTTGGAGGGTCCGAAATTAATTATAATTTTTTGGGTAAATTACATAGTTGATCATTTAACTTTTTCGGTATTTTTATTTTGGTCACTCATCCGTTATTATACAAACCGGAGGATGATGTGGCATGACAAGTAATTCTTTTAATCAATTCTTGTTGGCTGGTGTTTTTCATGTAATAATGAAATTATTTTAAATCCATTTTGTTGTCCAATTTTGACCGTATGTAAAAGTCCTAACCCCAAAATTGTTTTTGGTTTATAAGTTTCGTTCTTTGCCTTACGAGAAAAAGAACAGGGAACGAAGCTGAAGCTTCAATGCCCAAGTATGGAGTTACCCAATTAAATAAATAATTCAAATTACCAATTGTAGCACTTGATTTGCAATTTGATTGGCTCCTCCTCCTATCCACTGCGATCCAACAACTGTTACAAGCAAACCATTAACACCAATGGATCAATGCTAACGAACAAACCCCTAATCACAAGATTCGGTTACCCTAAAATCAATTTTCGATTCAAAAACCCTAATTGGTACCTCTGGTTTTTGGGATTTTTTGTGACCTAAATTTACTTGTTTTGAGATTCTTTTCTGATTAAAATTTCAAATGCAATCGTTTATTTGCTTTTGGGTTAAAAATTCCAAAACAATGTTGTTTTGTCTGAAAACCAATTTTTTTACCATGTCAACTATTTGGGGTCTTACGTGGAATAAATTTGATTAAAAAAATAATTTGTCATGCCACATCAGCCTTTGTTAGTGGGATAATCGATTGGCGACCAAAATGAAAGTACTCAAAAAGTTGAGTGACCAACTAGTTAGTTTGCCCTAAATTTTTAACAACAAAATACAATTATCATTGTATTAATGATTTTATAATGTTTAAAGGGATCATACAACAATTTTATCAATTTTAAATTAACAAGGTGCCATCCTAACACTTAACCCCACTTGAGCATATGTTATTCGGACTTTTGTTATAATTGAATATTGTTGATATAAGGTTGGGGTTATGGTGGTTTACAACATTCACCCGATAGACAGAGAGTCATAACTAGTCATGAATGATAAAAGCTTGAGTTCTTATGAACCCCAGAGATCAAGAGGTGGAAGAAAGATGATTGAGAGTGAGAGTGTAGAGATAGATTCATTGCTCCTTAGTCTCTTTGAATCTTAAAGGTCCCCCCAAATGCGATGTGCCACCCCGACATTAGTTTCGTATTTAGAACCTAATCAACCTATAAATGTCATGTTGAGTGGCAAGTATTCTTCCATGTCAAGAGTGTGGTCCTCACAATGTGTGTTTGTGAGGACATGGCCTCACAAGGTTGATGGCTCAAGAAAACTTAAGCTCACAAGGTCTTGGGCTCTCAAATAACTTAAACTCGTAGAGTGGCTCATAATTTATGAATATGAGATGACACTATTCAAAACCGAATATTTTATGAAAAAAAGGACTGAAGTAGAGCTCCAGCCAACAATGTGGATTGATCAAGGGGTGGGGTGTTTTAATTTTCTATATCCAAGGCGCAATCAACGCAAACCTAATTCATCCAATCTTTTGAGTTGTGAAACTGAAAAATAAGTAAAGGAATGGCCCATTCATTCACACGACCTGTCAATCTTTTAGTTGCAAAAAAGAAACCAGTAGTAGTACAGTTCATCTTCCACTAAAGGAATTTTGGATTCTCCGAATTTGCATTTATTTGCGTTAAAGTTGTGTGATGTTCTATATAGTTTTCCCATTTTTATGAATATAAAGGGGTCGATATATTTAATATAAAGTATTCCCATATGAATGTAATCAAGTGCAACTAATATTATAATTCAAAAGAAGTGTAAGAAAGTTGAGGTTTCATTTAAAATTCAGTTTTATTTTGTCGATTGAGTCTTAATTCGATTGGTATTAATATTATTGTCAGTACAAGAGGACGTGGGTTTGAGTGCACTGAAGTGTATTATCCTCCTATTTAAGAGTTGGGAGGGGGCTATGGGTAGTTTCAGGCATTGTATTAAAAAAAAGGGTAAACTACCAAAATAGTCATTTTTGTTTTCCTCACGTTACATTTTAATCACTTATGTTTGAAATGTTACGTTTTAGTCACTTACGTTATCGTGTTGTAATATTTTAGTCACTGAGCATTAATTATCGTTAACGGTGTAACGGTTAGCTGGCGTGGCACGTTAAACCATCATTTCAAACAAAAATTTTAGGTTAAATTATACAATTGGTCCCTATATTCTTTTCGTTTTGAACAATTTAATTTTTTATTCTTTTACGTTAAAAGAGATGTAAAATGAAGAAAAATAAAGGAAAAAGAGAAATGGAAAGTTAAAAAACCTCTTAAAAGATCAGCAAAATTTATTTGAACTGATAAAAATTGAAAAAGAAAAATTCAGCCTTCATCTTATTCTTAGATATTAAAAAACAGTAAAATTTGATATTTATTTTAAAAATTAAACAGAATGTCTTACTAATTTGAGTTTTGAATTTTTTATTGGTATAATATCAAATTCAACTCTTAAAGTTTACATATTTTATCATTTTGACTTTTATTCAGCTTTTGAGTTAAAATTGACTATTAATCTTTGAAAAGAGTCAAATCATTTTTTGTAACGTAAATATTGACTAAAACATTAATTTTTAACGATGTTAGCATTGCAACTCTGTTAAAAAATATCAATTTAATTTTTTGAAAGATTGATGGTTAAATTTAACTTTTTAAAAAATTTGAAGACCAAATTTAACTAAAAATAAAAATTAAATTGAGAAATTATATAAGTATTAATCCTAAATTTGACGTTAAATTTTTTACAATTAAATTCTAAATTGTCTAATGTATACCAACTTAATGATAGTGCATGACCTTATTAATATAAGACAAAGGAATATGGATATCTGTACTAACCCTTCACAATGGTAGGGGTGATCATGGTTGGATTTGATTGAGTTTTTTTAGATTTTTTATTTTTATATCATAAAAAATTAAAATTAATTATAAATTAAATAATAGTAAAATTCGAGTCAGTTCCGAGTAATTGTGATTCCATGAACCGTTCAAACATCTCGATTCGGGTTGGTTTTCAGTTTTTCGATTTCTCTTACTCAACCATTAAATATGGATACACCCTTATCACAAAAGACCGTCGTATGAGGACCATGAGCCGAAAGGGTTGGAACCCTCTTATGACCCGAAAGGGCTTTTCTTGAGGGCGATAAGATGTAGTCGCATACGAGTTTAGGTGAGAATTTCGTTGTAACTATGGAGTGAATTTTGTTCCCGAGTTAGGACTTTATTTTCAGGGTTCGGATTGTACGTTTAATGCTTTTAGGTTTATTTTTTCTATTTTGTATACTCTCGTTTGTTTACTGATTTAGTGAAAAGTCGACACATCTTTTGCTCGTGGTTTTTCCCTTTTTAGGATTTTCCACGTAAAATATTTATGTTCGTTTTTCTCCACTTTTACTATCTCGTTGTTTTTACGAGTCGATCCCTAACACTTTAGATCATATTATATCAAAGGTTTGTTTTAGATTGTATTTTCTAATTTCATTTTCTAACAAAGCCTAGAGATCCACTTCTTTTACTCCCACTCACACGAGTACTTCCCCTTAGAGTGAAAGACTTCTTATCAATGTATTTTTAGATTTTGTGACTTCGAGAAATCAACTGATATAAGCTGATATTTTCACCCGAGAATTGAATATTTTGATTTATTATTGAAATAATGTAAACCAATCGATATAATCCAAACTGATATGAAATTCGCTACCTTACTTTTAACCCATTAAAATTTGTTCTATATGATAAAAGAACGAAGTCACGTGTCAAATTTGTGGCTTATCTTAATCCACCATACATGGTTAAAAGCTTGGATGGGGACACTCGGCCGACCAGCAAACCACCACCACCACCAGCAAGTAGTTCACTGTCTCCACATTTGAAGATTTTTACGTTTAATTACAACGTGATTCTACAATCTTTTAACTTGTCATTTGCTCATAATTATGCTAACAACCTTTTAATTATGCTTTAATACTGTATAGGTCGTGGATTTAATTTATATATTTTGTTAGGATCGACCCGATTAAGCAACAAGTAAAAAAAATAGTGAAATAAATTGAGAAATTGAACGCACAAATTTAACGTGGAAAAATCCCTCCAAAGAGGATAAAAAACCACGGGCAAAGATAATTTTACTATAATGGCAAAAGAACGAAGAGTACAAAAGATGGACATAAAAACTAAACCCCGAAAACACAAAAACAAAGAACCCTCAAAACGTAAACACAAAATTCTCTAAATGTTTTTTCTAAGGTTGTAAAAGAATCTATTTATAGGCTAAATTAGTAAGTCAAATAAACTATACTAATAAATGCTAAATATCTTATACTAATAAATACTAAATCTTCTAGAAAGAAAATATATTTTGTTTAACTTGACTTGCAAGCAATCTCTTAGAATTTGGGTCATACAACTCTAACATATTTTAAATTGGTTATTTTTAGTGTCTGTTTTTTTTTCAAATTATGGAATTTTAATCTTGATTCATATGGTAACCGTTAAACTCGTTAAGTTAAATTCTGTTATTTTCATAACCTTATGCATATGTACGGTCATGTTAGATTGCTATTTACACATAATACTTTAAAAAAAGCCATGTTATTATAGTTAATGAATTTAACGATCATCGTTTGAGTCAAAACTAAAATTTCAAAATTCGAAAAGTATGAAGACTTAATCCACAACCTAAACATTGTGCGAGACCAATAGCAGAATTTGACTTAAAGGGTTAAGTTGCTACTAGTTGAATCATGATTGAAATTTCAAATTTTAAAAAATACAATGACCAAAATTATTATGCATAGTAGGAGAACTAATAGCAAAATTTCACTTAAAATCTTTTTATATTTAGCTAATAATTATGAAATTAAATTATTTTATAAATTTAGCCATGTTTGTATTTTAATTAATTTAATTTTTTTAAGTTAAAATGATCCATTTGCACAACTAATAGTAATTAATTGGGTTTTCCATTTACGCAAGTAAAAGGATACCATAATGCTTGTAAACATAGCTTTTAACCTACGAAAGACAATAAAAGATGATAGACCATAAACAATATGACAGATCATTAAGCTTTGCAAAATTAACCATATATCATCACTTTCCTCTACACTTTCCTCTACTAAAGCAGGAAGAAGTTTTCTATATTAGAAATTAGATTACATTTTATTTTTATTAAAAATAAGTAAATTAGTCTTTATATATTAGATTAAAGAGTAAAACGAATCTTCTGTTAAAAATTCCATCCATTTCTACTATTAAAAATCTTTACTTGTATATCAGCATGAGGTATTCGTGTCACGCCATGTGTCGTTGTCTCCAATTTTTAATAGTGCAAAATGATTAGATATTTTAACAGAAATGACCAATTTACTCTTTGGTCAATGTATAAGGATTAATTTATCTATTTTTTTAATAGAAAAGGCAAAATGTAATCCAACTCTTAATACAGAGGCCTCCAAAATACTTTTACCTCTATTAAATCATATCATGATTGATATTATTGTTGTAAGGCCCAATTTTAGCCCGGGGCCCATAAGTCAACCCAAAACCAATACAATACAAACCATTACCCAACCCAAATTAAACCAAATCAAACCCCAGAGCAAAAATAAAATAAACCAATAAATAAATAAATGAAATAGTCCAAATTACAATGGGCTCAAGTGACCCAAACACAAATTTAACCCTAAGCCCGAATGGCCCAAAATCAGGCCAACTTTCAGAAAACCCTAGCTGTGATATGCCTCCAGCGCTGCACCTAGGTCTGCCCATAGCCGCCAGCCTCCTCGCACGTCCCTTGGTCACCGCTGCCGCTCGCCAATCGCTGCTACCCTCGTGTCTGCTACCATCTGCAACACGCAAGAAGAAGACAACAAAAAAAAGACAAAACGACAGACAAACAAATGGCAAACAAACAAAATAGAGAAAAATAGTTTTGTATTTCGGCTATAAAGCCAAAATCGGATGCTTTTTCATCCTCTTCATCCTTTTATGAACACTAAGAAATAAAAATAAAAAACTATGGTGATTTTGCACTTTCGTTTTTCTGTTTTCAATATTTATGCGATTTTCGTTTCAATATTTTTATTATTCTTTTATATACATTCAAAAAAAAAAGCAAGGGAACGTACCTGTGGCCGGACCGCGCGCCATCGTCGGAGGCCTCCTCCGTTCGCCGAGGCCGCGAGAACCCTCTAAGGTTTCGCCTGGGTTGCAATCGACAGGGCAGTAAGGCCGAAAGGCCATTCTTTTTCTTTTCTTTTTTTGCTTTCGTTTCAAAAACACCCAAATCGGTTGGGTATTTTAGAAAATAGCAGTTTTTTTAAAAAATAAAAACATTTTTTGGGTTTCAGATGTCTGTCGGCCTTCTGGCACGGCAGGGCTAAGGCGAAGCTGCGGCGGAGCCACCGCAAAAGCTCACCGGCGCTCTGGCCGGATTTGGGGAAGAAGAGAAGAGAGGGAGGGAGTTTCTAACATTTTTTTTAATTTTCTAATGGCAGAATGATTTTTAAAAAAAAAAAGTTTACCCTTATAAGAGTTGCAAAATGACGCCGTTTGAGGTCTGTTTCAGTGGCCTCAAAACGGCGCCGTATAGGGCCACCCACATGCGCGACTCGACCCGTCAGAGGGGATCTGCACGTTTTCTCTTAGGGGATATTTGCGCAATAGATCCATCCCCTTTTGCGGTTTACCTCAATACAGTCTTTTGGTTTTTCTGATTTTAGCCACAAAGTAATGTTTCTGTTTCGATTTGGTCCTAGGACAATGCGCAGGCACTAGTATTACAACGGCGTCGTTTTGAGCCAAATAAAAAAGGGTATTTTCGCAGTTGGCCCCTCCGTGTTTTATGCGAATTGCAATTCTGTCCTTTTTTAGTTTTTAAATTCGCCTATGTAATTTTGCTGCTATTTCATTATGGCCCACGTTGAATGTTGCGCATGAGGAAAGGGATTATTTTCCCACTCAGTCCCTCGTTCCTGGCGCGCATTTCATTTCAACCCTGAACCACACTTTTTTACTTATTTGCGAATTTGGCCCCGAATGTTTAGCCCAATTTCAATTTGATCCTCGGCCTATTGAACCTTAGATTTTTTATTTTATATATATATATTTTTTTTTTTTTTAAATCAATTTTATTTAATATTATTTACTTATTTATTTTCAATTTTTGGTCAACTTATATTAGTTCATATTTTATTTATTATTCATTTTTATACATTGGTTTGTGTATTTTATTCTTGCCATTATTATTACTCTATCATTTCATTATTTATTTATTTTCCATTTTAATACTTTCAAAATTTAGATTTATTATTATGGTTATGGTTATTGTTGTTGTTATTATTATTGTAATATTGTCATTGGCATCATTCTTTTTATTCATGCATGTTAATGTTGGGATTTGTTAGCATCAATGCTACATGTATATTTTTTATGCATGTTATTTCATTGTCATTTTAAATGTATATTGCAATATCGTTATTAGCCACATATGATCCTTTCAAAGTTTTTAAACGATTTCTTTTAAAGCATAATCTAATAAACTACACATGTATTATTCTTAGAGATTCCACCGGCTTTCACCTATTATTCAAAAGAAAAGAAATGTTTTAAGATAAGGCAATATTTTACGTTTGAAAATTCGAGAAAACGTGCCCTAACGTGCTGGGTTTTGATTTCTCGTTCGACCAAACAGCCAAATATCCTTTTAAAATTTCAAAGTAAGGCAATATTTTGCGTTTGAAAATTCAAGAAAACGTGCCCTAACGTGCTGGGTTTCGATTTCTCATTCGACCAAATAGCCTCTTAAATCTCAACCCATGTTATTCAAGTTTTCTTTAAGGATCGTATTTTTTAAAACTCTTCAAAGTTTTCAATTTTCGACATTAAGACATTAACTAATCAACTAGGTACCAAATTTTGGGCGTTACGAAGGTGCTAATCCTTCCTCGTACGTAGCCAACTCCCGAACCTGTTTTTCTGAATTTCGTGGACTAAAATCGTTGTTTTAATAAAATCAAATCATTTATTAAAAACAACCACTTGTCGAGGTGATCCAATCATACCTCATTAAAAAGGATTGGTGGCGACTCCCGTTTTTCATTTTCGTTTTTTAAAATCAAAGTCGACCCCGTTTTCACAAAAAAAATGGTGTCAACAATTGTTAGTGCAAATATTTTAAAAGATTTGAGTTCGAATAGGAATTTATAAACTGTTTCGAATAGAAAAACATTTGCTGAACAATGTGTCTGATTATCCATATGATCGAGTTAAGGTTGGATTTGAATATCATTCGAATGGTAAATTCATTTTTTTTTTTTACATAAAATGTACATTTCCAAAGATGGAGTAGTAAATTCATTTTTTATGTATAAAAATTAATTAAACGTTGATGTGTCATTTACGTGGCAATCCACGTGTATGCCATGTCAGCAAAGTTACAAACCTTAACTTTTTCATTCATTTTTGGGTGATTTGACAAAAAATGCAAGTTGAAGGACTAAAAGAGGCGAAAAATAAATGGAGGGCTAAAATGATTTTTTTTTTGCAAAGTTAGAGGGCCGAAAAAGTCATTTTACCTTAAATATCCAGGGGCGATGCCAAGAGGCTAGCAAGGGCCCGCCCTCTCCTAAAATGGGAAATTTTGACTTCTGGCCTTTTACAATCTATAAAATTTTAAGTTAGTATAGGTAAAATTGCACTTTGGCCACCCAAAAATGATAAAATTTTGATTTAGTCATTCAAAAATTATAAACATATAGGCTATTAAAATGGAGAACTGCATTTTAACTCTTATAAAAATATACAATTTAATTTTGGCCCCTAAAGAAAAATTTTCAGCTTCACCCTATATATATATATATATTTTTAAAATTTACTATACCCAAAATACACTTGTTATCAATCCAATCCTATTTATGGAATTTTAAGTTCCCTTGACAGTGTACCAAATATTCTCTCTTTTAATAAAATGAAAATTTTAAAAATATTAAATTATATTTGTGGCCAAACAATGATTTTACTCCATATAAAATAATAGATTACATTAAGGGAGAAAGGCCAGGTGAAATACATATCACCCAGTCCACCAAACATGACCAATTCTAATTAAAGTTAGGGGTAAAGCCAAAAATATTTATTAGGGGTAAGGGGGTCGGGATATTTATATAAAGTACACATTTTCTATGGGTCATGCCTACTTTGAACAACATGTTTTTAAATTGAGCTAATATTGTTCACTTAAATTAACATTAAAAAAAGCAAAATAAGTTAAATGTTCAATTTTTATTAGATACTGAAATTATTTAAGTTTATTTTTTATCAATTTAATAATTAAATACTACTTTATATTTAGATACTACAATTATTTAACATTATTTTCTTACAAAATTAAACTAAAAATGTTACCAAATATTTGTCACCAAATTAATGTTTAGATATTACTTTGTATTAGTTTATCGATTAAATTTTAAATGTTACCATAGTTAATATAGAAATTTATAAACTATATAAAAGAAATCAAGCTAAAAGAAACTTTAGAAGAGTTTGGAGGGCCAAACACAATTTGTCATATTTTTAGATATTAAGTATAATATTAAAATAAAAAATTTAAGGGACTAAAATGCAAATTTTTAAAATTTAGAGTGAGAGCCCTACCAACCCCTTAAATCCACCTCTAATTAAAGTGTTAGAAATCTTGGGATTGGTATAGCATCAAAAGTTTTGTATGCCCTTTTTTTTCTCCATGCGTACAGCAAAACCTCTCATCAATTGCATTTCATTCCTATAAGGCATAATGATAAATTTAACCCTAAACATTTATATCTTTTGTGAATCTGGTCCATATTCTTTTTTTTAAAGTTAAATTTGGTCGTTAATCTTTTAAAAAGTAGTCAAATCACTTTCTGTAACGAAAATGCTTATTAAAACATTAACCATATTGGTGTGGGAATCTATGTGACAGTCCACATATGCTTCATGTTGACATGATACTGTTTGTCTTATATGACATCAACAAATAATTTAATAATATAAAAATATTCAAAAATATAATAAAACAACTCAAAATTCAAAAAAAAATTAACATGAAATACACATGGATTGCCATTTGGGCTACCATGTTGAAAATTTTAACATTTTAGTCAATATTTTCATTAAAAATATAGCAATTCGACTATTTTTGAAATGTTGATGATGAAATTTAGCTAAAAGAAAGAATAAACCAAATTGACAAATAATATAAATATTAAAGATCAAATTCTACATAGGTTTTCCAAATGGATTTCCAAAGGTTTTGGTCATAGGAGGGTTCCAACCCTTTCGGGTCATGGTCCCTATATGACGATCTTTTGTGATAAGGGTGTATCCCTATTTAAGGGTTAATATAAATATTAAAGATCCAAATCGAGATGTTTGAACGGTTTATGGATATAAGTTTAAAAATCATAATTACTCGAAATTGAATCGAATTCTATTTTTTATTTAATTTATAATTAATTTTAATTTTTTATGATATAAAAATAAAGATTTTATATTTAAAATAGAGAAAATAATTTAAATGTTCTTGAAATATTTTTTAGAAATATTTATGAAAAATACTTTAAAATATTATCATAAACAAAACTCTTTTTATCAAAATAAATCTAAAAATCTAAAACTAAAAAATTAATATGAAAAGACTAAAAATTAAACCAAATCAAATTATGATAGACGGTCAAAAAATTTAAAAGAACCCGATCGAACCGAACTATTATCACCCTTACCATTGTGAAGGGCTGTACAAAGGAATCTTCTTTGGTGGGAGTTTCATGTGGGAATACTTTGGTCTGTCTCTATGGCTCTTTATTCAAATATCCACATCCCATTGTCTTCTATTAATAAGGTCATGCACTATCATTAAGTTGGTATACATTGGACAATTTAAAATTGTAAAAAAAAAAAGGATTAATGTCAAATTAAGCGTTAATGTTTATATAGTTTGTCAATTTAATTCTTATTCTTTTTAAGTTAAATTTGACAATCAACTTTTAAAAAAAAAGTTAAATTGATATATATTTTTAACAGCAATTGCAATGCTAACATCGTTAAAAAATTAATGTCTTAGTCAACATTTACGTTACAAAAACGATTTGACTCTTTTGAAAAATTAATAGTCAACTTTAGCTCAAAAATGAATAAAAGACAAAATGATAAAATATGTAAACGTTAAGAGTTAAATTTAATATTTTGTCAATAAAAATTTCGAAAGCTCAAATTAGTAAGACATTTGGGTGTTAGTTAAAACATTTTGTTTAATTTTTAAAAAATAAATATCAAAATTTACTCTTCTTTTTTAATATCTAAGCAGTGGCGGAGCCAAGATATTAATCTTGGGGGGCAAGCTAAAATTAGACATGCTACATAACAATTGATTTAAAAGAAGCAATATTTCAAGCTAATAATCGATTTAAACATATAAACAATCGATTCAAAAAAAGAAGAAGCAGTATTTCACCATAACAATCGATTTAAACATATAAACAATCGATTCAAAAGAAACAGTACTCTAACATGACATCGATTTAAACATACAAAGGGGCCTACTTATATTTTTGAGAAGGCTATAGTATACATACAAAGGGAGAAATCGCAAAACTCTTAAACTTTAAGAGGGCTACATATATTTTTGGGAGGATAATAATATATCTACAAAAGATTATAATGTAAAAATTTTAAATCTTGGGCCAGACCTCTACTATACTCCGCCATTGTATCTAAGCATAAGTCCGAAGCTTGAATTTGATAATTTTTTTCAATTTCAAATAAATTTTGCTGAATTTTTAAGAGATTTTTTTTTTATCATATTAAATATTGGTTTAAATCGGTAGATTCGACTCGAAATTTTTCGAACCGTTAAAAAAGGATAAAGAAAATGGGTGGTGTGTGAAGATGTGACTTGAAAGGAATAGATATTCAAAAATTCAAGAATGATTGGTTGACAAATTAGTGTGAGAATTTCAACATTTCCGACTTTCACATGCTTGTGCTGTGAATATTTTGTCTCCAAAAAGTGCGGTTTTAAGATGACTTTTTTTTTTTATATTAAAAAGCTAGTTTATCATTTCTTTTGAGAAATAGTTTGGAAAAGTGATTTTGAAAATATTTTGAAAAGTTTAGTTTAAGATTTGAGTATTTAATATTGTTGTCAAAAGTACTTTTTAAAAATTAAATGTCCATTTTAGACATGATATTATCAAGTAACAAATATGTATTTAAATAATGTTCAAATTAATTAATATTATTATATTTTAGTAAGAATATAAAGAATAATCTATTATAACTTGTTATTAATATTTTAATATATGAAATATAAATTTTAAATATTTTAAGTAATAAATATTAATTATTTATAAAATTTAATTAGAATATATAAACTATATTTTAAATAATTAAATATAACCATTAAATATTTGTAATTAGATTAGATATTAACACATTTTTATTATTTTAAAATACTTTTTATTTTTAATTAATGATTTTAACACATTTGTAATTAAGCACCAAGAAAAAAATTACCATGTTGTTGGAGGGGTGAAAAAGTAATTAAGCATCAAAATTGCTTTTGGTAGAGGAAAAGCTAAATTTAGCTTCTCCCTTTCAAAAGTATTTTTCAAAAATAATTTTAAAAATTTTCAGTTAAAAGCAACTTGTAAAGCACAACTTTTCTTTCAAAAGTAATTTTCAAGCCAAAAGTGTTTTTTTAAGCAATATTAAACAAGGCCTAAGAAGTAATAATTTATAGTTATGCACAAGAGACAGAAATTCAAATCGGATCCAAAATTACCGATTGAGTCTTAATTTGATTGGTATAAGTATTGTTGTCAATGCAGGAGGACGTGAGTTCAAGTACGCTAAAGCGCATTATCCTTCTATTTATGGGTTGGAGATGGGCTATAGGTAGTTCTAAGCATTGTGTCAAAAAGAGTAAATATGACCACAACTTATAATAATATTGTTAAAAAAATCATATCTAAAATCTATCACATAAAATATTTTAAAACTTATTATATAAATAAATTAGATTAACATATGATTTGATTGTACAAATGAATACAAAATTTGAAGAAAAAGTTTATGGAAGGCAAAGTAGATTATAGATTTTTGAGGCTTAAAATGAATTTTATTGTTGTATTCAGAGGTGAAGGTAGAAAATCTTTTTAGGGGGCCAAAATTAAATTGTAATTTTTATGATAGTAAAAATGTAATTCCACTATTTTAATAGTCTATATCTTTATAATTTTTAAAGGATTAAATTAAGTTTTTATTATTTTTAAGGGGGCCAAAGTGTAATTTTACCTTTATTAATTTAAAATTTTAAAAAGTTTAAAAGACCTAAATGAAAAAAAGAATCATTTTAGGGGGCTAGGGCCCTGCCAACCCCCTAGCTACGCCCCTAGTTGTTTTATTTTATAATTTTATTGTTTCTAGAAGAATTAATTGGTAACTTTATTATTCCAGAGAAACCAAGGCTTTGTCCTCTAATTTATTGAAAAGATGGAAGAGGTATGAGTTTAATGATAAAAATAGATGGTGAAAATTTTGTAGTTTCTTCATTTGTAAATTTTGTATTCACTGAGGGATATTGAATAGTCATGGTGGAGTGATGAAGGATTTATATTCAAGTCTTTTATTAATATTAATTTTGGGTTCGATTTTTGGATAACCCTTATGGTATATCCTTTTAAAAATATAGGTATAGATTTGAGGGGACATTGAATAGTTTATTTATATTTGTAATTAAGGTTTAAATATGTTAGAAGTTGATGTAATTTTTTGAAATTTAAAATTTAATTACTATACTTTAATTTTGAGACATCAAGATTTTTTTTATGCGAAAATATTTGGTACATTATCAGTAAGATTTTTAGACTACACAAGCAAGGTCAGGGGGTTAACAAGTAGAGGTGTTCGTGGGCCAAGTCTAGTAGGGCCTAGGCATGATATTAACATACTTTATGTTTGCCCAACCTTAGTCTGATCTGAAATATGGGCCTAAAATTTTACTCAAGCCCGCCCATATTTGTAAATAGCTAACCTAAGCCCATTTTAGACTCACTCATATTATTTTAAAAAAAATTAAAGTAAATATTTATATTATTTTTAATTTAATATTTAATGATTTTATATATTTTTGTTTATTAAAATAATATATATTTAGCTATCTTAACATTTTTTTAATGTTTATACTATAGTAGTATTATATATTACTATATATTTAATTTTTATGTGTTATAAATTACATAATATATAAAAAAAATAACATAATATAAAACATTACAAACTTAAAAGTGGGTCAGGTCGGGTCAGGTTAGGGCATTGAATGTTCAAGCGCAAGCCCGACCCATATTTTAAACGGACCTAATTTTTTACCCAAACCCTTTTTTAGGCCTAATGTTTTTGCACAAACCCTTTCAAATTTCAGACGAACTTTTGAGCTTGGGTAGCTCAGCCCATGAACAAGTCTATTGACAAGTATTTTATAAGGGAATAGTAAAATATTAAAAAAATGGATTAGTATTTGGTACACCAGCAATGTACTTTTTTTTATTTCACAAGCGACGCTTATAAATAATATAACCATTACATGATGAATTTTTTTATATGATGCTTAAAACTACCCATAATTACACTCCAATCCTTAAATAGGAGGATAAACATACATCGGTATGCTCAAACCCACGTCCTCTTGCACTAACAACGATGTCAATACAAACTGAGTTAATACTCAACCAGCATCATTACATGATGAAATTGAATTATTTTAGAAAGAAAATATTTTAAAACTATTTGTTTCTAATTAGGTTTATCCAAAATCTGGGTTAATATGAAATGAATGAATAATTCAAACTTTGAAGACTTTATTGAAGGAGTAAATAACACTTTTTTCAAAATTTTGGAACCTTTTGTTTTTGTTTTTGTTTTTGTTTTTGTTTTGTTTTTATTTTTAAAAAATTTTAAGATAATTATTTAATAGTTTTAAATTTTAGAAAGTTTAAATTTTTTCATAATTTTTGAATTTTTAAAATTATAAATTTCTATTTTAAAGAGTTTTTTATTGAAAATATGAAAAATTATTTTAGTTTTTTTTTTTATAATTTTCATGCCAAAAATGTTGTTGACTTGAAATAGTTTATAAGTCTACAAGTTGTGAAAAACAAGTAACAAAATATGAGCAGAAGTGATTATGAAAATAGGTTTGAATGTTGAACCCACGTCCTCCTACACTGGTAACAATGTCGATACCAACCGAGATAAAACTAAGTTAGCACGATTACATGATGAAATTAAATTATTTTAAAAAGCAAATATTTTAGATTGTTTGTTTCTAATAGGTTTGTCCAAATTTTGGGTGAATATGAATTGAATGAATTACTGTTAATATAATGATACAACAAGGAAAAGACATGGAGGAAATAGTATTAGTTGTCACAAAGACCGGTTCACCTAGTCAGGGCAGAGAGTCGAAGGTTATAAAGAGTGAAGAAAAGGAGAGTATTAAGGCTAGATGTTGAAGGTTAGTTGGCAGAGTGTAGGCTTGGTATCTTAGGAGAGTTGATATTTTTCTTCATTGTTTTTGAGGATATTTATAGGCGAGGGTCCCGTGTAGGATGATGTTAACGTGTTGAACTTGTCATTAAGCCATCATTATGGAACTCGTGAGGTGGATGTCTGTGATAGGATAGATTCAGTCATTCATTCTGACTGGATGGCATAGAGCAATTGCACCAACGTGGTATTTGGTGACCAATGACATAACATTTCTCACGGAAGCATGAGGGTTTGGGCATCGGATGGTCTGCACTTGTTAGGACGGTTGACCCCTTCCATTTTGTTACTGGCTAGTTTGTCACTCAAGCGGCTTTTCGATTGTCATGTGTCTCCATACGAATAGCGGTATAACAAATTCAAATTTTGAGTACTTTATTATCATTCAAAGAATAAATAATACATTTTTTAAAACTTTGGTTTTTTTACTCTTTTTTTTTGAAAATTTAAGATAAATAATTTAATATTTTTGAATGTCAGAGAGTTTAAAATTTTTTCATAGTTTTTGATTTTTTTTAAATTACAAATTTCTATTTTTAAGTATTTTTTTATTGAAAATAAGAAAAGTTTAAAACCTTTTATTTTTTAAAAAAACTAAGGACTAAATTGTTAAAAAATTGAATATTGATTTCTAAAAAATTGTTCTAGTTTTTTTATATTTTTCAAGCCAACAATTTTGTTGACCTAAAACACTAGGAAAGTCTATAAATTGTGAAAAACAAGAAGTAAACAAGTATAAGTAGAAGTGACTGTGAAAATGAGCACGTCTACAAAAACTGCAACAAGTACAATGTAAACAATGGACAACAAAGTTTGTTTACATAATTCGGTTATCCTACGTTTACGTAGCCTAACTTAGTGAGAAGACTTCACTATCCTTCAATCAACTACAACCAGTGATCTTAACTCTAACACACTCCCATAAAGAATCCTCACACTTGTATCTCAAAGACTAAATCTTTCTCAACTAAATTTTCCCCAGAAAATTTTACAATCACGAATAATGTTCCTTACTTGAACGGATAAGTTCTCTCAATAATTAATACATTAACCTATACAAGTCTCTCAAATATACAAGGATTTCAAGACTTGTTAACATAATGAAGATCAATCATAATCCCTTCTAAACAATAGCTAAAATAGTTAAATATAATATTAACAAACAATGTAAAATAGATTGCTGGTAAATGAGTCTTCAAAGTTTCAATCTGATCCAACTTCTTCTATCCAAAGGATTTTGATACACACAATTCAATCCAATCCAGTCTCCAAAATAAGTTTCTTCAAATGAATTAATTTTCGTTGATGGGTTTGATTTATTCCACGATCTCAGCTCAACCCAAAGATGTGATTCAATAAATTACTAATCTTCCAAAGCAATGGTTGAGACGCTTCTCTTTGACACTTCAAAACAACTTCAAATATTTCAACAAATGCTAACGATAAAATTTGATAAAGGGGGCAAATTTTTTTAATATGTTTATAAGGACTCTGAGATCTCAAAATTAAAACACAATATTTATTTTAAAATACAGAATCCTCTTACATATGTTTTTTTACACAATGTCCAGTACTAACCATAGCTCCTCCCCAACCCATAAATAAGAGATAATGCACTTCAACGCACTCGAGCCCACATCTTCTTATATTAACAACATACCCATTCCAATTGAATTAAAACAAAATTTACAATCCTCTTCCATATTTGAATCTTGTAATTAATCGTTTGAATATTTAGTGGTAAATCAAGACAAAGTGAAGACAAGAGCGTAACCTTATCACGAGAATTAATGGTGTAAAAACATTGAAGAAAATGGCAGCAGATTTCTTTCCAAAAAGAAAAACAACAAATTGATATTACTATTCCAGCATGAAATTGTGGACTTACATGCCACAAAATTAAGATAATAAATTCATTTAACAAAAAAGTAAAATAATTTCAGACCACATTCGTGATAAAAATTAAATACAATATTAATACATGAATATTTATATTATTGTTTTAAGTAAGTGATTAAATTAATATCACGAATTTATCCGACATTAATTCAATCAAGAAAATTAATAAAATTTAATATTTTAAATAATCAATATAAAATATTATAAGGTATTTCTATATTATCATATATTTATATAAAAATTAATTACAAAAACATATTTGTCATCCAACCAAAGTTTCATTATTGTTTCATTTCAATTCCGTACATATTGTATATGTGTTGTTATTATTATTAGTTTTAAATTGTACATTTTATTTTTTTATTGTATATTTTTAAAATTCATACGCGTATGATAAAATTTATAATATAAATTATTTTTTCTTTTTCTATATACTTTGACAAATAAAATAAATTT
The DNA here is from genome assembly GCF_025698545.1 of Gossypium raimondii. NCBI lineage: Eukaryota > Viridiplantae > Streptophyta > Magnoliopsida > Malvales > Malvaceae > Gossypium > Gossypium raimondii. Next base: position 4,496,993 of record NC_068568.1, read on the forward strand.
TTACCGACGTTTATTGGCTCGAGTGGTAAATAATTTGATACCATCAATAGTAAAAACAATTTTAGAAAAGCTCCATCCCAACATTTTGGGGTGAAAAATATAATCAAAGTTTAAGGTGATTATCGAATATCAAAAGATTTCAAATATATTACGTAATAAATTTTAAAAAATAATATAACAATTAAATAAGACGTTAATTGAAATGATAAAGTTAAAGATTAAAATTATATTAATTTATGTTCAATTTCATAATACATAAACATTTTTCTAAATTTTATATGTAAAGATAAAATTATCCTTAAAATAATATATTATTTTGTAAAAAATAAAAAAAATAATGATTTTATAAATTTACTCTTTTTGAGAGTACGCCTAGAACTGTACATAACTCCTCTCCAATCTATAATGAGAGGATAATACACTTCAGTGCACTCGAACTTACATCTTTTTACATTAACAACAATATCCATACCAATAAAAGTAAGACTTAATCATCAACTCAAACAAAATTTATATATATATATATATAATACTTTCTTATTTTCTTATTTTTGTTAGTACTAGTATAAATGAGGGGGGACATTGTCCAGAGACTGGCAGAGGCAGAGGCCGAGGCAAGTTAATAATTCACATTTCAGTTTTTTTTTGAATCTTTTTATGCTTTGTTTTTCATCATTATACCTTCCTCTCTACGTGAAGGAAAGAAATAAAACCGTGTCTGCTACCTTTGCTTTCTTAAAACCTTTCTTCTTTCTTTTTCTTTTTTCATGATAGTATATAATTCCTTTTTTTCCCATTCGAAGGTTTCCTTCGTATCAGATCCCAACACCAGTAGGGAAAAACCCTTTATATTTTTCAACCAATCTCACTGATCCAATCAATACCCATTTCCCAAAATGCAGCTTTTGAAATGGGTGTTAAACCTTCTTCTTGTTTGTTCAATGCTTCAAGTGTTTCCATTGCCATTAGCTCAAACAATCTGTTCAGAGGCTGATAGGGCTGCACTTCTCGGTTTCAAAGCCAAAATCTTGAAAGACAGTACGGGTAGTCTTTCATCATGGGTTGGAAAGGATTGTTGTGGAGGGGATTGGGAAGGTGTTGGATGTAATCCAACAGGGAGAGTCAATACATTAGCACTTCAAAGACCAGAAAGGGATAGTACCCTTTACATGAAGGGTACTTTGTCTTCTTCCTTAGGAAGCTTACAGTTCTTAGAAGTGTTGGTCATCAGTGGTATGAAGTTTATTACAGGTCCAATCCCTGAGAGTTTGTCCAATCTGAGTCGGCTCAAGCAATTGGTGTTGGAAGACAATAGTCTTCAAGGGAACATACCTTCAGGTTTAGGTCGTTTATCTTTTCTTCAAACACTTTCACTGGCTGGTAACCATTTCAATGGGGTAGTTCCTCTAAGTTTAGGGAATTTGAGAAACCTTGTGATGTTGAATTTAGGGAGGAACTCTTTGACAGGTTCAATCCCTTCTAGTTTCAAAAACCTTGTCCATTTGCAGTCTTTTGATCTCAGTTTCAACTTGTTGTCTGGTTTTGTCCCTGAATTTTTAGGACAGTTTCATAACATTACTTTCATTGACCTGTCCAATAATCAATTATCAGGGCACCTACCTGTTTCATTGTTCAATTTGGTCACTCTGTCAGACCTGTCATTGAGTCATAACCAGCTCACAGGGAGTATCCCTGACCAGGTTGGAAACCTTAAAGCTCTCACTAGCCTTTCATTGAGTCATAACAAGTTAATAGGTCCTATTCCAGCATCTATTTCAAGGTTACAAAAACTTTGGTCCCTTAATTTATCTAGAAATGGGTTCTCAAATCCTTTACCAGCTATTTCTAGTAAGGGTGTTCCTTCACTTTTGTCAATAGACCTGTCCTTCAACAACCTTAGTTTAGGGACAGTTCCTAACTGGATCAGGGACAGACAACTTTCAGATGTGAATCTAGCTAGTTGTAAACTGAGAGGAGCCTTCCCAAAGTTCAGACCAGATTCATTGAGCTCTATTGACCTGTCAAGTAACTTACTTACGGGGACCATTTCCACTCACTTCACAAATATGACAGGTCTGCAAAAGCTCAAGCTTTCAAATAACCAACTGAAGTTTGATCTTTCTGAACTCAAAGTGCCAGATGGGATTTCCTCCATTGATCTACATTCGAATCAAGTATTCGGGTCTCTCTCGAGCATTTTGAACAACAGAACAAGCAGCTTCTTGGAGGTTATAGATGTGTCGAACAATCTCATTTCAGGCACAATACCAGAATTCACTGAAGGCTTGAGTTTGAAGGTACTGAATATAGGAAGCAACAAGATTGCAGGCCAAATCCCCAGTTCAATCTCAAATCTCATTGAACTTGAAAGACTAGATATTTCAAGGAACCAGATAACTGGCACCATTCCAGCAAGTTTAGGACAAGTGGTGAAACTTCAATGGCTTGACCTGTCTATCAACAGGCTCACTGGGAAAATCCCAACCAGCTTATTGGGCATCCATTCTTTGAGACATGCAAACTTCAGAGCAAACAGACTATGTGGGGAGATTCCACAGAGGAGACCTTATAACATCTTCCCTGCCTCTACCTATGCTTATAATCTCTGTTTATGTGGCAAACCATTGCAACCTTGCCAGGGAAAGAAACAAGAGATGGTCCAGTGAGTGCCTGACTAATTTGCCAAAAAGTAGATACATTCATGGCCTAATTAGCATCTTCACATGCTAGAAAGAGATAGGCCATGTTTTAAAGTGGTAGTTCTTTTCTTCTTTTTTTCTTTTTTTTTTTTTCTCCATTAGTAATTTACTAGCTCAATTTCATTAAATATTACCATTATGGAACATACACTGTTTCAATATGCAGCATTGATGCACATTTTAGCATTTACTCTAAGCTTGCAAGAACCTTTTGTTTTCAAAAAATCCAGACACAAGAAAATTTAAGGGGCCAACTCAAAGGCTTTAAAGATCATTTTTTTAATTATCATTGTCAAGATGATTCTAATGAGAAAACAAGATGATTCTCAACATATCCAGACAATTACTAGAATCCATTACCTCAAAAAGGAGATTCAAAAATTTACTGTAGCCCCACAAAGTGACAAGAAAATCCTGAGGGTAGGATGGGGGGGGACCTATGTTACCCCAAGTCTTTACTTTTCTTGAAGCACTCGCGTCCATGGATACAAGGATATGATCTTCAAAATACATGAAAAACTTGAAAAAAGTTAAATTAAATATACCAATGTTGAATATATATTTGTGTACGATGCTTACACCTTTTGCTGGCTTTTCAGCAGCAAATGTTTCTTTCCCGTGAACCTTCAAACAAGTTATATCATTTTCAGCAAATGACAGAGGGAAAAAACCAAGGGACCACTAGCTCAATCAAATGTTTAACGTTCAAGAACAAGGTGAATGAAGTGTTACTTCTCATTTTCATTCTGTCAGCATTCTTTGCCTCCTTTAAAGTCTACTCATACAGTCATACTTCGCCAGCTATGCTGCTCGGATCCTTCATTCTTTCTGAAATATCCATGTCCAACACTCATCTGACACATGAATATGAGGATATAACTTCCAAAGAACTAAATATATAGAAATAAAAAATCTAACTATGCCGTGTAGGATACATATGTGTAGTGGACACTTGCATCCCATTGCAAGTAACATAGCTGCCTTGTGTTCAGCAAGTTTACCAATGTAAGACGTATTTTCCTGATTTAAACAAAAATTAGATCTAACCCATTGTTATAAACCATTAATCAATTAATTCTTATTAATAATAAGATAAATAAATAAACTTTTTTTTGGCACATTGATGCCAACTTTGGAACTCAAGCTTTGCAAATCATTTTGATACTAAACCAGTAGTTTGATGGCTAAAATTAAATCAAATGAACATGTAGAACTTAATTCTGACATAGACTATTCCGTTTCTCATCACCTTCCTTTGCAACCTAAATTTCATCAATCAAATGCTTAATAACTACTAAAAAAAATCTCAATTTGGCAATTTAGATGAAAGGTTCAAAAAGGAAGCAAGCAAAAGAAAATCTGTGAAAGTAAAAATTACCATTCTGCAAGATTGTTTTCTTCTCCTCAGCAGGATTCTCAATAACTTGAGCATCGTGATTAAACAGCCCATTAATTAAACAAAACTAAAGGGGCCAAAACGATTGATCTAGTAGTAATTTTTTTTTAAAGTGATGAAGGTTATTGAAAGATTAATGATGGTTGGATTTAGGGTTTAGGTTCTGAAAATAATTCAATCGGGAATCAGTTTAAAAGTCTAAATTGAGAGATAATGAAATTAGCATTTGGGAAAAGGACCGCCGTCTTTGGCGCAGACATGAGAGGCGGTAGCAGTGGCAGCGTTCGAGGCACAGTGCACCTTTTGAAGGGAAATTTAATTAAAAATAAATTACTATGGGGGTGTTTTAGCGCCACTTTTGAAAACGCGCGTTTTTTCACGGTTTGTTTTTTCCTTCGTAATTAGTTTAATGTAATTTTTAGCCCTCCAACTTTGTAGCTTGTTACATTTTAGTACTTAAATTTTATTTTGATGTATCTCTACGTGGAAAACATTAAACCTATTTGCTCTAAAAAGTTAACAAAATTATTTGATGTCATCATTAAAAAAAGATTGTATGAAATAGAGACACCACATCACCCTGTATCTCTTAATAATTATTTAATGTCATTTCAACGTCTTTTTTCATATCATTGACACATCATTTTGGTAATTTTTTTAACTTGAACTATGGACGTTTAATTCCGAACCCTAAACCTTAAACCTTGGATACTAGACCAAAGGTTTAGGGTCTAGGGTTTTAGGGTAAATAATTCAATGTTTAAGGTCCAAGATTTAGGATTTAAGGTTCAAGGTCTAGTGCTCAAGTTAAAAAATTACCAAAATGATGTGTCAATGACATGAAAAAAAAATGTTGAAATGACATTAAATAATTGATAAGGGATACAAGATGATGTAGCGTTTTTGTGTCATACAATCCTTTTCTTATCATAATGTGTATCTTGATGTGTAATTACATGCCATGTTTATTTGAATTTAGTTTATTTTTCATTAAATATAAAAAGTGATAAAAGTAAAAACTTTTCATGAATTTCCTTCCCACACCAAAAACTTTTCCAAATAACAAAACTCTTCTTTGTTAATGAAATAACTTTACAATAATTTGTTTTATTTTATCTTTAATTTTTTTTTTATAATTTCTCAAGAGATCTAGATACACAAGTTTAAATCTCAAAAACTTGGCGTTAGAACCACAACATTGATCACCTTTCAAAATCACTTATAGACTCATTTCGACCTCCTCCAATGATCTAATAGTTTAAATTTCTCAAAAACTCTCTCAAATTTTCAAAATCTCAAGTTAAACATTCAAAATTTTCAACTTTCGATCTCATATATCATTAGTTTGAATCAACCTAAATTTGAATTATGTTGTTCCTTTCATCCTTCTCCATTTCCTCATTATTAGGATCTTCATAGTACTGCCTATAACCTCTCGAAAACCACCTTGGTCAAATGGCTAACCTTATCTTTTTTTTCTTTCTATTTTTTTTTTTTTGTTGCATGGAATGTTTTTATACTTGAGTTCGACTAGAAGTTCAAAGCTAAATATTTGGCTTAAGCTCAATTGAACATTTGTTTTTATATTTGAGCTCGGCTTGAGATATAATCAAGCCACTCGAGCTTGAGTTCAGTTAAGTTTGTTTACCTGTTTTTGTACTCAAGCTCGGATTTGAGATCGAGCTTGAGCTCGACTCATTAATTAAGCTTAGGGTTAATGATATATATTATAAACAATAATGTAATTTAACAATATAAAAATATGAAAAGCTTAATAAGGCTCAGGACTTGTTCGAGCCAAGTATTACTAAGCTTGAATTCGACTCAACCGATAGCACAAGTTGCTCAAGCTCAACTCAATTAATTACCAGATCAAGTTTGAATTTCTTTTAATTCGAACTTGAATAGCTTGTGAATACCAGTATCTCATTTACACCCCAAATCCACTCCGCTATAAAAATATAAGTATATTATATTTTGAATTATAAAATACGTAGTAAAAACTATTTTTTATTACAACCACATGAATAAAAGAAAATCTTAATACTAAAATTAAATTTATAAAAAAACCTATTTAATAATTGAGTTATTGGTAGAATAGTAAAATATTTACAAATAAATTTTATCGAGCTCAAGCTTTAAATATTTTAATTGTTTTATTTAAACATTCATATAAAAATAATAAAGGATGAATATATCATGGTATTATTTAAAAATAAAGTTCTTGACTGAAGTTGACTTATGAGACCTATTTAGTTAAGCACATTAAATATATATAAAAAAACATATATTATAAGGTCCTCACATCTTGAATATTATTTTTACCACTTAATTCTAAATATAATTAACTAGTATTCTTATCATGCGCTCATATGTGTGGACACAATGTATTTAGAATATAAGTGTGCATTTGAATATAACATATAATAACTAATTAAAATGTAAGATTGAAATTAATTAATAATAACACATGCAATATGTACAATATTAAATTGAAAAAACAAGATATATGATGTTTTTAGGGCGAAGCCAGAATTTTTTTAGGGGGTGGAATTAAATTATATATTTCTACGGTAATAAAAATACAACTTTATCATTTTAATAGCCTAAATCTTTATAATTTTAAAGGGTTAAATCAATTTGTTATCATTTCGGGGGGCCAAAGTGTAATTTTACTATTACTAATTTAAAATTTTATAAATTATAAATGGGCCTAAGTGAATAATTTTTCATTTTATGGGGGGTCGGGACCTCTGTCAGCCCCTTTGGCTCCGCCCCTGGGTGTTGTCATCCGAGTTAATGCTGAGTTGACTTATGACACTAATTTAATTAATAACAATATTAATATATACAATTGATGAATGTAATGAAGTATGCATAAGACAATGTAAACATTTTATTAAAATAAAACTTTAATTTAGTGGAATATTAATATTTTATTGATTTAAATAACATTGGTTGAAATCCCATTATATGTTGTTTTTGTTGGTTTTCTTTTAGAAAATAAAAACTAAGTACCATCGAATAATACAACTTAATTTAATTACGAAAGAACATTTTAGTAAATTTTTTATTAAGTTGATGCTTAGTTGACTCGTGACACCAATTCATTCAGGGGCTTAACAATAGTATAGATACAACATAATAACTAAAACTAAAACTAAAACTAAAATCAATTGATGGTCACTAAACTAACTATAAATACGACAAAGGTAAGTGTACCTATCAAATAATAGTACAGTTATGATGAGTAGGGAATATCGTATCCACGAGGATTAAAAATACTAGCAATTATCGTCTTCTTATTATCTAGTCAACAAATTGAGGTGATGTGCTTTAATCTAGAATTACTAAACTAATTTATCTAACAATGGAGAATGAAATAGAAAATAATCAAAGATAACCAATGAGATAGACAATACTCAGAAAAGAATCTACATAGACTTCACCTGTTATTATGAATCTGAATTAAACGATTTTTTTACTTGTGTCTTGATCTGTAGAAATCCCTAAATTATGTTAATATCTCTTTCGAGAGTAATAACAACTGACTCTAACTTGATTAATTGAAATCTCTTTCTAATTAAAGCCCCTATCGTCGTATTAACTCAATTTATGGATTTTCCTATTAGATTTGACTCTAATCCGGTAGATTTATGCCGTCCTATTTCTAGGATTGTATGCAACTCCACTCAATTATGCTAGATCTACTATTAAACAATGACTTTTGCTCCACTGAAATAAGCACATTAAACATGAATTAATATCCCAAAAATATTAAAAAAAACAAAATAAGCATACATAATTGAGATCAAGAATCAAGTATTTATTGCGTAAAAATAGAAATTAAATAATAAGATTTAGGTTTTATCCTCCTTAGGTATCTAGAGAATTTAGTTCATAATACTGAATAGAAACATCTCAGAGTTAGGATAACCACAAGACATAAAGAAACTCAATAAAACTTCGAAAGAAATTAATTGGAGATCTTCGATCTTGAGGGTGATCCGCTTCCGAGTTGATTCCAATGGCGTTCTTTGAGTGTTTTCTTCGATCTTCTCTGATTGCTCATTTAGATCTTCTTCTAATTGGTATTTATAGACTTTAGAATGCATAGAAAGCCTAAAAATTGGGTTTTTCCCCGTATTTGGGAAGCAGGGTACAAATTTGACACGGGTTGACACATGGGAGTGTGGAAAGCCCGTGTGGAAATGCCCAGGCTGCGTGGATCTTGGAAACAACTCTATTTGTTCGATTTTGACTTGTTTTTCGCTCCATTCGCTCCCAAATGCTCTCCTAAGTATAGAAATATGAATTTAAATGATTAAGAGCATTAAATTCACTATTTTGCACAATTAATCATCCAAAAACGCATTAAGAATGAGATTAAAATATATTACTTTTATAACTTATCATCAACATTTTATAAAAGCATAATTGATTGATTACATTAGAACTTATTCGCACATAAAAGAGATAAATCTCAAAATTACAAATGAATTTTAATTTAATGTGCAATTTTATATAAGAATATTGATTTTGTGTAATTTTATGCATGAAATTTTGATTTTATCAAATTCTTGCAAACTATTAACACAACTACCGATATAGCATTATTTTAGGTTCATATATTGAATATACAAATAATTATATTCATTCAATATAAAAATAAATTGATGTATTTATTTCATTAAACGTGTATAATTGAAACAAAATTAAAGTCTTACATAGGCTTAATTCATGATTTGTCCCTTGAAGTATGCACTTTTCACAATTGGTAACTAAACTTTTTTGTTCCAATTTGGTACTTAAAGTATCAATCACTTCTCATTTTGATACCTAAAGTATGCCTCCATTATATTTTTAGTCTATTTTTGATAGAAGCTAAAAAGAAAGATAGACATCACAAAGCATCATGTAAAAAAATGTATATATAAATTTTAAAAATAAAAATAGAAATAAATATATAAAAATAAAAATAATCTAGAAAAATATACAAATCATACAAGAATTGTAAAAATAAATTTTATAATTGAAAAGAAATTAGCTGGAATTAATAATATTAATACAAAAATGTAAAAAGTTGTAAAAATATTTTTAAATAGTTAAAAATAAATTTTATAAAATTCTTAGAAGTATTTAAATTTCAAGGTTTTGTTTGCAATTACTTGAAATTTAAATACTTTTTAACTTTTATAATAATTTCAATTTTATATATTATTTTGATTTAAAAAATATAATTATATATTTCTGAATTTTATAAAAAATATTTTTTATATATTCTATTGATTAATAAAATTTTAATTAATATATAATATTAAAAAAAAATAAAAAATGACACATGACATGTTCTAATAGCGCCAAGTGGCAAGTCAATGCCTAGTCAACGCTTGGTCAATGGTTGATCAAAGTCAAAAGTATTTTTTAATATTATACTTTTCTAATCTTAATTTTAATTTAATATTTTTATTTTAAATAAATCTAATTGCCACAATATATTTTTCACTAACCAAAACAAGTTACGTGGCACTTTTCAATTGGCCAAAGTGGGGTAACATATTTTCTTTAATGACCATTACAAAATGGATCAAAAATAGAGAAAATTGATACTTTAGGTATTGAGTTGAGACAAAAAAAAAGTTTTAGATTCAAAGTAAAAAAAAAATAGGTATACTTTAGAGGCTAAATCATGAATTAAGCCTTTTATATATACATTTGAACAGTAATCAAACTTTCATCTAAATTCTTATATATCAAGTTGCACGTTGAATTAAAATTTATATATAATTTTGAGATTTATCTCCGTATAAAAATTACGAAGTCCATGAATAACATTGAATAAACAATTACCGATTAAGCCTTAATTAAATTGACACAGTTCCTAATAGAGGTGTCATGGGCTGGGTCGGTCCAGATCCTAACAAAATTGTAGGCTTGATTGATAAGCCCGAGTTTGACTCGACCTGAAAAATGGGCTTACATTTTCCCAAGCCCAATCTAGAATATAAATACTAAACCTGAGCCCAGACTAATTCGACCCATATTAAAGCCTATACTATCGATACAATAGAGAACGTATTCATACTTGCTACAAGGTATTGGCACCTTAGGGATGGTATCAATACTTTCTACGAGGTATCGATACCTTAAACATGTATCCAGGCTGAACCGAGTTCGAACTAAAAAACTTTACTCAAGGCATAACCCATTTTCTAAACATGTCTTTTTTTTTACCCAATCCCATTTTTCGACCTATATTTTTATTCTAACCCTCTTACTTTTTGAATTGAATCAAGCCGCTCAACCTATGTATAAAAACTCATAAATTAGAATACAATTAAATATGTTTTTTCTTTCTCCTATTATAAGTGTAGAAAATGGAATATTGGAAAAGACAGATTTTAATTAAATACAAAATTGATAATAAAACCAAAAGGACCGTGAATCTCATTACTTGAAGATACCCGAAAACCTTTTTGTAACCTCCATTAAAAACGAAAAATATTGGTTACGCAATAAATATTCACTTTTAAAGCAAACATTTACCAAAATCCTAAACTTTGACGCTCTGTCAATGACCCCCGCCCTCGAAACGCCGCCGTTGCCGCTCTCTTTTTTCTTTTTGTCTCTTTAAGATTCTACAGTTTGCGCGCTTTGCAAAAACTTCGCAGTCGTGGGAAGCAGTCTCACCAACTGTAGCTTTTGCATAATGAAGAATCCTAATCCAAGGTAGGGTTTTCTTTTCTTTTTTTTTAAAAAAATTTACTTGATCAAGTCTTAATTTACTTGCTTTATTTGCTTTCATTTATTTATTTATTTGGTGGCAGTCTGTTTTTTATGTGAATGTGTGTCATGGGTTTTTATGAAGTTTTGAGATTTTGAATTAATAATGAAGTTGAATTGTTTACTAGCTTAGTTTTGCTTTTGTTATGGGCTTTTGCACTTGCATGTTTTGTTTGTTTATTTATTTGTTTGATTTTAGGTTGATAGGAATTTGTTGTTGTTGCTTGGTTTTTGGTGGGGGCATGCCGGGGGGGGGGGGTAGCAATGGTGGTGCTTGTGTGATTTTGAAAAGAAATTGGAACTTTTTTTAATGAGTTTTTTTATTGATTTAAAGTATTTAATTTGCTTAGAGAATCAGATAAGAATACCCATTTTAGTAGAGGGCAGTTTGTTGAGGAATCTGGAAAAATGATTTAGGAACTATAGGTTGCAACTTGCAAAGTGCAAAATAGTAATTGTTCAAGGAATTGGCCTTCTGTTTATCATAAGGAAATTAAAAGATGAACATACACACGCACGTTTTTTTTATTTGGTGAAAGGCAGTAGCCCCCTTCCTCGTGAATTCGCATATTGTGCTGTTGGCATAGGTATGCTTCTCTGACTAGAATTGGATTTTCTTCCTGAAATATTGGTGCTGGTCCAATAGCTTGTTGTTTGCCACTGCAACAACCCTAAATGGCTAGTTTTTGAATAATTTCAATAACTTAAGATTGTTAGTGAAAATGGGTGGATTTGCAGCTTAATTTTGATTTATGCTCATCCTGGTTAGCAGAAATATTTGGTTTTATTTTATTTTATTTTATGAAAGGGGGTCGAGGGGTGGGATTGGGCTGTAAATGTTAGTGTTCCAAAAGCAGTTTCGCTACACTAACTATTTCTTGCTACAGGTTGGGTTTCCTTTGAGGAATCTGCTTTCTGCTTCAATTGAGGGGGTACTAATAACTGTTTTTTTACACTAATGGCTGCTATGAATCCAATAGACATTAGTTCTTCTGATAGTGAGCTTGAAACTGAAGATGTTGGAGACAGAAAAGCCTCATCTTCAAGGATCCTTCCCCAATGGGCGGCTACAAATGGTACTAATTTAAGGAGTCCTGGTTAGTCTGTATTTTGAAAAATTACCATATGGTCTAAGTTCCAAAGATTGATGCTTGACTCGCACTAACCCATATAACCATACTTAAAAAATGCAGGTGATACTAGGGAGTATAAAAAGATTTCCAATCAAGCACAGTTTTCTAATTTAAACTCTTCTGGTGTAAATAATCATTCACGAACTGAAGTCTTGACACATGACCCTGATGATAATGCTAAAGCCTCATCTCAACATATTGCCCTAGGCAATGGTTCTGAAAATTTTACAATGAATGGGAATATTGGTCAGCCTCGGACTGTTAATTCTCGAATTTCTAATGGTTCAGGTACTGATTTTGAGAAACTGACATCTCAGCAGGCTCTAAAGAGGACTCTTCCTCCGTCTCTTCAACTCTCTGGACAAAGTAGTAAATCAGGCAATTTAGTGGAGATTATGAGCAACAGTCAGATTCATGATGCTTATGGAAACTCTAACCATTTGGCTGGACCTAGTTCTTCCAATAGCCAGAGCTATATGAGAGACCATTATAACTGGGGCAATACTGATGGAGCTATGTATGGAAATACTAGTAGGGTCCTTCCTCCATCTTTTATGCAAGGAAAATCTGTTAATTTTTCTCAGTTTTCTGGGCCTGAAAATCCTGTATATCGTGCTGGAGTAAGTGAAGAAAGAGCTCCTATAAATGATGAAAGAATGGTTTATCAAGCAGCACTGGAGGTATTTCTTGTTTGATCTGAGACTTGCCTCATTCATATCATGATTTAACAGTTGATGGTCCACTGCACATTAATTCTTGCATCTTAGACTGGGGTGATGTTATTTTGACGAAAGGAAGCTTTAGCATTATTATGTATGTCTTTTTCTTTTGTGCGTGTGCAAATTACAAACTCTATGGTTATTAAGTTTACAACAAACCTGCTGGACTGTGGTAATTTTCTATTGTGAATTTAATGAACTTTCTTATGCTAAACTTATGGAGTATGAATTTGTCAATGGGTTTCTTTTCTTGTTGTTTTTCCTCGTCTCTTTCTTCATGTGATTCACTGATTTGTGTAAACAGTAATATTTTGTTGTCTTCTTTATTTTGCTAGTTTCTAAATGGTTTCATATTTGATGTGCTTAGAGAGTTTATATACGAAGGGCTTATGTTTCATGCAGGACCTCAACCAACCAAAAATTGAAGCTGAACTTCCCGATGGTCTTTTGTCTGTTTCTCTTTTCAGACATCAGGTCATATTTATATACACATATATTTACATATTATGGATGATTAGTTGTTTTATGTTGGTTATAATGGTTATTTCCTTTTTTTTCCCTGCCATGTTGCACGGGTTATTTAATCATTGAATTTTGCAGAAGATTGCATTACATTGGATGCTTCAAAGAGAAACAAGAACTAGGTTATGTTCAGGTGGAATATTGGCTGATGATCAGGTTACTTGTTTAAATTTCACTATTGTTATTTATTTATATATGATCAGTGTGCCTTCAATGCGTATTTTATAGCCTAAGTTTTCTGCTAAGATTGATCATGGCTTGATCCTACAGGGCCTCGGTAAAACAATCTCAATGATTGCTCTTATACAAGTGCAGAAGTCTTTAGAGTCCAAATCAAAACCAGAAGATCCAAAAAAACGTGAATTTGTAGCTCTGAATTTGGATGATGATGATGATGATGATGATGATGATAATGGTACTGGTGGGTCAGACAAAGTAGGCCAAAATAGAGAATCTGATGATACCAAGTCAATCTCAAAAGTGAGTACTTCAACCAGTGCATTCAGCAGACAGAGGTTACCAGCAGGGACATTGGTTGTGTGTCCGGCGAGTGTTCTTCGACAGTGGGCCAGGGAGCTGGATGACAAAGTTTCAGAGAAATCTAAACTTTCTGTCCTCATCTATCATGGGGGTAGCAGGACCAAGGATCCTTCAGAACTTGCCAAGTATGATGTCGTTCTTACAACATATTCACTTGTCACTAATGAGGTTCCTAAACAAGCTATTGTTGATGATGATGAAATTGATGAAAAAATTGGGGAGAAATATGGATTGTCTTCTGACTTTAAGAGGAAGAAAACAGCTAATGTTGGTAATAAGGGGAAAAAGGGTAGGAAAGGAATTGATGGCTCCCTTGTTGATTCTAGTGCTGGTGCCCTTGCTAGAGTACATTGGTTAAGGGTGATACTAGATGAAGCTCAAACAATAAAAAATCATCGAACACAAGTTGCTAGAGCCTGCTGCGGTCTTCGAGCCAAGCGAAGGTGGTGCTTATCTGGAACACCTATACAAAATGCTGTTGATGATTTATATAGCTACTTCAGGTTCCTGAGACATGAACCATACGATGTATATAAATCATTTTGCTATGGGATAAAAGTTCCAATAGCTAGAGATTATGTAAAAGGTTACAAGAAGCTGCAAGCTGTTTTGAAGGTAGTAATGTTGCGTCGCACAAAAGGTGGTTGCCTTCTCTTTTTTTTTTCCTTGCAAATTTAAAAAAATCTTCTCTAACAATATTTAGGAGGCAGGATTTTGCTGTATTAGAAGAAAGTTCGTAATTTGCAGTTTGACCTAACAAACTCTAAGAATACTCCATATATCTCATGGTATTGCAATTTAGGTTCCTACATCCCCTCAATTTGTAGATCCATCCCTGTTATACAGAAATGGTATTATAACTTTTGGTTATGACAATATCAGTAACTGTAGTATCTAATATAGGTGTGCTGTAGTTGAATTTAAGCTTTGTATCATTACTGCTGTTTTGGCTGATTTGATTATTTTCTATCTAGCAACGTTGATTGACGGGGAGCCGATAATCAAGTTGCCGCCAAAGTCAATTCACATGTCCAAAGTAGAGTTTTCATCTGAGGAGCGGGCTTTCTATAACCAGCTAGAAGCTGATTCACGTTCTCTATTTAAGGTTTCCCTTTCATTCTGCATATGTATTGTTTTCCATAAGTTCCCCTTTCATTCTGCTTATTTGTTCCCGCTTTCTAGTCACTTGTTTGAAACATGTATGACCAGTGTGCTATTTCTAGTTGACTTATCCTTCTGTTTTTATTTGCAATTGGAAGCATATTCCACCTTTTACTTTTTTCAAATCAAAGCCTTCTTTTGAATCCCTGCTTGGTCCATATCTAAACTATGAAGTTTAAATGACTGTACTTCAAAAATTATTATGTTCTATATCTGCACAAAATAATATAGTTTGGGAAATGATAATTGAATGATTCTAGTATTTATTTTCAGCTTCAACAAGGAAGCTCCACCTCCCATAAATGGTTCTTTTTTATTTTTGTGGTTACTAGTTCAATTTTGAAGAATCTGCAAATTGCTCCACAACATATTTTTGCTGTACAAAATCATAATGATTCTTAAGCTTGTAGAAATGTGATTGCTTAATATTACACTTTACTAGAGTCTAGGATTAATTTTGTAATTTAAAGATTTAATTCATATATGTTGGTGAAAATTGTGTTTTTGCTGTCATTTACGAGCATTCAAATTCTGTTGGTGTTTTGCGAACATATCATTTACGATACCTTGGTCATAATTCATTTACTCTAATTTCATGTTCTTGTCAGTCTGACTTCATGCTTCAATTATGGAATTCTCTATCATCTGATAGTTACACATCTTTTAACACATATTTCCTACAGGAATATGCAGCTGCAGGCACACTGAACCAAAATTATGCAAATATTCTGTTGATGCTATTGCGCCTACGTCAGGCTTGTGATCACCCGCTTCTTGTCAAAGGATTCAACAATGATTCCATTCGAAACTCTGACTCTGTTGAAAACTCTAACCCTGTTGGACAAGTTTCTGTAGAAATGGCCAAGACACTTCCTAGAGAATTCCTGATTAATCTACTGAACTCCTTGGAAACTTCCTTTGCCATCTGTCTTGTATGCCAAGTGAGTTTTTCTCGAACATAATATTTTATCTGAATATGGCTCTATTGCACTTCTGAATGTTGTTACAGTAGCAATGACTTAGCTTAGTTTTTATATATGATGGTATTTTGAGGAATATAAGCAAAGCTCCCTCTCATGATATTTTTTAATATATTAAGGCCAAAGGTGACGATTGCATTTCAATGTGTTTAACATGGAAAGGTTAATACAACTTTTAAATTATAAAATGAGTAGTGTGGCTTTCTGGAAGATTTTTTTCGCAACTCATTGTTAGATGTGAAATATTTTTCAATTCCAATTCTCATGGTATCTGGCTAGTGAGCTGAAAAAGTTTATCATTTAGAAGGAATCTGTAGGATTAGTATAATGCTTAATGTGCTTTTCTTTTTCCAGGATACACCTGATGAACCTGTTGTTACCATGTGCGGTCATGTTTTCTGCTATCAATGTGTGTCGGAACATCTGACTGGCGATGATAATACCTGCCCTGCACCTGAATGTAGAGAACAACTTGGTGATGATATAGTTTTTTCTAAAGCTACTCTTAGGGGCTGTCTTGCAGGTGATCTTAATAGTAGTTCCTCGCATCCCCAGTTCTTTGGAAAGTCAGTGATTTTACAGGACGATTACAGTTCATCAAAAATCCAGGCTGTCCTTGAGATTCTTCAGTCAAAATGCTTATTAAAGAATTCAAGTCCTGAATCACCGAGATCTATTGGATCCAGTGAAGCTCCTTTTTCTTCTGAACAGACATTTAAAGAAACTGGTCATTCAGGAGGTAGAGCTGTAAAGCACACAACAGTTTATTCAAACTTGCCAGCTGATGGACCGATGAAAGCAATAATTTTCTCACAATGGACTGGTATGTTGAACTTGGTTGAGCATTCACTACGCCATCATGGTATAAACTATAGGAGACTTGATGGAACAATGACTTTAACTGCACGAGACCGGAATGTCAAACATTTCAATACTGACCCAGAGGTTTGTTCCTATCCCTTGAATTTAAGTAGATCCCCTAATGCCGTTGGTTATTATTCCGTGAACATGCATGCATATTTGTATTTATTCTGTAAACACTTGAATAAATAAATTATGTAGAACTTGAGTAATGCTCTTTCTTACTTCTCCCATCCATTGATTTTCTTGCAGGTAACTGTGATGCTGATGTCATTAAAAGCGGGAAACCTTGGTTTGAATATGGTTGCTGCTTGTCATGTTATCCTTCTGGACCTCTGGTGGAATCCAACCACTGAAGACCAGGCTATTGATCGAGCACATAGAATCGGACAGACTCGTCCTGTTACTGTAACTCGGATCACCATTAAAGACACAGTGGAAGATCGAATATTATCTCTTCAGGTATTTTCTCTATAACCTGAATTTGCCACTTTTAGTCATGGAAGCCAACTGACTTAGCAACATTGGTTTGGGATGAACTATTAATTCTTTCCGGTGTTGTTGATTTCAATGTCATTACTGAAGGATTGCTGTATAATAATGGTTGGGTATGGCATACCGAGTCTTTTCTGGAAATTGCAAGATCAGATACTGTTTTAGCCATTGATGATGAAAATTTTGCTTTGTTAGCAGATTGGTGAAAAGATTTGTTATCTAAAATTTATCTTTTAATTTAACCTATGTAGGATGAAAAAAGAAAAATGGTTGCTTCTGCTTTCGGTGAAGATCAAAGCGGGGGCTCAGCAACTCGATTAACAGTGGAAGATCTCAGATATCTGTTTATGGGAAATTAGCCAAATCTCATTTCATTGCTTTCTTCTGCCTTATATATTCGTACTTGAAGTTCCCATCATGAAAGTTTGATATTTTGAAATTTTCATTCAGAATCAGAAATTGCACACATCTGGTGCCAGCTAAATGCTGTCATTCATGTTTTGCAAATTAAGAAGCCGACTTATATGAGATTTTTTAAAGCCGAGCCATTTTTTTGTCCATCAGGTGCAGAAATAGGAAAGCAAGGGTGCCTGTAAATTCTAACTAGTTTTCAATCTACATTAAACCTTTGGTTATTGTAGTTAACCTCTTTTGCTCAATGTAATACATAAATATTATTTCCAAATTACTGTGTGTTTGTTTGTCTCTAGCTTTCCTTGTTTCACCTTCAAACCCCCCTCTCATCACCAAATAAAGGATCGTGGACCTAATTTCATCGGAAATATCTGTTGCCTCAAGGCTTTGGCAGAAGGCCGACAATGGAAAGTAAAGAGACTTCAGCTTGGACTCAATCAAGGTACATTTCCAACTAATAACTTTTTCAAGTCTGTTGATTAGAGGATATGCCTGTAGTTTGTAGGGGGGACAGGGAAGACGGAATGCAGGCTCCCTTAGTCTTTTTATATATATATAAAGGAGGGTGTAGAATGGGAAAGAAAGGGATGGCAGATATTGAAATTCAGGTTCCAATCATATGGATGCATAATGACTAGCCTCACGAGGGGGTGTAAATGAGATATTGGAGCTTGCAAGCTACTCGAGTTTAACATGAAAAATTCAAACTCGATTCAGTAATTATTGAGTCAAGGTAGAGCTATTAATTAAGCCGAATTCGAGCTTAGTCATACTTGACTTGAACCGCTCGCGAACTTTATCGAGCTATTCATATTTTTATTTTTTTATATTGCGTTATTTCCCTTAATATATATTGTATTAACCTTAAGCTTAATTATTGAGCCGAGTTCGAGTTCAAGTACAAAATTGGTAAACTAGTTTAATCGAGTTTGAGCTTAAAAATAAACATTCGATCGAGTTCGAGTTGAGTATTGAGCTTCGAATTTTGAGCTGAGCTTGAGCTTGGCTCGGTTTGGTTACACCCCTAGGCCTCACTAGAAAAGAGTCGAGAAGAATTGATGGTGTTTTTACATTTGTCTTTTTTTTTCCTGCTGTTCACGAGAATATATATATTCCCATTCAAAAGTGGTTTTAATCAACTCTCGTTATCTACCCTCTTCTCTTGTAGTTGTTTTTTATGGAAACTGTTTAAAACAAGCAATATTCCAATAAAGAAAGCAAAATCATGATGAACCCTTTGCATTAAGGCTTTTTGGGGAGGACTATGTTTGCAAAAATGTCTTCGAGCCTGTTGTGCTGGTTCTGGGTTTCTGACCAGTGAGAAAGAACTCTGAACAGTCATCACTTTTGCTTTTATTTTTTTTCATTTTAAGTCTAGGATTATTGGTATCAAATAGTAACATTGAGTCCTTGACTATTCTGAAAATGAGTGCTGGTTCTGGGTTTCTGACGAGTGAGAAAGAACTCTGAACAGTCATCACTTTTGCTTTTTTTTTTTTTTCATTTTAAGTATAGGATTATTGGTATCAAATAGTAATAGAGTACTTGACTATTCTGAAAATGAGTTGGGCTATCTAATTAGGCTCAAAGGCTTGTTTGAAATTAAGAGTATAAAAATATTAGGTTCGAAAAATGGGTTTAGTTAAAAAATTAAGCTTGTTTAAAATATGGATTGGGTTCGAGTTTGAACATTCAAGGCTTGAGTTACACCACAAAGAACAGCAGAAGAACGAAGTAGGAACGAACGTTGAAAGATGAACGAAAGCTACAGAAAAGCAAGAACACTTGAGAGAAAAGTTGACTCAGCATGACTTATTTTTTAAGCTTGTAGTATTTTATATTATGTTATTTTTATATATTACGTAATTTATAATATATAAAAATTAAATCTATAGTATATAATAATTTAAATATTAAAAAATATTAAGATAATTATATATAAAATTCTAATAAATAAAAATATATGAAATTATTAATTATTAATATAATGTAATGTAAATATATTTTTTACTTTTTTAAATAATATGAGCAGGCTTGGGGAAATTTTGAAGTTATATATTTCGGGTCGGTCTTGATTTGGAGAAATATAAAGTGTGTTAATATTTTACTTAGGTTTAGTCTATTAACATCTTTTTATAATAATTATATGAAGTCATGTTGGGTTGACTTGAAAAGGGAGGAAAATTCTCTCGGTGTTTTTTTTTTTTTTTCATTTGTAGGACTCCAACTCAAACATCTTGTTTAAAGTGTATGATTTTAAGTGTATACTGTATTTTTTTTATAAATCAGAAAGCTCCATATGTGAAAGTTGATCTAGGCATAGATGGATTCAATGTCAATAATACTTTCAAGTGTGAATACAAATTTTGGGAGTATATCCGAAAGGATTCTGATTTACTGTGCTTGCTTGGCGTTTTACTTTTTCTTTTGTTGATGCCACCTCTTTCACCAACTTCACCAAACAAGTGAGTCACATTTTTGGGTCTCTCCTTAAATTGCAGACATATAAACACACAGTAATCACACACACCACTAAGAATTTCTCTGTGATATTTATGCCATCTTAAATCTCACCTCCATTTTCAAAAAGCTTTAGAAAGCAAAAGCTTGCAAAAGTAAAAGATGCCTTTTTGAGAGTTCAATGGTTGAACAATATATATTCGTAGGTGAGGGTTTAAACAATGCCTAGTGATGGCTTCACATGCCAACCTAGTTAAATGGTGGCTCCCCCCCCCCCCCTCCCCCTTTCATGATTTCAACCCTATTGCCCCTCGTGAGAAAAGAAAAAACAGATCTGCCCAAGGAATCTCCTTATGTGAAAGCTGGATGGCAGTCAGCATTGTTGCAGGCTCAATCAATAATCTCCTTCTACAGTTCCAACCCAAAGCCGATCCATGATTTTTTCAAGTTTGAGTACTTTTAATTATTATATATATGGGGTATAGTAGAAAACAGTGATCTTGGATCCTGTAATCATGTTCAAACAATGGGAGGTCTGGCACACAGCAAAAGATTTTCTTTATGATCCTTTGTTTTTGACTGTCTGCAAATTTCACCCTTTTTTAACTTTTGTTTTTTTACCAGTAGGCAAAAACTTTAACCATATTCACATTATATGTATATACTATAGTTCGTTCTTTCACAAAAATGTAAGATTTTAATTAAAAAATATATTTGATGTAATAATTACATTATATTGAATACATTGTAAAAATCAAAGGACGTTGTATTAAGAATTTTTAAAAGCATGTACTAAGAAAAAAAAAGAATTTGAAAAGTTGTTGAGGGATGACCGAGTTCTTTGTCAGAGAAGTTTTTAAAGTTTTGTTCACCGAAAGTTAATAGACCCTCAATAGGTCTAGCATTCAGTCGAAAATATTTATGTCTGGTTTTTTCCCAAGTTTTGTCTTCTTGACTTTATCAAGAAGAGACTTGAGGTTGAGGAGTTCACAAAGTGTTAACACCTTTAACTACTTAAGAAATGTCAACATTCATTCTTGGTAGGATTCGAATTCAGGTTTTTATTTGACATTTATGGGAAAGATATATGGAGGTGCTCTTACTCTGTGAACCCTTTAATTGTTAGACGAAAACAGAAGACAAAACTTAAGAACAAAATCGAATATAGACACCCTAGATTCAATACCGAACTTGTTGAGAGATTCATCAACTCCTAACGAATAACACTTTACAATCTTCTTTCAAAATGAATCCAACTGTCCCTCAACAAAAATAAATATAAATAATTTTACTTTTAATGAGATAATATTGTATGATCATGTGCAAGTTATTTAAACTCATATATTAGTCATAAAGTTAATACTTGGATATGAGTCACACTAGTCACGTTGCTGTTAGGGAGTAAAAGGCTAAAAATTAACCATTTCTTCTCCTTTCAATTGTGGCTCCCTTTCCCCTTAAGTTCTTCATCGATAATTTTTAGTAGGACCGATGTTCGTTTAATTTTCTAAGCTTATGTTCATAAAAAAAATTACCCACATATGCTGCACTCCAATAATAATTTAATAATTAAAAAATTAATAAATTGACCTAGCAAAATTCACAAGATACAAGCTCAGCAAACATTGGGGCCAAACCCCACATACCCATTGGCTCCATCAAAGGAAATTTGGATCCCTTCTTGTTGGATATTTCCTATTATTGAAAGACCCGAACCCGAAGAAGCAAATGCAAAGCAAAAAGTCCCCACACTATCAACGGGTATAAGAAAATTGTTTGCGGGTAGGGTCACTATCGGCCCAGCCGACAAATAAAACGATACTGTCGGAATCCGAACCGTGACAAAACTCGATAAGTTGTAACACGTATCGAATATGGATACTCCGGAAACTCGAGGGAGGTTAGCCGTTTGCTCTATAAAAGCGTCACGGAAAGTGTTATAAGCTATGGTCGGGAACCTTGTGACCGCCGTGCCGGTATCCATAACGACTCCACCGTACCCTAATTCGGTAAGTTGAAAAAAGTCTTCGGATATGGGTACCCGAATGCCTCCGATTCCTAAACCAGAAAGCCCGATGTAGTAAAAAGTGGGTGCTTGTGGGTTACGTAGTAAAGGTACCCATGCAGCACCTACGGGCATTGCTTCACGCCCGAATACTAATGACCCGGATGAATTGGTGCCCCGACTTACTAAACAGTAACTAAATGCACCACCGGTTTGACCACCTAATTGACCCACGAGTGACATGGATCCACCTCCTAGACCCAATAACCCGGCTGCACCCACGAACATGCCCTGGTTCACATGACCGCACCCAATAGCCACGTCTTGAACCACGGTTGGACCGAAAGTGAGTGTTTCAAGAGCCAGGGTCCCTTTTGTGTAAGACCCATCACCGTACATGACTTCGTAACGACACCGACCCGCATGGCAACCCGAATTCTCGATCCGGTCACAAACGGAAGAGCTACAAGGGACGCCACCGTATGAAGCGGAATCAGCCGGGTCAAAAACCGGGTCGGATTGTTTATAGCATTGGTTACAGGGTTTACATTGGACCCAAACAATATCACTGCCCGAATCTATAACCATATATTGACTTCTCGGTGGGCTGCCGACACCTATTCGTACGAAGTACTCTCCGCTTCCTTGGTCCATTCCCGAAACCACATCGGACCCAAAATCGTTCACTCCATGAGCCGCCTCTCCGTCGTGGATTACACCGCCGGGGATGCGGAGGAGGAGGCTAGCCACCCTTTTGACGTCCCTTTGAATACGAGCATGGAAACGACGGCTGTGGTTTCGTGAAACGGTGGCGTTTTCGGTGGACAGCCAGTCCCTATGGATGAGTTTCAGCTTCCATTTCCATTGATCTTCACTTTCAGTAACGTTGAGAAGTTCGTGATGATTATATTCAGATGTTTGGAGAGGACTAGGCTGTGCTAACACCCCAACGAGAACTTGTTCCACGTTCAAGAGTTGAAAGTCGGGGAAGGAGGTGGCAGCGTTAGTTAGAGTTAGGTGTAGTAGAGCCACCAGGGCCAGCTGCAGTGCCGGAGGAGGTGACATGGGGTTTTGGTGGGTGAGAGGAGTTGAAGGCGGGGTTTTGGCTTAGGGATGCGTAGAAGGAAAAGACATGTGGGGTTTAGAGATATAATTGGAGATTGAACTGATGAAGGTGAGTGGGGAAAATCTCATATCATATATACGGTGCCTTGTTTCTTTCCTTTCTCGCTTTTACGAGTGTGTTATGTTGACTCAGTGGACTGCATTAATTATCTGGATTAACCCTGAAATTTTCTGTAATAGGATTTTACCCGGTTTTTTATAAAAATAATATTAAAATTTAATTAATTAATTACGGAAATGAAGTGATTGTTATAATAATTCTGCGGCACTCCTTGTTTAAATAGAAAAAGTGTATGAGGCTTTTTTTTAATTCACCATATTTTAATTCTCTACTCTATTTTTGCAATTAATTAAATTTTAATATTATTTTTATAAAAATAGATTTTATCAATGTAAAATTATTTTCGATAATAAATTTCAGAATATAAAATTATTTAAAAGTGTTTAGTTCAAAAAAGTAATATTTATTTATTTTTTAGAATGTACTTATTCATCAGTAAATTAAAATATTTTAACTTTTACGAGTAATAAAAGAAAAATAAAATTTACGATCTTTTTAGGTAATTTTACCTTTAATCAATTAAATAATAAAATTTTATATTTCAATCAAATAAGGATACATTAGATTACCATATTCAATTCATTTGAATGGAAGGTGAGATTTTGTTATTTCGATAAAGAAATATAGGATTTAAATGTACGTTTTATTAAATTATCATTGTTATAGAATCTGTTTTGGATAATGATATATTTGGCCTTGTACTTTACCAAAATGTTTAATATGGTACCACTACTATCAAATCTTCTATGACAATAACAACGACACTAACTATAATTAGTATGACCAGTTTTAGTGGTAGAGTAACTTCCATAATACTTTTACTTTTATAGTCAAATTATATTTTTAAATGAATATAGAATATTTTTGATAGAATATTTTTCATCTATAAATTACGATTTGAGAGCTCACTTAAAAATATAAAATTATTTATCATTCCATTGTTTAAGTGTTGGTTGAGTTAAAAGAGTGGGAAAAATCTCATATCGGTATCTTCTTTCGAGACTTGTTTCTCTCTCATAAGTTGATTTAATATTTATAAAATTTTAGTATTAAATAAATAATTATTTATTTTAATTTGATTTTAGTATGAGGGTTATAGGATTGCTCCATTGGGAAACAAAAATAGATTTTATAAATTATCTTTTAAGAAAAAATGTTAAAAACACCTTAATCAACCTTGATTAAAAGGAACAACATGAAGAAGTTCATCGACGCTTAAATAAGAAAAATGGTATTGTTTAAGGATGTGGAGCCGGTTGAGTTTTAGCTCGATTGACATCGATATTGTTGTCAATGCAGGAGAGAGTTGGAAAGGACTATGGGTAGTTTTAATCATTATATAAAAAAACAGATATGATAAGAACCTGAGATTAATGTTTAATGTAGATATGGATGTGGAGAAAATGAAGAACATCGGCAACATTGCTGTAAATTGTTATGTTTGTGTGTGTAAATGGCCGGAAAAGGAGGAGTTATGTCTGGTTGTCTATCATCTTTACACAAGGCCAATGTCATTTGAATAGTAATATATATATATATATATATATATAAATAACCTTTCTAAAAGGGATGGAAAAGTTGTTAAGGTGGCCCCAGTTTGCTCCCTTTTTTTGGCCTTTTTTTTATTTTACCTTAACCAAATCAATTAAGCAATTCAATTTAATCATTTAAGTGAATAATGTCCTCAAATTGTTGTTCTTTCTAATGCCATAGAATTGATAAAAAAAAATTAGTTAATTTTTTTTCTAGAATTTTAATAGAACCGTTTGGACTAGACCTGATCATGGGTCGGGTCACTCGTTCAGGTCTAAAGGATTCACTCAAAAAGTGGAAAGGTTTGAGAAAAAATAGGCTCGAAAAATAGCCTTGGGTAAAAAATAAGGTCCGTTTTCTAAATGGGCTGGTTCTCGGGCGTAATTTTTTTACCTAGGCTCGGTCTGTCCCGAATTATTTGCCTATATTTTTTTTTATTTTCAATTTATTAGGAAGTATTTATTTTAATATTTTTAGTAAATTTGATGTATTATATTTTTTAAAAAATTTTATATAAAAAATATAAAAAAAATAATACAGTCAAATTAGATTAGGCTCAGATTTAGCATTTTTAATAGGCTGAACTTGGACAAAATTGTAGACCCATTTTTCGGGCCGGATTGGATCCGAACTTAGAAATGGACTTAAACTTCTACATCGACCAGACCCATGATCAAATCTAGTTTGAACCTCCTCACGTTTTTAAGCAACACCATTATCAGCTCAACCAACAATTTATTTATAAATTTACACTAATTTATATTCCTAAAATTTATTAGACTTATAGATGAAAAATGTTTTTAATGTCTTTTTTATAACTCCTAGAGACCCGAACTTGGTCCCAATCACCCCCAAACACCTAGAACTCATTTTAAAATATTTCTCAATCGTTTTAAATGACTTGAAATTGATTTTAACCATTGTCAGAGTGTTGTTATGATATGCTAATGTTTGATGTTCTTAACGACTATTGAAATGAAATTAGTTCGAGTTGCTTCGCCAACAAATAAAGTGTCTCATACTCAGACTCAACGATAAAATCGGGTGTGAGGTGTCACATTTGAATTTAATAGATATTGTTTGTATCAATAGTCAAATATTGAACTTTCGAAATTCAAAAAATATAAAACTAAAAATGATCCAATTAAAGAACATGAACTAAACTCACGATTTTATACGTAGTCAAGAACAAATAGCAAAATTTATCTAAATAATTTTAACTGAAATTTTAAACTTCAAAAATATAAAATCAAAATTGATCCATTCGGAAAAAGATAAGACCTAAAATTGACTAAATTAAAAGTACAAAGACAAAAATCTACAAGAACTAAAAGCAAAATTTCATGTTTAAATATATATATATATATATATATATATATTTGTTATTTAATATTTATATGACTAACATTTAAAAAAAAAACACCAACACAAAATAACATAAATAGATGAATAGATGGTTAATTATTGCAGAGACATGGGGTTCTTCTGTTAATGATTTCCAGCATTCAAGTAGGGTAACTTTGCATTCCAAAAAGTCAAAACATATGCAGTTCTTGAGGACAAGAAGTCAACAACAACTGGTTGGAGTGGGACAACAACCCTTATTATATAATGCATGTCCAATTTAACCCTCACTCGAATCCGAAAAATATAGATTATAAAAATAAAGCCATCCTAATCTCAACATAAATCAATTAGATGACAAAAAAATAAGATAGAATCCATTAATGAATCTATTTGTATTTTCTTATTCATGGATCGAGCAAGCAATGGCATTTTTATTTTTTTTACATTTACCTTAATCAGGTTCAGCCACCCAAAAACCCATTTCGCTTTTTGAAATAATATTAAAATATTATTCTTGTATTATTTATTAAATAATAGGAATATTAGTCAAGATTTAATCTCTGAATTTGACAATCTTTTTTCAACTTAGCCCTGAGTTTTTTTTTTGGTCTGTATTAACCCTCAGGATGATGTCGCACTATGACATTATACCACATCATTACCTATATATATTTTTTTAAAATTATAATTTTTTGTGTTGACATGGGACAATATCATAGTGTTACATCATCGCATGAACTATCATAGGAAAACTCGTCAAGTTTCAGGACAAATGTGAGAAAATTTGTCAAATTTCAAAACTAATGTGGACCAAAAAATAGTTTAGGGACTAAGTAAGAAGATTTTGTCAAGCTGGAAAGTAATTCGTGCTAGGCCAACCTGAATTACAAATGATCATCCAGGTCAGATTCTATACGGGCCAGACGAGTGCCTTAAGGATGGATAAGTCAAAATTCATGAAGATAGAATTCAAGTAGCAGAGGTGGTGTAAGGGAACTGATGATATTTTGCACAGTCAATATAAATTGCAGGTCAAATCTCAGCTAATAAACTAAGGAACCATGTAACAAAGGAATGAATCAGTTGATATCATCACATAGCCATACATGCATATATATAATATATAATAAACTAAAATATAGCAGATAACTTTGTACTTTGAAACGGCAATCTTACACAACCAGCAGAGCTAATATCAAAACTTTTTTACCTACATTTAGTTTTGTTCTTAGTTAAACAAATATCTTCCACCTTTGAGCAGCTTGGTGTGGTAAAAGTAGTCAAATGACTTGTCTGTGAATTCTAGTGTGGCCTGAAATGGTAACTACGGCACAATCGTAGAGCCATATAATCAGTTGTGAAGCTTGAAACGGAATCGGTACGTACCCCAAAGGGATCATCGCATTACGGACTCTTTTACATAGGATCTACCTCCCGAACTGCAAGAGTTAAGATCACAAAGTTGGTGAGAACTATCATTTATCCAACAGAAGCTACTATTTAGGTTAGTGATGTGTAATGCTGTTACTTACGAGTACTCGAGATGAATATTCATAAATCGGCGGTTTTCTTTGCTTTGAGATAGCGTTAGAGAACCTTCAATGATTTGATCTTGCTCCACCTCTATCGGGTCATAAAAGTATATCAATGTCTGCAAAATTTACATCCTAAACATTAAGGGTCCATTATAGAATACAACCATTAGCTCCATGCAAGTCGTCAGATGTAAAAACGACCAGAGTTCATCATAGTTAAAAGTAAAGTTGACCGCTTAGGACTTTTTTATGCTCAAACCAATAGCATAATAATTAACAGAATCAAATAACTTTTGTGCACAGATGTGTTTCTGTATGCAATGTTGACATGTGCAAACTAAAAATTAGTACCATACCTGTTGCCAATGTGTTGGAGGATCCTCGGGAGCCGTTGAGAGAACAAGTGCTTCATTGGGATTGGCTCGTTTCTTCTTCTGGATACCATCGATATGATTATTGTTAGATGCACCAGTAAGTAAGGATGGGATGTGATTATTTGTAGGAGAATTTGTTGGCCCATTGAATTCAACATCAAACCAAAACGCAAATCCATGTAGTGGAGCTGGGAATCAAGGAAGAATGAATACCATGCTTAAAAATGAATAGACATGTTGAGAGAAGTAAAACTAAACAAAGGCCTAACAGTAATACAAACACGGTATGAAACAAGGGTAAACTGAAAGCCCGTAAAGAGGTCTCTTACATCTCAAATTTATGGTAATATTGACACAGTTTGTGAAGACGGCACATATAGAAGGAGGAGATTCAAGGGGAGAACTCACCTCGCATCATTGATTGGAACTTATATCTTGTTGACACAGATTCTAGCTCATTGTGTTGGATAGTATAGCAGTCCACGTGCTTAACCTGTTAATGCTAATAAATCTCAATGCCTTTTGCTGAGGGATTTCCATAAATATGTTCAAATAGACCATGTAATTTGGGCTTATAACCCAAATAAATGCTGCTAGAGAAGAGAATGTCTCAAGCAATGGCCGCATGGCTTTTATATGAGAAATGCAAAAGAATTGCAAAAAGATTTCGGTAGGTTAGGTAACATGACATAAAAGGTATGGTTTACAGAAACTAAACTTCAGTCCTTCCAAGTTCAGAAATCAATTCAGGAAATCAATGGCGGACTAAAGCAAGAGAATTAGAACCTCACCACGTGCGGCCATGTCAAAACATTCTCCCCTGTTATTGTCTCCACGCATGGCTCTTCAAATGCACACTGTTTTGCTAATTGTAACATTGCAGACACTGCAAGAGAAAATGACATTGTATTGCCAAATAATATTCCAAACATAAACAAGCTACAAGTAAAAGGCACGAGAGCTACAATCTCCAAGCAGAGTAGTAGAATTTAATTTCACATATATGCATGGAATAAAATAAAAATCTAAGGGTCTGTTTGATTGCCAGTAAAATGATTTCTGGAAAATGTTTTACTTTTCTGTAAAATGATTTACTGGAAAATATTTTCTGGTGTTTGATTGAATCTGTGTAAAATATTTTCTGAAAATATTTTTCGAAAAAGTTGTTTTTACATATTAATATATATTAATAATTTTTTATATTTTAAATTATTTTACATATATTGCAATGATTTATTTATAATAATACTCAATTATTAAGCTACAATATTAATCGTTATAAATTGAAAAAAATTAATATCAAATAAATTATTTGTAATTGTGTTAAAAAAACAAGTATTGAATAATTAAAAAAATAAGTTACTAGAAAATCGATAAACAGAAGCAGTTTTCTACCGGAAATGAAGGAAGGAATGAAGGAGGCGATAGAGAGGAGAGCACGGAAAATGTCTTACGGAAATTGAAAGTGTAAGACATTTTCCCTAAAATGTAACCCATTTTCCCTTGTTTTGGAGTTCATTTTCCAAATGGAAAATGTTTTCCGCCAATCAAACGCTAGAAAAGTTGGAAATGATTTTCCGGAAAATCAATTCCATCAATCAAACAGACCCTAATACTCACTATCAATTCCATAGACGTTGCGCCAAAATTCAATGCTGTCATTGTATCTGTCAGGATGTGTGATGGGTGCCATGTATAACTGCAAGGATTGATTATAGAGTGAAAATGATTGGTAAACAAACAGTTTTTTATCACACAACTACCCGATTCTGTGATACAACAAAACTTCATATGAATCAAGATTCAAGAGTTAAAAAAGTGGAAAAAGAACAAAGACGTTCAATTACACTGTCAAGCTGGGCATTGAAACAAAGTTACACTAGACTAGTATTAAGTGAAACAAACCGTTGCGTTGGAAGGAAGAATAAGGCCTCCATGTTTTAGCCACCGATCTCTAGCAGTAATAACACTTCCCAACATACTCTAGAAAATAGAAACACGGATAATCACAATGATAATGGAAGGAAAATAATAGAAGGATATAATATTAATTGTCTGAATAAAATCACGCTCTCATCTCAACCTTGAAGAGTTACTGGCAATCTCTAAAAGGTTCAGGATAATACAATCACCTCATACAGAAGCATGTAGCCCATCCATTCTGAAATTATTACATCAACCTCCTCGTCAATTTCAACATCCTGTGGAAATAACAACTAGTATATAAATTGTCTGACATTCGGAAGGAGTAAATTGGTTCAAGGGAAATAAATGTTTCTCAGAACACCGCAAAGAATTTAGCTTCCCCGACCCCTACCCCCTGGAAGCTTATTTCCAGATATGGATTCCAAACATAAAAATGTACAAATAATCTTTGGCTCTTCATTATCTTAATAACCTACTTCTTATGTTTAACCTAACATAGTCTACAATGGCCACAATTTTCTCTTCTTCTCCAAAGAAAGAGATAAACAGCAGAAATATCTTATCAAGTTATCATGTCATATAGGGCAAGCGTCACGGTTATTATCTTATGATCACCATAGATTTAAATGGAGCTTGCATCAAGCATATGATATACGTGCATACTGATTGAATATACCCACAATTGCACAGCTATCTACCAATGAGAACACCCAGAAGGTGCTATGACAATCACTTCATCCAAGATCCAACAATTGGAGAGAACATAAAAGTTTCCTTATCTATAATGAAATTTAAACACCAACACCAATGTGAAATATTAAAACGTCTGCAAAAGCAAAGCACTGCATACTGGTCCACATCCTTTTTGCATGCAGCAAGACATAATTCCAACTTAATTTTACACTGCAGTTAGTGTTCCCTTGACCTTGGGAGAAAATGCAGATGATTTGTCTCTAATGACACAAAAAATGTTGAAAACCAATCTTTGCAGTCCCATAAGATATATAATTCTCAACAACTTTGGAAGCTAAAGAAAGAAAGAAACCTGACACTAGATTGGACTACTGGTTGTTAGTTTCTTTTACATGTGTGTGCGTATTATAAAAATCTTGAGGAGGTTGGAACTGGGAGTTAAATCCAGGACGTTGAGCCTTGTATCTATATGGTACAATGAAGAACTAAGCCTAGGAATGGTGGAAGGGGTTGCAGATGCTAGGATTTTAACTCCAGACTTGGACACTAAGCTCCAAGTTGCCAAGCGTTAACATATATAGGTGCTTGTTGTTTTCCCTAATATGTAAACAGATTAAGCCTGTTAAAACATAGAAACCATTTAAGGAGCATACACATCAATAAGCCGGAGCGGAAAAGCCTACCTCAACTCGTCCATGCAAAACGATGATCTTTTCAGCTAAGTTATTTGCTTTCACAACTTCATTTGCCTGCTTGCAGATAGCAAAGATTAACACATACCCAACAGCCAGTTTTATTTCCAATACTAGAAGCCAGTTAAAGGAAGGAGGAGAGAAGTTTAGAACAATATATTTCCATAATCTAATATATTTCCATAATGTTGATAGATAAATAGCCTTCATAATCTAATTGCTCTGTTAACCAGATCTCATTATCTCATTGTCGTAAATAAAACAGAGAGAAAATAATAATGGAGATGAAAAGAAGACAAAGTGCTCAATCTGCACTGTCAAGACAAAATATAAAAATGGATTGGTAAGAAGCAGTTAAGAACTTCTGAAGTACCTGCAACGCAATATCACTTGCATCCACTGCATACACCTGAGAACACATAATCACATCAGATACTAGACAGATGTGTTTTACATGAATCCATCAACATTAACAACAAGAACAAAACTTGGAAGTAGCAAGAGATTTTTAACTTCCAAATAGTATAATAAAGAACAAAATTAAGTTCTATCCATACTGCTCTTCTTTCAATTATTCAATAGAAGTGTATTGTCTTTTTTAAAGATAAAATTATAAAGTTCACATGGAAAAAACTAGTTAAGGGACTAGAGGAAATGAAAAAAAGTTAAATCTGAGTTAACTTCTAGCATTCCCCTGCAGTTATTAAAGAAAGCACTCTTCAGAAATTAGTTGAAACCAGTGCCACATGATATGCAGAAAATAGATTTTCAAATAAATGTTCAGTTATACTACTATTATAAGCATGTAAATTATCAAGTGTACAAATCATGTCAAGACATATTACCCGTTTTGCACCAGCTTGAGCACAAAATATTGAAAGAATGCCTGTGCCACATCCAACATCCATTACAACCTGTAAGCATGATCACAAGCAATAGTGAGGAAGAAGAATGAACTAGCTAAACGTTCTTTGGACTTCTGAACACGGTTCTTAAACAGACTAGGCCCTTTGAGATCCAAATACTTCAGATCAATGTTCCTATAATAGACAAATGCATTTCACCCAGGTTTAAGATTATCGCAGGTGCATTATAATGCTGTGACTGGATGAAATGGGAACCACAATGCAACCAATTATGGTAAAACACGCACAATAACAGAAGTATCCTAATGTTATAGATCATAAATAATTTTATAACTGAGATAACCACAATGGTATTACTTTGCCTTCAATAAAACTCTGGTGTTCCATGATTGCAGCCCTGTAAGTGTCAGTTCGAACTCGATCCTGTATGTTTCAGAGAAAGGTATGATCAGCGAATTGTCATATATTTTATTATATGTACAAAAAGGCAAAAGGTGATCCTAATATGCAACTGATAGTCAGATACAGGCTCACAACTTTGTCAAAAGCATACATCACTTCAAAAACAAAAAACCCTTAAGCAACAAATTATAATTTAAAGAACTCGAAATTTGAAAGAGCTCAAGTCAATAAATATTCAATCGCCAAATAAAGAAAGCAAACTTGAATTCCTATGTTAAAGCACTCACTCAGAGTCACCACCTTGGCAACCCCTACCTCACATTGTGAAAAACCATAAAAATTTCTTCAAATACACTTAAAACCTCCAAAAAAAAAACAAAAACCAAATGGGCTAAAAGTAGAAGAAAACTCACCCAAGTTCCCGAATATTGAGAAGAACAAAGTAAACCCAGTAAAGAACAAATGGTAGCAAGCAAAATAACAAAAAAAAAAGGAGGAAAATACCTTGATCATTTCTTCATGGATACCAACGTGAGCGTAAGAGTGAAAGTAGGCCATGTCGAAGTCCGTGCAAGGCGGAGGTGCTTTCTGCTCTTGCTTGTCATCGTCGTCATCGTTATTGTAGTGATAGTGATGGTGGTCTGAAACCCTAAATCCGGGAGGGTGGCGTGATCTACGGCCTCCCCTCCTCCGTCGACCTCCGCCTCGCTTCTCTTCCGCACTGTGCTGCTGTTGGTTTTGGTGGTAGCCATTACTGTAACCTGTGATTCCATACATTTTTTTGTTCTTCCTTCTTTTATTTTATGAGGTGGGTAAGATAATCAGCAATTCACCGGCAATGCTTTGGAGAAGGTGGACAACGGCAGCGGTTTTGTTGGGATTTTTGTCGAAAAAAACCCAAACAGAGCAGCAGATTGCTTTTTTACTGTTTATTTGACGGACCAAATCAAATGAAATAAGGGTTTAGTATTAAAGTTAACTTGGATTATGTTTGAATTGAGATTAGGGTAAATTACATCATTAGTCACTAAACTATGGATAATTTTCCGTTTTGGTCATTAGCTAAAAAAAAGTTATAATTTCGTCACTAAACTTTTCCAATTTGTTTTGGGTAAACTACACCTAAGGTCATTAAACTATTAGTAAGTTTATATATTAGTCTCTAAACTTAAGAAAGTTATAAAATGATCACTAAAATATTTGAAAGTTTACGTTTAAGTCACTGGACTATTAAAACCACTCTTGTATGACCTTTTTGTTCATACTGCATACACCAATCAAAAGCTCTTATTCCTCTTCTCTTCTATAATTCATTTTTTTATGAAACAATTTTGAATGTCATGAATTTGTAAACCAATATTCAAATAACTTTCTTCTACAACCTTCGACACTGACCATCAAATTGACTTTGATCTAAAATATGTTATACTCATTGATGGATATTGCTCCACCGTACCGATTGTTAAATTATTGCTTGGAGCTCATTAGTCGGATTTTAAAAAAAAATTAACAACTTGGTGACTTAAATAAAAACTTTTGAATAGTTTAGTGACTTAAATGAAAGTTTTCGAATACTTCAATGACTATTTTATAATTTTTGAAGTTAAGTGACCAATACATAAATTTATTAATTGTTTAGTGACATTGGATGTAGTTTAACCATTGTTTTTTTTATCAAGTGGCACTTTTTAGTTGGTATAATAACATTTTAATCCTCAAAATTTGTTTTTTGTCAATTTAACCCCAATTCTATATAAAATTTATTAAAAATTTAGAAAATAAAATATTGACACTATTTTGTTGAAGAACTAATATGAATAATAAATAAAGAAAATTTTCATTCAATAGAATACAATAACAAATTAAAAACAAAACAAAAAACAGTTATCTCATTACATGCTTTCTTAATGTTTCTCAAACCAAATTAGTAATATCTTCAAGTAAAATTCGATGCCCTGAAACAAATCCTAAACTAATGTTGTAGAGGCTTGTGAAATCAAATATAATACCATCTTTTAGTAAAAAGAATATATACTACAATATTTTATTTTTAAATTTAATTCAAATTTTCAATTCATTTAAATTATTTTTGAAAACCATACGTAAAAAACAAATTATATTATGAATTTTATTCTCTTATAACAAAAAGTCATGTCAAGAAACGAAAAAATTAAAAACAAAGAACTAATAACTTTGGTTAATGTTTTATTTTTCCTATATTTTTAAAGAATGAGTATTGGATATTTCTATACTGATAATACAGAGAAAGAATTTGAGGGTTTAAAATAATCTTAACTCATTTTTCTCACTTGATTTATTTTCAAAATTTTATTTACTTTGATTTTTATTTTAATTATTAGAATTTTCTAATTAGAATAAGACAATTTTTTATCATTTTATATATAATTAAGGTCAAATTGACAAAGTATAAAATTTGAGGACTAAATTTATTATTATACTAATTAAAAAGTGCCACTTAATTATCTTAGTAACCGAAAAAATAAGGCTTCATGACAAATTTTATATGTTTTGTCAAAATGACCCTAATTGTATTTTTGAGCATTTTTTTGGCCATCAACCTTTGTTCCTTTTTTTAATCTGGTTTTTCCAACAGATGTAATGAATCAACCTACTTTTTCTAACAGATGAATAAATTAAAGGTTTCAATTTTCCATTTCATTCAAAAGGTTTCAATTTCTGAGAAGTTTTTTTTAGATAATTACATTTTTTTAAAAAAATTAAGAGTTTTTTAATTTAATGTATTATTTATTTTATTATTTTCACATATAATTATCTTATTGGGTTATTTAAGTAATAAATTACATTTTATTAAAATATTCCACATATGCAATTTCACATAATCCCTGTTAACTTTTTTAATGTAGCTTTTATTAAATTTGTTAGAAAAAGCAGATTGAAAAAAAGAATAAGAGTTGATGGCCAAAAAATGCTAAAAAAATACAATTAGGGCCATTTTGACAAAACATGCAAATGTTAGTGACCAATTTTTTCATTAAGCCGAAAAATAACCCTATTATAACCTTTTGAATTTGAGTAACTTGTACATTTATTAATAGTTTAGTGACCTTGGATGTAGTTTACCCTTTTTAAAAACCCTATTGTTAAATAAAATCCAGTGCAGATAAAACCCTGGCAAAACCCATATCAAGCCTTCCCCGACAGCCGCAAACCTGCAACTCCTGCGGTTGTGCCGCCCACCTATATCTTACTACACTCACCGCCGGCGGCTGTTTGATTTGGCGGCAATTTCCCTTACTTTAAAAGGAGAGACAAATGGCGGGGCTTGTACCTCCAGGTACTACCGCAATTCCAGCCGAGGCATCCAAGACGGCACATACCAAAGCTGAGGAGAAAACCGATTACATGAATCTCCCATGTCCTATTCCTTTTGAAGAGCTCCAACGCGAAGCTCTCAGTTAGTCTATTTCCTTTCCCACTTTCTCATCAATGGGGGGTTTTCTCTATTTTCTCTTATTTCTTGATTTGTGATCATGTGTTGAGATTATGACTTATTTGGTTGTTTCTTGATCTCTGTTGGTTTATGTAACTTTTCATGGTTTATCATTTTGAACAGAAATGGTGAAGTTAGTGGAAATGGAAGGACTGTAGGTGTTGCTTTTGGTGTGCTTGTTAAGCCCTTTTCTTTAAACCCTAGTTTAACCCTGATTAGTGAAAATGATTTTTATTTTTTTTGATAAATTTTGCATGAGTTGCTAAACTAGAAACTTAGTTTTCTCTTTTTGATCAAATCCAAATTGCAAAATTTATGAAAGCTTTTGTGATTGGCAAAATTTATAAAAGCTTTTGAGACTGACAAACTACTATGATTTGTTTGCAAGATGTTAAGTACTTGACATACAATTAAAGGTTTTTTTCCTCCTTGAGTGCTTTGAAATTTATACTTAATTTCTTTCTCTTGGGGCTATTATTTTCTTTTGCACCTTATGCACATTCGATGTACCTTGTGATCATGTGTAATGTTGAGGTATATGCACTTAATTTGTTTCTTCTATATCCTGATTATGTTTCTAATCATATATCTATCTCTACATGCTTCGAATTCTAAGGTATTGCAATGCGTTTTTAGCAAGGTTATTATGGAGAAAGAAGAATGACCTAAAGTTGTGGTTGAAGTCTGTTGGTTTTTTCTTCAAAACTTAATGTTTCTAGCTTGACTATGTCTGGCAGTGTCTCTGAAGCCAGAAACTTTTGAAGGATTGCGCTTTGATTTCACCAAAGGGCTAAATCAGAAATTCTCACTGAGTCACAGGTACCTTCAACTCCTTTGAGTCCTTGAGTTTTTGCTTTTATTGTATCTTTTCTTTTCTATTTTAATAAATAACGGTAATTATTCAACCACAATCATCTCTCAGTGTGGTTATGGGCCCAACAGAAATTCCTTCTCAATCTGCTGAAACCATTAAAATTCCTACTGCTCACTATGAATTTGGTGCCAACTTCATTGATCCAAATGTAGGTTGCTTCTCTCATTATCACTACTCTTCCAGTTGACTCTGTTATCCTCCTGAATTATTTTAGCTTAACAAGTTGGTTTAAAAGTGGGGTCAATCATGGTTTTCCCAGTTGATGCTTATTGGGAGGGTGCTGACTGATGGTAGAGTCAATGCGAGAGTGAAATGGGATTTGACAGACAATCTTTCTGTGAAGGCTAATGCTCAGGCAATTTAATTTTTCATTCTTTGATCTTCTGTCTTTTTTGTTGCATGCAGAATATATGTTATCTTCATGTGTAAGCTAGTGCTAATTGATAACTTTCCTGTTTCCTTTGCAGCTCACAAATGAGCCCCATATGTCACATGGCATGGTCAACTTTGATTACAAGGTTAGTCACTTGTAAAATATATTATCTTGGTTAGTGTATGCATTTTTGCTCCCCATCATTGTGAGTGTGATGCCTGATATTCTTTTTATTTTATTTTTTATTTTTTAATTTTGAGTTTATTCATCATCTGGACCATGGGGAGCTATTTTTGTGCTGGCAAACAAAACTTAGGGTGTTTGCTGCCATGGATACAAGCTTTGTTTTTGTCTTGTGACATCTTTGTTTTCCTTATACAGGGTAAAGACTACAGGTCTCAGTTTCAAATGGGAAATGGTGCTTTATTTGGAGCTAGTTATATCCAGGTAAATTGTATGAAGCCATATTATATTTGTTGAATTGAGCAGACAGATGAAGAACTTAGCAGAATGGACAAGTTACTGGATTTTCAGTACCTAGAAAATTGACTTTTATGCTTAGATTCAGTTTAACATGGATCTATGCACTGCTATGGTTTATCTTCCTTTTTTAAATACAACATACTATAAGATAATATACTAATTATGGTAGAAGCAACCCAGATTTTCTCTGCTGGAGGTATTCTGCATTTGGCATTTTGTTTGCAGTTGCATGCATTGTCAATCTTCAGCTGAATCCACTAATTCTGCAATTGTGATTCCGTCGTTATTAATGAACTAAATCTAAGCCATATTTATGCAGAGTGTGACACCGCATTTATCCTTAGCTGGTGAAGTATTTTGGGCTGGTCAGCACCGGAAGTCAGGCCTTGGTTATGCTGCCCGATATGAAACAGATAAGATGGTAATTTAGCCTGGTTTCTTCCTTTATCACCAACTTGTCAATGTTTTTTGTGCAATAGTTAGTGGGAGTTTTTTTTACTTCTGAATATGTTTCTAGATCTGTTACAGCAGTAGGGATGTTATTTAGACCCCTAACCAAAGTGTTGATTAGGGTTGCCAAGTTGTGAGAACCAGGATCTCCTTTCTTTTCAATGACTTATGACATTTCCAAATAAGGAAGTGGTGGACCAAGTCATTGGAATCAAGGACATGGTTTAATGCTTTCTGAAGGTAAAGTTGAATGAGCATTCAAAACTGGTTAATACAATGATTAATGTTTGGTATATGTGTTATGGATGCCTGAAAAGTATCTAAGTTTAAGGGTTTTACCTCCTCTTCCTGAAGTTCCTAGATTTTCAGATTTACTGTCCCTCTGGTCCTTAGATATTTGATGGCAATCTTCTTCCAGAGCCGAGTTTTAATCAAGAAAATAGTTAACTTGCTTCTCCCCCACCATATGTTTTGCCTTACTCCTGCCAAGAGGAACTTGTTATTTACATGGAAATGAAATATTATTGCTAGAAATATTCAATTGCAATGACTAACCAAAGCACTCTCTGGATCCAGGTAGCTGCAGGGCAAGTTGCAAGTACCGGAATGGTTGCTTTGAGCTATGTTCAGAAAGTTTCTGAGAAGGTAAGAAATCGTTTTTCCTCCTTACAATATTGCAGTTTGTTTCCTAGTCATTCTTATTCAGTTCTATTTCTATCAAGGTTTCTTTAGCGTCAGATTTCATGTATAACTACATGACAAAAGACGTGACGGCAAGTGTGGGCTATGATTACATCCTTAGACAGGTATTTTTGGTTGCTAAATTTCCAATATTAGTGTGCATCGATTTTCCTGCATGTCTATACATGTCAGCATATGTATGTATTGTTTCATCTGTCGCTATATTATCTTCTGGATATCATCCAAAAAGAAGGGTTTTTTTGGGTGAACTACACCCAATGTCACTAAACTATTAGTAAGTTTACGTTTTATCCACTCAATTTCGAGAAGTTACAAACTGATCATTGATCTATTCGAAAGTTTTCATTAAAGTCATTGAGCTATTAAAATCGCCTACATCAATCAAAAGCTCTCATTTTTTTTCTTTTGTGATTCAGTTTTTCTCATGAAATGACTTTTAGCGTCACAAATCTGCAAATCAAAATCCAAACAGCTTTCTTCTTCGATCTCCGATATTAATTGTCAGATTCACTTGGATCTAAAGTATGTTTCTGCTCATTAATGTGTACTAATCCATCTACT
Source organism: Gossypium raimondii (assembly GCF_025698545.1). Classification (NCBI taxonomy): domain Eukaryota; kingdom Viridiplantae; phylum Streptophyta; class Magnoliopsida; order Malvales; family Malvaceae; genus Gossypium; species Gossypium raimondii. The sequence continues at coordinate 4,536,630 of NC_068568.1, forward strand.
TATCTTCGAATTGTTGCTTAGAGCTCATTAGCTGAACTCTTTTCTTTAAAAAAACTTATTAGCCCAGTGATTTAAATAAAAAAAATTCAATTAGTTCAGTGACGTAGATAAAAACCTTTTTAACTTGAGTGACCAAAACATAAACTTACTAATAGTTCAGTGACCTTTAGTGTAGTTTATCTTGTTTCTTTTGGCTGGGGGGGGGGGTGAGAGAGATGACCAATGATGATTGTGTAATTCATTCCGGTTAATCAATTTGTCACATTTTCAGTGCCGCTTGAGGGGGAAGATTGATTCTAATGGATGCACTACTGCTTACCTTGAAGAGCGGTTAAATATGGGCCTAAATTTCATCCTCTCCGCGGAGGTAAGTAACTTTCTTAAGAAAGAGATCAGCAATTATCCACTTGGAGGCTAGTTTGTTTTCCCTTTTGTCTATTGCTTGTGAATATGATATGATGCCATTAGTCCTTTGTTTAGCACTTTGATTTCTCTTAGTTGATTCAATCCCTCGGAATCGTGTTTCTTAGCATCTTATGCCGGAATTACATTTTTGCAGATAGATCATAGTAAGAAAGACTACAAATTTGGGTTCGGATTGACTGTCGGGTGATTTGATTTCGACACAAAAAACCCGAACGAAGAAGGTTCCTTTATCACCATTTAGAGTATGGTTGAATATTAAAGAACTCAATCTGTAGTTTGGAACTGTTGTTTGTTAGCGGTTCAGCAGGAAACTGCTGTGGCAATTTTAACTGTTGTTTGGTATTGGCAGGTTTAACCCTTTAGAGCTGTAACATTTGCTAAATTAATAATGCAATTTGTCATGTTTTTTTTACTTTATACAAAGTGGATTGATGGTAAGGGGTTTGTTGGATATTTACCATTTGTATAAATATTCCAATTTACATAATTGCTTTAAATTCAATTTATTTATTATTTTAAATTGGATTTGGATTCGATTATTGAGAATTTCAGAGTTGATATCCGCTTGAATCTGCTAAAAATAATAATTATAATTTTTTAACATTAATTTCATTACAGCTTTTTATCGTATTTGTTTTTTTTAATAATTTTTTTCTTCCTATAAGTGGAAGAATAATAATATTGATGCTAATAGCAAAAGAATCAAACTTTATGGTTGCAAAAAGCGAAGAAATACCCCGAAATTGAGTGAGAAGATAGTGGGGGAAGTGGAAACACAATAAAATGCAATTATTAAAACCATGGGCCACACGTCACGTGCTGTGTAAAGTCTCGTGAACTATTATCCACGTGGCGATACATGACTGGCTTGTTATTTCTTTTTCGTGACAACTCAAGATTTTATCCAAAATGTAAATGGAAAATCAATTTACGATGTTAGAATTATAATTAAGCATCCAAACAAAAGGTCAACGTTATAATAACCCAATTGCTCCTCCAACCCATCCGTTGGTTTTAATTATGACTTGAGTTTACTTACGATTAAAATTTTAATCAGACACGTGATTGAAATAAGAATAAGTAAATTATATAAGTACAGACATCCATTGTATTAAATTATATTATCAAAATTATATATTTAAATTCATTTTTAATCAACTTTTTACTAATTCAATCAATTTTAAAGCAAAATCTTATGGGAATGTAATAGTTGAAAATTTTAGTTAATTTTATGTTGTTGGAATCGGATTAGTCGATTAAATCGGTTAGACTGAGAACTGGTTAGTATATTGGTCTAGAAAAAGAGGTGAATTGGTCTTTGAGGGAACCGCTTGAAACTACTTGGAACCAGTTGAACCGAGATAAAAAAAATCAATTGAACCGACAATTGAACTAATTTTATAAAATTTTTATTACTTCTTTAAATTTTGTTTGAATTTTAAGTTGTTTATTTAATTATTGTTAAACCGATGATTTGACAAGGAATTGGTGGTTTGGTTGATTCGACCACCAATTCAAATTTCAAAACATTGTGGGGATGGACTTAAATTAAAAGATGTGATGTTAAAATAAAATATATTTTAACAATTGTAAGTGATGTGACATTTTCACTAAATCCATAATAAATTTTAAAAAACTTTCAAGAACAAAATGAACTAATTGCTAAGTTCACGTACTAAAATGAATTTAATTATTAAATTTAGATTCAAAATTATATCAAGTTTTCATTTAATTAAATCTGTATCATAAAATCAATAGTTTTTTTCAATTGCTATAGAAATTATCATTTTGTGTGTGGTTTTTAAATTTAACAAATGAGAATTTTTATGTTCACTGTAAAAATAAAGGGATCAAAATGCACTATATAGTAGATCTATCTATGGGGCCGAGTTTGAAAAAGATTTTCCATGCTTTAGATTGAGTCAATCCGATTTTGATTTGAATAAAAAATATTTTTAAATATAAATATTAAACTCAAAAGAATTGATTGGATGTTTGAGTTTGGTTTCTTTTGAAATCAAACCATGGCCCGACTCATGATCGCTATTTTACATTAAAATTTCCTTTTCACCATTTAGTTAATTAAAGATGATTAAATTTTATTTTCCTATTTTTATTAATTTGAATGATCTAAATAAAATAAAATATAATCATTTCTGTTCCCATCCTTACTTTTCTTTTATTGACATTAAAATTATTGTAACAATAAAACGTAAATTTGAACGTGCTTACGTCCATTTCTCCTTCAATTTAAAAGTTGTTAGAGACTAAAGGGAAAAATTAGATTTTGTATTGATTTATTTGAATAAATAGATTTAATGCACAATTCCAAAATATCAATTTTTCATTGAGAGGAGTTCAGAAAATTATTAAAATGAAGGCAAAAGGTCTTAGCTTAATAGTATCGGGACTTTAAGTATTTTAAAATATTAGGATTCTCGATATATTAAAACATCATGTGTAGATTCGATAAAATTTATTTTGATATAGGTCTAAATATTATTACAAATCATCGATTCAATCGTGTTTTGTAATGGTTAATTCGATAATAACTATTTAGAAATTTGTACCGCAATCATGATTGTAGTTGTAATTATACTTGAAATATAATTAGATAATACATACACATGAGAATTGCGTACGATAGAACTTGAACTCGAGTACTTGAAGATTCAAGACCTCAACATCCGTGAACAATGTCAAGATCTCATTAACAAAAAATAATCAATTTTCTAAATAAAAAACCTTCGAATATTTTAACTTTGGTATTTAATTTTTTCATTTTAAAACTTGAATTATTATTTTCATTCTAGTTTATCCCAAAATAAAAGTTTCCAATAAAAACATAACACGTGTCACATTCTTTATAAGACACAGATAATTTTTAGACGAATTGAGATGAAAATAATAGTTTAAATGCCAAAATAGAAATAATTTAGGTTGAAATCATAAATAAAACTATTTTTCATAATAAATGAACAAATAATATTTTTTTCCTGAAATGTGAGAATTACATATTCAAAATCATAAAAATATTAAATTCAACATGTCAAAGTAATTTTATTACAGTAATTTTTTAAAAATTACTATAATAAAAACTATTTAAAAGTAATTAACAAAACAGGTCCAAATTACTCAACTGCTCATTCATTGCATTTTGACTAATTTTTCTCTTTTTTTACACTTTGGCAAAGTTTCAAATTTTGCTTTGATTTTTTCTTTTAAAGTTTGTCACTATGCAAGAACACCACAATGGAAAAAGTAATGATTTTATAGTCAAATCATTATAGATGCTCTGCAACTGTTTATGGTTATTGCTGACACCTAAATTTGTTTTTGGTTGTTTGGTGTCTCAGAAAAGGGAAGAAAAAAGACAGAAAATAAAAGGAAAAAAACCCAATTTTCTTTGTCAGATATTAATGGGAATTGCAGATTCCATTGTGAGGCAATTTCTATGCCAGTAATCTCATGGAGGTGATGGACCAATTACCATTTCTGCATCTTTCTGGATATTTCATAAGAACCCATCACCATCATGTATAATTTCTTTGTCTACCCTTTGTAAATTTCTCAATAATTATGCCTTTTTTAAAGCTTTTTTTTTTCCCTTTTAAACCATTTTTTGTTTTCTTCTAGCTAAAATTTTTACTGCTGCTATATAATTAGAATGAAAGAAAAAGAGTTTATTTTATATTGGGTTAAAGTGTCCGTATCTTGATAGTGCCATTTCTATGAGTTGTAGGTGGTCTTTCATTTTTATGGCGTTTTCTACTGTTGTTGTGAACACTTTTTAGGTTTAAATAAGGAGACAACAAAGCTGAGGTAAGTTTTTTTTTATTTTTTGAGTTAAATTCTTGAAGTTACTGTGTAGGTATCTTGAATAAGAATTAAATTACCAGATATTTCTGAAGAAACCTTTATGGTAGTGGTAGGGTTATTTTATTTTACTAGATGAAATTCTGGGTTTTCACTTTTCAGTTTTCTATTTGATTTTCATTTTTGGTTCTGATTTGAACTAGATTCATGGTAATTCTTTCGATTGATTAATTAGTATTGGAAAATAGTGAATGAGTGAACTGAAGTGAAAGAGGATAGTTTTGTTATGTGGTTTTGTGTTGTTAAAGCTGTTGTTATCAAACAAGTTTTTAGTTTGCAGAGATTTTTGTTGAATTTAGAAATGGCAATTTAAATTCTCAGTCTATATGCATAGACTTTCTGGATTTTTTTTTTTAATTTGGTTTTTGCATTGTCCCTTTCATATATTTCGCAATCGAAAACCCTAATCATGTTATTGTTGAATTCACATATTAATTTCCTTTTTTTTAAATAATGTCTTGAATTGCCATATGTTATCTTAGATTTTATGGTTTTGAGATATTTTTCTTTGTTTGAACACTTTGTTGCCTTTTCATTCATCAATAGGTCAGCAATCCACAAAAGTCCAATTTTTGAATCGTTGAGCAAAACATTATTGAATTCTTCACATACTTTCTGGGGCTTTCTGAATTTTCTTGGACTTCGAGCTCGGGTTAAGCTTCCTTGGCTTTTTCTGGGTATTTTTTTTCTCTGTTCTTGCATATCTCATTTACTTGACATCCCTGCTTCCCTTTAACTTAAGTATTCCAAGACCTTTTGGAGATGGATTACAGGCTATAGTAATTTTGGCTTTTGGTGAATTCGGTTCTTTCTTCCTGCAGGTGATATTCTGGATAGCTGATTTGACAAGCTTTGATGACCGTGGAGGAAGCCGATAGCAGCTCCAAGTGGAGTAGGGAGCAAGATAAGGCATTTGAGAATGCTCTTGCATCTTATCCTGAGGACTTTTCAGATCGATGGGAGAAAATTGCAGCTAATGTACCTGGAAAAACTTTGGAAGAGATTAAAGAACACTATGAGCTTCTAGAGGATGATGTTAACCGGATTGAATCTGGTTGTGTGCCTCTGCCGCCATATAATTCTTCCGAGAGTTCAGCAGCTGATGAAGGAGCTGGTAAGAAGGGGAGCAGCCATTCAGGGAATTGTAACAGTGAGTCAAATCATGGGAGTAAGAATTCAAGGTCAGATCAAGAACGTCGGAAGGGGATTGCTTGGACAGAGGATGAGCACAGGTGAATAACTTTTAATGGTTTAAAATTCTTTATTTTTCTGTTTTCATTTTAGATTGATTATTTGCCTTTAGAAGAATCTTGATTAAGTTACTTTTCCTTGTAGAACTTTAGTACTTAGTTTTTATACTAGGTGTGCTTGTCATGTATTGGTTGTCTTGGATTCTCCTGTCCTTTTCATATTTAGAATCCTTGATTCCTTTTAGAAAGTTCCCAAAATTTACTTTTTACCAGTAAAAATTCTATTTGATGACTGTTGTTAAGGAAGCTCTACATGCATTTGAAGTCATTGGTATCTGTGAAAGGCCAATAAATGAATAATATATCTGGAAACGATGTGAAATAACCGAAGGGAACATGGAAGAGAGATCTTGCTTTAAAAGAAAGGGAACAAACAAAGACAAACTGATCATAAATCTTAACTTATGGACTACTTGTTATGGTATGGTGATGTTGTCAGTAGCTTGTCATAACGTTGTAGATTTCGAATTAACATGGGCACTCATGGTAGTGCAACTCTCATGGGCTCTGGTTTTGTAACACTGTTAAAACGACTTCCCGGAGGCCCTCCCTTAACTTGCACAATCTTCTTTAGGAGTTGTTTCTACGAGGCCTTGGAAAGTTTGAGATCGGGAGAGCCATTTAGGGGATCCCATTGAAGTTTTAACTGATATATGCTGAGAGATTATTTGGAAGATTCGGATAGGAAGGAAAAGGTAGGTTCCATGCTTTAATATGCTACAATTAAAGTACCCCCTCCTTTTTGATCTATTATCAGTAACAGTTAGCCTTTTTGAAGGTTGTGAAAATGTATGTAGGGTGATTGGAGTTAAATGTTCCCTGTAGTGGCTCTATTAAGGTATATCTGAAGAGACAAATTCTTATCATATAGACATTGGTAATATTTAAATACACATTAGGCTTTCATAGATATGCTAGTTTTCTGGGGCTGTCTAGGCTCGAATAATCCTGAGTTGCACTTTGGCTGAGTTAATGCTTAGATTAAGTCAATTTTGTGTTAAGTGATTAGGTTTCTAAATACTGCTGTAATTTTGAACAGCTTGAGATAACTATGGGTTGCATGTGTGGCTTTTGAACATTGAACTTGTCATCAGAATTTGTGTCAGACACATATTCAGACATGAGTATCGTGTATGACCCTCCAAATACGAAAAAAAATTGAACATACCTGTGTCAAACATCTATCCATATCCAGCTTAAAACTAATTGAGGTTTCCCCCAATGTAAACAGCTGTGGGATTTACTCTATCTTCATTTCAATACTGTTTATACTTATCCTTGAATGTGAGACGTCTTTTGATATTAGTTTGACCAATAAGCTTGTAATATTATGATTTTGACGGTGTGTTTAGTCACTGTATTTATTTATTTATTTTAATCTTGAAAAACAGGTTATTTCTTCTTGGTCTGGATAAATATGGGAAAGGTGACTGGCGAAGCATATCCCGGAACTTTGTGGTCACAAGAACGCCAACACAAGTAGCAAGTCACGCTCAAAAATATTTCATTAGATTGAACTCAATGAACAAAGATAGAAGGCGATCTAGCATCCATGACATTACCAGTGTTGGCAATGGGGATGTTTCAGCACCCCAAGGTCCGATCACCGGTCAATCAAACGGCACCGCATCCGGGGGTTCTGCAGCAAAATCAACCAAACAGCCGCCCGGACATTCTGTTGCACCACCCTGTATCAGTGTGCATGGAGTTCCAACTATGGGGCAACCAATAGGAGGTCCCCTCATCTCAGCAGTTGGCACGCCAGTGAACCTTCCTGCTCCGGCACATATGGCTTACGGAGTCAGAGCTACATTACCAGGAGCAGTGGTTCCAGGTGCACCCGTGACATACCCTATGCCGCATACAGCTGCTCATAGGTAATACGATGATGTTTAGCTACAAAATGTACAAAGAAGGCTACTTTTGCTTGTGCTGATATTAGGTCACACTGTTTTCCATTTTAGCCTGAATAAGAGTTGCTTAATTGCAAGCACAAGTTATGTCTGTCATTTATTTAATCTAAAATAAGCCATAGGGAGAGAATTTACATGTATTTTTTTTATAAGAAACTATGAAAAATGAAAATGTAAAATGTGGCAGATTTATGGGTAGGACACCATTTTGGCACCTTTTTTTTTTCAGTGCAACCATAAGTATTAGACTTAGTGGATGCTTAGGAATTTTATGGGAAAAAATGTTGTATAAAAAAAACTTGGTCGATGCATTATTATATCAGGAAAGTTATTCGAATATGCTCTCTTTTTCGATGTATTGTATTTGTATATCTCAAACTTTTTTAATGAAGTTTTAAATGTCTCATATATTTAAATATATTTTTTATTACATGGACAAATTTGTTAATAGGATGGTAATTGAGTGGGATTGGAGAAGATGTTAATCTATCATCACTCTATAGTTGAGATGCTTTGTCTCACGACCCGTATGTATAATTTTGAAAATCACCTTATCACTACATGAATGTTGCTTTTTCTTTATCTCATCCCTCTCCACTTTAAATTTTTAGTTATTTTCAATATTTCAATCTTTTTAAAAGCAAGTGAATACTTAAACATGATTTTTATTTAAAAAGAAAATAAGACATGAGTTATTTTTTTAACAAATTTTTACAACTTTACCATTGTAATAGCTATATATATACAAGAGCAAAATAGTATATTAAATAGTTGGACGGGATGGAGTGAGTAAAGCAATTACCATATTTACTCGTACTTACATTCACTTTTTTAGTAAAAATGCTCCATTTAAAATATAAAAATTTAAAATAAGTTTAATTAAAATAAATTAATTAAGTAATTATATGATTTTTATTCCAATAATATAAAGAATAAAAATAATACCCAAACTAGTATAGATTCAATATCATTAACTGAAATGATATGAAAACTAAAGTAGAATCTGGAGTCATATACCTCAAAATATTAAACCAATCATTACAAAATAATAATAAATGAACCAAAGAGTCGGACAAGAGCCACATGGCTTTCTAGAACTGATAATGTTGAACTGACAAGACTATGTCGAGTTTGAGGAGAAAAAATATTGTATGAAAGAGGGTAAGTTGCTTACCTCATTCGTTCTCACTCTTAAATCTTTGAATCCTAACTATAAATTGTTATGATTAATTCATTTCTATGTTAAATTATTATGATTTAGCATATTAAAGTATTTTCAAGATACTTAAATTTTATACCAAAAATAAAAAGATGTTATGGAAATTCAAATATGATAAAAGTAGCTTGTCTTTACAAAAACAATTCCCTAAGGCAAAAGAAGAAGAGTATGTGTAGTATTTGACCAGGAGAGTACTTTATGAATGAATGAATTTTCATATAAAAATTTATGGGTTTATTATTCCTCCCCTAATGCCACCTTGTCTATGAATATGGGTTATTAGTCAGTACTTCGATGGTGATACTTAAGAATCTTTGCAACAAGTATGCACACAGTCCTCCAAAAACCGGCTGAGCTGACTTGTATACAGTTTTGGGTCATTTCTAAAATGATCAACATGAGGTGTGGACACGAAGTTGCATGCCCGAACCTCATGCCCGGATCTCTTCTGCTCCTCGATAAACGATTCCACCCGTTTGGCAGGGATGACTCGATCTGCAGAACTATAGATATATAACTGCGGACAGTTAGGTTGTCCAGATGACAGCAAGCCTAATACATTGGAAAGCCTCCTGCAAGATGAAATGAGATGGAGTCATGTTAGATATAATGCGGAAAGGTTATTCCGGCTAGGATCGTAAGTATTTGTATCAGGCATACTTCTTCCCGGAATGAAAATATTGATAATTCTGGCCTAATGAAACGCTTTTTGAATGAACCAAACATCAGATGTGGAATTAGAAATAGTGAAATATTCATTCCTTCGCTACCAATTTTTGAGGAGATTATTATTACTACCTGTTAACACCAGGAAAATTCAAAACCACCCCAAAGAACTTCTCCAGGACCACCAGCAAAGCAGCTTCAGTTAGTGCAGGCTTCGGTTCTGAGACTTCTTTTTTGCCGACTAACGTCCCCATACCAGGTTCAACTGATCCTGGAAATCCTTTTGTTGCAACACTATGTTTCTTCAGAAAAGCGGCTGAGAAACCTGAAGCCCAGACCTGAAAAATTCGAAAAACAAAAGCCAATAAGCATTTCCAGTGTATTGATCAGAAACATGAACTCCAAACTTAAAAGCAAAAGAAATAAAGAACTCCAGAAGAATGAATAAACATATAATCTACAATATGTTCCGGCCAATGCCAATGTCCAAATTTCTTGTAAAAAACATTGACAATGTATGGACAAATCAGGCATAAAGTAGTTTTTGGTTTCTATGAGAACTACCAATGATATAATGGTACAAAACAGAATCAAGAAGAACTAATGTATCACAGTACTAGATGATCACCAACAATTGTACAATATGCTTTTACTTGGGAACATCCACCTAAATGCAAAGCATGATAAAGGGACACTAGAAACTTATCAACATTAAAGCGTAGACTGGTCAATGACCATAACCTATTTTGCATTTTGATATAAATAAATTCCCATTCTCAAATAGCTTATAACTACCATTTTATTGATAGACTAGAATATTACTAGAATTGAGAAAGTTATAACATAAAACTCTACCACCATGCATCTACTTTACATCGGTAAGATAATGTTTGTTAGCCAAGTCAATTATGTATGTAAAACACCTTCAAACATCGTTTACCTGAGGGTCAAGGGCTGCAACAGGGGCTGAATCCACAATGCAACCTCTTATCCTTCCCATTAAGGAAGGATCCTGCTTCTGAAACTTCTCAAGAATAACTCCATATCTGTAACAATTCCAGCCCAAAAATCAGTTCAGATAATTAGCACAAACAACAGAAATCAAATTGTTCCTAATGAATACATGCAAAAAAAAAAAATGTAGTTATCTGAGTGAAAACTCACGTTAACCAGCCAGTATTGCTAAAAGTGTGAAAAACCAGGTTTTCCCCATACTCCTCTTCCAACCAATCAGCCAAGTGATTAACAAGCATGTCGACGTCCTTCTCAGCTTTCCCACCATCTTGATAATTGATAATATCAATCATTGGAAAGGTGAAGGTAATGACATGATAGCCTCTGGAGGTATACCAATCTGCATATTTCTTGAGATGTTTCTGCTTAGACCCCAACCATCCTAATAAGACTACAGCTGTGCGAGACTTAGCTGTCGAACAATCAGAGTTCCCAGAAACATCAATGGCAGATGGCTCTGGCAAATGCCATCTGTATAAAACATCAGGGGCTGAGGTAGGGATATTGTGTTTAAATGCAACAGGCTTTGATGCTTTAGATAACTCAGCTGACTGATATAAATTAACCAGCAACGGAGATGAAGCAAAAGAAGAGCTTTTGGGAACAAAATCCCGGGCTGAATTTGGAACCGGAAACTTAACACTAGGGATAGGCACTCGGATTCTAGTAACAAAAGAGAAGTTTGCAAGCTTAGAAGCTGATATATGATCCACAAATGAGGACTTGGGCTCTGGTAAGGAACTAGATGTTGAAGTTCGAATTTGTTCAGAGGTTGAACAAGTATCCCACGATGGAAGCTTAACACTAAAATCGGCAGAGACCGAAGCCACGGCCACCGCAGCAGCGGCTGCTAGAGGACGTTGAATGATTCCTGACAAGGAACCCATATTGAAAACCCAAAAGACGAACTATCATACCAATATGAACCAGCCCTCAAACAAACATTAAAAACCCAATCCAAAACTCATAAAAAAACTCAACCTGATCAATACCCAGAAAGCCTAAAAACAAAAGAAAAACAAAAACAAGGATCACCTGCGAAAATAAAGAGAACCCATTTATGACCCCAAGAAATTGAATCAAATAGATAAATAAGAAACGTGAAAAAAAAAAGCAAGAAAATGTTGTGAAGAAGCAAATAAGCAAAAGCCAAGGTTGGCACTTGTCAAAGCAATGGCATATTCGATGGCTATTGCTGTATATTCTTTTCCTATTCTTACCTTGTGTAAATTAAAAAGGGGTTTGAGAAAGAATCGGGCTGTCAAAGAATGGACATTGACAGCCCGAACAATATCAAACACCGACCAAAGAACCCTCCTTTGTAGTCTCCTACAGCAAGAAAAGGAAATTTTTTTCATTCAACCAAAAAGAAATAGAGAGCCACAAAACATGAAAGTCGTTATAATAATTAATTGTTATATAATTTAAAAAAAACAGCGCGTGCTTAAGGTGTTTTGCAGAATCATCCTGCTCAAAAATATATCCACTAATTGAATGCCACGTGCCTTTTGTTCAAAACTGCACGACAGGGATTGATCATGTATTGAATGACCCTTTTGCCCTGTTGGTTCCCTTGTTTTTGGACCCCTAAAAAGATAGGGAAAGGGATTTCCATATAGAAAAGTTAGGTTAGGGGTAATATAGGAAAATCAAATTAAATATACGCAGTGACCTAAAGGAAAGAATCATGAATCATTGGATGTAAAGTGACGCGGTCAAAATTACAACTAACAAAAAATAAGAAAAAGGGAAGACCTGTGAAAGTGAAAAAACGGCAACCGAGTCAACTCGGCCACAACTCAGTTACCACCAAGAACACGAATAACCGTATTAATCGTTCATTATTCAATGATTTTAAAAAAGAAAGTTGAAAGGGTTTTTCAAATTGCCAGACGAATTCACACACACAAAAAAAAAAAACAAATGAAACGATGGAAATCGAAACGCGAAGAGAGAATATGTTTACGATGATTGAGAAATCAAATGCAACCCTAAATCATGAAAAAAGAAATGCAGGCCATGGAAAATACTATACAGATTTGGATTAAGATGAGGATTTCAAGAAGAAGACAAGAGAGCGAGAGAAGGATAAAAAAGTCACCTGAAACTCTGAAAGGGTTGAAGATGGTAAAGGCGATTTTAGATTGCTTGGTATTTAAACTTATTTTAATCAAAAGAATAGAAGATTTTTGCGGTTTGGGTTTCGATTTTCGTGACGGAAATAATGCGCCCCCTCTCTCTGTAATATTTGTTGTTTTTCTTTTTCCTTTTTTTCCCCATAATTTCTACGCTCTCAATTAAAAAGATAATTGATGCAAATTAGGAATATATCCAATAAAAAATATATTAAAACTAAGTAAACTATTAAAATAGTCACTTTTATTTTTTCGGATTACATTTTAATCACTTATGTTTGAAATGTTACGTTATCATATTATAACATTTTAATCATTGAATGTTAATTGTCGTTAATGGTGTAACGGTAAGCTGACATGGCACGTTAAATAATCATATCAAACAAAAATTGTAGGTTAAATTATACAATTGGTCTTTATATGTTTTTCGTTTTGAGCAATTTAATTTTTCTCTTTTATGTTAAAAGAGATGGAGAAAGAAGGAAAATAGATGGAGAAGTAGAAGAGAATTGAAAAAAAAAAGAGAGGAAAAGTTAAAAGAACGTAAAAGAAAAAAATTATTCTAAAACAAAAAAATGTGGGGATCAATTGTATGATTTAACCTAAATTTTTTGTTTGAAATGATGATTTAACGTGCCATGCCAGCTTACCGTTACACCGTTAATAGCAATTAACGACTTAGTGACTAAAATGTTACAACACGTTAACAGAAGTGACTAAAACATAACATTTCAAACATAAATGACTAAAATGTAACCTAAGGGAAACAAAAGTGACTATTTTGATAGTTACCCTTAAAAATATATTCTTATATCTTTTCAATCTTTTTCAATTTTAAAATTGAGAAAATTGAACCCTTAAAACTTCTGAATAATTAATCATTGTCAGCTTTGAAAGTGAGCAATTAAGGATAATTAATCACAACGTTAATGTCTTCATCAATTGTACATAATTTTGATTGATATAAGAACAAATTTAACCTCAACATTTACACATTTACACAAATGTTGGAAACTAAACTTGTTACATCAAGACAAAATTATCGAAAATGTAAATTTAAGGGCTAAATTTGTTACTATACCAATCAAAATTATGCACAATTGACAAAAGATATTAATGTTGGGATTAATTGTCCTTAAATGTTCACTGAAATTGACAAAGATTAAATTTTCTAATTCTTTTTGAGAATGACCAATTTAATCAATATCAAAATTAAAAAGATAGGAGAAGTCCTTTTACCTATATTTTAATTAGAAAAATCTACTCATCATTACTTGTAAAATATTAAAAAAATTGGTGTAATAAATTAAAGTTATTATTAGTATTGTGATAATCTATGACTATACTAATGTTTTCTTTAATAGACAAAGAATAAGTATCTAATTATTGGTAAATGAAATTTATACCATTTTCTTTATATTTGATTAAAATTTATATTCCCTGCATTACAACATATTCATACATGAAATTATCGAGAAAGAGGGAAAAAAAGGCTAAGGTTCCTGATCTATAAATTACCATACATTTGGGTTGAGTTTTTCGTTTAGATTTGAAAAGTGGAAGGATTTAGATAAAATATATATTTAAAAATTGATTTGGACAAAAAAATAATACTCTTTTTCTAAAGAGGCTAAGTTTTGAGCAAGAATTTTTGCTTAGTCCCGATCTGAATTTACTTAATTTTTTTCACTACTATTTACTGCTGTTTTGTTATTGTTTGCTGCTATTTTGATGTCATTTTGTTATTATATTGCTACTATTTTATTTTTATTATTTGAATATTGTATAATTCTTGCTTTATTATTAAATTTGCTACGATTTTAGACAATATAAATTTTTATACAAATAGGCCGGGCCAAGCTTAGATTTAATTTTTTTTATTTAAACTAAATTTAAGCAAAATTTTAAACCCATTTTTTAAGTTAAGCCAAACCGATACCATAAAAACAAACCTAAAATTTTACAGGTTTAAGTAAGAGCAGTGGATGCCATACTGTTTCTTTAATGTCATTTTTTTTCCCAATTCTGCTTTGAATTCTTTTGATTGACATTTGGTCCCTACATGGCAGATGTAGAGAAATGAAACTTGAATGATTCTTATATTCGCTGTACCATTTATGTCATAATTGTTATATTTGTATTGTCTTCGAGAATGATTAAAAATGTGCCACAAATGACCAAAACCAAGGATGTTTAACAGTTAAGGTGCTCGAAATCAGCTAAATACTGAACATGCATGTGTTTGACATCATAGTATCTAGGGTACCCTACATTAGTAGTCATCTAATTACAGTATTATTTTTTCTTTTCAATTACTAAATTATGAAAAATTACAAAATGGTCACCTAATTATTTAGTTTTATCTTTTCTTTAATCACCCAACTATCTTGGATTTTTGGATGTTTTCATTTTTACTTACACACTCATGATCAAAAAAGAAAAAAAAAACATAGTTGAGTGATTATTTTGTAACTTTTCATAGTTTGGTAACCAAAAAAGAAAAAAAAAACATAATTAGGTGACCATTTTGTAACTTTTCATAGTTGGATGACCAAAAAATAAGAGTGACTACTAATGTAATTTACCCTAATATTTATCGACTGCGTTTGGGCTATAAGGGGGTAAGGATAAGGGGTCCAAAAATTAAACCCAAAATTGATGTCAAATAAAGACTTGAATATAAGTACTGTGTCACTTCACTTGTGGTTCAATGATAGTAATAACAATGTCATTTACTCTTAAGAGCAAAAGATGACTTATAAGTAACAAACTCCATGCTGTTTTATCAGCAACACGAACAAATAAATGCATGCATAAGCATATTGAACAAGCATAAAGAGCAGACTTGTTCACAAGAACTAATCAACACAAATTCTAAATTAACTTTCAAATACTCCATTCTCGAGTAAACTATATACTTAAAGTGAATCAATAAAGCCTAAGAACTTTCGAAGCCGATTACCAACCTATAAATAAATAATGTTCTCAAGAACAAATGAAAACAAGGCTAGTTCTGAAGACCAGAAGTAAACTACAGGATATATATGGTTTCCCAACTTTACCCGTAAAAGTTATACGTCATCCATGAACTTGCTTTTCGTTCCTTCAAACCATCAATTGACTGAAAGCATACTGAAAGATTCATTAGAAACAAAAACCAAGCAATAAATTTAAAGATTCACACGCACTCACCTATACTGTGAAGGTACCGATAGATGAGGTCCTTCAAAGCCAATACAAATTCAGAAATAATTTCGAGTCAGCTAACTAATCAATATGATTGAATGAAAGCAGTTCCTGCGAGAGGAAAACATAATTCATTTCCACCATAACAAATTTGATATGAATCCTATATTCAATGATTTAACTGATAAAGAAATACAGATCCTCTCATATGGGGGATATACGTATATGGTAATTGCTCTTAAACCTGGCTGAGAGTTCTCACCCATCAAGTACTTTCCTGAAATGAACTAAGCGAAATTAACTCTTTAATTCACCAAATTCAATACCCAAGACCTGTGATTTTTGAGAATAGTCATTATCACAAAAATCTACCCGATCCATCTCTAGATGGATATGCGATGTGTCGATAGACACTCTACATGTTACTGCATTTTGTTCTCCAAATAAAAGAGAACAGTTCTCGTAAAAACCATCTTTTGGTGGTAGATTTAGCAAAGAAGATCTTGGTGCTGACATCCTTTGTGTACTGCTAGTACTAGTTAAGCTTTCCCAGTCTTTAATCGTCAATAATAAACGATGCGGGCGGCCTAGAAGCTCTGACACGTATTTCATGTCACCTTCAGCTAAAGCCTGCCGAACACGGGTAGATGATACTTGTCCCCTGTCTTTTAAATCTAAACGGTTCATATTTCTTGCATCTTGGTGCCTGTCCATGACAGAATTTATTATGTAAGCACCCATACCAAACTCATCACAGAGTCTCACCAATTCTGAGGCATCACCAGCAGCTTTATAGCCAAAGCGATAGTTTTCACCTGTGACAATTAGCCATCGAAACGACCTATTTCAAATTATCCGGATCAAGCTTTTACTCGATAATATCGAGATAAACAAAATCCTAAGAGTTGATATAGCTTTTAGTATACCTGCCACAACTCCACAAACTCCGAGCTCCCTCGCTAACTTCTCTACAAACTGCCTCGGACTAAGATGCCTAACGCTCATAAACTGTACCTGGAATTCCTTGGGAGCCACATTACCACAATATGGAGCCCAAGAGGAAAGAACACGCTCACGATCACATTGTGCAACTACGGGTGGCCTGTCCAAAACCATACTAGGCTTCAGTGTAACGAAACGAAAATAGACAAAAAGCTTTACAGCATTACACAAACATTATATGCATGTATATGTGTATTTATATTAACTTTACCTAGGGTCCCAACCAAGAACTTCAGCCATTCCTACAAATGACAAAAGGTATGGGGTTCCAACCTTTGATGCTTGAATTGCAAGTTCTCTATGACCAATGTGAAGAGCATCAAATTTTCCCAATGCCACTATCCCTCCTAATATCAACAAATGACATAAGTATACTAACACAAAAATATGAGTTATGGTAAAATAGAAGTGGAGAAAAACATGAAAAGAAACCTGCCACTGAGGATAGTGCTTCAGAGGGCTTCTCATGCTCGTCTTCTCGTTGGCTTTACACAAAAATAAAATTTATTTAGATGCTTCGAAAAACAAAAAAACTAATACAACCAATTCAAATAAAAAAGGAACCCTACGTCAAATTTGAACACCCATTTAATTAAATTGATTGAAAAAAAAAGAGATTAAAGCAAACTGCTAAAATTATGTACACCAGAGAAGTTGAAATTACTTGTTAAAAAAGTAAAAGAAAAAAGGGAACCTGAAGGAGACGGGGGGAAAAGGAATGTCGCCGGGGGATTTGGATTGAAGACTAGAGGAAGAAACAAATCGAGGATGAAATCGAGGATTATGAGAATTATTATCAACAATCGCGGCGACGGTGGCGGTAGCGTAGGAGGGAGGTTTAACCGTGAAAGAAGAGAGGTGAAAGATTCCGGTGGAGCAAAATCGTGAACCCAAATTTTGATGAGAGATGCGAGAGCCGCCACAAGCCAACATTTTTTGTCGAACTTTTATTGTTATTATTGTTAAAATAAATAAATAAACAAAGTGTAGGATGTGTTTTGCGGCAAAACTACATCGTACTGAAGAAGATGAAGTAACAGTAAGTAGCAACGGGTAGGGCTTTTGCGGCATTGCGCTTTACACCGTTACTGATTTTATTTTAGGCTATTTTCTGATATTTGTCTTATTTAATTAATTTCAACGAAAAATATTTCTAAATTTTCATCAACATCTGAATCGAATTACACCAATCAATTAAATCCGAAACTTATGATATTAACAAATTGAAAGAAGATTGAATCGATATAAAATCACTTGTCCAGAATTTAAATATTTAATTTAATTTTATAATTTATAGATTTTATGATAAATTAAATTAATAGTTGAATCGATTATAGTTGTAATAATTGATGCAAATGTTCGTAAGTGTATAATATCCTCCAATTGGTTAGTATAATTGTAAGACTAGAAAGTTTATACATATAATATAAATATATAGATTTTTTGTATGATCTATGTATCCTCTATTTTATGATCTATAAATATTAATCTTTTCGAGATTCATAATTATTCTTCCTATATTTCATATTCCGTTCTTTTAAGTTTGCTTGTGATGCTGCAATACGCCCTGTAATTTCAGCTACATTAGAATTTTTCACAGAACAAAGATGAAATTCCATTCACAAGTTCATCGTCTCTTGCACCGGATGTAACCACCAAGTTCGATCACAAGGAGAGAGATCAGGCAGCCAGATTCAAATGGATAAGAATCATGGAGATGAACTTGCGTTTTCCAGGTTCTGAATCAAGTGTGAAACACAAGTCAAAGATTGATGCGGATCAAACCGAGTGCAAAGAAATTTTTTTACTTATTTTCTTGACATGGAAAGGGATTGCATGTATTGATTAGTTTCCTCTGAAACACGGAAAATCCGCAACACTATGAGTCCGAGAAAACAAAATCTGATCGCAAAATAACTCATTATGAATATCAATCTTGCTGTTCAACCAACAAACTGAGCATCTGTCTACAAAGCAGGAGAGGTAGCTGGCTCCTCTTCAGTGAAAAACAGGATAGGTTTTGTTGGAGCAGGCAGGCGGCCAATGCTGTCAACTTTATCCTTCAATTTCGGAGGAGGCCTGGCTGGTTTTGGCAACAACCTACCCTTCTTTTCAAACCACTCGGGTTTGAGCAAAGCTCTCAACCCTAATTTGTTATAATGAACTCTCCTCACAGATCCACCCGCAGTTTCGACTGCTTCCTTTGCTCTAACAGTCACCCTTGATACCTGTAAATTTCAACAGTCAGATCGACTCCTTTTCCCGGTTCCAATCAATCAAGAAAAGGAAACACACGCATAATGAATCGACACACGGAATCTAAAGGTTCACTCAATTCAACATCACAGAACATATTTAACTAGCACCCGAAAAACACTAGTAAAAGATTAGAAGTCTATAAGTGTGATTGATCTATCCGAAAGTAAAACCTATAAAAGATAATGTGCAAGTAGAATTAATAAATACATTAGATGATGCGCGGTTCTTTTAATTATTCTAAACCAACATAAGTTAATTCGAAAAGGGCTAAGAAGAAGAAATGACAAGTCAGCAGTGTAACATGAACGATTTAAGTCAAAGCTTTTACCTCGAGATGAATTGGCCATTTGATCTGTTCAGCACCACGACCCATCAACCTTACTCCATCCTCTATCTGTTTCCCGATGGCCCCAGCATCCTGTGTAACAGCAATAATTAATGCGAACATTACCCTTAAAAGGTGATTTAACTTCGAATATCAGAGCAAGAGTTAACTCTACCTTGAGTGTCTTCATCGTGATCAATTCATGAGAATCTATCTTCCCAGCATTTATAAGGTTGGCAATTTTTCCCAATCCTACCGGCTGCCGGAAAAACGAATGTACAAGTAATTTAACAAGTGAAGAGAAAAAGCTCAAATAAAAAACGAAATACAACTACAACCAAAAATTTTGAACGAATGCGCTAACCTTACAAGAAGTAAAAAAAAAATTAGTACGCAAATTTTCTCGTTGTCATGAACATCAACACAAGAATTAATTCTCAATGCCAAAAAAGTACAGAACGGAAATTCTAACTTATTTATTCCTTAAAAAGGTAGTGTTAAAGTAGCTAAACAAGATAGAAACCTCCATGGACTAAAAGAAATGTAAAATGAACATCACCCACGGCAAAGCTGACTACAAGCATTCAAGATAATCAATACATAAATTTCCATCTCACATGATACCATATTGGAGATATCAACTGGCAACAGTATAATAGCACATTTCCCTTTAGAACTTCAATTATGTTGGGCCTCTATATATGAGTTTGCACAAAGGATTAAAAAAGAAAAGAAAACTTTTTTAAAAGTAACAAATAACCCAAAGAAACATCAGCTCGTAAGATGGTTATAGGAGAATCAAAATACATATCCCAATATCCAGCAGCAATGATAGATCAAACCTCAAAATGCGAAAACTATGAGAAAATAATTCTCCTTCCTTTCTAACTTATGAGTAAAATAAGTTCAACATGCAATCGCATTGAGGTGCGGATTGATAAAGTGTGTAGAAATCCTGGTCTAGCTGATTCATTTTCATCTTTTGGCCAAGTAGAAAAGAGTAGCAAGGAACAACCATGATAATGTGCCATGTTTTCTACTCTTAATTCATTCCCCCAAAGAAGGAGAAAGCAAGAACTAGCATTTCACTCACAAATTCACTAGTTACCAACCAATTAGCAAACTTCAACATTTACATACAATTCCCTTTCTTCAAATAAACATAATACACAAGTCAAGAGAAACACTGTAGCAAGGAACAACCATAATAATGCGCATGTTTTCTACTCTTAATACTTTCTCCCCACAAAATGGACTAAGGCAAGAACTTGCATTTCACTTACAAATTCACTAGTTACCATCCATATAGGAAATTCCATCATTTACATATATACATATATATTTGAAATTGCATATTTTCAGTATCAAATAAACATAACACATAAGCCATGAGAAAGGGGACATTAATTCAACATATACTTCATATAAATGCAACGAAAGAAAACTTCTAGAAAGAAAAGAATCCCTTCAGATTTACAAAATATCTAAGAAAAAATAAAGAAAAATGGTACCTGAAAAGTGAGGCTGAAAGGGTTCTTAAAGCCGCGTTTAGGCAAACGCCGCCGCATAGGGGTCTGCCCTCCTTCAAATCCCAACTTGCCATTACCTCTAGCTTTCTGTCCTTTATGTCCTCTCCCAGCCGTTTTTCCTTTACCAGACCCAATCCCTCTCCCTTTCCTCGTCTTCTGTTTTCTGGGAACATTGTCTCTCAGATCATTCAAGCTCAAAAGACTATAAGACCTAATACCCTGAAACCATAATGACCCATTTTTGTTAATGGGGTTGGAACATTGGAGAGATTGCAGGGAATGGAAATGGTGGAGTGGTGATGGGCTGCAGATGGGTTTGGTCTTGAGGAAATGAGAAGAAACTGAGGATATTGAAGGGAGTATTCTTCTAATCATTGCAAAAAATGTTAGGGTTTCGGGGCTTTCAATCGAATTGGGAAATTTTGATCATGTGTTACGGTAGTGATCTAGGGTTTCGTTTCATAAAAAAGTGATCTAGCTTGTGGGAAATTTTGATTTAAAGGGTAAACTACAACATAGGTCAGCCAACTATTGTCCTTTTCTTTTTTGGTCACCCAACTACCAATTTTTTTAATTTGGTCACCCAACTATTGCCCCTTTTCTCTTTTGGTCACCTAACTATCAATTTATTAAATTTGGTCACTCAACTAATTGAGATTGTTCTCTTTTGTCCATTTTCGTTAAGTGCGATTGACAGGAGGGTAACATGGCAATTGAAAAATCAATATAACAATAAATTTAGCTCTCAATTTTTACATTTTATGTCAATTTATTTACAATTTTAAAAAATTAACCCTCAAAATTTACAACTAATCTCAATTTGATCCTCAAAATTTACCTTCCTCTTTCGCTTCCCCATCGCCACTACCGTCGATACCTCCACCTCCTCCTCCAAGTGGGGCAACTGATTATGAAGATGACCCTGCTTTATAATAAATAAAGAAAATTGGAAAAGGTTGTTTCTTACAGTTGGGCAATAAATTAACAATCAATTGCAATCTTCTAATTGCTGAGATATTAATATTGTTATTAATTTACTGTTTATGCCACTCTGTCCCCAAGTGGGGTGAGGCTCCACATAACTCTGTATAAACCAAACAGGAGAAAGGTGAAAGTGGAGGTGGAGGCAACAATGATAGTGGCGGTGGGACAAGTGGAAGAAGAAAGGTAAATTTTGAGGATCAAATTGAAATTATTTGCAAATTTTTAGGATTATTTTTAAAATTATGATTAAATTGATATAATATATAAAAGTTAAGGGTTAAATGTGTTATTATATCGATTTTTTAACTGCCAATTCACCCACCCATCAACGGCACTTAATGGAAAGGGACCAAAAAAAGAATCTCAATTAGTTAAATGAACAAATTAAAAAAATTGATAGTTGAGTGACAAAAAAAGAGAGAGCAATAGTTGAGTGACTTGTAGCTTAGTTTACCCTTGTTTAAATTAGTGATGTCACTGTGTTAGAAGAAGAGAAGCTTGGGGATTTTAGGGTTACTGAGAATTAAACGATAACTGTTTTATCTTTGGAAAAAATGTGGGTAAATTTTATAAATAGTCATTCAACTATTAGTTTATTTCTATTTTTATAAATTTTATAAATCTCAAATGGAATGTTGATTTGGCCTTTTTTATTGGTATAATAACAAAATTATCACTCCAATATTTAGAGATTCTATCAATTTGATCTTAATTATAAAAAAATCAATAAATGCAACCAATAATTTTACACATCCTATCAATTTAATATTGATTTTAGAAATTAATACTTTTAAAAATTTTAAAAATAAAACTATATTTAAAAGTTCTTTTTAAATAAAATACATATAAAGTTATAAAAATATTTATAAATAAATATCTAATTTTCTTATTTTCTAACATGACATTTATTTATTAAAATAGTAATTTTATAAATAAAACAAATTAAGGGAAGAAACCATGAAGAAAACTTAAGCAACTTTTTCCTTTTTTTCAACATTAACGACCACCATATTCATGTTGGGTCAAAAACTATAGCATGAGGTTAAAAAGGGTAAGAATCGAAGTCTTTAGGTTGTTGCCTAGAGAATATGTTGAGTTTGAGGATGCGGCATGATTAGGGATATATAGGCGAGGATGAGGTTTTAGAGGCCGAGTAGGTGGAAGGCTATGTTGACAACTCCACAACTAATTCATAATTTGATGGCGCAACAACGGAAGATGTGAAAATCAAGGGGTTCAGAGTAAGGGTTATTGGTGTCAGTGATTGTGGATAGATGTGGTTCCCAACACTCAACAAATTTGACAAATACTAGTGAACAAGACTAGAGGTATAACAACTAAATTAATATTTATAAAATAAAAATGAAAAACGAAATTTGAATAAGCTTTTAAGTTTTGTGGGCTTTTAAAAAATATTTTATTTATCAAATTAATATTTTAAATCATTTTTATTTTTTAAAAAGTTTTTTAATAGAGTTAATATTTACGGTTTGAAAATTAATTTTCTTTCCTTTGCAATTTAGCTCCAAATAAAAAAAAATTGGTTAAACAACTAATGGTATTTTTTTGAATATAATATGCTAATTAATCCATGTAACTAACATAACTAACTCGTTTGGTTTGAGTAGTAAGGAATCAAACACCTCTTAAATAAGGTTTCAGGTTCAAGTCTCGTGGATAGGGAAAATTGCATGAAGAGAGTTTTGCACCTCGTTTAAGGGTCTTACCCAACTCGAATCTAAATTTTAGTCGAGGTTTGAAATGATTATCGGATTCTGAAAAATCTCAAAAAAGAAAAGAAAAGAAAAGAAAAGAAAAGAGAGACTAACATAAATATTTAAAAATGTGATGGAAAGGGGTTTTGTTGAAGGTTTTAAAGTACGTCGACTAATTCCTAATCTAATTAGTCCGATCTTGATAACCATAGTTTTACATATTTGTGTTGATAAGCTTACCTCCGGCAACAAAATACCATTGTCTAACCGAACCTCGGAATCCCAACCACTACCCTCAACAAGTTTTACATCTCTAACGACTTGATTGGCCATTTTTGGCATAAGCTGGGCTTTGGTCTTGTAGGCATCAAAGAACTTATCAGCTGAGGACTTGATCTCGAGTTGGCACTCCATCCTCTTAATTTGAGCCATGCTTAACTTCTAGGGAAACTAAGAAACTAACTTAAATCAAACTTGGGGTTGATGGCGATGACTGTTGTGCATAGAGGGACTGCCTTATATAGAGGACTGGTTTGCCTCTACCAAGTGATAAAACAACCAAATTTGGATAATAAAATAAGTAAAATAAATTCAGGGTTTGGTGCTCCTGTATCAACAACTGATATGATGATGATGATTCGATGAACATTGGAGAACAATGGCATGGACTTAGCTTTTTATCCTTTTATTATTCCTTTCAGCTTTTCCCAAAGGAACTTCAATATTTGTTTTCTTTTAATTCTAGTGTATACTGAGAGAATGGAAACCATGAGATTCTTATTCGGATTAGAGATGTTTATGAGTCAAACCAAATTGTCTATGAGGTGCGATTTAAAAAAAAAAAAAACATTTTTCCACATCAAATTATACGTTAACCATTGTGCCATAAGTTAACGATCAGTTAAAAGCTTCGAACAAAATTATATTTTAGAGGCTTGATTAATTGTTAACTTTCTATTAAAAGCTTCAAATTTGAAAGAGACATTGATATACGAAATGAGTGGATGACTATAGGGAATCTTATTTCAATATGGTGATATAAAGATCCGACTCGATGATCCTTTCAAGCTTAAAGGTTTATTTGATATTTAGGAGAGTTTAGATAAAAATATTAAGTTTTAAAAAAAATGGGTAAAAAGATTAGATTGATTTGAAATAGAGTCAAGCTTGGAGTTCAATATTTAAAACCGTCTCACTTTTCAAATTTAGTGTTTAGTTTTGTTTATTTGTTGTGTTTTATCACAATTCATTCACGAAGCAAAGGTACTTACGTTAATTATCATCATAAACATTAGCAATAAGACAAATGCATAAAACATGTGATTTCATAAACGCATTTAAACTCACAATCTCTTTATTGTTGCGATTACAACAATGCTAACTAAACTAAAGCTTAATCAACTACTATAAAATATTAAAGTTCTTTTTTACTATGATAATTCATTCATATAATTTATTTTAATTTATTTAAGAACGAGACATATTATTAAATTATTGATATATGTTGTTTTCTTAATTACTTAATTAGACATTGAGAAGACAAGTATCGACATTCTTAAACCAATTGGTCAAAAATTTGCCGTACTTGATAGAATCAGAGCCGTCACCAAGCTTCCCTCCTCCATTGGCATCACGTTAGCGGTGGACTTAAAAAGTTTTGTGAGCATTCATGATTTCACCTTCCATCCCTTTGAAAACGATTGTCTTGTTATTATCGTCCATTTTTTTTATTATTTACTTAGCAGTCTCGGGCTTACCTAAAAGAAAGCAACAACCATTATTATTAGCATTAATTTAAAAATATGGTAAAATTATCAACTAGGTTTTAGTTCGGTTGGAATCAACATTATTATCAATATAGGAGGATTCAGGTTTAAGTGCGTTTGTCCTCCTATTTTAGGGTTTGGAACTATGGATAGTTCTAAGCATTTATATATAAAAAAAAGAAGGTAAAAGTATCAGTCAGGTCCTGTTATTATATGGATGAGTTCAAATCAGTCTCTCTACTATTAATAGATTAATTTATTCTCTGTATTAATAAAAAGAATAAAATAAGACTAAATTTTAATGGGGTTAACATTAACTATTTTAAAAAATGATATGAAGATTAATTTTCTTTCATTTACAATTCAACTCTAAATAAAATACTTAATTTGGATATCTATAAAAGCTTTAAAATATTAATTTTGTTAAACAATGAAGGCATTTTAAAAAAAAGTTAATTTTGTTTTATTTGATTTTTACTAGTATAAAGACTAAAGTGATCCATTTAATGGTATATAAATTAATTTAAACCGATCCTAGGGCTGAACAAGAAAAAACGAGAAATTAACTTAAACCGAGGTGTTTTGACGGTTAATAGCATACAAGTTAAAAATGTGGTTAACCAAATTGAACCAAATTCTATTTTATTTAACTAACAATTAATTTAAACTTTTTATGATGTAAAATAAATATTTTGTTTTT
The DNA here is from genome assembly GCF_025698545.1 of Gossypium raimondii. Taxonomy (NCBI): domain Eukaryota; kingdom Viridiplantae; phylum Streptophyta; class Magnoliopsida; order Malvales; family Malvaceae; genus Gossypium; species Gossypium raimondii. The sequence goes on from NC_068568.1 coordinate 4,562,595, forward strand.
AAAATAGTGAGTTTAAATTGAAATTTTAATATAATTTTAAAAATTCATATAAGAATTATTGATTATTTTTATTTACTTCAAAAATTATTATTTTTAGAAATATTTATGTAAAAATTTGAAAATTTATTAAATAATTTTCAAAATCCATAAAACAAGCCACATTTTTGTCAAAATAAGTTCAGAAACCCAAAATAAAAAATTAATATGAAAAATTTCGAACTGAATTGAGCCGTACCGAATTGAATTATTAAGAACAATTCAAAAATTCCATCGAATCGAACTGAACTCACCCTACTGAGACTATAATATAGGGACATGCCAAATACTTTAACAAAGAAAAAAAAAAGAACTAACATAACTAATTCCTATTGGATTAAGTGATAAAGAACTCAATACTCTTTAAGTAATATTTTGAGTTTAAGTCTTGTTGATAAATAAAATTGCATTTGAAGAGCTTTATCCTTTCTTTAAGGATTTGACCTAACTTGAGTCCATGTTTAATCGAGATTGAATATCGCTACATAACAACAAAGAGTGTCTCCAAAACGAAAAAAAGAATAACATAAATATATAATTATGTAATGCATCGAAATCAAAATGCCATATTGTGATGGAACATCCCAATCACTTGATTAAAATTTTTTTTGAACAATCTTATTATAGGTTCTAATTATATCTGTTCTTTTTGACACAATGTCTAGAACTGTCTATAGCTCCTCCCCAACACATAAATATGAGGATAATGCGCTTCAACGCATTCAAACCCACATCCTCCTGCATTGACAACAATGCTCATACCAATTGAGCTAATGTGTTATTTAGCATTACTTTTCAAAAGTGCTTTTGGGGTCAAAAGCACTTTTCAAGCAAGAAGCAAGGCTAAACAAACAACTTGTGGAGTAGAAGTGCTTTTGAACCTAAAGGTAAAAACATTTCTTTTAGCTTTTGCTATTGATAAAATTGCTTTTGGACCAAATGATAGTTTTAACCCTTATAATATATTTTATATAATATTTATATTTTGTATGTAATTATTTTCCTGTTAAAATTTACTTTATATATATATAATATTATATTTTTAAATTTTATTGGTTATATTTTATTATTTAAAATATAGTTTATATATTCAATTAAATTTTATGAATAATTAATATTAATTTTTAAAATATTTAAAATTTATATTTCATATATTAAAATATTAAAATAAATTATAATAAATTATTTTTATATTCTTACTAAGATATCATAATATTAACTAATTTGAACATTATTTAAATGCATATTTATTACTTTATAACACCAAGTCTAAAATAGACATTTTATTTCTCAAAAGCACTTTTTGCCAGCAATACTAAATACTTAAATCTTAAACCAAACTTTTCAAAGATAGTTCTCAAAATCACTTTTCCACATTACTTTTTAAAATCATTTCTCAAAAGTAATGCTAAACTAGCCCTAAGACTCAATCGACATTACTTGATCAAACTTGGTGTAACACCCCAAACCCTGCCTAGTCGTTATGGCCAGATCTTGAGGTATTAAACTTTTCGTTTGAAAACCCAAACTAAAAGCTATCTTTGGAAATCATGTGATTTGAAAATATTATTTTTGGCAATAATCTTATATATTTTTCTTTAGAAAATCATGTGCAAAAATTATTTATTTTACGGAAAAACTCTTAATTTGATACTTAGCTTTGCAGCGGAACTTTTGGAGTTGATAATTTAAAAACTGTGGTTTCGATAAGTGAAAATGTATAATTTTGCCGATTGAGCATATTCTGAAACTTTCATTAAACTCATTTACAATTGCTAAATTTTGAAAACCAAACATCTATTTTAATTAACAAAATTCATGCAGAAACCTTTAACTAAATAACAAAAACCCACCACAAAAACTTGGAAGTGAAATTAATCCAAAATTAGTCAAAAATCAAAAGTCTAGAATATTTTAATTATTAATAATTTAAATTATTTTATGCGAGAAAACAAATCCGAGTTCCCAAATGTCGCCCATTCCTAATTCTGTCAATTATATGAAATGGTGAAATGAAAAGGGGTAAGCTATAAAGCTCAATGTGTAACTTAAATCAAACAAAAACACAGATAACATAATAAACAGATTAAAACATCGCAGAGAATTTCATCAAATTCAAATGGGCAAAATTGTGCATTCATTGTTATGTCAATGCAAAATTTTCGGAAAACATAATGTAGAATTTTATGAAAACTTCCTACCCAACTTCGCTACACACCAAATTGAGTTCTCCAGAACTCGTCTATCCAAAAGCACACCAATAGATAATTATGGATAATGCCACCAAAGTTGCAGTTAAACTACCAGATCAGATATATGTGGTCAAGCCACTATATTGCAGTATAGCTGCCATAACAGATATGTGATTAAATCACCAGATAATATAGATCATTAAAATGCCAAAACTTTCTCCTTAAAATATTATCTCAACCCCATGCAATGTGACATAGCATGCAAATACAGAATCCGAACAGTAAGCATGTTGAACATGCAATCGTATATTTAACAGAATTATAACACCCTAAACCTGGCCTAAACGTTACAAGCAAATCTGGAAGGTTACACTGGTACGTAAAAATTCTACTTTATTGAATGTGTCTTATTATGAAATAAAAAATCAATGTTTATAAAAACTCGTCACAATTCCTTGACAAGAAAATTTGTAATTTCTTAAAATGTTTATGTGAACTTATTAATTGTTAACTAAAACCCAGCTTTATGAAAACATAACCCTTAAGTCACTTGCTTCGTAAAACTTGTAATTCTTAATAAAACTTTGCAACCGAAAATTTCGAAGTTAATATTAGAAACTTGTGATTTTGACAAGTGAAAATGTTTAATCCAGCCGATTGAGCATATTCTAGAACTTATGTTATTAACTTTCGTAAAACTCAAATCGAACTTTTGGAGTGGAAAAATCTTAGTTTGTTTAATTTTGAAGCCTAGCATTGATTGCTGAATAACATATATCATGCAAAATAAGTTTAACTAAGTAACAAAAACCCAAAACCAACATTAAATCCAAGAGATTAATCCAAAAGCCAAAATTTTTGAAAATCAATTTATTAACCAAAACAAACCATTTTATGTGAAAACCAATTTGAGCTCCCGTATGCTGTCCGATCCTAAATTAGCTGATTACTTGAAAAGATCAATACAGAAGAGTGAGCTAACAAGCTCAGTGTGTAACTAAACCCAAACAAAAACACAAATAACATAAATACCAATCAACATTGCAGAGAATTTCAACAAACTTGCATGGAAAAATCGTGCATGCATGATTACGTGAATGCAATATTTTCAAAAAACAAAATGCAGATTTTTCAGAAAACTTCCTACCCAACTTTGCTACACACTAAATTAGAGTTCCCCAAAACTCATCCATCCAACACACCAATAAATAACTATGGACAATGCCACTAGAATTTTAGTTAAATTGCTAGATCAGATATATGTGGTGAAGCCACTATATTGCAGCTAAGCTGCCATAACAGATATCTGTGGTCGAGCCACCATAAATGTAGTCAAGCTGCCAGAACAGAAATGTGGTTAAACCACTAGATAGTGCAGATCATTAAATTGCCAGAGCTTCCTCCTTACGATATTATCTCAGCCCCATGCAATGTGACATGACATGCAAATACATGAGTTTGTACAAAAATAGAAATCAAAATCCATGAAATTCCATGCTTCGCAGAACAAATATGTCACAAATTCAACAAACGCAAATCAAATAATGTCACATGCATGGTAATCTAGCAAATTTAGAGATATAAAATTTAACATATTCAAACATCATATGTTCATACACAAACAAAACAAAACGGAAACATGCAAATTCAGAGATATACAATTTAACATATTCAAACATTATGCCATAAATATTTAATAATATGATGGAAAGGGGTTTTATACAAGGTTTTCATAATTGGACCAGTAATCGAAATGTTAAAATAATCAATTCGTTGATCTGAACATTCAATTAAATAAATCATTAAAAAAATAAAAAAATAAAAAACGAGGTCAATCGATCTAAATCCTATCTCTAGATTGGTACGCTAGTTAATTCCTAATCTAATTAGTTCGAACGATTGGTCCAGTCCGATCCTGATAGCCATGGTTTTACATATTTGTGTTGATAAGCTTACCTCCGGCAATCATATATCATTTTCTAACTGAACCCTCGGAATTCCAATCACTACCCTTAAGAAGTTTTACATCTCTAACGGCTTGATCAGCCATTTTTGGCATAAGCTGAGCTTTGGTCTTGTAGGCATCAAAGAACTTATCAGCTGAGGACTTTATCTGGACTTGACACTCCATCCTCTTAATTTGGTCCATGCTTAACTTCTAGGAAACTAAGAAGAAACCCACTAACTTAAATCAAACTTGGGGTCGGTGGTGGTGATTGTTGTGCTTAGCGAGATTGCCTTATATAGAGGTCTGGTTTGATGCCGCTGCATCAACAAGTGACATGATGATGATGACTCGATGAAAATCGGAGAACAATGGCCTCAGCTTTTTATCCTTTTATTGTTCCTTTCACCTTTTCCCGAAGGAACTTCAATGTTTGTTTTCTTTTAATTCTAGTGTATACTATAATTTGAATGAGAGGATGGAAAACTATGGGAATCTTATTCGGATTAGAGATGTTTATGTGTCATGTCAGATTGTGTTGAGGTGCGATTTAAAAAAAAAATTCACGTCAAGCACTGTGTTAATCATTGTGCCATCAATTAACGACCCGTTAAAGGTTTCTGGGCGTTTATTCTTTGTTTTTTTCTTGAACAGTTTATTTTTAGTAAAATATTATTTTCCTTAAAAGAAAATATGAGAAGCAACCTTAAAACAACCATTAACATCTAAAATTAAATTATATAAAATTTAAAAATCGAAACATTAATAATAGTAATTTCTGTAAAAAATAATAGAAACAAAACTTAATTTTTATATTGTGAAAAAAGAGAGCACATTTTTATTTATTTTTGTGTTTACCACGAAATTATCATATAACATAAGAGAAGCATGTACTTTCATACACAAAGCAAAGGTTAACATACATACTTGTGCTTTCATAAGTACGTTTGAACTCAGCAAACGATGCCAACTAAGTTAATGCTTAATCAGCTATTATAAAATATTTAAATGCATGTTTATTATGATTATTTGTATAATTTATTTAAGAACGAGACATATGATCAAATTATTCATATATGTAGTTTCCTTAATTATTTAATTAGACATTAAGAAGGTAAGTATCGACATTCTTAGCCCAGGTAGTTAAAAACTCGCCGTACTTGACAGGATCAGGGACATCATCATTTTGCTTTTCAAATTCCATAGTCCATTTCACCAAACTTCCCTCCCCCATCGGCATCACGTTGAGGATGGAGTTCCAGCTTTTGAAAGCTTTCATGATTTCACCTTCCACCAATTTGTAAACAATAGTCCTGTCTTTATCATTCACCTTTTCCATCATTTCCTTACAAGTCTCAAGCTTACCTGTAAGAGTGATTAACATTAGCATTAATTAAAAATATACATTAATACTCACTCAATTATGGTTTTTTTTAATTGCTCAATTATGAAAAGGTACAAAAATGTCACTCGAGTATTTAATTGTCTTTCTTGGTCACCTAATTATCTTAGATTTTTGGATGTTTCCATCTTTACGTTATCTGGCTGGTGATAAAAAAAAAAATTGAATAGTTAAATGATCATTTTGTAACTTTTCATAGTTACGTGACAAAAAAAGAAAAAAACCCATAATTGTATGACTATTTTGTAACATTTTATAGTTGCGTGACCTAAAAAGAAAAAAAAACACTTATAATAGGGTAACTTCTACTATAGCTTACCTTAAAAAAAAGTGAAAGTACTTGCCAGATCCTCTATTATAATGGTTGGTTCAAATTGGTTATTCTACTATTAAATGGGTCAATTTTAGAGTTGTACTAGTAAAAAAATCAAGTAAGTATAAATTTTAATAGAGTTAATATTTACTATTTGAAAATTGATTTTCTTTCCTTTGCAATTTAGCTCCAAATAAAAAAACTAATTTGGTTAAACAACTAATGGTATTTTTAAAATATAATATGTTAATTAATCCATATAGCTAACATAACCAACTTGTTTGGTTTGAGCAGTAAGGAATCAAACACCTCTTAAATAAGGTTTCAGGTCCAAGTCTCATGGATAGGGAAAACTGCACTAAGAGAGTTTTGCACCTCATTTAAGGGTCTTACCCAACTCGAATCTGAATTTTAGTTGAGGTTTGAAATGACTATCAGATTCTGAAAAATATCAAAAAATAAAAGAAAAGAAAAGAGAGACTAACATAAATATTTAATAATGAGATGGAAAGGGGTTTTGTTGAAGGTTTTTATAATTGGATCAATAGTCAAATTGTTAAAGTAATCGATTTTTCGGTCCGAACAATTCAATTAAATAAATTATTAAAAAATTATAAAAAATAGAAAAAATATTAAAAATCAATTGAACTGCAGGTCAACCGATCTAAAGCTTACCTCTAGATCGGTACGTCAATTAATTCCTAATCTAATTAGTCCGATCTTGATAACCATAGTTTTACATATTTGTGTTGATAAGCTTACCTGCGGCAACAAAATACCATTGTCTAACCGAACCCTCGGAATCCCAACCACTACCCTCAACAAGTTTTACATCTCTAACGACTTGATTGGCCATTTTTGGCATAAGCTGGGCTTTGGTCTTGTAGGCATCAAAGAACTTATCAGCTGAGGACTTGATCTCGAGTTGGCACTCCATCCTCTTAATTTGAGCCATGCTTAACTTCTAGGGAAACTAAGAAACTCACTAACTTAAATCAAACTTGGGGTTGATGGCGATGACTGTTGTGCATAGAGGGACTGCCTTATATAGAGGACTGGTTTGCCTCTACCAAGTGATAAAACAACCAAATTTGGATATTAAAATAAGTAAAATAAAGTCAGGGTTTGATGCTCCTGCATCAACAACTGATATGATGATGATGATGATTCGATGAACATTGGAGAACAATGGCATGGCCTTAGCTTTTTATCCTTTTATTATTCCTTTCAGCTTTTCCCAAAGGAACTTCAATATTTGTTTTCTTTTAATTCTAGTGTATACTGAGAGAGTGGAAACCATGAGATTCTTATTCGGATTAGAGATGTTTATGAGTCAGATCAAATTGTCTATGAAATGCGATTTAAAAAAAAAATTATTAACATTTTTCACATCAAATTATACGTTAATCATTGTGCCATAAGTTAACGATCCGTTAAAAGCTTCGAAAAAATTTATATTTTAGAGGCACGATTAATTGTTAACTTTCTATTAAAAGCTTCAAATTTGAAAGAAACATTGATATAGGAAATGAGTGGATGACTAAACCATAGGGAAACTTATTCCAACATGGTGATATAAAGATCTAATTCGATCATTCTTTCAAGCTTAAAGGTTTATTTGATATTTAGGAGAGCTAAGATAAAAACAGTAAGTTTTAAAACAAATGGACAAAATTTCTCAAAAACAAAAAGACGAAAAGATTAGGTTGATTTAAAATAGAGTCCAGCTTGGACTTTAACATTTAAAATCGTCTCACATTTCAAATTTAGTGTTTATTTTTATTTATTTGTTTATGTTTTATCACAAAATTATCATATTACAAAAAAAAAAAAAACATGTGCTTTCATTCACGAAGCAAAGGTACTTGCATTAATTATCATCATAAACATTAACAATAAGACACATGCACAAAGCATGTGATTTCATAAACGCATTTGAACTCACGACCTATTTATTATTGCGATTACAACAATGCTAACTAAACTAAAGCTTAATCAACTACTATAAAATATTTAATTGCTTTTTTTATTATGATAATTCATTCATATAATTTATTTTAATTTTTATTTAAGAACGAGACATGTCGAAACCTTTTTTTTTTAAAATCGACTTATATTTTGAAAACGAAAATGAGAGTCGCCACCAATCCTTTTTATGAGGTGTGATCGGATCACCTCGTGATTTGACCATTTTAATAATAGGTTTAATTTACTAAAACAATGATTTTTGGTCTATAAAATCTAGGAAATGGGTTCGGGAGTCGGTTACACACGAGGAAGGATTAGCACTCTCGTGACGCCCAAAATTGGTACCTAGTTGATTAATTGATATCTTAGTGCTGAAAATTGAAAATTTGAAGAGAATTTAAACCCGATTCCACCTTGCATAATGATATTTTTAATTAAAATCACTTAAGTAAATTAAAACAGGTGTAAAAGGCCTTCTTATCTCGAGGTAAATAAAAGGGTAACATCCCGTAAGTTAGGACACGACATCTCGAATCCTCAAAAACAAGCTTGCTCATTATTCGATTATTTAATTAAATCTCATGTATTTTAATTTTAAAAGGGATGTTCAGTTATCTAGGTTCAAAGAGAAAGTCGAACCCCGTAAATTAGGGTACGACTTCTCGAATCTCCAAATGCGGAACATTGCTTTAATTTTAAAAATTTCTCTTTTTTTTTTAAGTAATAACAAATGTAATATTTAAAAATATGTGTATTTATCTTATGTGGGTAGAATATACAAATGGATAAATGTTTAAACCTAATGTTTGATATAGTGATAATGGAATAATTTAAAATGGCTATGTGGGTAGAAAGGTAAATAATAAGTAAATAAAGGAGTACTATAAGAATAACATAATTATAATAATATTAATATTAATAATCACATCATAATAATAAAAAATAAAATGAAAGATGCTTAATAACGAATGCAAATATAAATAATATGAGAATATGTAAAAATATAAATAAATAATGAGCAAAAATGTACAAATATGAATAATGAGCGAAAATGTACAAATATGAACAACATAAATTTTAAAATAAAAGTAAGGCAATAATAAATAAATAAGTAAATAATAGTAAAAATGCATGAAAGGTTGAAACTACAATAATAAATAAGTAAATAATAATAAAATAATTTCATGAAAGGCCAAGATTAAATAAATAAGGGATTGAATCAAAATTTAAATAAAATTGCAACTATAAGTCATAATAAAATAAATAATAAAATAAAATAAAGGAACAAGGTGAAATGCGCAAAAAGGAGGAGGGACTAACTAGGAAAATATCCCAAACCCTACTAAACGTACCGCTCCTTTGACAAATCGAGGGACTAAATTGAAAATGGAATAAAATTAAGTGGTACAATCTAAAAGGAAAAAAAACGAAATTAGGACCAGATTGAAAAATGATCCAAAAGCGGAAGGGCCAGGGTCATAAATAAACAATTACCTCGGAAACACGCAGATCCTAGGATAGATTGGGTCGGGTCTTCAGGGCGGCTTCAAAATGACACCGTTTTGGGTGTTTATTTCCCATAAATGGCCCAAGGACCAAAATAAAAATAAAATAGAATTAAGTGGTCAAATCAAAAAGATAAAAAGAATAAAATAAGACCTAATTGAAACCAACAGCAAAAGCGGAAGGACCCATGGAACAATTAGCCCTCATGTAAAAAACACACGGATCCTGCATGGCTCGGGTCGGGTTAGCAATTGGGTCGTGTTAAAACGACGTCATTTTGGCGTCTGAGAGATAAGCCCAAAACGACGCCATTTTAATGGGATATAAAAGTAAAAAAATAGTTTTAAAAATAATTTTGTATCTGTTTTTTTTTAAAATACTTAGAAACTTTTTTTTCTCTCTCAGTTTTCTAGAGTCCGACCACTAGCGTTGGCGAATTCCCACGACGGCCATCGGTCGCCAGTGAAGGGCTTTGCCGTACCCAGTGGTTGAAAAACCCAAAAGACCCGCATCTTGGGCATTTCAACCCTAGAGACCAGATCTGGGTCAGGGTTTCCAAAAACCCGCCAAAAATAACGAAAAAATGGGAAGAACCTTTCAGGTTCTAGGTCACCTTTCATCGGAGGTAACGACCTCGGCCGTTCACAGTGGCTGAATGCGAACCGTCAGGTTCGTTTTTTAACTTTTTCCTTTTTATTTTATGTTTTTATATAAAAAGAAAATAAATAAAAGAAAAATCACCTTTTGAAATTTTGTGTTAAATTTTTTGATTGCTTTGTCTATATTTCTCTCTCTTTTTTTTAAAAAGGTCATTTACAATCTATTTTCAGGCTTTTTTATAGCCGAATTTCAATATTATTTTTTTCTATTTTTTTACTATTCTCGCTACTATTTGTCTCTGTTGTGTGTTTGGTTTCTGTCCTTGCAGGTGGTGGTTGACGGTGGCAGAGGCTAGGGTGCGGCGCTGACGTGTGGTGCGGCGCTAGCTAGGTATTAGGGTTTTTGTTTGGAAAAGTTCTTTTGGGCCACTGATAGTTTGGGCCCGGACAGAATTGGGTTAGGGTTTGTAATTTGGGTAGTGGGTTTTAAACTTGGGCATGACATTTGTAAATGGACTGTTTTTTTATTTTTTATTTGGTTTGGTTTTGTTTGTTTAGGCCCAGATAGAATTGGGCCCTTACAGCTACCCCTTTTTTCTTATTGTTGTGTAACGGGAATGGAGCAAAGACTTTAAAAAAGGGCCAATTTTGTCTGGTCTTGCCGAATCTCGACTTCTTTGGTGCTTCTCATTTTCAAGTAGCTTCATTCTAACCCACTACAACTTTAGAGGTATAGGATTTGTTGCTTCAATCTACTCCACTGTAACTTCAGGGAGATTAGACTTGTAGCTTTAATCTGCTCCACTGCAACTTTAGGGAGATGAGACTCGTATTTTCAATCTATTCCACTGCAACTTTAGGGAGATGAGATTTGTAACTTCAATCCGCTCCACTGCAACTTCAGGGAGATAAGTTTTGTAACTTCAATCTACTCCACTAGAGCTTCAGGGAGATAAGATTTAATATTTTTAATCTGCTCTATTGCAACTTTAGGGGGATAAGGTTTGTAGCTTTAATTTTCTCTACTGTAACTTTAGAGAGATAAGATTTGCTATCTTCAATCTGCTCCACTGCAACTTTAGGAAGACAAGATTTTTGGCTTTAATCTACTCCACTGCAACTTTCATGGAGATAAAATTCACCACGATAACTTCAATCCGTCCCACTGCAACTTTAGGGGTATAGGATATGTGGTTTTACTGATCTGCTACACCGATCTCTCAGGAACAAGACCTGTAGAATTTATTTCACGGGCCTATATTTATGCCAAGCGATTAGGATGTTGTGATCAGAATGAATCAAATACTCCTAACTGGATGTGTATAAATGATATTTGCATGAATGCAAAATCTCATTTTTTTAAGAATGATCCCCTTTTAATGGTTAGGTTGAAATTGCTCATTGTTCATCAAGGTTCTATCACTGACGCATTACCTTGCCTTCTTGTTCAGCTAGTATCTTTGACAGAAAACCCAAAGAAATAATCACAATTTAAACTATTCGTTCCAAAACATTTCCAACTCTTAGATTTGGTTAGTTCTGAATAGTGGTCCTGTTTCAGGTCCTTGTACTATTTAGAAAACCTTTTAGAGCAATATGTAGAAATCCTTTTACTTGAATATTATTTGTCCATTAATCATTATTTCAATGAAAAGTGTTTGAAAAAGATCGTAACAATAGACAAGATTGAAATTTATTGGGAGCAGAGCTTGAAATGAATAGATTAATCAAAAATAGCAAACGTTGCTAAAATAAAAAAATGAGTAAGATAAAAATAGGTGGCCCAAATATCGCAGCATGAGCTTCTCTGCACAAAACTTCTTGAGGACCATTTTGAGCTTGATATGTGTCTAGGAGATCTAGAGTACTTTATTGATGCCCCAAGATGTAAATTTTCTCCTTATTGTTATTTCTGAGAGGAAAAGACTACCACATGCCCCATATTTGATCAAAATTTGAGTTGCCATTTCCTGGGTTTTCAACTCAAAACCCTTTTGGTCTCAAGACACCCTTTTGTGAGTTTTTGCCTTGACATCTTTCTTTTTTTTAGGTGAAATATTTCTTAATTGAGTTTGAATTCACAGGATTAGGCAGGTTCTTGTCATCCATCTCGGTCAAAATTCGAGTTCCCCTAGAAAAGGCTTTCTTTACCACATAAGGTCCTTCCCAGTTTGACATCCACTTTCCTCTGAAGTCTTTTTGTATAGGAAAGAATTTTTTCAATACCAGGTCCCCCTCATGGAATTCTCTAGGGCGAACCTTTTTTTCATAAGGTTGCATCATTCATTTTTGGTACATCTGACCTTGACGGATAGTTTTCAGCCTCTTCTCTTCAATCAAGTTCAGCTGATCACATCAAGATTGGATCTATCCTGCTTCATCTAACTTCAACTCTGACAAAACTCGAAGAGCGAATCTTGACTTCAATGGGCAAAACCGCCTCTATTCTATAAACCAATAAGAAAGGCGTTGCCCCGGTGGAGGTCCTGACAGATGTTCAATAAGTATAAAGGGCAAATGGTAACTTCTCATGCCAATCTTTATAAGTCTCAGTCATTTTCCCCATAGTCTTATTAATGTTCTTATTAGCCGCCTCCACTGCACCATTCATTTTTGGACGATATGGTGACAAGTTGTGGTGTTTGATCTTGAATTAACTACAGACCTCCGTTATCGTGCTATTGTTCAAGTTTAATGTATTGTCAGATATGATATTTTCTGGCATCCTATACCAACATATGATCTCTTTCTTCAAGAATTTGCTCACTGCCGACTTCGTGACATTGACGTAAGAAGTGGCCTCTACCCACTTGGTGAAATAATCAATAACTATGAAGATGAATTGATGCCCATTAGAAGCTTTTGGCGAGATCGACCTAATGTCACCCATGCCCTACATAGAGAAAGACCATGGAGAAGTCATAACATGAAGAGGTGAAGGAGGTACATGAATTTTGTCTCCATAAATTTGACACTTATGACATCTTTTGGAATAATTGATACAACCCCATTCCATAGTGGACCAATAATATCAGAATCTCATGATTTGCCTGGCCATTGTAAAACCATTAGCATGCATTCTACAAATGCCCTCATAGACTTCTGCCAAAATCTTTTTGGCCTCAACGAAGTCCACACATCTTAGTAGCACTTGATCTTTTCTTCTTTTATACAGGATCTCCCCATCTAAGACATAGTCACTGGCTAGTCTTCTTAGCATCCTTTTATCATTCTCGATTGTCTACTCCGGGTATTCACGGTTCTTTACATATTATAGTATATCATGGTACTAAGGATGATCATCCTTTTCTTGTTCCTTGATGTTGTAACAATGAGCCGGAGCCTCATAAATACTCATCTAGATCGATTTTACATCCTCTTGTTTGTTCATTTTGACCATGAAAGCTGAAGTAGCTAGGGCATCAACCATCTGATTTTCATCTCGCGAAAGGTAGCAGAAGGTGATGTCATCAAACTTTTTAATTAACTGCAAGACTAGCCTTCTATACTCAATCAACTTGGGATCTCTTGTCTCCTATTCACCTTTGAGTTGATAGATTACTAGTGCAGAATCCCCATATACCGCCAGTACCTTAATCTTGCGTTCTATGGCTTCACGGATACCCATTATGCATGCTTCGTATTCTTCCATATTGTTTGTGCAATCAAAATCCAATTTACTAGTAAAGGGATAATGATCTCTATTTTGGGATACCAAGACTGCCCGGATTTCGTTACCCATAGCGTTTGAAGCTCCTTCAAAATTTAGTTTCCAAGAATGTCCTTCTTGAGCATCTTCTTCAGTGGTTGCAACATACATCAGATTTTCAATAGGGAAATCGAAGTTGAAAGGCTCATAATCTTCCAAAGCTCTACTGGTTAGAAAATCTGCTATTGCACTCCCTTTTACTACTTTCTGGTTCACACAGATTGTATCAAATCCGAAAAGCAGAATTTACCATTGGACCATTCTTCCATTCAGAGCAGTCTATTCCATCATGTACTTTAGAGGGTCCATTTATGAGATTAGCCAAGTTGTGTGGTACATCATATACTGTCTTAGTCTCCGGGTTCTCCAGATCAAGGTGCAACACAACTTCTCAATTAGCGAATATCTTATCTTACATTCAGTGAATTTCTTACTAAGGTAGTATATTGCTCTTTCTTTCCTTCTTGACTCATCGTGTTGGCCAAGCACGCATCTTATAGAATTTCCAAATACTGCCAAGTACAATATCAACAGCTTATCTGGGCTAGGTGGCATCAACATTGGGGCATTGAACATGTAATGTTTAACCTTATCGAAAGTTTTCTGGCACTCCTCATCCCATACACCTGGATTGTGTTTCTTATGGAGACGAAATATGGGGTCGCATTTGTGATGTAATTTAGTCTTCCTAGGAAACCTCAGACTTCTTTTTGAGTGCGCGACGGAGGCAACTCCTGTATAGCTTTGACTTTATCCGGATCAATTTTGATCCCCTTTTCGTCGACTACGAATCCTAGTAATTTTTCTGACCTAGCTCCGAAGGTACATTTTGCTAGATTGAGCTTTAGCTGGAATTTTCTCAACCTCAAGAACAGTTTCCTCAAGACTTGTATATGCTCTTTTTCTGTTCAGGATTTCGCAATCATATCGGTGACATAAACTTTTATTTCTTTGTGTATCATATCATGAAACAAAGTTAACATGGATCTTTGATACGTTACTCCCGTATTTTTCAATCTAAAACCATCACTTTATAGCAAAATATTCCCCACACGGTTACAAATGTGGTTTTTTCCTCATCTTCAGGATGCATATTAATCTGGTTGTATCCGGAGAAGCCATCCATGAAGGAGAATAGTGAATAATCTGCCTTGTTGTCCACTAAGGTGTTGATGGGAGGCAATGGGAAATTGTCCTTTGGGCTGGCTTTGTTTAAATCCCTGTAGTCTACACACATTCGTACTTTCCATCTTTCTTATGGACATGGACTATATTGGCTACCCACTCCGAGTATTTAACCACATATAGGAAACCAACGTCAAATTTCTTCTTGACCCATTATTTTATTTTTAGCAAGACATTGGGCCTCATCCTTCGGAGTTTTTGTTGAACTGACTTGCACTCTTCCTTTATGGGGAGTCGGTGCACCACAATATCAGTACTTAGACTAGACATATTTTGATATGAATATGCGAAGACATCTTTGAATTCTTGGAGTAACTCAACGAGGTCTCTCTTTGTCTTTATGGTGATGCAAGCTCCGATCTTCACCTCTTTCTTTTCTTGTTCGTATCCTAAGCTCACGATTTCTACTAACTCTCTGTGAGGTAGAATCTATTTTTCCTCTTGTTCTACCATCCTTAACAAATCAAGAGATAGGTTACAATCTTGATCATCTTCAAAGTCCTGAGGTTCTTTTAGACATATATCTTGCTCAAAAGGAGATTCTGAGTCAGTAGCAGCGTCGCTCATATCATTGATATCTGGAGACCTGTTATAAGAACGAAGGAAGTCCCAAAGAAAAAATGAATCTAAGAATAATTATCTGTGTGGTATGAGTATGAATGAAATGAAAAGAATAAAAGAATATATGCCGAAATGAGACACAAAGATGCATTTTATTGAAATAAAAATAATGGATATATGCCTTTTTCACAAAATAGTTCTTATTACTCTGAGGCTTAAAGCAAGAAGTGTGTTTTGAACATTACTCTAAATTAGTTCCAAAAATTATAGGGATCTCTTCCGCAGTCCAATTGTTTATAACACTTCCTAGGATAGAAGGAAGAATGTTTGACAAGTTTTCCCCAATTCCTTCTTCGGATATAGCATTGATGCTCAAGTTTCCCAACGTTCCTTCTAAGCTTTCTTTTTCTGCCATTCTTCGTTTAGGATAAATGATTTCTCCTGACATAAACGTTTTGGATATATGGGGAAAGGTGATTGGTTCCCACTTGACTTCTTTACCACTCAGTCACGCTCTTTTCTTTTTTACTTTTTCTCTAGCTCCCTTTTCTTTTGCCTGGTATTTGGCTTGTATCCTAAACCAAAGTGGTCTCATTTGTCCATAAGCATTGGTGCCTTGACTTTCCATTGTAAATATTTTTTGAGTCCTTTTCCAGGTAAGGCTCCTTTTCCAACAGTCAACTGCAGGCCCATCCTCGTGGTTTTTGATATTATTGGTACAGGGATCTTGTTTCCTTCGACAATGAAAGTTGCATTAACAAATTCCAGTGATTGAAAGGAACATTCTATTGCCTCTTTATCCGCTCCTATGTATGGTGCGTCACTAGTTACAGATGCAATGATATCCTCTTCAGCGTTTATTATCACCAGTCGACCTCCGTTACCAACTTCAATTTTTGGTGTAGTGACGACGGCACTGCCTAGCTGAGTGAATCCAATGTCTACCCAACAAGAAATTATAAGAGGGCTTGATATCCATCACTAAAAAGTCTACCTCATATGTGTTTGAGCCAATTAAAAGAGGTATTTCAATGCTTCCCATTACCCTCCTTTTTGTACCATTGAATGCTCTTACTATGTTTTGGCATGTCTTCATATGAGAGCTGTCCACTAGAGATCTATTTAGTTTGGATAGAGGAAAGATGTTTAGCGCAGATCCATTGTCGATTAACACCCCTGGCAACGTATATCCTTTGCAGCGGGTAGTGATATGTAGGGCTTTCGTGGATCCCATGCCCCTTTGGGGTATTTCATCATCATTCAGAAAGATGAAATTGTTTGCATTTATATTTTTAACCAGGTGGTCTAGCTTGTTCACAAAGATATCGTCAGCTACATAAGTTTCATTCAGCACTTTCATCAATGTGCTACGATGTGTCTCTAAGCTCAAGAGCAAGGCTACTACTGATATACGCGTTGGTTGTTTGTGTAGCTATTCTACAACACTAAACTCGCTATGCTTTAATAATTTTAGGAATTCCTTAGCCTGATTCGCAGTTAATGGCTTGTTAACTGGTAATTCAAGCTTATCCGTCTTTTCTTTCGTGTGTTCAATTGCCAAGGTTTTTCTTTTAGTGGGCTCGGTTCTTGCACTTGTAGGATCATAGTGCCTCCCACTGCATGTGTAGAAATTGATATATTGGCCCTCCTCTAAAGTGCCAATTGAGTTCTCTTCTTTTGGGATCATTACGTTGCAGTCATAATTCCATGAAACTCTTTTGCTATCTTTATAGGGAAAAGCCACGGGTTTTTGAATTATGACTCTTGGCGCAGCTTATATTCCTGCTTCATTATTTCTCGGCCGTGAAATAATCACCACTGGGTTGTTGACCTTGTGGACCTTCTCCGTTGATCCTTCCTTTGAGGCGCAGATGTCTCCTCCTTCCGAGCCTTTGACATCTTCAAAGATTTCCAACTCCTTGTTATCCATCAGACTTTGCACCAAAGCTCTGAATTCAGTACGCTCCTGGATCTCATGACCTTCTTCAACGTGGAACTCACAGTAGCTCCTCATCCCTTTAGATACCTCCTTCGAATCTTGAACGACTAATATTACGTCTATCATATTTTGCCAAACCCATTTTAGTGGGGTTTTGATTTCCACAACATCAGTTTTGGTCCTCTTTCCTCCACTCTCAACTATCGCGTTTACCCCTTGATCTGAATGACTGGTTAACGGATTTCCTGCCAGGTTAGGTCCTAAGGGATCATCAAACCTTATGATCTCTATTTTAATGAACCTTTCAATAAGCTTTTTAAATACAGTGCAGTTCTCAATTGAGTGTCCTGTTATTCTTGTGTGGTACTCGTATTGAGCATTCGCTACATACCATTTTGGGAACGGAGGCTGCATGGGTTTCAAGTAAAACGGAAATACCACATGCGCATCTAATAAATTCTGTGTTAGAGTATGCCCAAAGATCAATCATGAGATGGTTGTAATAACATACTTGATTTATCATGTTTATTAGTATAAGGCGTTACCATTATTATTTCAGTTTCTTTTCTGTGTGTATAAATAAACTGTTTTATAATAATGTCCTGAGAATAATATGATTATTCTTAAAAGATCCTTAGTCAAGTATTATTGTTGGATAGGACAACGATAATGCATTAAGACTAACATGCAGTTGATTGATCATAAAGAGTTGTCATTGATATGGAATGTCAGTATCGATGCATGAATATGTGTGTTAGAGAACAACATATTGGACTGACCCATTATGAATATGTTTCTTGGATTATTATGTAATTGTCACGACATTACTCATAGTGATAAATATGTATATGATCCTCAGACTTGAGATCATCATAATCCCAACATCGTGAGTAGTATATTTTGATACGATCAAACGTGCACAATCAGAATCGGTTGTTCTATAAAGGCTGATGTTGGATATACCACAATCGATGTAGAGGGATATGGTTGATCGATATAGAATAAGTCCCTCTTACATAATGGGAGTAATATCTTAGGCCACTTGATTAAGTGAGACTAGAAATGCATGGCCATGCTCAAATAAGTTGATATGAGATGTCATACTTATTTGTATATCGTAGTCTGCTTAAGATATCAAGGAACACGGAATGAACTATGCAAGTGTGACTATTCCATGACTTGTGTCCAATTCAGAGATAAAGGACTTAAGGATTATTGCATAAAAGGTTAATCATAAAAAGGTTATGTCGAATCATGATCTCTTGTGACTTAGGTAGAATGATGCATTGCTAGATGCCACTAATTGTTTGTAACATTGGAATCGTTCTAGTATTACTGCTAATGTTACAGGAACCTATAGGGTCACACCCTATAGTTGAAATGAACGAAATAAACCATAGTTGGCATTGTTTTTAGGTGTCACTTGAATTAAATTAATTATAGAATTAATTTAATTCGGTAATCAAATTTCCAACACATTATGTACAAGGTTGTTGTACGCATAATGAGGACATGAATTTGGTTAGCATATGAATTCAAATAAATATATGGTTTACCGAAATTATATTATAATTAATGTAATTATAATTTTCGGTTAAAAATATTATTATATTTATTTAATTCCTAAAAACCCTAAAATAAAAAGATATATAAGAATCCCATTTTTTTTGTTTGCGTCTAGCAGCCGTCAAAGAAAAATCACTTTCAAAATTGTTTTGGGGATTTCTTCTGTTCGTAGTCAACTGGGTGGATTACGTAGAGGTTTGAGTCTCGATAGATTGCGACTTGGTTCGACTGTAGATCAGACTACACGTTGTTGAGAAGTTGCTGTATACTTTGAATAAACATTAGGTAATTTCGTAACCTTTTTCACCCCGATTCGTTCTTCACACATGGATCCGTGGTTAGGGTCGCTGATTTTTAAATTTTTTCGCTGCGCCGTAGGGGTGCCGGCGATCCAACATTCTGATATAACTCCCTATATTTCATTGGAATAGGTGTAAACTGGAGTTTTTCCATGTTTGGCCTTGAGTTAGATTCTTGCCTTGAGGGGCCCTGATGGTTGGTTGTTACGGTCCTTGGTTGGCCCACAATGATTGATTTTGAATAGCCCTTATTATACACATTTGCGGTGTTCACTTCATTTTCTATTTTTCTCAGGGCTGATCTTTTAGCGTTTTCCTCCGCGTCTATTTTCCCTCTTCTTACTACATTTTCAATCATTTCTCTGGACATTACAATATTTGAGAAGCTCTTGGTAACACTTCCTAACATATGGTTAATGAATAGGGCTTTTAGAGTATTTATGAAAAGCATTATCGTTTCCTTCTCTAGAAAAGGTGGTTGGACTTGTGTTGTCACCTCTCTCCATCTCTGAGCATACTGCCTAAAGCTTTCACTTTATTTATTCTCCATGTTTTGCAGCGTAATTCTATCGAGTGTCATGTCAATCACTTGGCTGTATTGTTTCATGAAAGCTTGTGCCAGGTCTTTCCACAAGTTGATTTTGGCACGGCTTAACTGGTTGTACCACTTGGCGGCCGACCCGATTAAACTATCCTAAAAGCAGTGAATTAACAATTGGTTGTTATTGATGTATCCCGTCATTCTTCGACAGAACATTGTGATATGGTCTTCAGGAGAACTAGTCCCATTATATTTTTCGAATTCTGGAGTTTTGAATTTTGGTGGAAGCACTAGATTAGGGACTAGGCTTAACTCCTTAGCATCAACCCTGCAAAGGTAATAGTATTTTCCATAGCTTTGAATTTCTCTTCCAACCACTTGCATCGATCTTCTAGTTGTTTTGGTAGTTTTACCTTTGCTTTATCCATTTCGGCTATGTCATCTAAATTGAGAACAATTAGATTGGTCGGATTTTCCCCGGGGTTAGAACCTGAACCTGTTGGTAATTCACTGGTACTGAAGTGCCAGCTTGATATTGTTGAGGTCTTATGGTAACGGGTACCCTTCACGGATAGGTATCTGGTTGGGCTTGGACATTTACTGGGTTAAAACCTGGGGGGTATATAGGGTATTCATTATTATCCCTAGAGTTATTTGCAGTACTTTTCCCTTTTTCAGTCCCTCCAGCCAGCAACTGGGTCAACTGGGTTATCATGCTTCGTTGAGACTCTTGTATTTGATCCCTCATGTCTTGTTGTACCTTAGTTAATTATTCTTGCAGCTGGGTTTGCAACTGATCTTGCATGTCCTTCTGAATTTGTTCCAATCCCTCTAACCTTTGATCTGTGGCTTTGGTTTTACTGTGGGTACCGTAACGATATTCGGTTGGAAAATTCTTGTTGGTTTTCAGGGTAACTATCATAAGTTTGATTAATTAAGGTCTTTTTATGAAACTTAATGCATATGAAATGTAATGCTGATGAATGAAAAATGAATCCAAAAAGAGGCATTGGTTCTGATTCAATTCTATTAGAATAACTTGACTAGAAATTGAATCTCTTTACATAAAATGGATACATTTTACATAAACGGCCTTTCCCTAATACTCAAAGCCTGGACTTTCCTAAGAAGCCAAGCTAATTCTTGGCCCCGATCTAATTTTGATTTCTTTTTTAAGCTCAGCATGTCGGCTTGAACCGCTAGGGTTTGCAAATGGTCAGTTACTTCCCGTACTTGGGTCACAGCTTCACCCATGATGTGATATCTATCTCTAATCTAACCTTGAGAGCATTGGAATTACTCTTTCCAGTGTTCATTGTTCGTTTCTAGAAGTTCAACTCAAAGTTCACAATTTTGCAGTACAGTCTCGAGCTCTTAATTAGACTTACTTTCAATTCTTTAACTCTTCAATCTTATTTAGACTTACTTTTAACTCAATTGCGAAGTTGCAACTATGATATTGATGCAGTGGCCTTTCTAGTTCTGCTATTCAGGCTCTTGATCCAACCTTTTCATTTCGAGTTTCTAACAAATCCCTTTTCTACAGCATCTTCTCGAACTTGAGCATTTTGGAATTTCTTTTCCCATTGATCAACTTTAATCTTTTCTTGTTTGATCTCTTGCTGCCATTGCTCCGATGTTTTACCCAAGTTGGCAATCCTTATCGACAAGCGCAGCTTCTTATAATATGTTTTTAGACGGTCTAAGTCTTCGTTAACCTTATTCTTTCCTTTTCTCATTTTCGCGGTTTCTAACTTTTGGACGTTGACGTCTAATCCTAGCTGCATCTTTTCCTTTTCCAATTATTCTATCTTTTTCCCGAGCTCGAAAATCCTCTTTTCAAAGTCTTGCATTATGATTTCCAACTTAGACGGGATTACTTGTAAGTGTTCTTAAATTAGCCGAGTGTTTTCTTGACTTGACATAGGGACATTGTCATTGACTCTTTTACTCCACCACCAATCATACTTGGGAGTCGTCATGGGATTTTCGGGAAATCTTTTCATTCTGTGAGTTTGGTTCCAAGCGTTCGATATTTCATGAACCATCTTATTGTAATTATCACCCTTGTACGCGGACTCACATTGAGCCAACCCTTGAGTTACCGGTATGAACTGCCTCGATCTATACTACCTCAATACAAGTAGAGAGGCGTATCCAATAGCTCACTATATCCCAAGTAGAGGGACCCAGTCGAAGTCTCCACATCGGTACAAAATCTCATCAGGAATCATCCAAGGAGCCCTCCATTCAACGTCTTCGTCTTGGAGACTCTTGAGAATTGCCATCCATTGGTTCTTTGAAGTTTCGTCTCACCTTGGCGTAGCCACGAATTCTTTCAACGGAGAGTAGTTCTCGAAGAATACTCGATAATAGACATTTTTTACCCTTCAAAAGTGGCTATAGAACCATGCTAACAAGAGTTGTGCACACCCGATGAATCTTCATTCACCCGCTCTTCGACATGCATTTAAAGATCTAAAAGTTTTGTCCAAAATTATTGGGACAGGCGTGACCCTTTTGTGAAGCTGGTCGAATAGATCTGAAACCGCATCATATATGTACTCTAACGCTTTGCTAAAAATAACCAACTCGTAAATACTAAAAGCGAAGACATCGACCCTTTTCTTTGTATCCGAATGTGCTAAGATCAAATCCCGCAAACTTTTCCAAGGGATGTATTTTCTATCTCCTTTTTGTTTAATTCGGGCCGCGACCCATTGCTCACTCATTCTCATTATGCTCATTAGTCTCTTCAAGAAAGTTAGGACGTTGGCGGCTCTAGAATAAACTTTGTCGACTTGGATCCTCGAGCAACGGAGCTGAGTTATGTACTCTTCTACGGTGGGCACCAAGTCTACCTTCTCAAAAGTAAAACAACTATAGGTAGGATTCCAATACTAGGTCAAAGCTCGGAATAAGTACTTATCCACTTTGACATCGAGTAGATAAGGCAAATTCCCATAATTACAGTATAATAACTGCTTGGTTTCGTCATCCTATTGGTCCCATATTTCTTTCAATTCTTGGAGATTATTCTAAGTCACACTTATGTGAGTGAAATCCCACAATTCTGACATATATCCCTCCATCAGACTGTCACCCTTCTCTTGTTGTGTCTTCTCGGACCATATCCAGACGGCCTCATTGTTTTCCACTTGATCAAGAAATCCCTTTTCCATAACAAGCTCTCTATTTAGCAACTGAACATGAATCAACACCTTTCTATGATGAAAATGGAATGCAATCACAACCAAAACAAAATGAAACAAGTCAGTACATTTCATACAAATCTAAAATTCAAAGCAAGCAAGGGATAATAAATATAGTATCTATTCGGGTGACCATAGGGGTTTGGTGTGGCTTTACCTAGGGTAAGTTCTTAGGGCTCATTATATGCGGTTCAGTTCTAAAGTAAGGGTACCTGAACCGACAGATTCCTTGATCCTCACCCATTATAGGCTCATACAGACCAAGTTTAGTTCAGGAGAATACATTTCCCTATGGCTATACGGAGATGAAGATCTCACGAAGACATAGGTATAAATGTATCACGAAAGCAATCCACTATCCTATATAGAGGTGAAAACCTCACGAAGGAATAGTTTTTCAGTCTCACTTAAGAAGGAAAAAATAAAATAGTTATGCAAATGCAATATGTGGAAATCACAAAAAAAGAAACTTTCGAACCAATAAAACATATATACTAGATCGCTATACAACCTGAGATATCAAAACATGAAGGATGAAATGTAATAAAGGGATCGTAAATTTAAACCAAATTATCAATTTTCGACAAAAAGACCAAAAAGTAATCAACTCGGGACTTGACTCTCTTATTTTGTCCCTAGTAGAGTTGCCAAGTTGTTGAAACCTTTTTTTTTTGAAATCGACTTATATTTTGAAAACGAAAATGGGAGTCACCACCAATCCTTTTTATAGGGTGCGATCGGATCAACTCGTAATTTGATCATTTGAATATAAGGTTTAATTTACTAAGACAATAATTTTTGGTCTATAAAATCTAGGAAATAGGTTTGGGAGTCGGTTACGCACGAAGAAGGATTAGCACCCTCGTGACACCCAAAATTGGATTGAAAAAGAATCCAAAAACATAAAGGCTAGGGTGTAAATAAACCATTGCCGCAGAAACACGCGGATCCTTGGACGGATCGGGTCGGGTCTTCGGGTCGGCTTTAAAATGACACTATTTTGGATGTCTATTTCCCATAAATGTACCAAGGACCAAAAAAAAATAAAATAGAATTAAGTGGTCAAATCAAAAAAATAAAAAGAATAAAATAGGACCTAATTGAAACCAATAGCAAAAGCAAAAGGACCCATGAAACAATTAGCCCCCATGTAAAAAACGTGCGGATCCTATGCTGTTCTGGTTGGGTCTTGGGTCGGTAATTGGGTCGTGTTAAAATGATGTCATTTTGGCGTTTGAGAGATAAGCAGAAAACTACGCCGTTTTAATGGGCTATAAAAGTAAAAAAAATGTTTGAAAAATCATTTTGTATTTGTTTATTTAAAAAAACTTAGAAACTTCTTTTTCTCTCTTAGTTTTCTAGAGTCCGACCATTGGCATCGGCGAGTTCCCACGACGGTCGTTTAGGGCGTTTCGGGCCCTAGAGACCAGATCTGGGGTCGTAGTTTCCAAAAACCTGCCGAAAATAGTGAAAAAATAGGAAGAACCTTTCGTTTTCCAGGTCACCTTTTATCGGAGGTGATGAGCTCGGCCGTTCACGGTGGCTGAATGCAAACCGTCAGGTACGTTTTTTAACTTTTCCTTTTCCTTTTATGTTTTTATATAAAAAAAGAGAATAAATAAAAGAAGAATCACCTTTTGAATTTGTGTTATATATTTTGATTGCTTCGTCTGTATTTCTCTCTGTTTAAAAAAAAAGTCCTTTACAATCTATTTTCAAGCTTTTTTATATCCAAAATTTAATATTATTATGTTTTATTTTTCTACTGTTCTGCTGCTATTTGTGTCTATTGCGTGTTTGGTTTTTGTCCTTGCAGGTGGTGGTTGACGGTGGCAGAGGCTAGGGTACGGTGTTGACATGGGGTGTGACACCAACTAGGTATTAGGGTTTTTGTTTGGAAAGTTGTTTTGGGCCACTGATATTTTAGATCCTGACAGAATTGGGTTAGGCTTTGTAATTTGGGTAGTGGGTTTTAAACTTGGCCTAACATTTGTAAATGGACTATTTTTTTAATTTTTTATTTGGTTTGGTTTTGTTTATTTGGACACGGACAAAATTGGGCCATTACAAGACATATTATCAAATTATTGATATATGTTGTTTTCTTAATTACTTAATTAGACATTGAGAAGACAAGTATCGGCATTCTTAAACCAACTGATCAAAAACTCGCCGAACTTGATAAAATCAGAGCTGTCACCAAGCTTCCCTCCTCTATTAGCATCACGTTCAGGGTGGACTGAAAAGTTTTGTGAGCATTTATGATTTCACCTTCCATCCCTTTGTTAACGATTGTCCTGTTATTATCTTCCACTTTTTTTTATTTACCTACCTAGAAGAGAGCAACAACTATTATTAGCATTAATTTAAAAAGATGGTAAAACTACCAACTAGGTTTTAGCTCGATTGGCATCGGTATTGTTATCACTATAGGAGGATGTGGGTTCAAGTGCGCTAAAGCACATTTGTCCTCCTATTTTAGGGTCTGGGACTATGGGTAGTTCTAAGCATTTGTATAAAAAAGAAGAAGGTAAAAGGATCAGTCATGCCTTTTTATTATATGGATGAGTTCAAATTAGTCTCTGCAACTGAATAATTTAAGTCCACTTTTGTGAGATCTAATAGAAATGTGTATCTGCTTCAGCGATTAAGTGTTTTGGGTGTGTGTTTGAGGTCTTGGGTTCAAGTCTCACATTTGGAAAATTTTGTTGTTTTTGATCCAAGCCTTATCCCTGTTGGGTGGGCTTTTATAATATTGTTGTAAACTTATCTCAGAATGAGTTTGTTGGTTTAGGTGGTAAGGAGTTAGTGTGTTGGAAGTCTTGTGCTTGAATCCCTTAGTGGGTGTAAGTGTTAATTTTTGCTTCGGTTGACTGAGAGAGTTTGGATGGAATCGAAAGTCTGTTAAATGGGTAGTTATCAGTTAGTTAAGGGTGGATATAATGGGATTTTTAGTTTGAGTTTAATTTATTTTTATTTTTATTTATTTTATTTTTCTCTCCTCAAAATTGTTTCTGTTTTGATGTTCTGTTTTCCTCTTCTTTTTGACTATTGTCAAATTTTTTTGCTCTTCTTTTCTCTTTTTCGATTCGGTAGCCAATTATTCACGTAATTCACTGTGTTTTGATTTTTGGTGCCCAATTTCGGTTTGGTAAGTGTGGTTATTTTTTTTTGGTTGGTGAATTTTTGCTTGATAGGGTTTCGTTAATGTCGTTTAGGAGAAGATCAAAGGGCTCGGGGCTGTCCATCGGTGCCATAGTTGCGCGAAACCACCACTGTTCGTTTGAAGGTAAGGGTTTTGGTTAAACAAGGGATTGTTTGGTTCAATATAGTTTCGGTTTAACATCATTTTATGTGGCTAATTCGGCTTTCTAATGATCAATTTTAGGTTCTAGTGGTCTTGGGAGTGTTTTCGCATCAAAACCATACCAGCTGTGTACCCTAAACACAAAAAATTGAGGTTCAACAAAAGCGAAAAAAGGCACTGTCGGTGCCACACGGGCGTGTGCCTGGCCGTGTACGAGACACGACTGTGCGAATGTTAGAGGTGTGGCCGTGCGCTTGACACGGCTGTGTGATGGTGTGAGTGTGGCCATGTGGGCCACATAGGCTAGGCTAGGTAGGGCATTTGGGCCCAAATGGGTGAGCCACACGGGTGTGTGGGTATTGGGCCAGGCCGTGTGGGCCACACGATCAAGGCTAATCTGGGTGTGTGGGCCCACACGGGCATATGGGCCCAAAATTCTAAAAATTTCCCTAGGGTCGCTCGGGTCAATTCGATCGACTGTGGGCCTACTGTAAGGTCATTAAGGGTTAATCAAACCCTAAATTATGTGATCTGCTATTCTAATAGTCTGATCTGAGTATGACACTGATATATATGTCTGACTGTTCTGTTTGAGTATATATATGTTATCTGTATACGAGCATGTTAAGCATGTTAATTCTGTTAATTCTGTATTCCATATTTGTGTTTGAGGTGGGATTTGCATATGTGAAGGAAGTGATCTGTACGACGACCTTTCGCCTATTATCTGACGGCTTGGCTGCATATTATTCTATTATGTGTCGCATCGACACTATATGGTGTGTAGGGATGGGTGGGTGTATTTAACCCCACATGGTGTGATGGGATGGTCAGAGATGATATGTAGAGGATGGGGGTAAGACTCTGTATATCTATTCTGTACATCTGATTTTGACATCTGTTTCTATTATGGGCTTAGGTCCGAGTCTGTTTCTGACTGTATATGAAATTCTGTATATGTTGCATGACTATCTCAGTTAGGTTACACTCCGAGTTTACGAAAACTCACATCTACTTGTCTGTTCTGTTCAAGTAGTCCACAGGCATAGGTGGGTCGGTACGACAGAGGCTCAGCGGTGACCACTTAATGGAGATTGTTTCCATCATTATAATTATTTAACGGTTTTACTAAAATTTCTAGTTTTCGTGGGAGTTTTGTAAGTTTTGGACTCTCAGGACTTTTTGGACCATTTGGTTTGAATTTTTGGGGTTTGATTACGTTATAATTTCTAAACTGCGATGATTCGACAAAATATCAATTTACGCGAACAAATGTTATTTTTGAAAACATGAGCGTTGTTTTTGTTTTAAACGATTTTCAAACTTCTGCTGCAAAATAATTGATTAACTTTAAAAGAACAACATGTAATGGTTTCAGTAACATATATGTATAAATGAATATGTTTTATAAAACTTGGATGTTTTATCAAATAACTAAACATTGATTTATTGATGTATCATCGGTTTCAAAACCCTTCTTCGTAACACTCCCTGATTCAACTATAACGTCTAGGCCGGGTTTGGGGTGTTATAGTCTCTCTATTATTAAATAGATTAATTTATTCTCTGTATTAATTAAAAGAATAAAGGAAGACTAAATTTTAACGGGGTTCATATCAACTATTTAAAAATGATATGAAAATTAATTTTCTTTCAGTTGCAATTCAACTCTAAACAAAAATACTTAATTTGGATATCTATAAAAGCTTTAAAAATATCAATTTTGTTAAACAATGAAGGCATTTTTAAAAATTTTTTGTTAATTTTGTTTTATTTGATTTTTTACTAGTATAAAGACTAAAGTGATCCATTTAATTGTATATGAATTAATTTAAACCGATCCGAGGGCTTAACAAGAAAAACAAGAAACTAACTTAAACCGAGGTGTTTTGACGATTAATAGAATACAAGTTAAAAATCGTGGTTAACCAAATTGAACCAAATTCTATTTTTATTTAATTAATAATTAATTTAAAATTTTTATGATGTAAAAAGAAATATTTTGTTTTTAAAATAGTGAGATTAAATTGAAATTTTAATATAATTTTAAAAAATTCATATAAGAGTTATTGATTTTTTTATTTAGTTAAAAATTATTATTTTTTAGAAATATTTATGTAAAAGACTTGGAAACTTTATCAAATAATTTTCAAAATCCATAAAACAAGCCTTATTTTTCCAAAATAAGTCCAAAACCCAAAATAAAAAATTAATATGAAAAATTGCAAACTGTACTGAGCCATACCGAATTGAATTATTAAGAACAATTCAAAAAATTCCCTCGAACCGAACCAAACTCACCTTACTGAGACTATAATAGAGGGACATGCCAAATACCTTCACAAAGAAAAAAAAGCTGACTAACATAACCAATTCCTATTGGGTTAAGTGATAAGGAACTCAATACCCTTTAAGTAATATTTTGAGTTTAAGTCTTGAGGATAAATAAAATTGCATTCGAAGAGATTTATCCTTTCTTTAAGGATTTGACGTAACTTGAGTCCAAATTTAATCGAGATTGAATAGTGCTACATAACAACAAAGAGTGTCTCCAAAACGAAAAAAAGAATAACATCAATACATAATTATGTAATGCACCGGCATCAAAATGCCATATTGTGATGGAACATCCCAATCACTACTTGATCAAAATTTTTTCTGAACAATCTTATTATAGGTTCTAATCATATCTAGTCTTTTTGACACAATGTCTAGAACTGTCTATAGCCCCTCCCCAACTCATAAATAGGAGGATAATGCGCTTCAGTGCACTCGAACCCACATCCTCCTGCATTGACAACAATGCTCATGCCAATCAAACTAAAACTCAATCGGTATTACTTGAGCAAACTTGGTGTAACACCCCAAACCCGGCCTAGTCGTTATGGCCAGATCTTGAGATATTACGCTTTTCGTTCGAAAACCCAAACTAAAAGCTATCTTTGGAAATCATGTGATCTGAAAAGATTATTTTTGGTATAATTTTACCGATTGAGCATATTCTGAAACTTTCATTAAATTCATTATTTACAGCGAAAAATCCTTAGCTTGTTAAAATTTGAAAACAAAACATTTATTTTAATTAAAAAATTCGTGCAGAAACCATTAACTAAATAACAAAAACCCACCACAAAAACCCGGAAGCGAAATTAATCCAAAATTAGTCCAAAACCAAAAGTCCAGAATATTTTAATTATAAATAATTCAAACCATTTTATGTGAGAAAACCAATCCGAGTTCCCAAATGTCACCCATTCCTAATTCTGTTAATTACATGAAATGGTGAAATGAAAAGGGGTAAGCTATAAAGATTAATGTGTAACTTAAATCAAACAGAAACACAGATAACATAATAAATAGATTAAAACATCGCA
Organism: Gossypium raimondii; assembly: GCF_025698545.1. Taxonomy (NCBI): domain Eukaryota; kingdom Viridiplantae; phylum Streptophyta; class Magnoliopsida; order Malvales; family Malvaceae; genus Gossypium; species Gossypium raimondii. The sequence continues at coordinate 4,592,249 of NC_068568.1, forward strand.
GAGAATTTCATCAAATTCAAATGGGAAAAATGGTGCATTCATGGTTATGTAAATGCAAAATTTTTGGAAAACATAATGCAGATTTTTTAGAAAACTTCCTACCCAACTACATTGCACACCAAATTTAGTTCCCCAGAACTCGTCCATCCAAAAGCACACCAACAGATAATTGTGGATAGTGCCACCAGAGTTGCAGTTAAACTACTAGATAAGATAAATGTGGTCAAGTTACTATATTGCAGTCAAGCTGCTAGAACAAATATGTGGTTAAACCACCAGATAATACAGATCATTAAACTGCCAAAACTTCCTCCTTAAAATATTATCCCATCCCCATGCAATGTGACATGACATGCAAATACAGAATCTGGACAGTAAGCATGTTGATCATGCAATCGTATATTTAACAGAATTGTAACATCCTAAACCCAACCTAGACGTTATGGGCAAATCTGGAAGGTTACATCAATACGTAAAAATTCTACTTTATAGAACGTGTCTCATTACGAAATTAAAAATCAATGTTTATAAGAACTCGTCACAATTGCTCTGCAGGAAAATTTGTAATTTCTTAAAACGTTTATGTGAACTGATTAATTGTTAACTGAAAACCTAGCTTTATGAAAACATAACGCTTAAGTCACTTTCTTTGTAAATCTTGTAATTCATAATAAAACTTTGCAGCGGAAAATTTTGAAGTTAATATTAGAAAACCGTGATTTCGACAAGTGAAAATGTTTAATCTAGCCGATTGAGCATATTGTAGAATTTACATTTTTAACTTTCGTAAAACTCAAGCTGAATTTTTGTAGCGAAAAATCTTAATTTATTTAATTTTGAAGCCTAGTATTGATTGTTGATTAACATATATCATGCATAATAACTTTAACTAAGTAACAAAAACCCAAAACCAAAATTAAGTCCAAGAGATTAATCTAAAAGCCAAAAGTTTTGAAAATCAATTTATTAACCAAAACAAACCATTTTATGTGAAAACCAATCTAAGCTCCTGCACACCATTAGCTGATTACTTGAAAAGATTAATATAGAAGAGTGAGCTAACAAGCTCAGTGCGTAACTAAACCAAAAAAAAATACAAATAACATAAATACCAATCAAACATTGCAGAGATTTTCAACAAAATCGCATGGAAAAGTCGTGCATGCATGATTATATGAATGCAATATTTTCAGAAAACAAAATGTAGATTTTTCAGAAAACTTCCTACCCAACTCCGCTACATACCAATTTAGAGTTCCCCAGGACTCGTCCATCAAACAAACCAATAGATAACTGTGGACAATGCCACCAGAGTTGCAGTTAAATTGCCAGATCAGATAGATGTGGTCAAACCATTATATTAGCTGCCATAACAGATATGTGTGGTCGAGCCACCATAAATGCAGTCAAGTTGCTGGAACAGAAATGTAGTTAAACCACCAGATAGTTCAGATCATTAAACTGCCAGAGCTTCCTCCTTACAATATTATCCTAACCTCATGTAATGTGACATGGCATGCAAATACATGCAGTTGTACAAAAACAGAAATCAAAAGGCATGAAATTCCACGCTTCACAGAACAAATATGTCACAAATTCAATAAACGCAAATAAGATTCGTCATATGTCACATGCATGGTCATCTAGCAAATTCAGAGATATAAAATTTAGCATATTCAAACATCATATGTTCATATACAAACATAGCAAAATGGAAACATGCTAATAGAATTGATAGAACACATATCATACATATATAATTGACATACCTTAAATACATCACATAAAGAAGCGTAGTAACATATATCTTGTTTTCAAATCTTATTTAAGTAGTATGGATCCTACAAAGAGTCTAATTACTAATCACAGATCAATATAGCCCTAGGTGACAACTTTCTAGAAAATGGGCCCACACGGCCCAAAAGGTCTAGCTTGTGCAGCCCACACGGTCATGTGACGTCAACAGAGAACTTTTCGGTATCAGGTCACACACCTGATCGTTTTTTGATGCCAACACAACATCAGTAAGTTGAGAACCTAAAAACAACATCCCAGAAAGTGAAAATCATCAATCAAACACTTAAAACTGAATCACAAATTAAACGCAAACGCCAAACTTAAGCCAAACCAAACGAAATATCCCTTAATCTGGAAACGTTTATCACTTGCCCTTGCAAAATGACAACCTAAAGCAGTGTCTATATTGCTAGAGGATTGTCGAACATCTCACGACCTTTTCTCACGACCTTTTCCTAACAACACATTAAACAATTATATTAGATACCAAAAACCACTTGAAAGGCTACATCCACAACAAACAACTTAATACTCAAACACTCCATCACCCACAAGTTTTCATAATCTTACTTGACAACACAACCTTGCACAACCACACTAGCACAGGTTTTGAAAGTAACAAAAGAAAGAAGTAGAAAAAGAAATTGTGAAGGAGGAAGATGGAGAGAACTTGGGACGTTAAAAAAATGCGGGAGAGAAGAAAGTGAACAAAACGTCAATAACATTAGAATGGGGTGGGGGAGTTTTGGGGAAAAATTTAGGAATTTCAAAAAGAATTTTAAAAACTACCCACTTCTCCCAGTCAATAAATCTAATTAGTTTTCCTTACCAGAATTCTCCATAGAGTTTAAAAAAAATTCCACTTTAAACACACAGAGGATTCAAACACAAAACCTCTGGGTAAGTTGAAGCCTTACCATTAAACCAACATGTTCATTCTTGTCATTAGATGAGTAGAAATGATTTATGAACCATATGTTCAAAGATAGGGGTTAGAAAAAAATAAAAACAAACTTAAAGGGAAAATATTCGAACCCAAAAACCTCTCACACATAAGCACAACACTTAACCACTAAATCAAATTAATTCACTTGACATAATTTCCACAATCTTAACTCAAAAATCAAGACGTGACCACTCTTGATTCCAATAACCCAATTTCTGCTAACCAAATTTTTGGGATGTGACAAGAATTCACTAGGCATAAGATTTCATGCTTTGCAGAACAAAAATATCATATCACTTTAATCAGAATAGCCACAATGTCACATGCCATGAGAATTAGAACAAAACATAACTCTTCAATAAATGCATAAATTTAGCTAATCAAAAACACGCTAACAATGCTCACAATTTTACGTATCAGAACCAAATTTTATAAGGCGACATATCTCCAGAATTTATGCAACCATATCAGAACAACATTTTTCATTTAACAAACATCATACATATCACTTAACAAAACCTATAAAATCACTGACCTCGAAGCGTACTTCAAAACACGACCTTAACTAAATTTTACTGAAAATGGGTCATACGCCTGTGTGGTCCACATAGCCTACTTAACCCAGCTCGTGTGGCTTACATAGCCTGGGACATGGCCGTGTGGCTTACACGGTCTGGCACACAGTCGTATGGCATCGACATTGAATTTTCGACATCGCGTCATTCATTATTTTTTCGAGATTTTTGTTACACACCTTACTATTTTTGGGAAATGACTATATGACACACTTTTAGACCCTAAAAACAACATTTAAAACAGAGTAATTAGAATTGATACACCAAAATCCAATCAATTTACTTGGACCACAAGTGATAAGCATTTGGCTCTAACACCGAAAATCATCCTCTACAAGGTAGTCAAATACTTACCCAAAGATGCAACTGCTCCTAACTCAATTTGTTGACAAAGTGCCCGACTTAAAAACTCCACCTAGAAGTAACACAAAACAACCAGGCCATCTAATTGACTAACCAATCAAAACCACCTACCAACCTTAAAGAAAAATGCCAAAACAAAAACTTAAAACGGAGTACCACAGAACTCACCACAAACGGCCAAAACAGACCCTCAACGAGCAATAACACTGACCAAAACAAAGAGAGGCAGCATAACTTACAATGGCAAGAGGGAGAGAATAGAAAATGGGAAAGTGGGGAGAATGAGAGAGAGTAGGAGAGAGGGACGACAAATTAGAGTGAAGAATTAAGAGGTATTTTTGGGATAATTTCAAAAGAAAGAGTTTTTAAACTAACTACCCATATCTCACTATTTGATATAACTAGATTTTTCCAAAATCCAAATTCAACCTCCCTCTTAAACACTTGGACGACACAGACAAGGATTAGCTAAAAGAATTCTACTTTTACGTCCAACAGGATTCGTACATGAGATCTCTGGGTAAGTTGAAGCCTTACCACTGAACCAACAGATTTATTCTTATCCATAGTTGAACAAAATTAATAGATAAGCTTAATATCCAAAGTCAATAGATGGGATAAAAATAACAAAAATTCAAGGGAAGGAATTTGAACACAGGACCTCTCACACAAAAACACTACATTTAGCCACCAAATCAAATCAATTTACTTGACGTAATTTCACAACACTAAAGTAAAAACGGGGTGTGACCATTCTCTCGGTTCAGTAACTCAATTTCTACTAACTCGAATTTTTAATGTGACACTTGAGTTGGTGATGAATGTTGTGATTAGTGGAATTGCCTTTTTTTTTTTATAAAGTCTAGTTTAGGTCTACCAAGTGATAGAAGAACCAAATTGAGATATTAAAGTAAGGAAATAAACTCAAGAATTGATGCTCCTATGTGGCACTTGAGTTGGTAATGAATGTTGTGATTAGTGGAATTGCCTTTTTTAATTAGAAAGTCTGGTTTAGGTCTACCAAGTGATAGAAGAACCAAATTGAGATATTAAAGTAAGTAAATAAACTCAAGATTTGATGCTCCTGCATGGATGATGATTCCATGGATCATTGAGGAACAGTGCCCTCAACTTTTTCTACTTTTAAGCAATAATGCGGTGGAATCTCACAAAGGTCTGCCCCCAATTACATATCGGCATAGAAATCTCTCTTTTTAGCTTTTTTTTTTTTGGCTTAAATGGTATTATACCCGCTCGAAGTTAAATTTCTTTTAATTAAATCCTTTTAAATTTTTTTTTTCATCTGAACCTCTCTGATATGGCCATTAATAGACGTTACATCTATAAAAATAATTTTTTTAATATAAGTACTCAATGAATATGAATAAGCACATTCATTAGTCAAGATATATTCTAAAATTATAAAAATATAAAAAACATAATATATATGAAAATATTATTAGAAATTAATTAAAATCATAGTATATATAAATAATTTATTATTTTATATATTAAATAAAAACGAACATCTACAACTTATATCATAAAATCAAGATTACCAATTTTTTTTATATATTTTAGCCTCTCATTTTCATTTTGCACAAGTTATATTAGCCAAAACATTTATTTATATAAGCTGACATATAGTTGGAATATCCGTCAAGAGGATTTGAATAAAAATATTAAAATCAAGAAGAATTTAGGCAAAAAATAATCAGTCTATTTAAAATATGAGTTGGGCTCAAATTTTAATTTTCAAAACCTAAGTCAATCTCATTTTCAAGTTTATAATATGCTATTTTCATTTTATTTTATGTAATTTATATCATATGAAAACTAATTATATATATGAATGAGCAGAAATGGGTATACCTTAGCATTTAAAATGAGTATATTTGAATAAAATTTAGGTAAACTATACCATTAATGACTAAATTATGGGTAAATTTTCGCTTTTGTCACTTAATTAAAAATATTATAATTTGGTCACTAATATTTTGAGATTGTTTTTTTTCCCACTTGACTGTTAAGTGACACTTTTTAGTTGGTATAATAACAATTCTAGTCTAGTTTTTATCGTTCTATCATTTTGATCCCGATTATATATAAAATGATGAAAATTTGAAATTCTTTTAAAAATTAGAAAATTCTAAAATTAAAAATTAGATCAAAATTTCAAATATATATAAAGTGAGAGAAAATAAGGAAAATTGTTTTTAAACCCTCCAAATATTCTCTTTGTATTTTTGTATAGAAATATCCAATACCCATAAAAAGAAAAACATTAAATACAATTATTGGTTCTATGTTGACATAGCTTTTCGTTATAAGGAATAAAATTTAGAATAAAATTTGTTTTTATAATTTGGATTTTGAAAATAAATTAAATAAATTCAAATTTTGAATTGAATGTGAAAAAGAATTATGGTATATTTTGCATTTTTTTGGTAAAAAGGATTTATAGTGGATTTTACAAACCTCTAGATATTCTTCAAGGGCGTGTAATGATTTAACTTTTGTTTTGCTTTGTTTTGTTTTTAACTTGTTATTGAATTCCATTGAATGATAATTTTCTTTATTTCCCATACATATTAGTTCTTCAACAACATTTTCAATATTCTATTTTTCTAGAATTTTTATATATAATTTCTATTTTTAAATAATTGTGAGTTTTTTTTATAATTTTAGATAGAATTAGGGTCAAATTGACATAAAATATAAAAGCCAAGGATTAAAATTAGTATCATACCAAGTCAAAAAGTGCCACTTAACAGTTGGGTGACTAAAAAGAACAATTTCAAAAACTTTAGTGACCAATTTGTAACCGTTTTGATTAAGTGACCAAAACGAAAACTTATAATTTAGCGATTAATGGTATAGTTTACCGTAAAATTTACTATTCATATTTTATATCGAGTCGGACTTAAACAACTATATATAATATAGTTATTTTAAGTAGTGATTTCATCATCTTACTTGTAATTTTTTGAATTTATTGATTAAATAAATTTCATAGTTATTTTATTACATATTTGTATGAATGTCCTTAACGGTTTTTGCATGAAAAAAATGGATAAGAAAATATTAGCTCATTGATTACTTAAGGATTTAACTAATATTAAGTTGCATCATATGATAGGATTATGATGGATAAAACAACTTATATCAGTAGTGTCGAAACCATTTTTTATTTTTGGAAAAAAACAAAATTATTTGTCGATGAAAATTTAGAGTCGCCACCAATCTTTTATTAAGGTGTGATTGGATCACCTAAAAACAACTTTGGGTCTACGAGTTTTAGAAAAATGGGTTCGGGAGTCAGTTACGTACAAGGAAGGATTAGCACCCTTGTAACGCCCAAAAATTGGTACCAAGTTGATCAATAAATGTCTTAATGTCGAGAGTTAAAAATGCGATCCTTAATTAAATTAATTATTAAGACGCCCTCATTTTCAAATAGAAAACATCACACCCAATACGTTAGGGCACGATATTTTATTGCTTCAAAATGAGTTTATCCAAAAAAAAAACTCGTATGATAAAACTTAAGAAAATACTTAATTGTTTAAAATTTATGAAGAAAACGCAACCCAATACGTTAGGGCACGATTTCTTAAAATCTCAAACATTCAATATTTCCTTTATTTTTATTATTTTTTTAAAAAAATCTTTATCTCAAGAAATTAACGTGTCACATCCAATACGTTAGGACACAACATATTGAATTCCCGATGACAAGTTTTATTTTATTTGATCAAAGAGTAATTCTCGATTGTTGGATTCAACGAAGAAAGTCGGAACGCAATACATTGGATTATGATGGATAAAACAACTTATATCAGTAGGTAATTTAAATGGTTCGTAGTAATAGGAATCAATATGAGTTATTGATTCATGGGGGTTATTATGTTGTCTTTTAAGTCCAAATTGGGGAGATACTATGCCTTAGGTATCAAAACAACTGACTCCTAGAAAATATAAATATATGTGTGATTGTCTCGATTAACAATATATCAGACATGACCCAAGTAGAATTTATCTCAGATCCCTTCTCTTGAATATTTTTATAAATTTGATTTTTCCTTCATTTGGCTGTTCACATGCATGTTATATTTTATTTTTGTTGGTAAGAATGAGCCTGTTGGTTCAGTGGTAAAGTTTTAGCCTACTCATAAGTCTCAAGTTCGAATCATGTATTGTCAAAAGGATATTAATTTTTGCTTTGTCTCTCCTGTTGCCATCCATGTTTGTCAGAGTTTCAGTCAAACTCTACTGTTAAGCAATCTGATAGGTGGTTAAGTAATTAGATTTAGTGAGATTCGATTCGATTGGATTATTATTATTTAAAATAAATATAGGAAAATATCCCTAAAATCCCTCCCCATTTTTGTTGTCCAACTTCCTTCACTTTCCTCACATTCTTTCATTTGTTTCTATATACTTTGACTGCTAAGGAATTTCTTCTACTTTTTTTTTCTCTTTCTTCCCTTTCTTGTCTCTTCTCCCTCTATTTCCTAAATGGCTTTTGATTGGTTTTTAATGCTGAATTTGGTCATTTTGGTGTTCCGATAGGAGAAGATCACGAGACACACGATGTTCCTTCGGCTTTATGAGTGCGTTGAAACCTCTATCGCTAAGGGTAAGTGTTCGAATTTAGGGGCTGGTTGTGTTAATTTGGTTGTGAGGTTTGAGCACTTAATTTTGAATGAATGTTTTGTCAAGTAAGGGTCAATTCTCATGTTTATTTGCTAACTCGATAAGTTGGTTACTGTATGTAGGATCTGGTCTCATGTTTATTTGCTAACTCGATAAGTTGGTTACTGTATTTAGGATCTGGAATTGTTGTTGTGTTGGCATTTCATTTCAATAAGATGTGTGACTCAAAACTCGATTAATCTGTGATATGCGCGAAATTGAAACCTCTTTGTCGACGTCATAGGGTTGTATGTCTGACTGTGTGCCAAACCGTATGAGACACACTGTCGTGTGAGCCAGTGATCTACAAGCTAAAGATGTGAAAACTTCTGGAGAAAATTGGAGCTGATGGGAATTTCCTCATAGTTGCTGAAGCTGTGGATGCATGCCTTGCTTCTAAATTAGCAATCAACAACTTTTAATTAATGGCTCCATACTGTACAACACCAGTTCTTGATTAACTACTTATTAATCAAGAACTTCAAGCAAGTTGAATAAAAGTCGACCAACTTGTCCTAATAATTGGCTACATTAGTGTGTATTGGTTTGAAAAGGAAGCTTAGAGGCTGTTTGTCTCTCTACCATTGTAGTTAATTATAGTCAATCACAGTTTCATGGCTGAAAAAGCATGGAAGACTTATATCTAGTGTACAAAATTTTCTCTGCTTTAAAATCCTTGAGTAGCAGGCCAATTTTATCCGGCCTAATAAACAAAAAGATAATAATAAAAGTCCATTTACAAAAAAATATGGCCCAATACATTACCCAAATTGCAAGCCCAATAGCACAAAAACCTTAAGGGCCACTATCTTAAAATTTTTTCGGAAACCCTATGGGTTATTCGCACCGTAGCCTTTCACGCTGCTCCTTGCCACGTTAACGGGTACTCCTCCCGAAGACGCCCACGCCTCAAGGTCTGTCGCTCTGCCATCGTTTCACTAAAATGGCTAAAGTCCGACTCCCATCGTCGTCGTTGACCGTCCACGAACGCTTGGAAAGAAAAAGAAAACAAATAAATTATAAGAACAACAAAAACAACAAAAAAGAAAGAAAAAACACGTGTAATCGACTATAAAAGCCAGAGATTTGAGATGTATTATTTACGAAGAAGAAAATACAAAGAACAAAAAAGTTAAAAGAAAAAACGAAGGTGATCCTTTTATTTTTGTTTTTTATTTTGAAAAAGCATAATAAAAAAATGAAATCTATTTTACCTCAGTCGCTTCATCTCCCTTCGTTGTTAGGGGTCTTCTCCGACATCGAAAGCCCCAGAACCCTTTAGGGTTTGGCCTGGGCTTCGACGGAATAGGACGCGAAAGGCGCATCGGCTAGGTGAAAGGGCTGAAAGTTTCATTTTGTTTTTTTTTTGTGAACGGAAGGCTTTGCCTTCAGATCTGGCTGAAAAGGGGGTTGAAAAGGCTCGTTTTTGTGTAACTTCAGCCACCGGAGGTGACAGCCATTGTCGTCGATGACCAGTGGCCATGGCAGGCTTCCGACGGCTCTGTGGCCGGACCTTGGGGCGTGTTTCAGAGAAAAAAATGGGACAAAAGAGTTTATTTTTAAAACACAACTGAAATGATTTTTTTTTGAAATTTTTAACTTATATAGGGCCTCGGTACGATGTCGTTTTGGCCTGGCTTCAGAAGCCCCAAAACAACATTGTTTTGAAGCAAGACCCAATTGCCTAACCCGAACCACCCAAGATCCGCGTGTTTTTTATATGGGAGTCTATTTATTTCCCTAGTCCTTCTGCTTTTTAATTACTTTTCAATCCAGTCCTGTTTTTTTTTAAATTTATACCATGTGATTTTGGATTTTTCATTTTAGTCCCTCTTGGAAAGATGCATTTAGGGGGTTTGGGAATAATTTCCCATTTGATCCCTATTCCTTTTCGCGCGTTCAATTTTGGTCCCTTATTCTGCTTTATTAGTTTATTTATTTATTTTATTACAATTTATGCTCTTAGTTTCATTTAAATTTCAATTCAGTCCTTTACTTATTTAGTTTCAACCTTTTATAAACTATTCATTTATTTATTTATTACTTCTTTACTTTCTTTTTTATATATTTAAAAATTTATATTGTATTTCCTTTTATTTGTGCATTTTTACCCGTAATGTTATTATTATTATTATTATTATTATTATTATTATTATTATTATTATTATTATCGTTCATGTTAATATTATGATGATAACCATGACATGATTATCGCTATTATTATTATTATTATTATTATTATTATTATTATTATTATAAATAGGTGTATTTTTATTATCGTTATAGTTGTTTATTATAATTCACGAGCATAACTTTTTATTTTCTTATTCCGTTTATTTATTTATTTATCATTCTAATATTGTTATTTCATTCTTTTTACCTCTACCATTTTACCTTATTTTGCTAATCACTATGCTATCATGTTAAAATCTATTTATTTGTTTTTACACCATGCCTAAATAAATTAAATATATATCATTTAAAAATTTACCATCGTTTTATCTAACGAATAGAAAATACTTAAAACCGAGGCGATGTTCATTATTTTTGGAATTCGAGGAGTTGTGCTCTTAACTTACGGAGTATGGCATCTTTCTAAAATCGAAGTAATCAAATATCCTATTAAAAATAACAAAAAACAAGATTTAGGTAACGATCAAACGACGATTATTCTGGTTTTTGAGAATTAGAGGCATCGTGTCCTAACTCACGGGGCATGATCCTTCTTTTCGATTAACTCGGAATAAGGCATTTTCTATTAAAGTTAATTTAGTTAAGTAATGTCTTAATACGAAAAGGGGTCGTGTTTTAAATTCTCTTCAAATTTTCAATTCTCGACACTAAGACATCAAGTAATCAACTAGGTACCAATTTTGGGCGTTACGAGGGTGCTAATCCTTCCTCGTGCGTAACCACTCCCGAACCCATTTCTTTGATTTTGTAGACCTAAAATCATTATTTTAGTAAATCAAACCTTTTATTAAAATGATCAAATTATGAGGTGATCCAATCACACCTCATAAAAATGATTTATGGCGACTCCATATTCATTTTTAAAATGAAAAGTCGATTTTTAAAAAAGAGGTTTCGACAGCTTGGCGACTCCACTGGGGATAAAACTAGAGAGTCAAGCTGCAAGTTGATTACTTTTTGGTCAATGCAACTCAATGATATAATCATCCATATATCAATGCAACTCAATGATATAATCATCCATATATCATTATTATCATATATATATATCATGACTAAATTTCTTATATATTTGATCAATTGCTTTTCAACATCGCAATAGTTCCTTCGGTACCAATACGTATTTACCATTCAATTTAACATTTACCGATTATAATCGGGCATATGACCATTATACACAATTCTTTCATACATTTTATTGTCCTCCTCCTCCTCTCCATTCCACATCCTTTATGTATAAAACATGCTTAAATAGCATTATACATAATTTCACTATTCACTTATATTTAAATTCAAAGCTGTTTATTTGAGTCAGAGTCACTAAATCATTTTTATCTAAAGCTACAGAGCTCCAAATTAATATCCGTTAATTTTACCTGAAACTAGACTATCATGTATTCTTACCATAAAATTTTCAGAATTTTTAACTTGGCAAATTAGTACAGTTTATTCTTTAAATTCACCCCTGTTTCACTGCTCAACATCACTGACCTCTCTTCACTAAAGATGAATTATCTCATTGTACAGAATTCAGATGATATTTAAGTTTCTTTTATTTGAAAATAGACTTATTAAGTATTCTAAGCATATAAATTATAACTCATAATTATTTTTGTACAATTTTTAACTATTTTCCAAAGTCAGAACAGGGGATTCTGAAATCAATCCGACCCTGCCTCACTAAAATTCAAATATCTAAAACTGTGTAACTCTTTTGCTTCCTTTGTTTCTTTCATGTAAAAATAGACTCCTTAAGATTATATTTCATATCTTATTCACTCTCTAATTCAATTTCCACCATTTTTGGTGATTTTTCAAAGTCACACTATTGTTACTGTCTAAAACTGTTTTGTTGCACATTTTACTTTTTCATAATTTCATTACTTCTTTTCATCCTACTTAAGGGTCGATTAAATATCGAACCCAATATTCATCACGTAACCTTATTCGATTCACATATATTTTCACTTATCTAATCAACCACCTTATAATCAATGATACGGGGAATCAGCACATAACAACCCCTTTCACAGTCAAGGATACGGTGGAATCAGCACTTAGCAACCACCTTTATATTCAATGATGCGGATTCACATAGTAGCATGCACATAGTACTACACATGTGACCATCACTATCCGATACACGTAGTAGCCTGCACATAGTACTACACACGTGATCGAAGCTATCCGGTACGCATAGTAGCCTGCACATAGTACTACACATACGACCTATCATTCTGGTACATGTAGTAGCCTACACATAGTACTACACACGTGATCGAAGCTATCCGGTACGCATAGTAGCCTGCACATAGCACTACACATGCGACCTATCATTCTGGTACACGTAGTAGCCTACACATAGTACTACACACGTGACCATCACTTTCACTTTCACATAGTGGCCTACACACAGTCCATGCCACATATGTGATCATTTCTGTCACTTCATTCGTATCCCTTTTTATTCCGAATGTTCAATCGGGAAATTTCTCACTTTTCTCTTTTTTTCACTAATCAAAGTCAATTCCTTGTCTTTCTTGACTTATAATAACACATTTAACTTATTTAACACTCACATTATTCAATCCAGTCCAAAAATCACATTTTGGCAAAATTACATTTTTGCCCCTAAAGTTTCACAAAATTACAAATTTTCCCCTAGGCTCGGAAATTAAACTTTATCCCTTATTATTATGTATTATGACATGCTGAACATTTTTCCCTTCTATGGCAACACCAAATTCCCACTCTAACACTTACTTATGAACATTTAGTATTTTTATCGATTTTGTCGTTTTACTCGTTTTCACTCAAAATCGCTTAGAAAAAGTTGCTTAACATAATTTCTAGGTTCATATTATACCATAAAACATCAAAATAAACACATTTCACATATGGGTATTTTTCCAAATATAAACCCTAGGTTAAATTATTGCTAGAATAAGCAAAATCAAGTTACCGTGACTCCAAAAATGTAAAGAACATTAAAAACGGGGCTTAGAATCACTTACTATGGAGCTTGGAAGCTTGAAAACCCTAACAATGGCTCCTCCCCTTGCTGATTTAGTCCCAATGAAGAAGATGAGCCCAATTTGCCTTCTTTTTCCCTTTTAATTCATTTTAATTACTAGATTACCAAATTGCCCCTAACTTAAAAATTTCCTATTTCACTTATCTCATGCCCATTTTTGTCTACCAACTTAACGAATGGTCTAATTACCATATAAGGACCTCCAATTTAAAGTTTCATAACAATTGAACACCTCTAACATGTAGAACTCAACTTTTGCACTTTTTACAATTTAGTCCTTTTGACTAAATTGAGTGCCCAAACGTCGAAATTTTCGAACGAAATTTTCACAAAATCATTCCGTGAAATCGTAGACCATAAAAATATAAGTAAAATAAATTTTTCCTCGTCAGATTTGTGGTCTCGAAACCACTGGTCCGATTAGGCCCAAAATCGGGCTGTTACAACTCTCCCCCATTTAGGGATTTTGTCCCCGAAAATCTTACCAGAAGAAGTTACTTCCAACTCTCATGAGACACTTTCACTAACTTTCCAAAATCACTAATCAATTTAATCTCGTATATCTCTATATCAATAAATATTTCTCTATATCATATTTTCTGAAATATAGATTTTTCGTTTCGACTATTCGTCTTCATACTCGTGAATACACATGCTTAAATACATACAACTCAAATCACATCTAGATAAATCAGTTTACTCTAGTAAAACAATTGAGTTGATTTCAACTATCGAGCATTAACATATCAAAGTACTATTTTCTTCATGCTGAGAATACAGCTTAAACACGCAATCTTTCAACATTTTTTTAGCATGCAAATCACCAGAATCACCACATTTTAGCTCTGGAATTTCATCGTAGCAAAACAATACACTTTCTAAATATGCATGCTAAACAGAACAATAACCGGTCATAAACCAACTAGACCAACAGGACTTCCGCTAACATCATAGTTAGCTAACATTCTCACAACATAAGAACTCTATCAGAACTGAACAATTATACACATATTTCTGAGGATAAAAGAATATATAGAATATCCAGAAAAGATCATCGTGTTCATTTCGATTGTAATCGTCACACACAGGCATCTTTACCACTTAATTGTCATTTCTCTCACTAATTCTGTTATCACGAACCTCACATTATTCCATTCACTAACAATCTGATATTTCTTTTAAAACCGAGTTCATTTATTACACTAGGCTCAACTCTGTTTGCATTACTAGTTATTTGACCACTAAACTTTTTAGTTCACATTTATGAGTTTATTCAACATGATTATCGTAAAAATTTCGTCATAAAACAATATTGATAAGGGGGTGAGGTCGTAAAGCCTCTAACTTACTCTCATAAATACATATATATATATATATAAGACTTAACATTCATCATCAATGTAATACCATCATAACCACTTAGTTCATTCATATATTTTCTCACATATAGGGGTCACACACCCGTGTGTCTACCCGTATGGACAAAAATCGGGCTATTTTTCCAAGCTTTATTTCTCACCCATTTGATCTTTTAACTTCACCACTTGTTCACTTTATAGCCATATCAATAATCATCATTTTCTTGTATTTCAGATAAATACATATAACCATACATAAGCATGCAAATCACTATTTCTTCTTGTCAATCACAATTTCAAATGACAGATTCATGTAAATGAGCTCAATATCATTATCTACTTAATTTTTGTCACTTAAATTCACGTACACATAATTTATTAACATAACCTAACAAACATAGTCTCTGAATGGTGAGATCACATAATTGAGCTCAATTTCAATGTTCAATATGTTTTATCACATAAAATTTGCTTAACACTTACCACAATTTGTCAAATTACAGAACGTCTTACGAAATTGAGTACTTCGTTTTCACATTGCCATAGTCCAACTATGGTCTTACATGTAATCACATATCACATACCGATGCCATAGCCCAGCTATAGTCTTACACGGAATGACATATCACAATGATGCCATATTCCAGATATGGTCTTACACGGAAATTTCATAATCACATTTTCACATGTTGCATGGTCAAACCATGGTATTTTCCGTCAATTCATCATATATCACTGAACGAAAGTACTCATTCCTACGTTCTACTCAATTTGATCTTCCAATTCAATTTTCATACTATTAAAATATTCATGATTCAATAATAAATACACATAACAAAATATCATATTACCTATAATTTAACAATTATACATAAGATTACATCATATGAACGCGTCTGATTTCACTTATTCAAGCAAATATACATAAACACACATTCCATCTATTTAAGTAAAATTCGTTTCCATATTCACTTAATCAAATATGTTGAGCACATAGCATCATATGATCACTAACATAATTGGATGAGTTTATCACAACATAAATTTTCATTTCGTTTTTTTATACATGAACACATACATATCACAAATTTCTATTCTTACCTTTCCAAATTCTAACATAACGTGAGCATATTTCATTTATCTCAATATCATTTTCAGCATTCTCAAAAATAGCTCGGTTGAAAATCATCTCTGTCTTAACAAAACAATTTTGTTAGAGCCCGGAGATATCACACCATCACGAGTAATAACATAGCATGTATAGCTAGACTCACATATGTTACGTTTGGTCTGAGAACTGACTAAACCGTAGCTCTGATACCACTAAATGTAACACCCTTTACCCGTATTCAACTCCGAAATAGGGTATGAGGCATTACCAGAACACTTACACATGTAAACGTATTAAACCGAGTTACAAAATTTCATTCAAATTTAAACTCTTCAAATTTTTAACATGCTTTTATAATTCTTTATAACATATCCTCAAAATATTATATTCATAACAAATAGGGCCTACGAGACCCGATACTTACTCATGTAATTCAAAGCTCCATTTCCATTTTATTCAATTCACAATATTTCGTGTTCACAATTCAAATTAATTTCTCAATCCAATATATATATTTCAATACCACACTCTCATACTATGAAACTTTATTTTCCCATATGAGCTTAAACCATGATCATCACATATCAAAGACAAATGTTCTTGACATTTCCATCACATAAACGGAATTAATCAATGCAACTCAATGATATAATCATCCATATATCATTATTATCATATATATATATATCATGACTAAATTTCTTATATATTTGATCAATTGCTTTTCAACACCGCAATAGTTCCTTCGGTACCAATACGTATTTTCCATTCAATTTAACATTAACCGATTATAATCGGGCATATGACCATTATACACAATTCTTTCATACATTTTATTGTCCTCCTCCTCCTCTCCATTCCACATCCTTTATGTATAAAACATGCTTAAATAGCATTATACATAATTTCACTATTCACTTATATTTAAATTTAAAGCTGTCTATTTGAGTCAGAGTCACTAAATCATTTTTATCTAAAGATACAGAGCTTCAAATTAATATCCGTTAATTTTCCATGAAACTATACTCTCATGTATT
The DNA here is from genome assembly GCF_025698545.1 of Gossypium raimondii. Taxonomy (NCBI): domain Eukaryota; kingdom Viridiplantae; phylum Streptophyta; class Magnoliopsida; order Malvales; family Malvaceae; genus Gossypium; species Gossypium raimondii. The sequence continues at coordinate 4,609,358 of NC_068568.1, forward strand.
CTTACCATAAAATTTTCAGAATTTTTGACTTGGCAAATTAGTACAGTTTATTCTTTAAATTCACCCCTGTTTCACTGCTCAACATCACTGACCTCTCTTCACTAAAGATAAATTATCTCATTGTACAGAATTCAGATGATATTTAAGTTTCTTTTATTTGAAAATAGACTTATTAAGTATTCTAAGCATATAAATTATAATTCATAATTATTTTTGTACAATTTTTAACTATTTTCCAAAGTCAGAACAGGGGATTCTGAAATCAATCCGACCCTGCCTCACTAAAATTCAAATATCTAAAAATGTGTAACTCTAATACTTCCATTGTTTCTTTCAAGTAAAAATAAACTCCTTAATATTTTATTTCATATTTTATTCACTCTCTAATTCAATTTCCACCATTTTTGGTGATTTTTCAAAGTCACACTATTGTTACTGTCTAAAACTATTTTGTTGCACATTTTACTTTTCATAATTTCATTACTTCTTTTCATCCTACTTAAGGGTCGATTAAATATCGAACCCAATATTCATCACGTAACCTTATTCGATTCACATATATTTTCACTTATCTAATTTCCCGATGAACACTTGAATATTAACTGCTATTACGGTGGAATCAAGACTTAGGAACCACCTTATAATCAATGATACGGGAATCAGACATAGCAACCCCTTTCATATCAAGGATACGGTGGAATCAGCACTTAGCAACCACCTTTATATTCAATGATGCGGATTCACATAGTAGCATGCACATAGTACTACACATGTGACCATCACTATCCGATACACGTAGTAGCCTGCACATAGTACTACACACGTGATCGAAGCTATCCGGTACGCATAGTAGCCTGCACATAGTACTACACATACGACCTATCATTCTGGTACATGTAGTAGCCTACACATAGTACTACACACGTGATCGAAGCTATCCGGTACGCATAGTAGCCTGCACATAGTACTACACATGCGACCTATCATTCTGGTACACGTAGTAGCCTACACATAGTACTACACACGTGACCATCACTTTCACTTTCACATAGTGGCCTACACACAGTCCATGCCACATATGTGATCATTTCTGTCACTTCATTCGTATCCCTTTTTATTCCGAATGTTCAATCGGGAAATTTCTCACTTTTTCTCTTTTTTTTTCACTAATCAAAGTCAATTCCTTGTCTTTCTTGACTTATAATAACACATTTAACTTATTTAACACTCACATTATTCAATCCAGTCCAAAAATCACATTTTGGCAAAATTACATTTTTGCCCCTAAAGTTTCACAAAATCACAATTTTGCCCCTAGGCTCGGAAATTAAACTTTATCCCTTATTATTATGTATTATGACATGCTGAACATTTTTCCCTTCTATGGCAACACCAAATTCCCACTCTAACACTTACTTATGAACATTTAGTATTTTTATCGATTTTGTCGTTTTACTCGTTTTCACTCAAAATCGCTTAGCAAAAGTTGCTTAACATAATTTCTAGCTTCATATTCTACCATAAAACATAAAAATGAACACATTTCACATGTTGGTATTTTTCCAAATATAAACCCTAGGTTAAATTATTGCTAGAATAAGCAAAATCAAGTTACCGGGACTCCAAAAACGTAAAGAACATTAAAAACAGGGCTTAGAATCACTTACTATGGAGCTTGGAAGCTTGAAAGCCCTAACAATGGCTCCCCCCTTGCTGATTTCGTCCCAATGAAGAAGATGAGCCCAGTTTGCCATCTTTTTCCCTTTTAATTCATTTTAATTACTAGATTACCAAATTACCCCTAACTTAAAAATTTCCTATTTCACTTATCTCATGCCCATTTTTGTCTACCAACTTAACCAATGGTCTAATTACCATATAAGGACCTCCAATTTAAAGTTTCATAACAATTGAACACCTCTAACATGTAGAACTCAACTTTTGCACTTTTTACAATTTAGTCCTTTTGACTAAATTGAGTGCCCAAACGTCGAAATGTTCGAACGAAATTTTCACAAAATCATTCTGTGAAATCGTAGACCATAAAAATATAAGAAAAATAAATTTTTTCTCGTCGGATTTGTGGTCCCGAAACCACTGTTCCGACTAGGCCCAAAATCGGGCTGTTACACTTGGCTTATGTTTAGAGGAATGTTCAAAACACACTTATTGCTCTAAGCCTGGGAGCAATAGGAATCCTTTTGTGAAAAAGACATATGCCCACTATTTTTAATTCAATAAAATGCATCTTTGCGTCTCATTTTGGCAAATATTCTTTTATATTTTCCATTGCATTCATACTGACACCACACAGATAATTATTCTTAGATTAATTTGTTCTTTGGGTATTCTTTTATTCTTATAATAGGTCTCTAGATATCAATGATACTAGGGACGCTGCTGCTGACTCAAAGTCTCCTTTTGAGTAGGATATGTGTCTAGAGGAACCTCAGGACTTTAAAGATGATAGAGATTGTAATCTATCTCCTGATTTGATACGGATGGTAGAACAAGATGAGAAACGGATCCTACCTCACAAAGAGTCAGTGGAAATTGTGAGCTTAGGAGACAAACAAGAAAAGAAAGAGGTGAAGGTCAGAGCTGGCATCACTGTATAGACAAAGCGATACCTGACTTCACTGTAGAGACAAAGCGATTCCATGATCATAATCAGCATTCCATTTTTGTCTCCCACGAACAATGAGGCTCTCTCCCTTAGAGTTGGGTTTAACCACAAGATGCTTCATCTTATCATACAAGGTCAAAGAATCATAAACCTCATCAATTGTGAGAGACTCGCGGCTATATAAAATCGTGTCTCTAAAGGTTGAATAAGACAGAGGCAACGAACAAAGTAGAATCAACCCTAGATCTTCCTTATTATACTAAACCTCCATGGCCTCCAAGTTTGAGAGAATTTCTTTAAACACTGTTAAGTGTTCATGCAAAGACGCACCTTCCTCCAAATGATAAGAATAAAGATGTTGCTTCATATGCAACTTTCTAGATAGAGTTTTCGACATACATATTTGTTCCAGCCTCTTCCATAATGCAGCAACGGTCTTCTCCTTCATACATCCTGCAAAATTTCATTAAACAAATGCAAATCTAATTAGGTTAATGCCTTTCGATCCTTGCACTTCTTCGTTTCATCTGTTAATGTCGAAGGCATCATATCTATCCCTAGCAGGGCATCCTCCAGATCCATCTGCGCAAGAACTGCTCTTATCTTAATCTGCCACAACGCAAATCTGCTGTTGTGATCCAACAGCGAAATTTCATAGTTCAAAGACACCATTACCGTGACCGAGATGAAGAACTCGAAAGCTCTTATACCAATTTGTAAAATTAGAGCGTCGGTAATGACAATATATCGCGAAGAAAAAAAGATATAAAAATAAAGAACACACAGATTTTTATGTGGAAACCCTATTGGGAAAAAACCACGGGTAGAGGAGAAGAAAATCCACTATGCCAAATTCGAATGATTACAAGAGGAGTTTTGACTACATCTATTTATAGGTTGAAAAAACCTAATTCCAATCAAAGTCAAATATATTATGCTAATAAATTCTAAATATATTATACTAATAAATACTAAATCTTATAGAAAGAATATATATTTTGTTTAACTTGACTTGCAAGTAATCTCTAACAGCCACATTGCTAATGCTATAATTTTTATTGATAAAATATCAACACTCAAAACAAGATTATAGCATTTAGAAACCACAAAAACCCCCTAACACAAAATACACCTAAAGGAAAAACAAAAAAAAAAGGCAACTACAACAGCTCTTAAACTCGTTAGCTCAATTCTACAACTTAAAGGCAGATTAAAGGAAGATCACAAAAAAAATGAAAAATATATGCCATAAAGTCCCCAATTATTTTGTAACCCTATTAAATCTCAAAGTAAAAGAAAATTTCTCTCGTACTTTTATTTAAATATTTTTTATTTATAATTTTTAGACATATTGAACATTAAAACATAAGAGAAGAGAGATTTACCTTCTCCATTGTGATTCATTAGCACCAAATCATCTAGAATTGATGTAGAATCTAAAGATATGGTTTAAAACATACAATTAAAAATTGTTTTTGATATAAACACGAATTAAGAGGGAATTTTGGATGATTTTACTAATAAACTTAAACCTATTTCTTGGTGGTATGCTTGACGGTGTTGGAGATTGAGTAATGGTATATTTTTTGTCAAATTTTGTCAAAATATAGGGACAAACGGTATATTTTGCCTTAAAATTTTAACATCTAAACTAAGGCTTTACCGGGGAGAACGTTTTTCAACTTGGAACAACGAAACCGCACTCAAAATTAATCTTCTGGTCAGTTACACTACACCAACTAATGTCAGGTTTCACACTATGAAACAAAGATTCCCTGGCTTTATATGGAAATCAAATTAAACCTGTTTTGTTTTAGGGTGTGCCACCTAAAATTCTGTGCCTTTTTTAGGGACTAATAAATAGTATTAGCTCACTTACCTTATTTGGATAATTACTAATTAATTAGTTGGATAAGATCAAACTAGGCTGTGGACCTCTTGATGTTTTATATTAACTTTTGAGTTAATTCCATCAACATCCCTAAATTATGACCTTATTCTAAATTGGTCCTCAAATTTCAAATCATTCTAATTACATCTTCAAACTAGCAATGTTATTTTAGTTAGGTCTTTTCGTTGCTAAAATCATTAATTTAATTGTGAAATGATACATAAGATCTTATATGACATAATCTACAATGAAAATTTTAAGAAAAATGAAATATTATTAAAATGGATGTTGTTAAAATCTTGGTTTTGAGGTTTTCAAAGCTTTTACTAATGCTTTATCGTTCACTCTTTTTTCCAGTTTTACTTTATTTTTAGTTCTTACTTTTAAAAGTTATGTTGCCACGTCTTATTTTTTTTTTCTAAAACAAACCTTTTAAATTAAGCTACATAATGTGACATGTAATTTAATGGGTTTAACAACAAAAGGACCGATTGGCATAACTTACATGGTTTATGGATGTAATTAGAATATTTTAATGTTTGGGAACAAATTTAAAATGAGAATCATAGTTTGGGATGTCCGATACAATTAATTCTTAACTTTCTTTTTAAATCAATAATTCAATTTGAAATTCAAAATTATAATTTTAAGCCTCCTTGATATCAATAATTACATTAAGTGTCTACTTTGTAATCAAATCATATTAAATCTCAAATAAAATAAATTTTCTCTCAAACTTTTATTTAAATATGTTTCATTTTTCAATATCAATATTATATTTTGGATCTATAATTTTCTATACATATTGAACATAAAAAACTTAGTAAGAGAGTACATCTATCATTGATGGGAACAAAACACATTAAAGTGATTTTTTTTTGGAAAAATAAGAAATTATTTCATTATTACATCCATACATTGCATTTTATATTAAACACCAAAGTTGTAAAAGAGAAACAACATTATGCTCTTTGTTGATCTTCATACCCATCAAGGCTTAAGCACCAGCAAATGGCTTCCATCTGAAATACATAATAACCAAGTTTCCTTCATCAACAATAGAGGTATGTATTACTTCAAAAAAATACATCGATATATGTATACCGTTGAATATTAATCATTTCTTGTATTGTTTGGTGCGTTTCCTGAAGATGTCTTCGAAAATCCTGAATTAATATCTGCAACCAATTAAGTTGTTCATACCAATAGTATTAAACCATGGCAAATTATTCTCTACTTTCTCTCTTATTAATAATTTCTTCCCTAATTTATAAAGGGTTTATATATACATATATAAATATACATTGATTGGGGAAAAGATTCGAATCTACCCTTTCGATCATACCGTTATAAGACCTCCTTTTGGAGTGAAAAATAGATAATAGTTTAATGTATTTGAAATAATAAATTGACACGTGACAACATACATAAATTTTTTCAACATCATCAAATTTTTGTCGAATTGGATAGGATAATAATTTTTGAAAAATTTTATTATAGTACCAAGAGAAAATACTAGAAAAATGTAAAGGAAAAAATAGAATGAATTTTTTCTTCACCTGTCGATTATTGTCATCAGCATAAGCATCTTCCTCCTCATCACTTTATTGCATGCAAACGAAATTTTAAGAAGAATTTTTCATTATTCAAAGAAACTTAAGGGAATAGAAATGTAAATCCAATTTTTTAATCTAATCTATGGAAAAAGATGAGAGATTTACCTACTCCATTCTGATTCATTAGCACCAAATCGTCTAGAAATTGTGTCAGACCTAAACACACAGATTAGAAACATACAATTACAAACTACCTTTGTTAGAAACAGGAATTAAGAAGGAATTTTGGATGATTTTACTAATAAATTTAAACCTATTTCTAAGGGGTAGGCTTCGTAATGTTGGAGATTGTGTAATGGAGACACCTGAAGGTTTGGTAGCAGACTCATTACTCAATTTTTCTTTTCCTTTCATTATCTTAACATCAACTAACAAAGAGAAAAAGATAAAGAAATGAGAGAAGAGAAGAAATAAGTTTGAATGTGAGAAGAATTAAGTTTATCTGAGTGAGAGGAGAGATTATATAGAGGTTCATATTGGCATTGAGTAATGGCAAATGTCAATATATATATTGCTAAGGTTATAATTTTTATTTGAAAGATCAACACCCCTGAAACAAGGTTACAACATTAAAAAGCACAGAAACCCAGACTAAAAAATACACCTAAAGGAAAAACAACAAAAAGGCAACTACCTCAGCTTTTACATTCATCATTTTAGTTCTACAACTTAAAGGCAAATTAGAGGAACAACAACAACAAAAAAATGAAAAAGATATGTCATAAAGCTAAAAAAAAATAAATCAAAGAAGCAATGTAATTTTTAAGACTTATTGATATGCAATAATTACATTAAGTCCCCAATTATTTTGTAATCACATGAAATCTCAAATTAAAGAAAATTTCTCCCAAACATTAATTTAATTTTTTATCTATAACTTTCTGGACGGATTGAACATTAAAAAGAGAAAAAATAAATAAGTTTGAATGAGAGAAGAATCAAATTTGTTTGTGTGAGAAGAGAGAGAATACATGAAGGTGCACACTAGCATTGAGTAATGTCAGATGCCACATTGCTAATGCTAAAATTTTTATTGATAAAATATCAACACTCAAAACAATGTTATAGCATTTAGAAACCAGAAAACCCCCTAAAACAAAATACACCTAAAGGAAAAACAACAAAAAGGCAACTACAACAGCTATTAAACTCGTTAGATCAATTCTACTACTTAAAGGTGAATTAAAGGAAGATCACAAAAAAAAATGAAAAATATATGCCATAAAGTCCCCAATTATTTTGTAACCATATTAACTCTCAAAGTAAAAGAAAATTTCTCTCGTAGTTTTATTTAAATAGTTTTTATCTATATTTTTTTAGACATATTAAACATTAAAAACATAAGAGAGATTTACCTTCTCCATTGTGATTCATTAGCACCAAATCATCTAGAAGTGATGTCGAATCTAAAGACATGGTTTAAAAACATACAATTAAAAATTGTCTTTGATATAAACACGAATTAAGAGGGAATTTCAGATGATTTTACTAATAAACTTAAACTTATTTCTTGGTGGTATGCTTGACGGTGTTTTAGATTGAGTAATGGATTCAACTAAAGGTTTGGAAGCAACCTCGTTACTCAAATTTTCTTCTTCTTTCATCATCTTATCATCAACTAACAAAGAGAGGAAGAAGATCAAATGCGAGAAGAGAACAAATAAGTTTAAATGAGAGAGTAGAACTAAGTTTGTTTGGGCGAGAAGAGAGAGGATATATAAAGGTGCATGCACAATGAGTAATGCCTTATGTAAAAAAAATATATTTATTTTGCTAAGGCTGAAATTTTTATTGATAAAATTCCAACACCCCCAAAAGAAGGTTATAATATTAAGAAACCCTGAACAAAAAACACATCTAAAAAACAACAACAAAAAGATAACTACACCAGCTCTTACACTCATCAACTCAATTCTACAACTTAAAAGCAGACTAAAGGAAGAACACCAAAAAAAATGAAAAAGATATGCCATAAAGGCGAAAGAACCAAGCAAAGAAGCATTGTTCTATTTAAGACTTGTTAATATTAAATAATTATATTAAGTCCCCAATTATTTTGTAATCATATTACATCTCAAGTAAAAGAAATTTTCTCTCGGGCTTTATTTAAATATTTTTATTTATGACTTTCCAAACACATTCAACATTAAAAACTTTGTAAGAGAGTACTTCTATTGTTGATGAGAAAAACACATTAAAGTATATTTTGTTTTTAACGGTAGTACATTTTTTTAAAATTAACTAGATTAAAGTTTCATCTCGAGGCATGAGTTGCGAAATTGTTAAATGTGAAATTTTCAGCTTTAATTCAAAGCAGAGCCGTTTCACAACGCCATGAAACCAGAGAATTGGCGTTCAAATGCAGCAACTTAGCACCAGTGTAACTCCATAGAAAACAAATATTTTGTGATGGTTGAAATAACAAAAAGAAAGATGCCTGGTGATGTAAATAATGCCAACAGTTTCTTGTCTATATTCTACCAAATTCTCTCCTTTTGATAACTCCCATCAGTTGAAAGCTCTTGTTTTGTTGCTGTTTACTTGTAAGCAACGTGCTGAAGCTTGCAGATTTTGGGGAGAGCTTACTTATTCAATGAAAATTACGGAAATTGGGCTAAGGCCCACATTGTTATTGTATTGGGCTAAGGCCCACATTGTTATTGTATTGGGCCAAGGCCCACACTGTACTGTTACTGAATAGGGCTCAGGCCCAGACTGTCACTGCCTGTTGTATACTATTGACTAATAGGGGATTACACACTGAGTTTCGTAAACTCACTCTTTCCTTTTAACCATGCAGGTAATCCTCAGTCTTAGGCGATTTGGTGCTGCGAGGGACTCGGAGGTGGCCACACAACTACAGCAGTTCTACATTTGCTTTCATTTAAATTTAATGTTTATGTTGGGCTTTGTTTATGTAATAAGGCCTTTAAGTTTGTTTAAATTTTTAATGGGGCTCTTTCTTTCTTATTCTAAACTACTAGTTTAGTAGAAGACGCATTTTGAAAATAATTATTATTTTCAAAGACACGAGATTTAAACAACAGGGTTTCAAAAGCTTCTGCGATTTTAGATCAACTTATTATATCAAAAGCAGACAACAAGGCAAACGTTTTGGCTAGATGATTTGTTAAATTGTAATTAAAGGGTTTTTAAAACTTAGAAACAAATTTTTACGAACAAGTCCAATTTTTGAAAGACATTTCAATGTGACACGGTAGATTCGACCATAACGTCTAGGCCGGGTTTGGGGTGTTACATAAGCTGTTCATACCACTAGTATTAAACATGAAAAATTATTCACTACTTTCTCCCTTATTAATACATATATATATATATAGATTGATTGGGGTAAAGATTCGAATCTAAACTTTTGATCATTCCGTTATTGAACCGAATGTTTGGAGTAAAAATTAGATAATTATTTAAAGCATTTTAAATAATAAATCGACACATGATAAGTTACATAAATTCTTTTCGAGATCATCAATTCTTTTCGAATTGGATAGGATAATAATTTTGTAAAATAATACTATAGTACATAGAGAAAATACTAGAAAATGTAAAGGAAAAAAATTAGTATGAGTTTTTTTCATCTATTCATTATCGCCATCATTATAAACATCTTCGTCTTCATCACTTTGTTGCATGCAAACAAAATTTGAAGTTTAAATTTTCATTATTTAAAGAAAACTAAGGGGATAGAAATGTAAATCCAAAATTTGAAGTACAAATTTCAAGTCCTGGCTTGAACTTGGGACCTCCTAAACACACCTGGAACACATAACCACTAAAGCAGACAAATATTTTGTGCCACACATTCACAATACCCAAAATTAAAATTTTGAGGCATTACATGTTTGAAGTCATGTGTTTAAATCCCTTCTTTTGAATATTTTTATAATTTTGATTATTCATTCATTTGGCTATTCACATGTAGGTTATATTTTATTCTTGTTGATAAGGATGAGTCTACTGGTTCAGTGCTAAAGTTTTAGCCTACTCATAAGTCTCAAGTTCGAATCATGTCTTGTCAAAATGATATTAATTTTCGCTTTGTCTCTCCTGTTGCCGTTCATACTTGTCAGAGTATCGGTCAAACTCTACTATTAAGCAATCTGATAAGAAGCTAACTAATCAAATTTAGTGAGATTTGATTAGGAAAATATCCTTAAAATCCGTCCATTTTTTTTCTGGCCAGCTTCCTCCACTCTTCCCACATTCTTTTGTTCTTTCTTTTGTTTCTGTAAACTTTAACTACTAAGGAATTTCTTCTACTATTTTTTCTCGTTCTTTCCTTTCTTGTCCTTCTCCCTCTATTTCCTAATTGGCTTTTGATTGGTTTTTAACGCTGAATTTGGTCCTTTTGGTGTTCCAATAGGAGAAGATAACAAGATGCGTACGATGTTCTTCCGACTTTGTGAGTGCGTTGAAACCTCTACCGGTAGGGGTAAGTGTTCAAACGCCTATATTTAGGGTCTAGTTGTGTTAATTTGATTGTGAGGTTCGAGTGTTCAATTTTTAACGAATGTTTTGTCAAGTAGGGATCGATTCTCGTGTTTGTTTGCTCACCCGATAAGTTGGTTGCCGTATCTATGATCCGGAATTGTTGTTGTTGTATCGGCATTTCGTTTCTGTCAAGTGTGTGACTCTAAACCCAATTAATCTATTATATGCGTGAAGCATACAACAACAAACTACCTTTGTTATAAACAGGAATTAAGAAGGAATTTTGGATTATTTTACTCATAAATTTAAACCTACTTTTTGGTGGTAGGCTTGGCAATGTTGGAGATTGAGTAATAGAGACAACTGAAGGTTTGGTAGGAGCCTCATTACACACTTTTCCATTCATCTCATCATCTTAACAATAACAAACAAAGAGAAAAATATGAAGAAATGAGAGAAGAGAAGAAATATGTTTGAATGGGAGAAGAATTAAGTTTATTTGAGCGAGAGGAGAGAATATATAGAGGTTCATTCTGGTATTGAGTAATGCCAGGTGTCAATATAGATATTGCTAAGGTTATCATTTTTGTTTTAAAGATCAACACCCCTGAAACAAGGTTACAACATTTAAAAATCCTAAACCTTGACTAAAAAACACACTCAAGGAAAAACAACATAAAGGCAACTACATCAACTTTTACATTCATCATTTCAATTCTACACCTTAAAGATATGCCATAAAGCTAAAAAAACCAAGCTAAGAAGCATTGTAATTTAAGTATAATCACTGATTAATTAGCTGGATAAGATCAAACTAAAATGTCGACCTCCCAATGTTCTATAATAACTTTTGAGTTAATTCCATCAAACATCTCTAAATTATGACTCTTATTTTAAATTGATCTTAAAACTTCAAATCATTTTAATTACATCTTCAAATTACCGATTTTATATCAATTAGGTCTTTCCATTACTAAAATCATTGATTTAACTGTGAAATGATACATAAGATCTTATATGGCATAATCTAAAATGAAAATTTGAAGAAAAACATGAAATATTGTTAAATAGATGTTGTCAAAATCCTGGTTTTGAGATTTTCAAAACTTTTACTGATGTTTTATCGTTCACTCACTCACTCACACACACACACACACACACACACACACACACACTCTCTCTCTCTCTCTCTCTCTCTCTCTCTCTCTCTCCTCCCTCTCTAATTTTACTTTTATTTTTAGTTTTTGCATTTTAAAGTTAACTTGCAACGTCATATTTTTTTTCTAAAAAAGGTCATTTTAAATTAAGCTGGATAAAATTGGCGTTTCATTTAATGGTTTCAATAATGAAATGACTTGTCTGATATAACTTCATAGTTTAGGGAATTAATTAGAGTACTTTGACGTTTAAAAACCAATTTAAAATGAGAATCATAGTTTGGGGGTGTCGGTGCAATTAATTCTTAACTTAAAAAATTTTGGCTAATTAATTTGGTAATTCAAAATTTATAATTTTTAAGACTTCTTAATAGTCAATAATTACATTACGTCTCAATTATTTTGTAATAAAATCATATTAAATCTCAACTAAAAGAAATTTTCTCCGAAAGTTTATTTAAATTTGTTCGATTCTCAAGATCAATCTTATATTTTCAATCTATAATTTTCTACACATCTTGAATATCAAAAACTTAGTAAGGAGCACATTTATCATTATTGAGAACAAAACACAATAAAGTACATTTTAAAAAAATTAAGAAATCAATTCATTATTACATCCATATATTGCATTTTATAATAAACACCAAAGTTGTAAAAGAGAACAACATTCTGCTTTTTGTTGATCTGCATACCGATCGAGGCTCAAGCATTAACAAATGGCTTCCATCTGGAATACATAATAATAAAGTTTCCTTCATCAACAAACGAGGTATGTATTTCTTCTTTATAAAAAAAAAACAATATAAATATATGTATATTGTTGTCTCTTCAACATTACTTGTATTCTTCAATGCTTTGCTCGAAAATGTCCCCGAAAATCTCGAATTAATATTTGCAATCAATTAAGTTGTTTATACCACTAGTATTAAACCATGACAAATTATTCACTACTTTCTCCCTTACTAATACATTCTTCCCTAATTTATAAAGGGTTTATATATACATATATAAATATACATTGATTGGGGAAAAGATTCAGTATCTACTATTTCGCTTGTCTTTGTTATTGAATCGAATGTTTGGAGTGAAAATTAGATAATAATTTAATGTAATTTAAAAAATAAATAGGCACGTGATAAGTTACATAAATTCTTTTCGAAATCTTCAATTCTTTTCAGAATTGGATAGAATAATAATTTTTGTAAATTAATATTATAGTCTTTGTTATAAAAATGAATTAAGAAGGAATTTTGGGCTAAGGCCCACATTGTTACTGTATTGGGCTAAGGCCCACACTGTACTGTTACTGAATAGGGCTCAGGCCTAGACTGTCACTGCTTGTTGTATACTGATTGACTGATAGAGGATTACCCCCTGAGTTTCGTAAACTAACTCTTTCCTTTTAAGCATGCAGATAATCCTCGGTCTTAGGAGATTTGGTGCTGCGAGGGACTCGGAGGTGGCCACACAACTGCAGCAGTTCTACATTTGCTTTCATTTAAATTTAATGTTTATTTTGGGCTTTGCTTATGTAATAAGGCCTTTAAGTGTGTTTAAATTTTTAATTGGGCTCTTTCTTTCTTATTCTAAACTACTAGTTCAGGAGAAGACACATTTTGAAAATAATTATTATTTTCAAAGACACGAGATTTAAAAAATAGGGTTTCAAAAGCTTCTGCGATTTTAGATCAAATTATTATATCAAAAGCAGACAACAAGGCAAACGTTTTGGCTAGATGATTTGTTAAATTGTAATGAAAGGGTTTTTAAAACTTAGAAACGAATTTTTACCAACAAGTCCAATTTTTGAAAGACATTTCAATGTGACACGCTAGATTCGACCATAACGTCTAGGCCGGGTTTGGGGTGTTACATAAGCTGTTCATACCACTAGTATTAAACATGACAAATTATTCACTGCTTTCTCCCTAATTAATACATATATAAATATAGATTGATTGGGGAAAAGATTCGAATCTACCCTTTTCATCATTCCGTTATTGAACCGAATGTTTGGAGTAAAAATTAGATAATTATTTAATGCATTTTAAATAATAAATCGACACATGATAAGTTAAATAATAATTCTTGTAAAATAATACTATAGTACATAGAGAAAATACTAGAAAATGTAAAGGAAAAAAATTAGTATGAGTTTTTTTTCATCTCTTCATTATCATCATCATTATAAACATCTTCGTCTTCATCACTTTGTTGCATGCAAATAAAATTTGAAGTAGAGATTTTCATTATTTAAATAAAACTAAGGGGATAGAAATGTAAATCCAAAATTTGAAGTAGAAATTTCAAGTCCTGACTTGAACTTGGGACCTCCTAAACACCTAGAACACATAACCATTAAAGCATACAGATATTTTGTGTCACACATTCACAATACCCAAAATTAAAATTTTGAGCCATTACATGTTTGAAGTCATGTGTTTAAATCCCTTCTTTTGAATATTTTTATAATTTTGATTATTCATTCATTTGGCTATTCACATGTAGGTTATATTTTATTCTTGTTGATAAGGATGAGTCTACTGGTTCAGTGCTAAAGTTTTAACCTACTCATAAGTTTCAAGTTCGAATCATGTCTTGTCAAAATGATATTAATTTTTGCTTTGTCTCTCCTATTGCCGTTCATACTTGTCAGAGTATCGGTCAAACTCTACTATTAAGCAATCTGATAAGAAGCTAACTAATCAAATTTAGTGAGATTTGATTAGGAAAATATCCTTAAAATCCCTCCAATTTTTTCTGTCCAACTTCCTCCACTCTCCCTACATTCTTTTGTTCTTTCTTTTGTTTCTGTAAACTTTAACTACTAAGGAATTTCTTCTACTATTTTTTTCTCGTTCTTTCCTTTCTTGTCCTTCTCCCTCTATTTCCTAATTGGCTTTTGATTGGTTTTTAACGCTGAATTTGGTCCTTTTGGTGTTTCAATAGGAGAAGATCACAAGATGCGTACGATGTTCTTCCGGCTTTGTGAGTGCGTTGAAACCTCTACTAGGGGTAAGTGTTCAAACGCCCATATTTAGGGTCTAGTTGTGTTAATTCGATTGTGAGGTTCTAGTATTCAATTTTTAACGAATGTTTTGTCAAGTAGGGATCGATTCTCATGTTTGTTTGCACACCCGATAAGTTGGTTGTCGTATCTAAGATCCGGAATTGTTGTTGTTGTATCGGCATTTCGTTTCTGTCAAGTGTATGACTCTAAACCCAATTAATCTATTATATGCGTGAAGCATACAATTACAAACTACTTTTGTTATAAACAGGAATTAAGAAGGAATTTTGGATTATTTTACTCATAAATTTAAACCTACTTTTTGGTGGTAGGCTTGGCAATGTTGGAGATTGAGTTATAGAGACAACTAAAGGTTTGGTAGGAGCCTCATTACACACTTTTCTTTTCATCACATCATCTTAACAATAACAAACATAGAGAAAAAGATGAAGAAATGAGAGAAGAGATGAAATATGTTCGAATGGGAGAAGAATTAACTTTATTTGAGCGAGAAGAGAGAATATATAGAGGTTCATACTGGCATTGAGTAATGCCAGGTGTCAATATAGATATTGCTAAGGTTATCTTTTTTATTTTAAAGATCAACACCCCTAAAACAAGGTTCAACATTTAAAAATCCTAAACCTTGACTAAAAAACACACTAAAGGAAAAACAACATAAAGGCAACTACAGCAACTTTTACATTCATCATTTCAATTCTACAACTTAAAGGAAAACTAGATGGAGAACAAAAAAAAAAGATATGCCATAAAGCTAAAAAAACCAAGCTAAGAAGCATTGTAATTTAAGTATAATCACTGATTAATTAGTTGGATAAGATCAAACTAGAATGTCGACCTCCCAATGTTCTATAATAACTTTTGAGTTAATTCCATCATACATCTCTAAATTATGACTCTTATTTTAAATTGGTCTTAAAACTTCATATCATTTTAATTACATTTTCAAACTACCAATTTTATATCAATTAGGTCTTTCCATTACTAAAATCATTGATTTAACCGTGAAATGATACATAAGATCTTATATGGCATAATCTAAAATGAAAATTTGAAGAAAAACATGAAATATTGTTAAATAGATGTTGTCAAAATCTTGGATTTGGGATTTTCAAATCGTTCTCTCTCTCTCACTCACTCACTCACACACACACTCTCTCTCTCTCTCTCTCTCTCCCCAATTTTACTTTTATTTTTAGTTTTTGCATTCTAAGTTAACTTGCAACGTCATATTTTTTTCTAAGAAAGGTCATTTTAAATTTAGCTGTATAAAATTGACGTGTCATTTAATGGTTTCAATAATGAAATGACTTGTCTGATATAACTTCATATTTTGGGGAATTAATTAGAGTACTTTGAAGTTTAAAAACCAATTTAAAATGAGAATCATAGTTTGGGGGTGTCGGTGCAATTAATTCTTAATTTAAAAAATTTTGGCTAATTAATTTGGTAATTCAAAATTTATAATTTTAAGACTTGTTAATAGTCAATAATTACATTACGTCTCAATTATTTTGTAATAAAATTATATTAAATATGAACTAAAGGAAATTTTCTCTGAAAGTTTATTTAAATTTGTTCGATTCTCAAGATCAATCTTATATTTTCAATCTATAATTTTCTACACATCTTAAATATCAAAAACTTAGTAAGGAGCACATTTATCATTATTGAGAACAAAACACAATAAAGTACATTTTTAAAAACAAATTAAGAAATCAATTCATTATTACATCCATATATTGTATTTTATAATAAACACCAAAGTTGTAAAAGAGAACAACATTCTGCTTTTTGTTGATCTGCATACCCATTGAGGCTCAAGCACTAACGAATGGCTTCCATCTGGAATACATAATAATAAAGTTTCCTTCATCAACAAATGAGGTATGTATTTCTTCTTTATAAAAAACAATATAAATATATGTATATTGTTGTCTCTTCAGCATTGCTTGTATTCTTCAATGCTTTGCCTAAAAATGTCTCCGAAAATCCTAAATTAATGTTTGCAATCAATTAAGTTGTTTATACCACTAGTATTAAACCATGACAAATTATTCACTACTTTCTCCTTGTTAATACATTCTTCCCTAATTTATAAAGGGTTTATATATACATATATAAATATACATTGATTGGGGAAAAGATTCATATCTACTATTTCGCTTGTATTGTTATTGAACCCAATGTTTGGAGTGAAAATTAGATAATAATTTAATGTATTTTAAACAATAAATCGACACGTGATAAGTTACATAAATTCTTTTGAAATCTTCAATTCTTTTCGAATTGGATAGAATAATAATTTTGTAAATTAATATTATAGTACATAGAGAAAATACTAGAAAATGTAAAGGGAAAAAGTAGTATGAGTTTTTTTTCTCTCGCATTATCATCATCATTATAAACATCTTCGTCCTCATCACTTTGTTGCATGCAAGCAATATTTTAAGTAGAAGTTTTCATTATTTAAAGAAAACTAAGGGATTGAAATGTAAATCCAACTTTTTATATGTGGAAAAATGAGAGATTTACTTGCTTCATTGTAATTCATTAGCAGCAAATCATTTATAAATGGTGTCAAAGCTAAAGACACAGATTAGAAACATATAATTACAAACTAACTTTGTTATAATCATGAATTAAGAAGGAATTTTGGATGCTTTTACTCATATTTTTAAACTTATATATTGGCAGTTGAGTAATGGAGACAACTGAAGGTTTGATAGCAGCCTCATTACTTACTTTTTCTTTTTCTGTCATCATCTTAACTTCAACTAACAAAGAAGGGAAGAAAAAGGAATGAGAGAAGAGGAGAAATAAGTATATTTTAGTGAGAAGATAGAGTATATAAAAAGTGCATAAAGGCACTAAGTAATGCTAAATGTCAAAAATAATATATATTTTTTGTAACGCCCCAAACCCGGCCCAAAAGTTATGGCCGAATCTAGTGATGTCACATGATAGGGTGTTTGAAAATCGTGTCATCACGTTAAAACCATTTCCATTGAATTCCTTATATTAATATCTTATTAGTTCCAAAATTGTGTTTCTCATTTAATCAATAGTTTCAAAACATTATTCCTTTGCGAAAGCTTTCAAAACAGATTAAACAATCGTGCGTTTAGGAAAAAAATTGTTTCTTTTGAAAACCAAGGTTTCCTACTACTAATAGTTGTAATCCATAGGGTAAACATAATTAAAACTCAAAACCAAAGTCTGAAAGTCCAATTACAACCCAAAAACTTAGTCAGTAAAAATAGAATAGAAATAAAACCAATTATCGTAAATATGAGTTAAAAACCATGAAAGTCCAAAACCATGGTCACCGCCAAGTCCTATGCCGCACCGATCCATTTAGATTTTGGGATTACATGTTGACATTTAAACAAAAAGGGTGAGTTTACGAAAACTCAATGTGTAATACCACAGTAAACAAACAATAGCAAATCACAGTGCACAGTTAAAGCAGTCTTGGGCCTAAGCCCTTTTTCATTATCAGTAACAGTTTAGGCCTTAGCCCATCTCAGTACAGTATCAAATATGCAGTAGGGCCTTAGCCCATCATAGTATCAATAGCAGTCATGCAGTATTCAGAAACAAAGTCCGACCCAATCAGCCTCTACACACCATCTTCGTCCAACCCTACACTCCATGTGGGGATCAAATCAACCCACCCATCCCTACACTCCAGGTAGTACCAAATGCGGCACAAAATAGTAATTTGCAACTAAGCTGCAAGTATATTAGGCTTAAGAGCCTTTCAGCACACTTCCTCTAAATATAATTAACCCAACCCCATGCAATGCAACATACAAGTCATGACATGCTATCTCAGGACATCAGTACATATAATCAGTTCAGTATACAAGCATACTATTGTCTTGCTCAACACATATATAAATCAAACAGTCAGTTCGTACAATTAGGGGTCTAAGTGATGCTTACTGATCCTACAGTAGGTTCACAGTTGACTTGGGAGACCCGTGCAACCATAGCAACCAATTCAGTGAAAATGGGCTCACATGCCCATGTGGTCTGCCCGTGTGGGCCCACACGCCCGTCTAGCCCACTTGGCCCAAATTGGCCTTGGCTGCGTGGTCCATTTTTAATGTAACTCGTGCTAGCTAAATATTCATATATGTTTTCACTACTTACTTATATGTTCCTTCAAACTTGTCTACTTGAGTCACTGTTACTAAATTATTTATATCTTGAGCTATAGAATTTCAAATTAAGGTCCGCTTGATGTCTTTGAAACTAGACTCAAATACCTTTCTACCATAAAATTTTCAGAATTTCTGGTTTAGCCAATAAGTACGTTAAAATCTTCAATCTTACCCCTGTTCTACTGTCTGACAGCTTCGACCTTTCTTTGGTAAAAATTAATTATCTCTTAGTACAAAATTTGGATGATGTTACAATTTGTTTGTATTGAAAGTAGACTCATTAATAATTTAAAAATATAAATTTAAACTCCTAATTATTTTTTAAAAAAATTTTATGATTTCCAAAGTCAGAACAGGGGAACCCAAATTCATTCTAACCTTGTCTCACAAAACTTATTATATCTCACGATTTAAAATTCCATTACTTAAACCATTTCTTCTATGAGAAACTAGACTCAATAAGCTTTAATTCTATTTTTTTTCATCCTCTAGTTCTATTTCCACAATTTATGGTGATATTTCAAAGTTAGCCTACTGTTGCTGTCCACACAGCAAGCAATTTTGGCTTTTCGCCGAATCCCATTTTCTGCGTTTCAGGTACACACCTGGTTTTGTTTGATGCTAAAATAGTCCCCGAGCACTCCACAGCCTATAATTGAACAAATAACACTAATTTAATCTGACATAACGTGATCCCAAATCGAGGTTTTAAGCCATAGGTGACTAAATCTTACCTTCAACCGATAAACAGTTATTCCTATACAGACTAAGACTCCGATTGGTGATTACGAGCCCTTGAATCCTCCCCTAATTGGCATAAACAAAACACTTCAAAAGAAAGTTAACAAATGAAGACAAATCACTTATCTAAAACTTATCGAACGATCGCAGACAAACGTGGAGCAACACGAGGCAGAGCGGGAAAAGAAAAATCAAGAAGATAAAGGGGAAAGAGAGCAGAAATTCGGTAGCAATGAAGAGAAAAACGGCAAGAGGGTGGAGGAATTTTGGGGAAAGTAAAAAAAATGAACAGAATATTTGATAACCGCCCCAATCCTTTATTTCTCTCCATTAAACTCCCCACAAAATCCACTACTCAGATTTGTAATCCATCTCAAACTCTCCGGATGCACGAACAAAAATAATGCCCACACCAAGATTCGAACACAGGACCTTCTTCACACCAACACTCCACTTATCCACCAGACCAACAGGCCCATTCTGTTAATTATATGCCAACTTTTACTTAAAAGCCTACTGACCAAACTAGCAGGCCCATTCTGTTAATTATTTGCCAACTTTTACTTAAAAGCCAACTAACCAAAGATAGGGCTTATTCATAAAAATACCAAAATTTGCCTAAGTCCTGGCTTGAACTTGGGACCTCCGAAGCACACCCAAAACACAAAACCACTAAAGCAGACAGATATTTTGTGTCACACATTCACAATACCCAAAATTAAAATTTTGGGGCATTACAATTCTACCCCCTAAAGAAAATTTCGTCCTCGAAATTTACCTGATCAGAACAGATCAGGACACTGCTGACACATCGCATCCTCAGGCTCCCATGTGGCCTCCTCAGTGCTATGATTACGCCATAGAACCTTTACCAGTGGAATGAATTTCCTTTTCAGAACCTTAACATCGCGATCTAGAATCTGAACCGGCTCTTCCTTAAAGGTCAAATCTGGCCTAACCTCGATCTCTTCAACAGGGACAATATGAGTAGGATCAAAGCGGTAGCACCTCAATATGTCCTCCAGTATCTAAATCACCCTCTCGATCGACCATCACCGAGGATGGAATGCGATCAAGTCCAACCTTGAACCCAGAGCCTCATGTAACTTCCTCCAAAACTGGGACGCGAAACGGGGATCCCTATCAGAGGTGATCGAAATCGGTACTCCATGCAGCCTCACTATCTCAGAAATATAAAGCTTCGCCAGCTTCTGCAAAGAATAATCAGTACGAACCAGTATGAAGTTGGCAGACTTAGTCAATCGATCCATGATGACCCATATTGAATCCTTCGTAGTAGGTTTTAAAGGCAACTCATTAACGAAATCTATAGTTACGCGCTCTCATTTCCAAAGAGGAATCATAACCGACTGTAGCAAACCCGAAGGTAACTGATGCTCAGTCTTAACCTGCTGGCAAGTCAGACATCTTCCCACAAAATCAGTAACCTCACGTTTGAGCCCAGGCCACCAATATAACTCACGAAGGTCTCGATACATCTTATTTCTGCCAGGATGCATAGCATATGGGCTACTATACGCCTCTCTGAGTATGGCCTGTCTCAAATCAGTATCATTCAGAACACAGATTCTCTCACAAAAACAGATTACCCCATCACTATTCAGTCCAAAATCCATAGTACTACCACCCTCAATCTGTCGAAATCAAAGACCCAACGACTCATCCTCCAACTGGTTACCCTTAATCTACTCAATCAATGACGGCTTAACCTGAAGCTCAGCTAATAAACTACCATCATCAAATAAACTTAAGTGAGAAAATATCTCCCTCAAATCAGTCATAGCCCTACGACTCAATGTATCAGCCACCACATTGGCCTTACCAGGGTGGTACTCAATGGTGCAGTCATAGTCTTTAAACAACTCAATCCATTTGAGCCAGATAATTCGCCTCATGGGTCTTCAGATGACGAGACGCATAGGCTACCACCTTACCATCTTGCATCAACACACATCCTAAACTGACATGTGATGCACCACTACAAACAGTGAACTCTTTTCTAGGCTCCGGCTGTATCAGAACATGGGCCTTAGTCAGTACAGTCTTGAGCTTCTCAAAGCTCTCTTGCTACGCATTCGTCCAGTTAAACGGCACACCCTTACATAGTCGCTTAGTCAAGGGTGCTGCAATCAATGAAAAACCCTCTACAAATCGTCGACAATATCCCGCCAGTCCTATAAAAATGCGGATCTAAGACACGTTCCTAAGCTACTTCCACTCCAACATATCCTCAATCTTTTGAGGATCAACTTGAATCCCCTAAGCCGAAACTACATGACCAAGAAATGTCTCCTCACGTAGCAATAACTCGCACTTACTTAACTTAGCATAGAGTTATTTTTCCCTCAAATTCTAAAGAACAACTCGATGGTGCTCATCATACTCATCCTCAGTCCTCGAGTAAACCAATATATCATCAATGAATACCACCACAAACCGATCCAGATAAGGCTGGAACACTCGATTCATTAAATCCATGAAAGCTGCCAGCGCATTACTCAGTCCGAATGGCATCACTCGGAACTCGTAGTGACCATAACGAGTCCTAAACGCCATCTTATGAACATCAGCCTCTTAAAACCCTTAATTGATGATATCCAGATTTGAGGTCAATCTTGGAGAAAATCGAAGCTCCTCGAAACTGGTCAAACAGATCATCTTTTCTCGGTAAGGGGTACTTGTTCTTAATGGTCATCTTGCTCAGTTGTCGGTAGTCGATGCACATCCGCATGGATCCATCCTTTTTCTTTACAAATAGTACTGGTGCTCCGCACGGAGACATACTAGGGCGGATGAACCCACGATCCTATAAATCCTAAATCTGAGCCTTAAGCTCCATAAGCTCTTTCAGTGCCATTCGGTAGGGGGCGATAGACACCGGAGCTGTACCAGGAAGGAGCTCTATCCCAAACTCCACTTCACGATTTGGAGGTAAACCCGGTAGCTCCTCAGGAAAGGCGTCTGGAACATCCTTTTCCATTCTGGTATCCTTAACAGTAAAGTCCCCAAAATTTGAAACACTTACATAGGCCAAGAATGCCTCACATCCTTTACGAACCAACTTCTCCGCCACCAGTGCAGAGTTCACATTAGATAAGTAGTTCCGACGTTCTCTAATCATGACTACCTCCATATCCTCCTCGGTGATTTTCGCCTTCTCAACCAGGGCAGAAAGATCTCACTCCCTCTGTGGGGCTATCAAAACTCTCAATTATCACTGAGGTCATCCTCAAAGAGAACACATCGCTCATACTCAAATGCCACCATATCTCGCGCATAGCGGCTCAGTCTCAAAAATTCAGCCTCATACTTAGCCACTCATCGATCCACCTATGTAAGATTCAGAAACTCCATCCTACGTGCATCCACATAACTAGCTCCGACATATTTCCCCTGGAAGGCAGTCTTAAAGAACTCCCAGGTCAGACGTTCGGGCTGAGTGCCCTCCTTAATGGTCAGCCACCACTAATAAGCCTCGTCTCGCAGCAGCGAGACTGCACCCTTTAATTTCTAATTTTCCATTATCAACATTAGCATATGCAGGACGCCCAAAGATTTTTAAATCGAAATAATCAGCAAGATTACCATACCATTCCTCTTGTGGAGACTTTTTCTCAATGGAAATGGATGGAGATTGGTTGATCAAAAAACATGCAGTAGAAGCTATTTCGACCCAAAACGAATTTTGTAAGTTAGCATTCGACAACATACATCGAACTTTCTCCACGATCGTTCTGTTCATTTGTTCTGCAAAGCCGTTTTATTGTGAAGTATGACGAATTATCAAGTGTCTCACGATCTTTTCTAACTTTCATAGTTCATTAAACTCAACAGAACAGAACTCTAAGCCATTGTCTGTGCGGAGGTGTTTTATTTTTTTTCCTTTTTGTTTTTCAATCATAGTTTTCCAAGACTTAAATGCAAAAAACACATCGCTTTTCTGCTTCAGGAAGAATGACCAAAATTTTCTGGAAAAATCATTAATAAAAGTTAGCATATAATTAGCTCCACCTCTTGAAGGCACTCAAGATGGCCCCCATAGATCACAATGAATATACTCCAATCTCCCCTTCATGTTACGTATTCCTCTTGTGAATCGAACTCTCTTTTGCTTCCCAAAAATACAGTGCTCACAGAACTTCAGTTTACAAATTCTTTTCCCATCAAAAAGTCCTCTTTTCCTCAATTTTTCCATGCCATTCTCACTCATATTTCCTAGGCGTATATGTCAAAGTTTAGTAATATCATCATCTGACAAGGAATAGGAAGCGACAGCTGCATCACCAGTAATAATAGAACCCTGCAAAACATATAACGTGGCAATCTTTCTCTACCCTTTCATTACAATGAGGGAACTTTTGGACATGTTCAAAACCCAATTTTTAGCTGTGTATTTGTATTCTTTTGAATCAAGAGCACTCAACGAAATTAAATTTGTAACACCCCGAATTTTGGGCCTAGAAGAAATAGGTTTTGAACAAGGGAACAGTTAGGAGACTGTACATAAATATTTAGTTGTGCAAGTGACATAAATGAATGTCTGCTTCAGTGGTTAAGTGATTTAGGAGTGTTTGGAAGTGTCTGAAAAGTCAGGGGTTCAAGTTTTGGCTTATACAAAATTTTTATTTTAGGAGAATAAAATTATTGGATCTAGATAGTAGGTTCTTAAATTATTGTGGTTAAAATATGATACAAAGGAGTTGTTGGTCTAGTGGTAAAGGGCGTGTGGAGTGTACATGGGGTCTAAGTTTCGAGTGTTGGCACATTAAAAAGGGAGTATTTATTTTGTTGCCTAATTTGTGTTGAAATACTGCTAAATGGAGTTTGAACTGGTCATAGAGAGAATTGAGGAGGGATATTTGGAGAGATTTGAGGAGAGAATATTGGCATTTGGGGAGGTTGTTGTTGTGGAGAGATAGATATCATCTCATTTCTTCCTTGTTCTCAATGGGAGATCGGCGAGGTTTTTAAGGTTTTTGTTACTTTCTGCAACCTGCATTGCTTCCATTCCTAACTGGTGGTGGTCGAGGTCGATTCGCACATTGCCTAGGAGCCAAGGGTACGATGATCATTGATATTCAGAATAAGAGTGTTCGGAACCAAGGGTACGAGGTCGATGGGTTGTTATATTTGGAGGAAGTGTACAATACTGATAAGGTTGCATGGGTCGCCCAAGACAACTGTTGACCTACTGATGGCTATATGCCGTTTATTTTACTGGCAGCTTTGGTACAATACTGTTTAGTGCCGCAACCGGTGCTAATGCTAATCTTAGTGTGTCTTGCTGGGTGGGTCGATTTTATCCCCACATGGTGTGTTTGGCGGGACGGAGTGGTGTGTAGAGGCTAGATTGGATAGGATTTCTAACTGTATATCTGCACTGATTAATGATTTTGTACTGTTACTGCATCGATTAATGATATTACATATTGTTCACTGCATGACTCATATTTGTTACTGTTCTACAACATCAGCTTCACCGAAATTTTCTAGTTGTTTTCCCTTTTGATTCGCAGCCTTCCTTTTGATATTGTTCTGTAGCTTATAGCACTCAGATTTAATGTGCTCTTTCTTCTTGCAGAGGTTACAAGTTTTACCTCTGTTTGAATACTTCAATCTACCCTTAGATTTTTCGTGAAGATTTCGTTCCTGTGTCCTTCCACGATCATTATCAGCATTCCGTTCTTATCTCCCACGAACTATGAGACTCTCTCCCTTAAAGTTGGGTTTAACCACAAGATACTTTATCTTATCATACGAGGTCAAAGAATCATAAACCTCATCAACTGTGAGAGACTCGCGGCTATATAAAATCATGCCTCTAAAGGTTGAATAAGACGGGGGCAACAAACAAAGTAGAATCAACCCTAGATCTTCCTTATCATACAGAACCTCTATGGCCTCCAAGTTTGAGAAAATTTATTTAAACACTGTTAAGTGTTCGTGCACAGACGCACCTTCTTCAAATGATGAGCATAAAGATGCTGCTTCATATGCAACTTGTTGGTTAGATTTTTTGACATACATATTTGTTTCAGCCTCTTCCATAATGCAGCGGCGGTCTTCTCCTTCATCACATCCTGCAAAATTTCGTTAAACAAATGCAAATGTAACTATGTTAGCGCCTTTCGATCCTTACATTTCTTCTCTTCCTCCATCAATGTTGAAGGCATCTTATCTATCCCTAGCAGGGCATCCTCTAGATCCATCAGCGCAAGAACTACTTGAATCTTAATCTACCACAACGAGAATCTGGTGTTGGAATCCAACAACGGAATTTCATACTTTAAAGATGCCATTACCATGATTGAGATAAACAACCCGAAAGCTCTGATACTATTTTATAAAAAATAGAATGTCGATAATGACAATATATCGGAAAGAAAAAAGAAAGAAAAATAAAATAAAACACAAATTTTACATGAAAACCCTTTCGAGAAAAAAATCACGGCAGAGAAGAAGAAAATTCAATATTTCGAATTCGAATGATTACTAGAGGAGTAGACTATGTCTATTTATAGGCTTGTAAAACCATATTCTAATAGGAGTGTCGTAAGATTGAAACACTCTATTCTAATCAATATCAAATACATGGAGTTTCATAAGGTTTAAAAAACTTTATTCTAAAATAAAATAAAAGAAGTGGAGTTCTACATGGATTTTACTTTTATTTTATTTTACCAACGTATTTTATTTAAATAAGGATCCGAGTCTATTAATTCTTACAATACTCATTACCTCAATTCTACAACTTAAAGGCGAACTAAAGGAAGAACAAAAAAAATGAAAACAATATGTCATAAAGCCCAAATCACAAAGCAAAGAAACATTATAATTTTTAAGACTTGTTCATATTCAAGAATTACATTAAGTCCTCAATTATTTTGTAATCATATTAAATCTCAAATAAAAGAAAATTTCTCTTAAACTTTTATTTAAATATTTTTATCTATAATTTTCTAGACATATTGATCGTAAAAATTTAGTAAAAGAGCACATCTATCATTGAAGAAGACAAAACACATTAATATATTATTTTTTTAAAATTAAAAGTTATTTCATTATTACATGCATATATTGCATTTCACCAAAGTTGTAATAGAGAAACATCATTCTACATACCTATCAAGGCTCAAGGCGAATGGCTTCCATCTAAAATACATAATAATGAAATTTCCTTCATCAGCAATAGATGTATGTATATCTTCCAAAAGAAAAACAATATCGATATGTGTATATCATTGTCTATTTAGCATTGCTTATATTCTTCAATGAATTGTCTGAAGATATCTCCTCACATCCTAAATCAGTTTTTTATCTAATCTACAGAAAAAGATGAGAGATTTACCTGCTCCATTCTGATTCATTGGCGCCAAATCGTCTAGAAATTGTGTCAAACCTAAACACACAGATTAGAAACATACAATTACAAACCACCTTTTTTATAAACAGGAATTAAGAAGGAATTTTGGATGATTTTACTCATAAATTTAAACCTATTTCTTGGTGGTAGGCTTAGCAATGTTGGAGATTGAGTAATGGTGACACCTGAAGGTTTTGTAGCAGAATCATTACTCAATTTTTCTTTTCCTTTCATCATCTTAACATCAACTAACAATGAAAAAAAGATGAAGAAATGAGAGAAGAGAAGAAATAAGTTTGAATGTAAGAAGAATTAAGTTTATTTGAGTAAGAGGAGAGAATATATAGAGGTTCATATTGACATTGAGTAATGGCAGATGTCAATATATATATTGCTAAGGTTATAATTTTTATTTAAAAGATCAACACCCCTGAAAAAAGGTTACAACATTAAAAAACACAGAAACCCGGACTAAAAAACACACCTAAAGGTAAAACAACAAAAAGGCAACTACATCAACTTTTACATTCATCATTTCAATTCTACAACTTATATGCAAACTAGAGGAAGAACAACAAAAAAATGAAGAAGATATGTCATAAAGCTAAAAAAAAAAAAGCAAGGAAGCAATGTAGTTTTTAAGACTTATTGATATGCAATAATTGCATTAAGTCCCCAATTATTTGTAATCACATGAAATCTCAAATAAAATAAAATTTCTCCCAAACTTTAATTTAATTTTTTTATCTATAATTTTCTGGATAGATTGAACATTAAAAGAGAAGAAATATATAAGTTTGAATGAGAGAAGAATCAAATTTGTTTGTGTAAGAAGAGAGAGAATACATGAAGGTGCACACTGGCATTGAGTAATGTCAGATGCCACTGTAAAATGAGAATGTCGGTAATAAAAATATATCGCAAAGAAAAGAGAAATAAAAATAACGAACACACAAATTTTTACATGGAAACTCTTTCGGGGAAAAAAACCACGGGTAGATGAGAAGAAAATTCACTATGTCAAATTCGAATGATTACAAGAGGAGTTTCAACTACATCTATTTATAGGTTAAAAAAACCTAATTCTAATCAAAGTCAAATACAATATGCTAATAAATGTTAATTATATTATACTCATACATACTAAATCTTCTAGAAAGAAGATATATTTTGTTTAAATTGACTTGCAAGAAATCTCTTAGAATTTGGGTCACACAACTCTAACAACCTCCACCTTGACACGAATTCTTAACGAACAAGTTTTTCACTTCTTTTATAAAAGCCCTGAAGGGTTTAACTTCAACAATGAACACCAACCAAGTCTAAAATATGCTCAAACTTGGTTATAGGAATTGACTTAGTCATCATATCTGCAGTATTTTCATTAGTACTAATTTTGCTCACAACAATATCACCATGAGCAATAATATCACCAAAAAAATGATACCGAACATCAATGTGTTTTGTTCTCTCATGAAACATTTGATCTTTTGTAAGGAAGATGGCACTCTGACTGTCCATTCCTAACTGGTGGTGGTCGAGGTCGATTGGCACATTGCCTAGGAACCAAGGGTATGATGATCATTGATATTCAGAATAAGAGTGTTCGGAACCAAGGGTACGAGGTCGATAGGTTGTTATATTTGGAGTAAGTGTACGGTACTGATAAGGTTGCATGGGTCACCCAAGACAACTGTGGACCTACTGATGGCTATATGCCGTTTATTTCTTGGCGACTTTTGTTTTAATCATCGCTTAGTGTCGCAACCGGTGCTAATCTTAGTGTGTCTGGCTGGGTGGGTCGATTTTATCCCCACATGGTGTGTTTGGCGAGACGGAGTGGTGTGTAGAGGCCAGATTGGGTAGGATTTCTAACTGTATATCTAGACTGATTAATGATTTTGTACTGTTACTGCATCGATTAATGATATTACATATTGTTCACTGCATGACTCATATTTGTTACTGTTCTACAACATCAGCTTCACCGAAATTTTCTAGTTGTTTTCCCTTTTGGTTCGCAGCCTTCCTTTTGATATTGTTCTGTAGCTTATAGCACTCAGATTTAATGTGCTCTTTCTTCTTGCAGAGGTTACAAGTTTTACCTCTGTTTGAATACTTCGATCTACCCTTAGATTTTCCGTGAAGATTTCGTTCCTGTGTCCTTCCACGATCATTATCAGCATTCCGTTCTTATCTTCCACGAACAATGAGACTCTCTCCCTTAAAGTTGGGTTTAACCACAAGATGCTTCATCTTATCATACGAGGTCAAAGAATCATAAACCTCATCAACTGTGAGAGACTCGCGGCTATATAAAATCATGCCTCTAAAGGTTGAATAAGGCGGGGGTAACAAACAAAGTAGAATCAACCCTAGATCTTCCTTATCATACAGAACCTCTATGGCCTCCAAGTTTGAGAAAATTTATTTAAACACTGTTAAGTGTTCATGCACAGACGCACCTTCTTCCAAATGATGAGCATAAAGATGTTGCTTCATATGCAACTTGTTGGTTAGATTTTTTGACATACATATTTGTTTCAGCCTCTTCCATAATGCAGCGGCGGTCTTCTCCTTCATCACATCCTGCAAAATTTCGTTAAACAAATGCAAATGTAACTATGTTAGCGCCTTTCGATCCTTACATTTCTTCTCTTCATTTGTTAATGTCGAAGGCATCTTATCTATCCCTAGCAGGGCATCCTCCAGATCCATCTGCGCAAGAACTGCTTGCATCTTAATTTGCCACAATGCAAATCTGCTATTGCGATCCAACAACAGAATTTCATACTTCAAAAACACCATTACCGTGGCTGAGATGAACAACTCGGAAGCTCTTATACCAATTTGTAAAATTAGAACGTCGCTAATGACAATATATCGCGAAGAAAAGAGAAATAAAAATAAAGAACACACAGATTTTTATGTGGAAACCCTATTGGGAAAAAACCACAGGTAGAGGAGAAGAAAATTCACTATGCCAAATTCGAATGATTACAAGAGGAGTTTCAACTACATCTATTTATAGGTTGAAAAAACCTAATTCCAATCAAAGTCAAATATATTATGCTAATAAATTCTAAATATATTATACTAATAAATACTAAATCTTCTAGAAAGAATATATATTTTGTTTAACTTGACTTCCAAGTAATCTCTAATAGCCACATTGCTAATGCTATAATTTTTATTGATAAAATATCAACACTCAAAACAAGGTTATAGCATTTAGAAACCACAAAAACCCCTTAAAACAAAATACACCTAAATGACAAACAAAAAAAGGCAACTACAACAGCTCTTAAACTCATTAGCTCGATTCTACAACTTAAAGGCAAATTAAAGGAATATCACAAAAAAAATGAAAAATATATGCCATAAATTCCCCAATTATTTTGTAACCCTATTAAATCTCAAAGTAAAAGAAAATTTCTCCCGTGCATATTGAACATTAAAAACATAAGAGAAGAGAGATTTACCTTCTCCATTGTGATTCATTAGCACCAAATCATCTAGAATTGATGTAGAATCTAAAGATATGGTTTAAAAACATACAATTAAAAATTGTTTTTGATATAAACACGAATTAAGAGGGAATTTTAGATGATTTTACTAATAAACTTAAACCTATTTCTTGGTGGTATGCTTGACGGTGTTGGAGATTGAGTAATGGTATATTTTTTGTCAAATTTTGTCAAAATAGAGGGACAAACGGTATACTTTGCCTTAAAATTTTAACATCTAAACTAAGGCTTTATCGGGGAGAACGTGTTTCAACTTGGAACAACGAAACGGCACTCAAAATTAATCTTCTGGTCAGTTACACTACACCAACTAATGTCAGGTTTCACACTATGAAACAAAGATTCCCTGGCTTTATATGGAAATCAAATTAAACCTATTTTGTTTTAGGGTGTGCCACCTCAAATTGTGTGCCTTTTTTAGGGACTAATAAATAGTATTAGCTCACTTGCCTTATTTGGATAATTACTAATTAATTAGTTGGATAAGATCAAACTAGGCTGTGGACCTCTTGATGTTTTATATTAACTTTTGAGTTAATTCCATCAACATCCCTAAATTATGACCTTATTCTAAATTGGTCCTCAAATTTCAAATCATTCTAATTACATCTTCAAACTACTAATGTTATTTTAGTTAGGTCTTTTCGTTGCTAAAATCATTAATTTAGTTGTGAAATGATACATAAGATCTTATATGACATAATCTACAATGAAAATTTAAAGAAAAAAATGAAATATTATTAAAATAGATGTTGTTAAAATCTTGGCTTTGAGGTTTTCAAAGCCTTTACTAATGCTTTATCGTTCACTCTTTTTTCCAGTTTTACTTTATTTTTAGTTCTTACTTTTAAAAGTTATGTTGCCACGTCTTTTTTTTTTCTAAAAGCAGACCTTTTAAATTAAGCTACATAATATGTGACATGTCATTTAATGGGTTTAACAACAAAAGGACCTGATTGACATAAATTACATGGTTTAGGGATGTAATTAGAATATTTTAATGATTGGGAACCAATTTAAAATGAGAATCATAGTTTGGGATGTCCGATACAATTAATTCTTAACTTTCTTTTTAAATCTGAATAATTCAATTTGAAATTCAAAATTATAATTTTAAGCCTCCTTGATATCAATAATTACATTAAGTGTTTACTTTGTAATCAAATCATATTAAATCTCAAATAAAAGAAATTTTCTCTCAAACTTTTATTTAAATATGTTTCATTTATCAATATCAATATTATATTTTGGATCTATAATTTTCTATACATATGGAACATCAAAACTTAGTAAGAGAGTACATCTATCATTGATGGGAACAAAACACATTAAAGTGAATTTTTTTTGGAAAAATAAGAAATTATTTCATTATTACATCCATACATTGCATTTTATATTAAACACCAAAGTTGTAAAAGAGAAACAACATTATGCTCTTCATACCCATCAAGGCTTAATCACCAAAGAAATGGCTTCCATCCAAATACATAATAACCAAGTTTCCTTCATCAACAATAGAGGTATGTTTTACTTCAAAAAAATATATAGATATATGTATACCGTTGAATCTTCATCATTTCCTGTATTGTTTGGTGCGTTTCCTGAAGATGTCTTCGAAAATCCTGAATTAATATCTGCAACCAATTAAGTTGTTCATACCACTAGTATTAAACCATGGCAAACTATTCCCTACTTTCTCTCTTATTAATAATTTCTTCCCTAATTTATAAAGGGTTTATATATACATATATAAATATACATTGATTGGGGAAAAGATTCGAATCTACCCTTTCGATCATACCGTTATAAGACCTAATTTTTGGAGCGCAAAATAGATAATAATTTAATGTATTTGAAATAATAAATCAACACATGACAAGGTACATAATTTTTTTCAAGATCATCAATTTTTTGTCGAATTGGATAGGATAATAATTTTGAAAAATTTTATTATAGTACCAAAAGAAAAATACTAGAAAAATGTAAAGGAAAAAAATAGAATGAATTTTTTCTTCACCTGTTGATTATTGTCATCAGCATAAACATCTTCCTCCTCATCACTTTATTGCATGCAAACGAAATTTTAAGAAGAATTTTTCATTATTCAAAGAAACTTAAGGGAATAGAAATGTAAATCCAATTTTTTTATCTAATCTATGGAAAAAGATGAGAGATTTACCTGCTCCATTCTGATTCATTAGCACCAAATCGTCTAGAAATTGTGTCAGACCTAAACACACAGATTAGAAACATACAATTACAAACTACCTTTATTATAAACAGGAATTAAGAAGGAATTTTGGATGATTTTACTAATAAATTTAAACCTATTTCTTGGTGGTAGGCTTGGCAATGTTGGAGATTGTGTAATGGAGACACCTGAAGGTTTGGTAGCGACTCATTACTCAATTTTTCTTTTCCTTTCATCATCTTAACATCAACTAACGAGAGAAAAGATGAAGAAATGAGAGAAGAGAAGAAATAAGTTTGAATGTGAGAAGAATTAAGTTTATCTCGAGTGAGAGGGAGAATATATAGAGGTTCATATTGGCATTGAGTAATGGCAAATGTCAATATATATATTGCTAAGGTTATAATTTTTATTTGAAAGATCAACACCCTCGAAACAAGGTTACAACATTAAAAACACGAAACCTGGACTAAAAAACACCTAAAGGAAAAACAACAAAAGGCAACTACCTTAGCTTTTACTTTCATCATTTTAGTTCTACAACTTAAAGGCAAATTAGAGGAAGAACTACAACAACAAAATGAAAAGATATGTCATAAAGCTAAAAAAAAAGCAAAGAAGCAATGTAATTTTTAAGACTTGTTGATATGCAATAATTACATTAAGTCCCCAATTATTTTGTAATCACATGAAATCTCAAAAAAAGAAAATTTCTCCCAAACTTTAATTTAATTTTTATCTATAATTTTTGGATGGATTGAACATTAAAAGAGAAGAAATAAATAAGTTTGAATGAGAGAAGAATCAAATTTGTTTGTGTGAGAGAGAGAGAATACATGAAGGTGCACACTAGCATTGAGTAATGTCGATGCCACATTGCTAATGCTAAAATTTTTATTGATAAAATATCAACACTCAAAACAAAGTTATAGCATTTAAAAACCAAAAAACCCCCCCTAAAACAAAATACACCTAAAGGAAAAACAACAAAAAGGCAACTACAACAGCTCTTAATCTCGTTAGCTCAATTCTACAACTTAAAGGCGAATTAAAGGAAGATCACAAAAAAAATGAAAATATTTGCCATAAAGTCCCCAATTATTTTGTAACCATATTAACTCTCAAAGTAAAAGAAAATTTCTCTCGTACTTTTATTTAAATATTTTTAATCTATATTTTTTTAGACATATTAAACATTAAAAACATAAGAGAGATTTACCTTCTCCATTGTGATTCATTAGCACCAAATCATCTAGAAGTGATGTCGAATCTAAAGACATGGTTTAAAACATACAATTAAAATTGTCTTTGATATAAACACTAATTAAGAGGGAATTTCAGATGATTTTACTAATAAACCTAAACTTATTTCTTGGTGGTATGCTTGATGGTGTTGGAGATTGAGTAATGGATTCAACTAAAGGTTTGAAGCAACCTCGTTACTCAAATTTTCTTCTTCTTTCATCATCTTATCATCAACTAACAAAGAGAGGAAGAAGATCAAATGCGAGAAGAGAACAAATAAGTTTAAATGAGAGAGTAGAACTAAGTTTGTTTGGGTGAGAAGAGAGAGGATATATAAAGGTGCATGCACAATGAGTAATGCCTTATGTCAAAAAAATATATTTATTTTGCTAGGGCTGAAATTTTTATTGATAAAATTCCAACACCCCCAAAAGAAGGTTATAATATTAAGAAACACATCTAAAAAACAACAATAAAAAGATAACTACACCAGCTCTTACACTCATCAACTCAATTCTACAACTTAAAAGCAGACTAAAGGAAGAACACCAAAAAAAATGAAAAAGATATGCCATAAAGGCGAAAGAACCAAGCAAAGAAGCATTGTTCTATTTAAGACTTGTTAATATTAAATAATTATATTAAGTCCCCAATCATTTTGTAATCATATTACATCTCAAGTAAAAGAAATTTTCTCTCAGGCTTTATTTAAATATTTTTTTATTTATGACTTTCCAAACACATTCAACATTAAAAACTTTGTAAGAGAGTACTTCTATTGTTGATGAGAAAAAACACATTAAAGTATATTTTGTTTTTTAACGGTAGTACATTTTTTTTAAAATTAACTAGATTAAAGTTTCATCTCTGAGGCATGAGTTGCAGAAATTGTTAAATGTGAAATTTTCAGCTTTAATTCAAAGCAGGAGCCGTTTCTGTCACTGCCATGAAACCAGAGAATTGGCGTTCGAAATGCAGGCAACTTAGCACCAGTGTAACTCCATAGAAAACAAATATTTTGTGATGGTTGAAATAACAAAAAGAAAGACGCCTGGTGATGTAAATAATGCCAACAGTTTCTTGTCTATATTCTACCAAATTCTCTCCTTTGATAACTCCCATCAGTTCAAAGCTCTTGTTTTGTTGCTGTTTACTTGTAAGCAACGTGCTGAAGCTTGCAGATTTTGGGGAGAGCTTACTTATGCATGCAACACACCTGTTTGGTGAGATTGAAAGAGTAAAAAATTATAGCTATATGAATACCGTTGTCTCTTCAACATTGCCTGTATTCTTCGGTACTGAATTGCTTGAAGATGTCTCTAGAATCTTAAATTAATATCTGCAACCAATTAAGCTGTTCATTCCACTAGTATTAAACCATGGCAAATTATTCACTACTTTCTCTCATACTAATAAATTCTTTCCTAATTTATAAATGGTTTGTATATACATATTTAAGTATACATTGGTTAGGGAAAAGATTTGAATCTGCCCTTTCGATCATACCGTTATTGAACCGAATGTTTGGAGTGAAAATATGTAATAATTTAATATAT
Organism: Gossypium raimondii; assembly: GCF_025698545.1. Lineage (NCBI taxonomy): Eukaryota > Viridiplantae > Streptophyta > Magnoliopsida > Malvales > Malvaceae > Gossypium > Gossypium raimondii. The sequence goes on from NC_068568.1 coordinate 4,644,944, forward strand.
TTCAAATAACAAATCAACAGGTGATAAGTTACAAAAATCCTTCACGATATCATCATTTGTTGTCGGAATTGAATAGGATATAATTTTGTAAATAATATTATAGTACCTAGAGAAAATACTAAGAAAATGTAAAGGGAAGAAAATTAGTATGAGTGTTTTTTTTTTCACCTCTTCATTATAGTCATCATCATAAACATCTTCCTTTTCATCAATTCGTTCTATGCAAACAAAATTTTAAGAAGAAATTTTCATTATTCAAAGAAAATTAAAGGGGTTGTAATGTTAAACCATTTTTTTAATCTATGGAAAAAGATGGGAGATTTACTTGTTCCAATGTGATTCATTAGCACCAAATCATCTAGAAATTGTATCCGACCTAAAGACAAGGATTAGAAACTGATGGTCACTAAATTAACTATAATTACGACAAAGGCAAGCGCACCTATCAAACAATAGTATAGCTATGGTGAGTAGGAAATATCGTATCCACGAGGACTAAAAGTACTAGTAATTACCGTTTTTCTATTATTTAGCCGATAAATTGAAGTGATAGCTTTAAATCTAAATTTACTAATCTAATTTAACTACGAACGCAACAGAAAATGAAATGGGAAAATAACTCCCATCAGTTGAAAGCTCTTGTTTTGTTGTTGTTTACTTGTAAGCAAAGTGCTGAAGCTTGCAGATTTTGGGGAGAGCTTACTTATTCAATGAAAATTACGGAAATATGAAAGTTAACCGATTTTTTTTTTCTAATCCATGGAAAAATAAGAGAGATTTACTTGCTCCATTGTGATTTGTTAGCACCAAATCATCTAGAAACGATGTCAAACCTAAAGACAAATTAGAAACATAATAGTCTTTGTTATAAAAATGAATTAAGAAGGAATTTTGGATGATTTTAATCATAAACTTAAAACTTGTAATTCAAATTTGGCTAATTAAATTTGTAATTCAAATTTTATGATTTTTAAGACTTGTTAATATTCAATAATTACATTAAGTCTCAATTATTGTGTAATGTAACCATATTAAATCTCATATAAAAGAAATTTTCTCTCAAAGTTTTATTTAAATATGTTCGATTTTCTAGATCAATCTTTTATTTTTGATCTATAATTTTCTACACATTGAACATAAAAAAACTTAGTAAGAGAGCAATCTATCATTATTGAGAACAAAACACAATAATATACGGAGTTGGTGTGTTGGCTGGGTGGGTCGATTTTATCCCCACATGGTGTGTTGGTGGTACGAAGTGGTGTGTTCGCTGGATTGGGATGGGTTGAATTATTGCACTGTACCTATACTATATTGGGCTAAGGCCCACATTGTTACTGTATTGGGCTAAGGCCCACATTGTTACTGTATTGGGCTAAGGCCCATACTGCATCACATCGAATAGGGCTCAGCCTGCATCCACTGTCTGTTGTATACTGATTGACTAATAGGGGATTACACACTGAGTTTCGTAAACTCACTCTTTCCTTTTAACCATGCAGGTAATCCTTAGTCTTAGGCGATTTGGTGCTGCGAGGGACTCGGAGGTGGCCACACAACTACAGCAGTTCTACATTTGCTTTCATTTAAATTTAATGTTTATGTTGGGCTTTGTTTATGTAATAAGGCCTTTAAGTTTGTTTAAATTTTTAATTGGGCTCTTTCTTTCTTAATCTAAACTACTAGTTTAGTAGAAGACACATTTTCAAAATAATTATTATTTTCAAAGACACGAGATTTAAACAACAGGGTTTCAAAAGCTTCTGCGATTTTAGATCAACTTATTATATCAAAAGCAGACAACAAGGCAAACGTTTTGGCTAGATGATTTGTTAAATTGTAATTAAAGGGTTTTTAAAACTTAGAAACAAATTTTTACGAACAAGTCCAATTTTTGAAAGACATTTCAATGTGACACGGTAGATTCGACCATAACGTCTAGGCCGGGTTTGGGGTGTTACATAAGCTGTTCATACCACTAGTATTAAACATGAAAAATTATTCACTACTTTCTCCTTATTAATACATATATAAATATAGATTGATTGGGGAAAAGATTCGAATCTACCCTTTTGATCATTCCGTTATTGAACCGAATGTTTGGAGTAAAAATTAGATAATTATTTAAAGCATTTTAAATAATAAATCGACACATGATAAGTTACATAAATTCTTTTCGAGATCATCAATTCTTTTCAGAATTGGATAGGATAATAATTTTGTAAAATAATACTATAGTACATAGAGAAAATACTAGAAAATGTAAAGGGAAAAAAATTAGTATGAGTTTTTTTTCATCTCTTCATTATCACCATCATTATAAACATCTTCGTCTTCATCACTTTGTTGCATGCAAACAAAATTTGAAGTTTAAATTTTCATTATTTAAAGAAAACTAAGGGGATAGAAATGTAAATCCAAAATTTGAAGTACAAATTTCAAGTCCTAGCTTGAACTTGGGACCTCCTAAACACACCTGGAACACATAACCACTAAAGCAGACAGATATTTTGTGCCACACATTCACAATACCCAAAATTAAAATTTTGAGGCATTATATGTTTGAAGCCATGTGTTTAAATCACTTCTTTTGAATATTTTTATAATTTTGATTATTCATTCATTTGGCTATTCACATGTAGGTTATATTTTATTCTTGTTGATAAGGATGAGTCTACTGGTTCAGTGCTAAAGTTTTAGCCTACTCATAAGTCTCAAGTTCGAATCATGTCTTGTCAAAATGATATTAATTTTTGCTTTGTCTTTCCTGTTGTCGTTCATACTTGTCAAAGTATCGGTCAAACTCTACTATTAAGCAATCTGATAGGAAGTTAACCAATCAGATTTAGTGAGATTTGATTAGGAAAATATCCTTAAAATCCCTCCATTTTTTTTCTAGCCAGCTTCCTCCACTCTCCTCACATTCTTTTGTTCTTTCTTTTGTTTCTGTAAACTTTAACTACTAAGGAATTTCTTCTACTATTTTTTCTCGTTCTTTCTTTTCTTGTCCTTCTCCCTCTATTTCCTAATTGGCTTTTGATTGGTTTTTAACGCTGAATTTGGTCCTTTTGGTGCTCCAATAGGAGAAGATCACACGATGCGTACGATGTTCTTCCCGCTTTGTGAGTGCGTTGAAACCTCTACCAGTAGGGGTAAGTGTTCAAACGCCCATATTTAGGGTCTGGTTGTGTTAACTCAATTGTGAGGTTCGAGTGTTCAATTTTTAACGAATGTTTTGTCAAGTAGGGATCGATTCTCGTGTTTGTTTGCTCACCCGATAAGTTGGTTGCCGTATCTAAGATCCGGAATTATTGTTGTTGTATCGGCATTTCGTTTCTGTCAAGTGTGTGACTCTAAACCCAATTAATCTATTATATGCGTGAAGCATACAACTACAAACTACCTTTGTTATAAACAGGAATTAAGAAGGAATTTTGGATTATTTTACTCATAAATTTAAACCTACTTGTTGGTGGTAGGCTTGGCAATGTTGGAGATTGAGTAATAGAGACAACTGAAGGTTTGGTAGGAGCCTCATTACACACTTTTCTTTTCATCTCATCATCTTAACAATAACAAACAAAGAGAAAAATATGAAGAAATGAGAGAAGAGATGAAATATGTTTGAATGGGAGAAGAATTAAGTTTATTTGAGCGAGAAGAGAGAATATATAGAGGTTCATTCTGGCATTGAGTAATGCCAGGTGTCAATATAGATACTAAGGTTATCATTTTTATTTTAAAGATCAACACCCCTGAAACAAGGTTACAACATTTAAAAATCCTAAACCTTGACTAAAAAACACACTAAAGGAAAACAACATAAAGGCAACTACATCAACTTTTACATTCATCATTTCAATTCTACACCTTAAAGATATGCCATAAAGCTAAAAAAAACCAAGCTAAGAAGCATTGTAATTTAAGTATAATCACTGATTAATTAGCTGGATAAGATCAAACTAAAATGTCGACCTCCCAATGTTCTATAATAACTTTTGAGTTAATTCCATCAAACATCTCTAAATTATGACTCTTATTTTAAATTGGCTTAAAACTTCAAATCATTTTAATTACATCTTCAAATTACCGATTTTATATCAATTAGGTCTTTCCATTACTAAAATCATTAATTTAACCGTGAAATGATACATAAGATCTTATATGGCATAATCTAAAATGAAAATTTTAAGAAAAACATGAAATATTGTTAAATAGATGCTGTCAAAATCCTGGTTTTGAGATTTTCAAAACTTTTACTGATGTTTTATCGTTCACTCACTCTCTCACTCACTCACACACACACACACACATACACACACACACACACACACACTCTCTCTCTCTCTCTCTCTCTCTCACTCGCTCTCTCTCCCCCTCCCTCTCTAATTTTACTTTTATTTTTAGTTTTTGCATTTTAAAGTTAACTTGCAACGTCATATTTTTTTCTAAAAAAGGTCATTTTAAATTAAGCTGCATAAAATTGGCGTTTCATTTAATTGTTTCAATAATGAAATGACTTGTCTGATATAACTTCATAGTTTAGGAATTAATTAGAGTACTTTGACATTTAAAACCAATTTAAAATGAGAATCATAGTTTGGGGTGTCGTGCAATTAATTCTTAACTTAAAAAATTTTGGCTAATTAATTTGGTAATTCAAAATTTATAATTTTTAAGACTTGTTAATAGTCAATAATTACATTACGCCTAAATTATTTTGTAATAAAATCATATTAAATCTCAACTAAAAGAAATTTTCTCCGAAAGTTTATTTAAATTTGTTCGATTCTCAAGATCAATCTTGTATTTTCAATCTATAATTTTCTACACATCTTGAATATCAAAAACTTAGTAAGGAGCACATTTATCATTATTGAGAACAAAACACAATAAAGTACATTTTAAAAAAAATTAAGAAATCAATTCATTGTTACATCCATATATTGCATTTTATAATAAACACCAAAGTTGTAAAAGAGAACAACATTCTGCTTTTTGTTGATCTGCATACCCATCGAGGCTCAAGCATTAACAAATGGCTTCCATCTGGAATACATAATAATAAAGTTTCCTTCATCAACAAACAAGGTATGTATTTCTTCTTTATAAAAAAACAATATAAATATATGTATATTGTTGTCTCTTCAACATTGCTTGTATTCTTCAATGCTTTGCCTGAAAATGTTCCCGAAAATCCTGAATTAATATTTGCAATCAATTAAGTTGTTTATACCACTAGTATGAAACCATGACAAATTATTCACTACTTTCTCCCTTATTAATACATTCTTCCCTAATTTATAAAGGGTTTATATATACATATATAAATATACATTGATTGGGGAAAAGATTCAGTATCTACTTCGCTTGTCTTGTTATTGAATCGAATGTTTGGAGTGAAAATTAGATAATAATTTAATGTATTTTAAACAATAAATCGGCATGTGATAAGTTACATAAATTCTTTTGAAATCTTCAATTCTTTTCGAATTGGATAGAATAATAATTTTGTAAATTAATATTATAGTACATAGTGAAAATACTAGAAAAATGTAAAGGGAAAAACTAGTATGAGTTTTGTTTATCTCGCATTATCATCATCATTATAAACATCTTTGTCCTCATCACTTTGTTGCATGCAAACAATATTTTAAGTATAAGTTTTCATTATTTAAAGAAAACTAAGGGGATTGAAATGTAAACCCAATTTTTTTATATATAGAAAAAGATGAGAGGTTTACTTGCTCCATTGTAATTCATTAGCAGCAAATCATTTAGAAATGGTGTCAAACCTAAAGACACAGATTAGAAACATATAATTACAAACTCACTTTGTTATAATCATGAATTAAGAAGGAATTTTGGATGCTTTTACTCATAATTTTAAACTTATATATTGGCGGTTGAGTAATGGAGACAACTGAAGGTTTGATAGCAGCCTCATTACTCACTTTTTCTTTTTCTTTCATCATCTTAACTTCAAGTAACAAAGAGGGGAAGAAAAAGGAATGAGAGAAGAGAAGAAATAAGTATATTTTAGTGAGAAGATAGAGTATATAAAAAGTGCATAGTGGCACTAAGTAATGCTAAATGTCAAAAATAATATATATTTATTGTAACACCCCAAACCTGGCCCAGACGTTATGGTTGGATCTAGTGATGTCACATGATAGGGTATTTGAAAACCGTGCCATCACGTTAAAACCATTTCCATTGAATTCTTTATCTTAATATTTTATTAGTTCCAAAATTGTTTTGCTAATTGAATCAATAGTTTCAAAACATTATTCCTTTGCGAAAGCTTTCAAAACAGATTAAACAATCGTGCGTTTAGGAAAAACATTTGTTTCTTTTGAAAACCGAGGTTTCCTACTACTAACAGTTGTAATCCATAGGGTAAAGATAATTAAAACTCAAAACCAAAGTCCAAAAGTCCAATTACAACCCAAAAACTTAGTCAGTAAAAATAGAATAGAAATAAAATGAATTATCATAAATATGAGTTAAAAACCATGAAAGTCCAAAACCATGGTCACCGCCGTGTCCTCTGCCACACCGATCCGTCTAGATTTGGGGATTACCTATGCACATTTAAACAAAATGGTGAGTTTACGAAAACTCAGTGTGTAATACCACAGAAAAAAAACAATAGCAAATCACAGTGGACAGTTAAAGCAGTCCTAGGCCTAAGCGCTTTTTCATTATCAGTAACAGTTTAGGCCTTAGCCCATCTCAGTATAGTATCAAGTATGTAGTAGGGCCTTAGCCCATCACAGTATCAGTAGTAGTCATGCAGTATTCAGTAACAAAGTCCTACCCAATCAGCCTCTACACACCATCTCCGTCCAACCCTACACTCCATGTGGGGATCAAATCAACCCACCCATCCCTACACTCCAGGTAGTACCAAATGCGGCACAAAACAGTAATTTGCAACTAAGCTGCCAGTATGTTAGGCTTAAGAGCCTTTCAGTACACTTCCTCCAAATATAATTAACCCAACCCCATGCAATGCAACATACAAGTCATGACATGCTATCTCAGGACATCAGTACATATAACCAGTTCAGTATACAAGCATACTATCGTCTTGCTCAACACATATATAAATCAAATAGTCAGTTCGTACAATTAGGGGTCTAAGTGATGCTTACCTTACTGACCCTACAGTAGGTCCACAGTCGACTTGGGCGACCCGTGCAGCCTTAGCAATCAATTCATTGAAAATGGGCTCACATGCCCATGCGGTCTTCCCGTGTGGGCCCATACGCCCGCCTAGCCCACTCGGCCCAATTTGGCCATGGCTGCGTGGTCCATTTTTAATGTAACTCGTGCTAGCTAAATATTCATATATGTTTGCACTATTTACTTATATGTTCCTTCAAACCTGTCTACTTGAGTCACTGTTACTAAATTATTTATATCTTGAGCTATAGAATTCCAAATTAAGGTCTGCTTGATGTCTTTGAAACTAGACTCAAATACCTTTCTACCATAAAATTTTTAGAATTTCTGGTTTAGCCAATAAGTATGTTAAAATTTTTAATCTTACCCATGTTCTATTGCCTAACAGCTTCGACCTTTCTTTGGTAAAAATTAATTATCTCTTAGTACAAAATTTGGATGATGTTACCATTTGTTTCTATTGAAATAGACTCATTAATAATTTAAAAATGTAAATTTTAACTCCTAATTATTTTTTAAAAAATTTTTATGATTTCCAAAGTCAGAACAGGGGAACCCAAATTCATTCTAACCTTGTCTCACAAAACTTATTATATCTCACGATTTACAATTCCATTACTTACACCATTTCTTCTATGAGAAACTAGACTCAATAAGCTTTAATTCCATTTTTTTCATCCTCTAATTCTATTTCTACAATTTACGGTGATATTTCAAAGTAGCCTACTGTTGCTGTCCATACAGCAAGCAATTTTGGCTTTTCGCCAAATCCCATTTTCTGCGTTTCGGGTACACACCTGGTTTTGTTTGATGCTAAAATAGTCCCCGAGCACTCCAAAACCTATAATTGAACGAATAAAACTAATTTAATCTGACATAACGTGATCCCAAATCGAGGTTTTGACCCATAGGCGACTGAACCCAGAGTCTCATGTAACTTCCTCCAAAATCGGGACGCGAAACGAGGATCCCTATCAGAGGTGATCGAAACTGATACTCCATGCAGCCTCACTATCTCAGAAATATAAAGCTTTGCCAGCTTCTGAAGAGAATAATCAGTATGAACCAGTATGAAGTTGGCAGACTTGGTCAATCGATCCATGATGACCCATATTGAATTCTTCTTAGTGGGTTTTAAAGGCAACCCATTAACGAAATCCATAGTTACACGCTCCCATTTCCAAAGAAGAATCTTAACCGACTGTAGCAAACCCGAAGGTAACTGATGCTCAGCCTTAACCTGTTTTAAAACCAATATATCTCCCTCAAATCAGTCATAGCCCTACGACTTAGTGCATCAGCCACTACATTGGCCTTACCAGGGTGGTAATCAATGGTGTAGTCATAGTCTTTAAGCAACTCAATCCATCTGAGCCGGATAATTCTCCTCGTGGGTCTTAAGCTGACGAGACGCATAGGCTACCACCTTACCATCTTGCATCAACACACATATCAAACCGACATGTGATGCACCACTACAAACAGTGAACTCTTTTCCAGGATCCGGCTGTATCAGAATAGGGGTCTCAGTCAGTACAGTCTTAAGCTTCTCAAATCTCTCTTGCTATGCATCCGTCCAGTTAAACGGCACACCCTTACTTAGTCACTTAGTCAAGGGTGCTACAATCAATGAAAAACCCTCTACAAATCATCGATAATATCCCGCCAGTCCTAGAAAACTGCGGATCTCAGACACATTCCTAATCAACTTCCACTCCAACATATCTTCAATCTTTCGAAGATCAACTTGAATCCCCTCAGCCGAAACTACATGACCAAGAAATGTCTCCTCACGTAGCCAGAACTCGCACTTACTAAACTTAGCATAGAATTATTTTTCCCTCAAATTCTGAAGAATGACTCGAAGGTACTCATCATACTCATCCTTAGTCCTCTAGTAAATCAGTATATCATCAATGAATACCACCACAAACTGATCCAGATAAGGCTGGAACACTAGATTCATTAAATCCATGAAAGCTGCAAGTACATTAGTCAGTCCAAATGGCATCTCTAGGAACTCGTAGTGACCATAACGAGTCCTAAACGCCGTCTTATGAAAATCTGCCTCCTTAACCCTTAATTGATGATATCCAAATTGGAGGTCAATCTTGGAAAAAATTGAAGCTCCTCGAAACTGGTCAAATAGATCATCTTTCCTCGGTAAGGGATACTTGTTCTTAATGGTCATCTTGCTCAGTTGCCGGTAGTCGATGCACATCCGCATGGATCCATCCTTCTTCTTTACAAATAGTACTGGTGCTCCGGGCGGAGACATACTAGGGAAGATGAACCCACGATCCAATAACTCCTAAATCTGAGCCTTAAGCTCCGTCATATCTTTCGGTGCCATTCGGTAGGGGGCGATAGACACCGGAGTTGTACCAGGAAGGAGCTTTATCCCAAACTCCACTTCACGATTTGGAGGTAAACCCGGTATCTCCTCAGGAAAGACGTCTGGAACATCCTTTACCATTCTGGTATCCTTAACTGTAAAGTCCCCAAAATTTGAAACACTTACATAGGTCAAGAATGCCTCACATCCCTTAAGAACCAACTTTTCTGCCACCAGTGCAGAAATCACATTAGATAAGTAGTTCCGACGTTCTCCAATCATGACTACCTCCATATCCTCCTCGGTGATTTTCGCCTTCTCGACCAGGGCAGAAAGATCTCACTCCCTCTGTGGGGCTATCAAAACTCTCAAATTATCACTGAGGTCGTCCTCAAAGCGAACATATCGCTCATACTCAGATGCCACCATATCTCGCGCATAGCGGCTTAGTCTTAGAAATTCGACCTCATACTCGGCCACTGATCGATCCACCTATGTAAGATTCAGAAACTCCATCCTACGTGTATCCACATAACTAGCTCCGACATATTTCCCCTGAAAGGTGGTCTTAAAGAAATCCCAGGTCAGACGTTCGGGCTGAGTGCCCTCTTTAATGGTCAGTCACCACTGATAAGCCTTGTCCCGTAGCAGCGAGACTGCACGCTTTACTTTCCAATTTTTCAGTATCAACATTAGCATATGCAGAACGCCCACAAATTTTTAAATCAGAATAATTAGCAAGATTACCATACCATACCTCTTGTGGAGTCTTTTTCTTAATGGCAATAGATGGAGATTGGTTGATCAAAAAACATGTAGTAGAGGCTATTTCGACCAAAAACGAATTCGGTAAGTTAGCATTCGACAACATACATCGAACTTTCTCCACGATCGTTCTGTTCATTTGTTCTACAATGTCATTTTGTTATGGAGTATGACAAATTATCAAGTGTCTCACGATCTCTTCTAACTTTCATAGTTCATTAAACTCATCAGAACAGAACTCTAAGCCATTGTCTATGCAAAGGTGTTTTATTTTTTTCCTTTCTGTTTTTCAATCATAGTTTTCCAAGACTTAGATGCGAAAAACACATCGCTTTTCTGCTTCAAAAAGAATTACCAAAATTTTCTGGAAAAATCATTAATAAAAGTTAGCATATAATTAGCTCCACCTCTTGAAGGCACTCTGGATGGCCCCTACAGATCAGAATGAATATACTCCAATGTTCCCTTCATGTTATGGATTCCTCTTGTGAATTGAACTCTCTTTTGCTTCCCAAAAATGCAGTGCTCACAGAACTTCAGTTTGCAAATTCTTTGCCCATCAAAAAGTCCTCTTTTGCTCAATTTTGCCATGCCATTCTCACTCATATGTCCTAGGCGCATATGTCAAAGTTTAGTAATATCATCATCTGACAAGGAATAGGAAGCGACAGCTGCATCCCCAGTAATAGTAGTACCCTGCAAAACATATAACGTGGCAATCTTTCTCTACCCTTTCATTACAATGAGGGAACCTTTGGACATGTTCAAAACCCAACTTTCAGCTGTGTATTTGTATTCTTTTGAATCAAGAGCACTCAACGAAATTAAATTTGTAACACCCCGAATTTTGGGCCTAGAAGAAATAGGTTTTGAACAGGGGAACAGTTAGGAGACTGTACATAAATATTTAGTTGTGCAAGTGACATAAATGAATGTCTGCTTCAGTGCTTAAGTGATTTAGGAGTGTTTGGAAGTGTCTGAAAAGTCAGGGGTTCAAGCTTTGGCTTATGCAAAATTTTTATTTTAAGAGAATAAAATTCTTGGATCTAGATAGTAGGTTCTTAAATTATTGTGGTTAAAATATGATAGAAAGGAGTTGTTGGTCTAGTGGTAAAGGGCATGTGGAGTGTACATGGGGTCTAAGGTTCGAGTGTTGGCACATCAAAAAGGGAGTACATATTTTGCTGCCTAATTCATGTGGGTGGTAGAGTTGGATTGAAATACTGCTAAATGGAGTTTGAACTGGTCATAGAGAGAATTAAGGAGGGATATGTGAAGAGATTTAAGGAGAGAATATTGGGATTTGGGGAGGTTGTTGTTGTGGAGAGATATATATCATCTCATTTGTTCCTTGTTCTTAATGGGAGATCGCAAGGTTTTTAAGGTTTTCGTCGCTTTCTCCAACCTGCATTACTTCCATTCCTAACTGGTGGTGGTCGAGGTCGATTGGCACATTACCTGGGAACCAAGGGTACGATGATCATTGATATTCAAAATAAGAGTGTTCGGAACGAAGGGAATTTGCAAATCGCATCAGGTGTGTAAGTACCCCACTATAACTATAGAACGGTAATAGCTGAAAAGCTGAAATACGGGGCTGAACCACACGAGTGTGCGATCGCTCGTGTGGAAAGCCGAACCTGTGAATCATGGGCGATAAATTGTAAAGGCCTCCATGAGCATTTCCATGGGCTTAGGCCGTAATGGGCCATGTTGGTCCAAAATGGGCCGTGTGGGCTCAATGGGCTTGTGGGCCCCACACAGATGGAATCAACGATTTGTGTCAAATTCTGGACTGGGTTGTGTAGATCTTATAACCGTGGTGAAATCTGGGCTGAATAGGTCACACGAGCGTATGGGACCACTTGGGCCGAGTAATGGGCCTTGGGCCCATTTACACTGTTATGATCGAAATACCCCCATAGGGTAGAATGATCGAAATACCCCTATAGGGTAAAATGACTGAAATACCCCTATAGGGTAAAATGACCGAAATACCCCCATAGGGTAAACTAACCAAAATACCCCCATAGGATAAAATGACTGAAATACCCCTATAAGGTAGAATGACCGAAATACCCTCATAAGGTAGAATTATCCAATACCCCCGTAGGGTAAAATGATTGAAATACCCCCATAGGGTAACATGACCGAGATACCCCTATAGGGTAGAATGACCGAAGTACCCCCACAGGGTATATGACCGAAATACCCCCATAAGGTAAAATGACTGTAATACCCCCATAGGGTAAATTGATCGAAATACCCCCATAGGGTAAAATGACCAAAATACCCCCATAGGGTAGAATGACCAAAATACCCTCGTAGGGTAGAATGATCAAAATACCCCCATAGGGTAAAATGACTATTATACCCCTAGGAGATGAAATGACTGTTATGGTTTTATGTTATGTATGACTAATTTGCTCTATGATATGTTTGAGTATGATTGAGCATGAAATTTTTCATACACGTATGATATTATGTCACGATATATTACATGGGATGGGTTGTTATATTTGGAGGAAGTGTACCGTACTGATAAGGTTACATGGGTCGCCCAAGATGATTGTGGACCTACTGATGGCTATATGCCGTTTATTTTACTGGCAGCTTTGCTGCAATACTGTTTAGTGCCGCAACCGGTGCTAATCCTAGTGTGTCTGGCTGGGTGGGTCGATTTTATCCCCACATGGTGTGTTTGGCGAGACGGAGTGGTGTGTAGAGGCTGGATTGGGTAGGATTTCTAACTGTATATCTGCACTGATTAATGATTTTGTACTGTTACTGCATCGATTAATGATATTACATATAGTAGGTTATTAGGCCCATACTGAACTGGACTGTTATTGTAACGGGCTCAGGCCCAAACTGCATTTATCTATTGTTTAATTAACTATTTGCTTATTAGGGGATTACACACTGAGTTTTCATAAACTCACCCCTCTGTTTAATTGTATAGGTAATCCCCAATTGTAGGCGGGTCGGTGCTGCGAGGGACTCGGAGGTGGCCACACAACTGCAGCTCTTCTACATTTGCTTTTATTTAAAATTAAAGTTTGTGTTGGGTTTTGTTTATGTAATAAGACCATTTATGTTTGTTTAAATTTTTAATTGGGCTTTTGCTTACTTATTTTAAACTGCTAGTTTAGCAGAAGGCGAATTTTCAAAATAATTATTATTTTCAAAGATACGAAATTTAAACATTAAAGTTTTCAAAAGCTTCCGCGATTTTAGATCAACCTTTTATAACAATAGTAGATAACAAGGTAAACGTTTTTGACTAGATGATTTGTTAAAATAATAAAACAGGGGTTTTTAAACCTAGAAACAAATTTTTACCAACGAGTTCAATTTTCGCTAAACACCTCAATGTGACACCGCCAGTTTGACCATAACTCCTAGGATGGGTTTGGGGTGTTACAAAATTTCTCTTCAATTTTGGAACATGTCACACGTCACTAAGTGTTCTGACAACTCCGTCAAACATCTTGACTTTAATTGTTTCAACACCTGCAATTTTCGACGAAGCATTATTTCCCATCAAAATAACACCTTCAGACACTGTTTCGTAAGTTGAAAATCAATCTCGATTGGGACTCATGTGGAATTACAGTCTGAATCAAGGATCCACTCCTCGCTCACTTGAGAATTGTTGAAAGAAGCGACTAGAAGTTCACCATCACCGTAGTATTCTACAACATCAGCTTCACCAGATTTTTCTTGTTGTTTTCCCTTTTGATTCGTACCCTCCCTTTTTATCTTGTTCTACAGCTTATAGCACTCAGATTTAATGTGCCTTTTCTTTTTGCAGAAGTTACAAGTTTTACCTTTATTTCAAGACTTCGATATACCTTTAAATTTACCACGGGGATTCTGTTTCTATGTCCTTCCACGATCATCATTAGCATTCCGATCTTATCTCCCACGAACAATGAGACCCTTTCCCTGAGAGTCGGGTTTAACCATAGTATGCTTCATCTTATCATACGAGGTCAAAGAATCATAAACCTCATCAATTGTGAGAGACTCGCGGCTATATAAAATCATGCCTCTAAAGGTTGAAAAAGATGGGGGCAACGAACAAAGTAGAATCAACCCTAGATCTTCCTTATCATACTGAACCTCTATGGCCTCCAAGTTTGAGAAAATTTATTTAAACACTGTTAAGTGTTCGTGCACAGACGCACCTTCTTCCAAATGATGAACATAAAGATGCTGCTTCATATGCAACTTGCTAGTTAGATTTTTTGACATACATATTTGTTTCAGCCTCTTCCATAATGTAGCGGCGATCTTCTCCTTCATCACATCCTGCAAAATTTCGTTAAACCAATGCAAATCTAACTATGTTAGCGCCTTTCGATCCTTACATTTCTTCTCTTCCTCTATCAATGTTGAAGGCATCTAATCTATCCCTAGCAGGGCATCCTCTAGATCCATCAGCGCAAGAACTGCTTGAATCTTAATTTGTCACAACGAGAATCTGGAGTTAGGATCCAACGATGGAATTTCATACTTTAAAGACGCCATTACCTTGATTAAGATAAACAACCCGGAAGCTCTGATACTAATTTATAAAAAATAGAATGTCGATAATGGCAATATATCGAAAAGAAAAAAGAAAGAAAAATAAAATAAAACACAAAATTTACATGGAAACCCTTTCGAGAAAAAAATCACGGCAGAGGAGAAGAAAATTCAATATTTCGAATTCGAATGATTACTAGAGGAGTAGACTATGTCTATTTATAGGCTTGTAAAACCATATTCTAATAGGAGTGTAGTAAGATTGAAATACTCTATTTTAATCAATATCAAATACATGGAGTTTCATAAGGTTTAAAAACTTTATTCTAAAATAAAATAAAAGAAGTGGAGTTCTACATGGATTTTACTTTTATTTTATTTTACCATTGTATTTTATTTAAATAAGGATTTGGTCTATTAATTCTAACAATACTCATTACCTCAATCCTACAACTTAAAGGCGAACTAAAGGAAGAACACAAAAAAAATCAAAACAATATGTCATAAAGCCCAAATCACAAAGCAAAGAAACATTATAATTTTTAAGACTTGTTCATATTCAATAATTACATTAAGTCCTCAATTATTTTGTAATCATATTAAATCTCAAATAAAAGAAAATTTCTCGTAAACTTTTATTTTAATATTTTTATCTATAATTTTCTAGACATATTGATCGTAAAAATTTTGTAAAAGAGCACATCTATCATTGAAGAAGACAATACACATTAATATATTTTTTAAAAAATTAAAATTTATTTCATTATTATATGCATATATTGCATTTCACCAAAGTTGTAATAGAGAAACATCATTCTACATACCTATCAAGGCTCAAGGCGAATGGCTTCCATCTAAAATACATAATAATCAAGTTTTCTTCATCAGCAATAGATGTATGTATTTCTTCCAAAAGAAAAACAATATAGATATATGTATATCATTGTCTATTTAGCATTGCTTATATTCTTCAGTGAATTGTCTGAAGATGTCTCCTCACATCCTAAATCAATGGTTGAAACCAATGAAGTTTTTCCTACCACTAGTATTAAACCATGACAAACTATTCACTACTTTTTCCTTATTAAAAAATTATTCCCTAATTTCAAAATTTTATATATATGCATACATAAATATAAATTGATTGGGGAAAAAGATCAAAATCTTCCCTGTTGACACCATTTTTTTTGGATGAAAAACGGGGTCGACTTGGGTTTTTAAAAAAAGAAACGAGAGTCGCCACCAATCCTTTTTGAGGTGTGATTGGGTCACCTTGAAAAAGGTTGTTTTTAATAAATAATTTGATTTTTATTAAAACAACGGTTTTGGTCTACGAAATTTAGAAAACGGGTACGGGAGTCGGTTACGCACGAGGAAGGATTAGCACCCTCGATACGCCCAAAATTGGTACCTAGTTGATTAGCTAATGTTTTGATGTCGAAAATTGAGAACTTGAAGGAATTAAAAATACGATCCTTGTATTATATAAAAAAATTGAAAAAGAAGCATATTTCACGTTATTCGAGAAAGAGAGTCATATCCAGTAAGTTAGAACACGATGTCTCGAATTCCCGATACGCGAATGAAAAATGTTTATTTAAAAATTTTAGCCCTCTCGGATTTAAACGAGATCACGACCAGTAAGTTAGGACGCGATTTTTTTAACCCCGAGATCATTTAAAATTTGAGTTCAAAAAGATTCGTACATTTAGATTTATCGTGAAAATCGAAACCCAGTAAGTTAGGGTACGACCTTCTCGAATCTAAACACGAAATATTATTTATTCAAAACAAATTTTGTTAAATCGAGTATAATAAAAAACACGAAAACCGTAACAAAAAATACGAAAGCAAATTACATTTTTTATGCATGGTAAAACCATAATGAATATGAAAGTATAAAAGTATAAAAATACGAGCAATAACAACGATATAAAAAGGCCAAATCTACAACATAAAAATAACAAAGTATAAAAACAAATGAAATTAAAACATTCATTCAAAATAAAAATGAAAATGAAACAAATAAATAGTAAATACGATTAAATATAAAGATATATATAGGCAAAAATTAAAATATATGTATATATATAAATATATATATATGTATTTACAAAGGTTAAAATATGTACATATATATATTAAGAAAGGCATAAATATTACAAAACATAAGAAGATATGTATGTAGATAAAAATATACATATGTGGATTATAAAATAAAATAAGATAATATATAATATACGTGTTTTAAAAATAAAAAATATAGATATGAAATAATAATATATATAATATACATGTTTTAATTATATATATATATATAGATAGATATGTATATAAAATGAGTGTTTACATATTAAATAAGTTAAAAAATACGATATGCATAAAAACAATTATAATAATAATAATAATAATAATAATAGTAATAATAATAATAATAATAATAATAATAAAATTGCTAAAATATGGATTAAATCGAATAAAAACTAAGCATCAAGTAAATCGAAATAAAAAACAAAAGGACCAAATTGCAACGCGTCTTTAAAAAGGAACGCTAAAATCAAGAATAAACCACGTGCCCAAAACGCAGCGTTGAAATGGGCCAAGTCGAACAAAATGAAATTGCAGGGCTAAATTAAAAATAAGAGAAAATAACGAAAAAAGGATCAAATTATAACACGCTGCAAAATCAGGGGGACTGCGCGAGCAAATAGTCCAAAAACTAAAAAACACGCGGATCCTCCGGGTCGGGTCGGGTCGACGCGGATCTCCCTGTCTTAAACGGCGCCGTTTCAATTTGGGTATTTAAACCCAATTTTTCTGGAAAAATTTCATTTTAACTGATCCTAAAAAACCCCACATTTCCTCTCAAAACCTGTGCCTTTGAGCCATACCAACATTGCCATTGCGCCACCACAGGCTCAGTGGTGGGCCTACGCAAGAAGAGGGCGATTTAGTTCTCGCTCCAAGGCCCGATTGAAGGCAAAATCCGTCTAACCGAAAGATCTAAAGGAGAGACCCCCTAACTCAGACTTTCGAGGCCGATTTCAACGATGGGCAGATCCCAACGGCGACGCAACCGAAAAAACGAATCAGGTGAGTTCTCCTCTTCTTCCTTTTCTTTAATTTATATATATAAATAGACGAAAAAAAAGAAAATACAAATAAATAAAAAAAGTTAAAACATCTATGAACGGAAAAGGAAACTCCAAATCACCTTGAATCTCTTTTGTTCTTATATTTCTCTGCTAATGTTCGTTTTTGTGTTACAAAAATCGCTAGAGAAACCCAAAATTACATATTTTGATGGCTTTTATAGCGAAAGAAAGAAGAGAAAATAGATTTTCTTCGTTTCTGCTTGCGTGTTTGCCATCTTCTTTGCAGGTGATGTGATGATGGCGGTGGAGTTGGTGGCTACCAGAGGAGTGGCGGTAGGTCTGGGGCAAGTGGCCAATAGGACATGCGGCGGCAGTACTAGGTGCGGCGCTAGGGTTTCAGACTTTCTGAAACCCTAGTTTTGGCTGTTAGCTTACTGGGCTAAGACATTGGGCCTCGGGTTTGGGCCTGTTCTGTAATGGGTTGGGTAGGTTAGGTTAATGGTAATTGGGTCTGTTTGTAATTGGGTTCCGGGTTAGGCTAGTTGGGTGAGTTAATTGGTTTTGGTTCTTGGGTCCGGGTCTGGGCAAAATTGGGTACTACAGCTGCCCCTCTTTGCTCGTTGTCGTGTAACAAGAACATAGCAAAGACTAAAAAAAAAGACCAATTTTGCCCGGTCCCGCCGAGTCTTGACTTCTTTGATGCTTCTCCTCTTCAAGTAGCTTTATTCTAGTCTACTGTGTCTTGTCGCTTCAATCCACTCTACTGCACTTCAACAAGATCCGACTTGTAGCTTTAATCTTCTTTGCAGCAACTTTTGGGGTATAGGCATTGGCGCTTCGACCCACTCCACAACGTCGAGAGATAGAATTATCGGCTTCAATCGCTCATTGTAATCTCGTGGAGATAAGATCTCAAATTCTTGCCTCATCCCATCGTAATCTCGTGGAAATAAGACTGACGCGATCTACTCTGCTGTAACCCGAGAGATAAGATCCTTCATTTTAATCCGCTCCACTTGTAATCTCGGGAGATAGGATTACTAGCTTCAATCGCTTCTCATTGTAATCTCGTGGAGATAAGATCTGAAATTCTTGATGCATTCCATCGTAATCTCGTGGAAATAAGACTGACACGATCTACTCACTGTAACTTCGAGAGATAAGATCCTTCATTTTAATCCGCTCCATCGTAATCTCGTGGAGATAGGATTACTAGCTTCAATCTGCTCATTGTAATCTCGTGGAGATAAGATCTGAAATTCTTGATTCATTCCACTCGTAATATCGTGGAAATAAGACCGACACGATCTACTCTGCTGTAACTTCAGAAAGATAAGATCCTTCATTTTAATCCGCTCCACTGTAATCTCAGGGAGATAGGATTACTAGCTTCAATCTGCTCCGCTGTAATCTCAGGGAGATAAGATCTGACACGATCTACTCTACTGTAACTTCAGAGAGATAAGATCCTTTATTTTAATCCACTCCGCTGTAATCTCAGGGAGATAGGATTACTATCTTCAATCTGTTCCGCAATAATCTCAGGGAGATAAGATCTGAAATTCTTCGGTCTGTTCCACTGTAGTCTCAGGGAAATAAGACATGTATAATGAACCTAATTATGCCTAGGATGAGATGATCAAAATGAAACAAATGCTCCTAACTAGACATGTGTGAATGGTGTTTGCATGAATGCAGAATTTTATTTTTCGTGAATGATCTCGCTTAGGTTATCATTACTCAAAGTTCATCAAGGTTTTGTAACTGATGTGTTACAGCACCTTCTTGCTTGACTAACTTTTCTAAAGGAACACTTAGCCAAGTTGTCCCCCACCGTGAACATCAAATTTCAACCCACTGGGACATAAATTTTGCACCCTCAATCTCCCACTGTAACCCAAGGGTAGAAAGATACGGCTTTTTCAATCTTCTCGTATCACAATTCAAGGATACAAAATGTGAAGCTCTTTGGTCCTTTACCTCATTCCCAAGGTGTCATACCAAATGCTCATGCACAAAATGAGGAATTTCTTTTCCGAAGAAACCTCTTCCTATTGCCTGGTGATCATTGCTTACTTGTTTATTTAAGCCTTGTCACCTAACATGACATTTGTCATTTTGTTTTATCCACGTTTGGACAACAAAGTTTAAAAGGACACTTCAAATTTGGTGTGTTCTAAACAACGGTCCTGTTTCAGGTTCCTTCATTATTTAGAAATTTCTAGAGTAATATGGAAAGCTCCTTTTGCTTGAACATTCAGTCCATTAATCGTTATTCCAAATGCTTTTGAAAAAAGATTATCACAATGGACAAACAAAATGCTATTGGGAACAAATCTCGAAATGAATGAGCTAACAAATTTTCCTAAGATAAGATGAAAAATAGACAAAATGAAATTTTATTGGGGAACAAAGCTTGAAATGAATACATCAATCAAGACAACAAATTTTTCCAAGATTCAAAACAACAGGTGCCCCAGATATCGCAACACGAGCTTCCCTACATAAGTTTTTTTTTAAGAACATTTAATATGTGTTTAGGGAATCTACAGTATTTTGTCGATACCCCAAGATGTCGCCTACCCTTACTTGTGATTCAGGTGTAGCGAGACCACCACATGCCCCAGATTTTTTATCAAAGTTTGAGTTGTTTCGTTCACCTCATGCCTCATCAAAATTTGAGCCGCCTTTTTCAGGTTTTCAACTCAAATCCCCTTTGGTCTCAAGGTGCCCTTTACGGGTTTTCACCTTAGCCTCTCCTTTTTTTCTTTTTCTCTTTTTTTTTCAAGTGAAATATTTCTTGACTGAGTCTGAGTTCACAGGATTTGGCAGGCTTTTACCATCCATCTCGCTCAAGATTAAAGCTCCTCCTGAAAAGGCCTTTTTTTACCACATATGGACCTTCCCAATTTGGCATCCATTTTCCTCTAAAATCCTTTTGTAGAGGAAGAATCTTTTTCAACACCAAGTCCCCCTCGTAAAATTCTCTGGGACGAACTTTTTTGTTATAGGCTCGCATCATTTGTTTCTGATACATCTGACCATGACGAATAGCTTTTAACCTCTTTTCTTCTACCAAGTTTAGCTGGTCATATCGAGATTGAATCCATTCAGCCTCATCCAACTTTAGTTCAGCTAATACTCGGAGAGAAGGGATTTCAACTTCTATGGGTAGAACTGCCTCCATCCCATAGACTAAAGAAAATGGCGTTGCCCCCGTAAAGGTCCTAACAGAGGTACGATATGCCAGAAGGGCAAAAGGTAATTTCTCGTGCCAGTCTTTGTAGGTTTCAGTCATTTTCCCTACAATTTTCTTGATATTTTTGTTAGCTGCTTCCACGGCACCATTCATTTTTGGACGGTACGGTGACGAATTGTGGTGTCTGATCTTGAAATGACTACAAACTTTCGCTATTGAGTTGTTGTTCAAGTTCAGTGCATTATCGGATATGATCCTTTCAGGCATCTCGTATCGACATATGATCTCTTTTTCGAAACTTGCTAATCACGACTTCGTGACATTTGCATACGAAGTAGCCTCTACCCATTTAGTGAAGTAATCAATAACCACAAAGATAAAACAATGCCCATTAGAAGCCTTCGGAGATATTGGCCCGATAACATCCATTCCCCACATGGAGAAAGGCCATAGAGAAACCATAACATGAAGAGGTGACGGTGGTGCGTGCATTTTGTCACCATAGATTTGACATTTATGGCACTTTTTGGCGTAATTAATGCAATCCCCTTCCATGGTGGACCAATAGTACCCAAATCTCATAATTTGTCTGGCCATCGTGAAGCCATTGGCATGCGTTCCACAGATACCTTCATGCACTTCTTCCAAAATTTCCTTGGCTTCGACAGCGTCCACACATCTCAACAATACTTGATCTTTTCCTCTTTTATACAAGATATCCCTATCTAGGACATAATCAATAGCTAATCTCCTCAATGTCTTCTTATCATTTTCCGTCGCATGGTCAGGGTACTCACGACTCTTCACATATTGTAATATGTCATGGTACCAAGGGTGATCATCCTTTTCTCCTTCATTGTCAATGTTGCAACAATGGGCTGGAGCCTCATAAATGCTGATCTGGATAGGCTTCATATCCTCTAGCTTGTTCACTTTGATCATAGAAGCCAGGGTAGCCAAAGCATCAGCCATCTGGTTCTCATCTTGTGGGAGATAACTAAAGGTGACACTATCAAATTCCTCAATCAATTCCATAACCAATTTTCGATAGCGGACTAACTTGGGATCTCTTGTTTCCCATTCCCCTTTGAGCTGGTAAATTACTAATGCAGAGTCCCCGTATATCTCTAGCACCTTAATTTTCCGCTCTATGGCTGCTCGGATGCCCATAATGCAAGCTTCATACTCAGCCATGTTATTTGTACAATCAAAATCCAATTTGCTAGTGAAAGGGTAATGATCTCCACTAGGGGACACGAGTACTGCCCCGATTCCCTTGCCTATAGCGTTTGAAGCTCCATCAAAATTTAGTTTCCAAGGACCACCTTCTTGGAAATCTTTTTCTATAGTTGTAACATACATCAAATCTTCATTTGGGAAATCAAAGTTCAAGGGTTCATAATCCTCCAGCGCTCTACTTGCCAGGAAGTCCGCTATTGCACTCCCTTTTACAACCTTCTGGTTCACATAGACTATGTCAAATTCAGACAGGAGAATTTGCCATCGGGCCATTCTTCCATTCAAAGCGGTTGATTCCATCAAGTATTTCAGAGGGTCCAATTTAGAAATTAACCAGGTTGTATGGTACAACATGTACTGTCTCAGTCTCCGAGTTGTCCAGATCAGGGCACAACATAACTTCTCGATTGGCGAATATATTGTTTCGTATTCGGTGAACTTCTTACTGAGATAGTAGATTGCTCTTTCTTTTCGTCCTGTCTCATCATGTTGACCAAGCACGCATCCCATGGAATTTTCAAATACTGCCAAATACAGTATGAGCGGTTTGTCAGGCAAGGTGGCATCAAGATTGGGCGTTAGACAAGTAATGTTTAACTTTTCAAAAGTTTTTGGCACCTCATCCCATACACCTGGATTATGTTTCTTAAGGAGACGGAATATGGGGTCACATTTCTCGGTTAATTGTGAAATAAACCGCGCGATGTAGTTCAGTCTTCCTAGAAAACCTCGAACCTCTTTTTGAGTACGCGGCGGAGGTAATTCTTGTATTGCTCTTACTTTGTCAGGATCAATCTCGATTCCTCTCTCACTGACCACAAACCCAAGCAATTTTCCTGATCTGACCCCAAATGTGCATTTTGCTGGATTTAATTTTAGCTGAAATTTCCTCAACCTCATAAATAATTTCTTAAGGACCTGCACATGTTCCTCTTCCGTTTTAGATTTCGAAATCATGTCATCAACATAGATTTCTAATTCCTTATGCATCATATCATGAAACAGTGTTACCATGGCCCTCTGATACGTTGCCCCTGCATTTTTCAACCCAAATGGCATCACTTTATAGCAAAAGGTTCCCCATAGGGTTATGAATGTAGTTTTCTTCATATCCTCAGGATGCATCTTAATTTGGTTATATCCAGAGAAACCATCCATGAAAGAAAACAATAAATGCCCCGCTGTGTTGTCTATCAAGGTGTCGATGTGCGGCAAGGGAAAGTTATCTTTTGGGCTAGCCTTATTTAAATCTCTATAATCCACGCACATTCGTACCTTCCCATCTTTCTTAGGGACAGGAACGATATTGGCCACCCACTCGGAGTATTTGACCACTTGCAGAAATCCAGCGTCGAATTGCTTTTGCACCTCCTCTTTTATTTTTAATACAACATCTGGCCTCATTCTCCGGAGTTTTTGCTGAATTGGTTTGCAATCTTCCTTTATAGGAAGTCGGTGAACTACAATGTCAGTACTTAGCCCCGGTATATCTTGATATGACCATGCGAAGACATCTTTGAATTCTTGAAGCAACTCAATGAGGTCTTGTTTTACTTCTTCAGCTATGCATGTGCCAATCTTCACCACCTTTCCCTCTTCCAGGGTCACCGTCTCTACTGTCTCCTTGTGAGGTAGGATTTGTTTCTCTTCCTGCTCTACCATCCTCAACAAGTCCGGAGATATGTTGCAATCTATGTTATCTTCAAAATCTTGAGATTCCTCTAAACACATATCTCGTTCAAAAGGATTTTCTAAGTCCATAGTAGGGTCACTCATGTCATTGATGTCTTGGGACCTGTTATAAGTACCGAAAAATGTACAAGGAATGTATGAATTTAAGGATTCTTATTTAATATGGTCATGAATGAAATGAAAGAATGATTTGGAATAAAAGCATCCAAGATGACTATTCATGCGAAAGAATGAAAAGAATTTTAAAAGAATATATACTCAAAATGCGAAAATATATTTCATTGAAATCACAATGTTCAAATATAAGCCCTTTTCACTTCACAAAAAGTTTCATTTTCTCTAGGCTTAGAACAATTAGTATGTTTTGAATATTACTCTGAAAAAGTTCTAAAAACTTCAGGCATTTCTTCTGCAGTCCAATTGTTTAAAACACTCCCAGGTTCGACGGGATAGATGTTTGATGTACTTCCTTCTTCAAATTTTTCTTCAGATATGGCATTGATGTTCAAGTTTCCTAGCATTTCCTCTATGATCTCCCTTCTTGGAGTCCTCGGTCCAGAATACATGGTTCCTCCCGATACAAAAGTCTTGGATATGTGGGGGAAAACCATCGATTCCCAATCAACTTCTTTTCCGTTCACACGCGCCTTCCTCCTCTCTTGTCTTTTCTCCAACTCTTTTCTTCTTTGCTTAGCATTCGGTTTAAATCCTAAACCAAAACGGTCTTGCTTGTCCTTCAGCACTGGTGCCTCTATCCTTCCTTGAAGGCATCTTCCCAGTCCTCTTCCGAGCATAGCTCCTTTCCCAACTGTCATTTGTAGTCCCATCCTCGTGGCTTTAGATATGCTGGGCATCGAGATCTTCTTTCCCTCAATAACAGAGGTTGCATTTACGAACTCTAAGGATCAAAAGGAACATTCAACCGCCTCATCATCTGTTCCCAAATATGTCTTGCACACCGTTACCGATGCAATGATATCTTCCTCAGCGTCAATCGTAATTAACCGTCCTTCTGTTACCAATTTCAACTTCTGGTGTAATGATGAAGGCACCGCTCCTGCTGAATGAATCCAGGGTCTTCCTAACAAGCAGTTATACGAAGGCTTGATATCCATCACTAAAAAATCCACCTCGTATATATTCGGGCCAATCAAGAGGGGTATTTCTATTCTTCCCATCACCTTCCTTTCAGTACCATCAAATGCTCTCACTATATTCTGACATGATTTCATGTGAGAGCTATCCATCGGTAACCTTTTCAAGGTAGATAGGGGTAAAACATTCAAGGCAGACCCATTATCAATTAGCACTCCTGCTAACGCATACTCCCCGCAACGAGCAGTGATATGTAATGCTTTGGTGGTTCCTCTTCCCCCCGGCGGTATTTCATCATCATTAAAGAAAATGAAATTGTCGGCACTGATATTGTTAACCAAGCGATCCAACTTATTCACTGAGATATCGTGAGCGACATAAGTTTCATTTAGCACCTTAATCAACGCATTACGATGTATCTCCGAACTTATAAGCAACTCAAGCACCGAGATACGAGCCGGTTGTTTATGCAATTGTTTTACCACGCTGTACTCACTATGTTTCAAGAATTTTAGAAATTCTCTAGCCTCATTTTTAGTTACCGGCTGATTGACACGCGATTCAATTTTGTCTGTTTTTGCTTTTCCCAACTCAACCGCTAAGGCTTTTCCTTTTCCGGATTCCACTATTCATTTGCCGGATCATAGCATTTTCCACTTCGTGTATAGAATCCTTCATCTTCTCCTGAAGCGTTTACCAAGCTCTTTTTCCCCGGAATTGTCACATTGTAGTCGTAATTCCAAGGAACCTTTTTGCTATCCTCGTAAGAAAAGGATACAGGTTTTTGGATTATGACCTTTGGCGCTATTTGAATTCCAGATTCTCTGCTCATTGGTTTTGAAATAATTACCACTGGGTGATTAGCCTTTTGGGCTTTCCCCGTGGATCCTTCTTCTGCAGCATAAACTTCTCCTTCTTCTAGTCCATTAATCTCTTCATAGAACTCCAACTCTTTGTTATCCATCAAGTTTTGCACCATGGTTCTGAATTCGGTACATTTTTGGATGTCGTGGCCTTCTTCTGCGTGGAACTTACAAAACTTACTTGCTCCTTCAGGCTTTTCTATTGAATCTTGCTTGATGCGTCCTCCTTTTACCATTTGTTTCCAAACCCATTCAAGGGGGGTCCTTATCTCTGCTACATTGGCTTTGACTCTCCTTCCTCCATTCTCAATTATCGCGTTCACCCCTTCATCATGATTGGGCAACGGACTTTCTGTGTTGGGTGAGTCACCAAATTTGACAACGCCCAATTTGATAAGTCCTTCCACTACCTTCTTGAAAGCAGTACAATTTTCTATCGAGTGTCCTGAAATTCCGGCATGATAATCACACTGAGCGTTTGTGTCATACCATTTTGGATATGGGGGTTGTAGAGGACTCAAGTAACGAGGAGCGACAACATGCGCATTATATAAATTCTGGTACAGCTCCTTATATGTCATTGGAATGGGAGTGAACTGGGGTTTTTCAGTATTTTGCCTCATTCCCGACTCTTGTTTCGATGAGCCCTGTTGATTAATGACCGCCTTCTTTGGTTGACTCACAATAATTGATTTACTGTAGGCATTCACATTATTCACTTCATTTTCTCTTTTCCACGGGGCTGTCCTTTTATTGTTCTCCCCTCCGTCTATTCTTTCACTTTTAATAGCATGCTCGATCATTTCACCGTTCATAATTATATCTGAGAAATTCTTTGAAGCGCTTCCCAACATGTGAGTGATGAATGGGGCTTTCAATGTATTAATAAAAAGCGTCGTCATTTCTTTTTCCAAAAGAGGTGGTTGCACCTGCACTGCCACTTCTCTCCACCTCTCAGACGTATTATCCAAGCTCTCGTTCGATTTCTTCTCCAAATTCGCAGAGTTATCTGTCGGGCATCATTTCGAGACATGATTATATTGTCTCATGAATGCTCGTGCAAATCTCTCAAGTAGCAATTTTGGTCCGGCTTAGCTGATTGTACCATTTTAACGTCGCACCTGTAAGACTATCCTGGAAGCAGTGTATTAATAATTGATCATTATTAATATACCCCATCATTCTCCTGTAGAACATAGTGATATGGGCTTCTGGGCAACTGGTCCCATTATATTTCTCAAATTCCGGCATCTTGAATTTGTAAGGAAGCACCAGATCCGGAACTAAGCTCAAATCTTTCGCATCTATTCCACAATAGCTGTCGATACTTTCTATTGCCCTAAACTTCTCTTCAATCCATTTCCATTTCTCCTCAAACTGCTTTGGTAACTCTTCCTTTACCTTGTCTTTCTCAGCTACTTCATCGAAATCAATTAACCAGATTATCGCCAGGACTAGAACCAGATCCGACCTGAAGGTTCTTCGGTATTAAAGCATCACCTTGAAGATGCTGAGGCTAATCGAAACAGAAGGTCTTCGTGGATGTGGTTCAGTCTGAACTTGCGCATGCGGAGGTGTGAATCCTGGAGGAAAAAGTGGTTCATCATTGCTTTCTTCTTCATCGCAAATCACAAGACCTTTCCCTTTATCCGCTCCCTTAGTTATTAATTGCGTCAATTTAGTCATTAGGTCATCCTGAGACTCCTTCATCTTTTGTACCATGTCTTTTTGGATCTTTTCCACATGTTCTTTCATTTGCACCTGCCACTGGTCTTGCGTTTCCTTTTGAAGCCGTTCTAGTTTTTCCAACCTTTGTTCCATAATTTTTGACTTAGCCCAAGTGTCGTAACAGAGATGAAAATCTCACGAAGACATAGGTACGGATGTATTCCGAAAGCGATCCACTATCCTGCACGGAGGTGAAAACCTCACGAAGGACTAGTTTCTCACTCCCACTTAAAAGGTGTGACCAACGGTCATGCAATGCAATGCAGAGATAAAAAATTAAAAATACAAAATATGATAAAAACTATAACTCAAAACAAATGAAATGCAATGAGAGGATCGTATATTTAAATCAAATTTTCAACTTTCGACAAAAAGACAAAAAGTGATCAACTCATGGCTCGACTCACTTATTTTGAAAAAATCCCCAGTGGAGTCGCCAAGCTGTTGACACCATTTTTTTTGGATGAAAAACGGGGTCGACTTGGGTTTTTAAAAAAAGAAACGGGAGTCGCCACCAATCCTTTTTGAGGTGTGATTGGGTCACCTTGAAAAGGTTGTTTTAATAAATAATTTGATTTTATTAAAACAACGGTTTTGGTCTCTGAAATTTAGAAAACGGATGCGGAGTCGATTACATACGAGGAAGGATTAGCACCCTCGTCGCCCAAAATTGGTACCTAGTTGATTAGCTAATGTTTTGATGTCGAAAATTGGGAACTTGAAGGAATTAAAATACGATCCTTGTATTATATAAAAAAATTTGAAAAGAAACATATTTCACGTTATTCGAGAAAGAGAGTCATATCCAGTAAGTTAGAACACGATGTCTCGAATTCCCGATACGCGAATGAAAATGTTTATTTAAAATTTTAGCCCTCTCGATTTAAACGAGATCACGACCGAGAAGTTAGGACGCGATTTTTTTTAACCCCGAGATCATTTAAAATTTGAGTTCAAAAAGATTCGTACATTTAGATTTATCATGAAAATCGAAACCCACTAAGTTAGGGTATGACCTTCTCGAATCTAAACACGAAATATTATTTATTCAAAACAAATTTTGTTAAATCGAGTATAATAAAAACACGAAAACCGTAATAAAAAATACGAAAGCAAATTACATTTTTATGCATGGTAAAACCATAATGAATATGAAAGTATAAAAAGTATAAAAAATACGAGCAATAACAACGATATAAAAAGGCCAAATCTACAACATAAAAATAACAAAGTATAAAAACAAATGAAATTAAAATATTCATTCAAAATAAAAATGAAAATGAAACAAATAAATAGTAAATACGATTAAATATAAAGATATATATAGGCAAAAATTAAAATATATGTATATATATAAATATATATATGTATTTACAAAGGTTAAAATATGTACATATATATATTAAGAAAGGCATAAATATTACAAAACATAAGAAGATATGTATGTAGATAAAAATATACATATGTGGATTATAAAAATAAAATAAGATAATATATAATATACGTATTTTAAAAAATAAAAAATATATAGATATGAAATAATAATATATATAATATACATGTTTTAATTATATATATATATATAGATAGATATGTATATAAAAATGAGTGTTTACATATTAAATAAGTTAAAAAAAATACGTATATGCATAAAAATAATTATAATAATAATAATAACAATAATAATAATAGTAATAATAATTATAATTATAATAATAATAATAATAATAAAATTGCTAAAATATGGATTAAATCAGAATAAAAACGGAAGTACTGGGCGAAATCGAAATAAAAAAACAAAAAGGACCAAATTGCAACGCGTGCTGAAAAGGGAAAGGCCAAAACTGCAAATAAACCACAGGCCCAAAACGCAGCGTTGAAATGGGCCAAGTCGAACAAAATGAAATTGCGAGGCTAAATTAAAATAAGAGAAAATAACGAAAAAATGATCAAATTATAACATTTGCAAAATCGGGGATCAGCATAAATAGTCCATAAACTAAAAACACGGATCCTCCGGGTGGTCGGTCGACACGCGGACCCCTGCCTTAAACGGCGCGTTTCAATTTGGGTATTTAAACCCAATTTTCTTAAAAATTTCATTTTAACCGATCCCTAAAAACCCCACATTTCCTCTCAAAACCTGTGCCTTTGAGCCATACCAGTGCCCAGTTATGCGCCACCACTCAAGTGGCGGCCTCGCAAGAAGAGGGCGATTTAGTTCTCGCTCCAAGGCCCGATTGAAGGCAAAATCCGTCTAACCGAAAGATCCAAAGGAGAGACCCCCTAACTCAAACTTTCGAGGCCGATTTCAACGATGGGCAGATCCCAACAGCGGCGCAACCGAAAAAACGAATCAGGTGAGTTCTCCTCTTCTTCCTTTTCTTTAATTTATATATATAAATAGACGAAAAAAAAGAAAATACAAATAAATAAAAAAAGTTAAAACATCTATGAACGGAAAAGGAAACTCCAAATCACCTTGAATCTCTTTTGTTCTTATATTTCTCTGCTAATGTTCGTTTTTGTGTTACAAAAATCGCTAGAGAAACCCAAAATTACATATTTTGATGGATTTTATAGCCGAAAGAAAGAAGAGAAAAATAGATTTTTCTTCGTTTCTGCTTGCGTGTTTACCATCTTCTTTGCGGTGATGTGACGATGGCGGTGGAGTTGGTGGCTACCAGAGGAGTGGCGGTAGGTCAGGGCAAGTGGTCGATGGGACATCTTGGCGATACTAGGTGGCGCTAGGGTTTTGACTTTCTGAAACCCTAGTTTTGGCTGATAGCTTCTTGGGCTAAGACATTGGGCCTCGGGTTTGGGCCTGCTCGTAATGGGTTGGGTAGGTTAGGTTAATGGTAATTGGGTCATTTGTAATTGGGTTCGGGTTAGGCTAGTTGGGTGAGTTAATTGGTTTTGGTTCTTGGGCAGTGCAGGCAAAATTGGGTTCTACATTCCCTTTTGATCATACCGTTATTGAACCGAATGTTTGGTATGAATAATAAATACTACTTTATTGTACTTTAAATAATAAACCAACACGATAAGTTACATAGATCGTCATTTTTAAAAAAATTAGATAGCATTAATTTTGTAAAATTATATTATAGTACTTAGAGAAAATACTAGAAAAATGTAAAGGGAAGAAAATTACTATGATTTTTTTTCACCTCCTCATTGTCGTCATCATCAAAAACATTTTTCTCCTCATCACTTAGTTGCATGCAAATAAAATTTAAAGAATGATTTTTCATTATTCAATGAAAATTACAGAAATAAGAAAGTTAATCCAATTTCTTTTTTCAAATCCATGGAAAAATGAGAGAGATTTACTTCCTCTATTGTGATTCGTTAGCACCAGGTCATCTAGAAATGATGTTGAACCTAAAGACACAGATTAAAAACAAACAAATGAGAAAGATATGCCATAAAGGCCAAAGCACCAAGCAAAAAAGCATTTTAATATTTAAGACTTGTTAATATTCAATAATTGCATTAAGTCCCCTATTATTTTGCAATCATACTAAATCTCAAATAAAACAATTCTCTAAGGCTTTATTTAAATATTATTTATCTATAGTTTTCTAGTCACATTGAACATTAAAAACTTAGTAAGAGAGCACATCTATCATTGATGAGAACAAAATACACTATTAGAGTTACGTGGCCCTAATTTCTATTAAAATAAAATACATTGTTTTTTAACGAAGTACGTTGTTATCTGAAAATTAAGAAGTTATTTCATTAATACATGCATATATTGCATTTTATATAAAACAACAAAGTTGTCGGAGAAAAATAATGTTCTACTCTTTGTTGATCAGCGTATCCTTCTAAAATTGTAATAATCAAGTTAAAAATATATTTTGTTATTGAAAACTATTTATTTGACACATAAAGGAAGGATCAAGGTGAGATAAATTTTGCTTGAATAAGAGGCTATTGTATCAAATTTATACATACTAACAATGAATGATATCAATAAGGGAGCCCTTTAATAAGGACATGTCAAATTCACAAAATTTTGATGCAAATACTTACGATTTAACGATTCGGTTGAGATTTTTAAGTAAAAAAGTAGGACTTAATTTTTAACTTTTTAAGCATAGGATAAAATCTCAAATTTTTTCAAAATACAAGCAGTAACGGTATTAAAATTGTCAGGTCTCACACTATGAAACAAAGATTCCTTGGCTTTATATGGAAATCAAATTAAAACTGTTTTTTTTAGGGTGTGCCACATCAAGTTGTGTGCCATTCTGAGGGACTAATAAATAGTATTACCTCACTTGCCTTATTTGGATAATTACTAGTTAATTCGTTGGATAATATCAAACTACACTGTGGACCTCTTGATGTTTTATATTAACTTTTGAGTTAATTCTATCGACATCCCTAAATTATGACCTTATTCTAAATTGGTCCTCAAATTTCAAATCATTCTAATTACATCTTCAAACTACCAATGTTATTTTAGTTAGGTCTTTTTGTTGCTAAAATCATTAATTTAATTGTGAAATGATACATAAGATCTTATATGACATAATCTACAATGAAAATTTTAAGAAAAAAATGAAATATTATTAAAATAGATGTTGTCAAAATCTTGGATTTGAGGTTTTCAAAGCTTTCACTAATGCTTTATCGTTCACTCTCTTTTTTTAGTTTTACTTTATTTTTAGTATACCGTTGAATCTTCATCATTTCTTGTATTGTTTGGTGCGTTTCCTGAAGATGTTTTCGAAAATCATGAATTAATATCTGCAACCAATTAAGTTGTTCATACCACTAGTATTAAACCATGGCAAACTATTCCCTACTTTCTCTCTTATTAATAATTTCTTCCCTAATTTATAAAGGGTTTATATATACATATATAAATATACATTGATTGGGGAAAAGATTCGAATCTACCCTTTCGATCATACCGTTATAAGACCTAATTTTTGGAGCATAAAATAGATAATAATTTAATGTATTTGAAATAATAAATCAACATATGACAAGGTACATAAATTTTTTCAAGATCATCAATTTTTTGTCGAATTGGATAGGATAATAATTTTGAAAAATTTTATTATACTACCAAAAGAAAAATACTAGAAAATGTAAAGGAAAAAATAGAATGAATTTTTCTTCACCTGTTGATTATTGTCATCAGCATAAACATCTTCCTCCTTATCAATTTATTGCATGCAAATGAAATTTTAAGAAGAATTTTTCATTATTCAAAGAAACTTAAGGGAATAGAAATGTAAATCAATTTTTTTATCTAATCTACAGAAAAAGATGAGAGATTTACCTGCTCCATCCTGATTCATTGGCACCAAATTGTCTAGAAATTGTGTCAAACCTAAACACACAGATTAGAAACATACAATTACAAACTAGCTTTTTTATAAACAGGAATTAAGAAGGAATTTTGGATGATTTTACTCATAAATTTAAACCTATTTCTTGGTGGTAGGCTTGGTAATGTTGGAGATTGAGTAATGGAGACACCTGAAGGTTTTGTAGCAGACTCATTACTCAATTTTTCTTTTCCTTTCATCATCTTAACATCAACTAACAAAGAGAAAAAGATGAAGAAATGAGAGAAGAGAAGAAATAAGTTTGAATGTCAGAAGAATTAAGTTTATCTGAGTGAGAGGAGAGAATATATAGAGGTTCATATTGACATTGAGTAATGGTAGATGTCAATATATACATTGCTAAGGTTATAATTTTTATTTAAAAGATCAACACCCCTAAAAAAAGGTTACAACATTAAAAAACACAGAAACCCGGACTAAAAAACACACCTAAAGGAAAAACAACAAAAAGGCAACTACATCAACTTTTACATTCATCATTTCAATTCTACAACTTAAATGCAAACTAGAGGAAGAACAACAAAAAAAATGAAGAAGATATGTCATAAAGCTAAAAAAAAAAGCAAGGAAGCAATGTAGTTTTTAAGACTTATTGATATGCAGTAATTGCATTAAGTCCCCAATTATTTGCAATCACATGAAATCTCAAATAAAATAAAATTTCTCCCAAACATTAATTTAATTTTTTTATCTATAATTTTTTGGACAGATTGAACATTAAAACGAGAAGAAATATATAAGTTTGAATGAGAGAAGAATCAAATTTGTTTTTGTAAGAAGAGAGAGAATACATGAAGGTGCACACTGGCATTGTGTAATGTCAGATGCCACTGTAAAATGAGAATGTCTGTAATAAAAATATATCGCAAAGAAAAGAGAAATAAAAATAAAGAACACCCAAATTTTTACATAGAAACTCTTTCGGGAAATAAAACCACTAGTAGAGGAGAAGAAAATTCACTATGTCAAATTCGAATGATTACAAGAGGAGTTTCGACTACATCTATTTATAGGTTAAAAAAACCTAATTCTAATCAAAGTAAAATATAATATGCTAATAAATGTTAATTATATTATACTCATAAATACTAAATCTTCTAGAAAGAAGATATATTTTGTTTAACTTGACTTGCAAGAAATCCCTTAGAATTTGGGTCACACAACTCTAACAATCTCCACCTTGACACGAATTCTTAACGAACAAGTTTTTCACTTCTTTTATAAAACCCCTGAAGGGTTTAACTTCAACAATGAACACCAACCAAATCTAAAATATGCTCAAACTTGGTTATAGGAATTGACTTAATCATCATATCTGCAGGATTTTCATGAGTACTAATTTTGCTCACAATAATATCACCACGAGCAAGAACATCACAAAAAAATGATATCGAACATCAATGTGTTTTGTTTTCTCATGAAATATTTGATCTTTTGTAAGGAAGATGGCACTCTGACTGTCACAAAATATTGTACTTATTTGAAGGTCTTGATTGAATTCAATAAAGAGTCTTTTCAACCAAATAGCTTCGTTACAAGCCTCAATAATTGACATGTACTCAGCTTCAGTGGTACAAAAAGCGATTGTAGTTTGCAAAGTGGTTTTCCAACCGATTGCACAACCTCTGATTGTAAAGACATAACTTGTGAAAGATCTTCTTCTATCAAGGTCTCCAACAAAATCAGCATCAACATACCCAATGACTCCATCTCTAGTTCTACCAAACTGTAAGCAAACATCAGTAGTACCTAGTAAGTATCTTAAAATCCACTAAACTACTTTCCAATGTTCTTTACCAGGATTCGCCATGTATCTGCTAACTACACTGACTGCATATGATAAATCTAGACGTGAACAAACCATAGCATACATGAAAGATCCCACTGGACTAGAGTATGGAGCATGTGACATGTACTCAATCTCATCATCTAATTGTGGAGACAAAGTCGATGAATGTCTGAAATGGGTTGCTAAAGGAATACTAACAGGCTTAGCACTCTACATATTGAACCTGCAAAGAACTTTCTCAATGTACCCCTTCTGACTTAGGTACAATTTACTTGATTTTCTATCTCTGAGAATTTTCATACCAAGTATCTTCTTTGCTGGTCCCAAATCTTTCATCTGAAATTCTTCACTTAGTTGGGCTTTGACCTTTCTTATCTCTCCATTATCTTTTGCTGCTATCAACATGTCATCAACATAAAAGAGTAGATACACAAAAGAACCATCACTATTTTTCTTAAAATAAACACAACTGTCAAAACTACTTCTTTTGAAATCATGAGAACTCATAAAGGAATCAAACCTCTTGTACCACTATCTTGGTGACTGTTTCAAACTGTAAAGGGATTTTTTAAGCAAGCAAACACAGTCCTCTTTTTCTGAGACGGTAAAACCCTCTGGTTGTTGCATGTAAATATCCTCCTCAAGTTCTCTATGCAAAAATGCAGTTTTTACATCTAACTCCTCAAGCTCCAAATCATGCATGGCCACAATACCAAGCAAAGCTCGAATCGAACTACACTTCACAACTGGGGAGAACATATTTGTGAAGTCCACTCCTAGAATTTGACTGTAACCCTTTGCAACAAGCCTTGTTTTATATCTGGGTTCTTCAACTCCTAGAGTCCCTTCTTTCTTTTTAAACACCCATTTACAGCGAACAGTTGTTTTACCTTTAAGAAGTTTCACAATATCCCATGTTTTGTTTTTGTAGAGTAATTTCATCTCCTCTTGCATAGCAAACATCCACTTTTCTGAGTCTTCACAGCTAACTGCCTCAGAATAATTAGATGGCTCTTGGTTTGAATCTATATCTTCAGCTACATTTAAAGTATAAGCAACTAGATCAGCATTGGCATACTTCTTTCGAGGTTTAATTTCTCTTCTAGTTCTTTTTTTGGCGATAGAGTATTGTGGTACAGAAGTAAATCTATTCTGAATTTTTGTACTGGCTTGAGGAGTTGACTCTGTTGTAGATTCTGGATTAATCTGATGCTCCACCTGCTTTTGATTTTCTTTATTGGAAGAGTCTTTAAGAGATAAGTTAGGTAGCATAGCAGTTTCATCAAAAACAACATTTCTGCTAATCAAAACTTTTCTATTTTTAGGGCACATAACTTATACCCTTTTACACCAACTTTATAACCAAGAAAAACACATTTAATGGATCTCGATTCTGATTTTCCATTATCAACATGAGTATACACAGGACACCCAAAGATCTTTAAGTCAGAATAGTCAGCAGGATTACCAGACCATGCATCTTGTGGAACCTTTTTCTCAATGGCAACGGATGGAGATCGGTTGATCAGAAAACATGCAGTAGAGGCTGCTTCAGCCCAAAAGGACTTTGGTAAATTGGCATTTGACAACATACATCGAACCTTCTCCATCATCATTTTGTTCATTCATTCTGTAACATCATTTTTCTATGGAGTATGACGAACTGTTAAGTGTCTCACGATCCCTTCTAACTTACACAGTTTATTAAACTCATCAGAACAGAACTCTAAGCCATTGTCTTTGTAGAGGTATTTTATTTGTTTTCTATGTAAAAGGGGACTTTTCTTAGAATATCGGGCATAGTGGGGGGTATGTAGAAATACCTGTGCTAAAGTGGCATGCCCTAAAAAGCACATGTCATACTCGACTGACGCTGGCTCCATACCGCAAACACAATGGGTGGGAATTTGAAATCCGCTGAAAAGCTGATTTCAAAGAATCCCATACCATTGCGGGTGGTGAAGCAGAGGGAGAGAAGGCCCTCGGGAGGTTATATCATACTCATAGTCATTGAGTTCACTCTATCAGGCCAATTGAGTCTATTTTTCAATCATAGTTTTCCAAAACTTAAATGCCGAAAACACATCGCTTTTCTGCTTTAGGAAGAATGCCCAAACTTTTCTGGAAAAATCATCAATAAAAGTTAGCATATAATTAGTTCCACCTCTCGAAGGCACTCTGGATGGCCCCCACAAATTAGAATGAATATACTCTAACGTTCCCTTCATGTTATGGATTCTTCTAATGAATCGAACTCTCTTTTTTTCCAGTAAAGCAGTGCTCACAAAACTTTAGTTTGCAAATTCCTTGCCCATCAAGAAATCCTCTTTTGCTCAATTCTGCCATGTCATTCTCACTCATATGCCCTAAGCGCTTATGCCAAAGTTTAGTAATATCATCATCTGACAAGGAATATGAAACGACAGTTGTATCACCAGTAACAGTAGAACCCTACAAAACATATAACTTGGTAGTCTTTCTCTGCCCTTTCATCACAGTGAGGGAATCTTTGGAAATCTTTAAAACCCCACTTTCAGCTGAGTATATGTACCTTTTTGAATCAAGAGCACTCAACGAAATTAAATTTCTCTTCAATATGGAACATGTCGCACATCGCTAAATGTTCTGACAACTCCGTCAAACATCTTAACTTTAATCGTTTCAACACATGTAATTTTACACAAAGCATTATTTCTCATCAATACAACCCTTCAGACAATATTTCGTAAGTTGTAAACTAATCCCGATTGGGACTCATGTGGAAGGTACAACCCGAAACAAGGATCCACTCCTCGCTCACTTTAGAATTGTTGACAAAAGCGACTACAAATTCACCACCACTGTAGTCTTCTACAGCATCAGCTTCACCGAAATTTTCTGGTTGTTTTCCCTTTTGATTCACAGCCTTCCTTTTGATATTGTTATGTAGCTTATAGCACTCAGATTTAATGTGCTCTTTTTTCTTGCAGAGGTTACAAGTTTTACCTCTGTTTGAAGACTTCAATCTACCCTTAGATTTTCCGTGAATATTTCATTCCTGTGTCCTTCCACTATCATTATCAGCATTCCGTTCTCAACTCCCACGAACAATGAGACTTTCTCCCTCAGAGTTGGGTTTAACCACAAGATTCTTCATCTTATCATACGAGGTCAAAGAATCATAAACCTCATCAATTGTGAGAGACTCGCGGCTATATAAAATCATGTCTCTAAAGGTTGAATAAGACAGGGGCAACGAACAAAGTAGAATCAACCCTAGATCTTCCTTATTATACTAAACCTCCATGGCCTCCAAGTATGAGAGAATTTCTTTAAACACTGTTAAGTGTTCGTGCAAAGACGCACCTTCCTCCAAATGATAAGGATAAAGATGTTGCTTCATATGCAACTTGCTGGATAGAGTTTTCGACATACATATTTGTTCCAGCCTCTTCCATAATGCAGCAGCGGTCTTCTCCTTCATCACATCCTGTAAAATTTCATTACACAAATGCAAATGTAATTAGTTTAATGCCTTTCGATCCTTACGCTTCTTCTCTTCATCTGTTAGTGTCGAAGGCATCTTATCTATCCCTAGCAGGGCATCCTCCAGATCCATCTGCCAAAGAACAGCTTGCATCTTAATCTGCCACAACGCAAATCTGCTATTGTGATCCGACAGCGAAATTTCATACTTCAAAGACACCATTACCGTGATCG
The DNA here is from genome assembly GCF_025698545.1 of Gossypium raimondii. Classification (NCBI taxonomy): domain Eukaryota; kingdom Viridiplantae; phylum Streptophyta; class Magnoliopsida; order Malvales; family Malvaceae; genus Gossypium; species Gossypium raimondii. Next base: position 4,683,533 of record NC_068568.1, read on the forward strand.
AGATGAACAACTCGAAAGCTCTTATACCAATTTGTAAAATTAGAGCGTCGGTAATGACAATATATCGCGAAGAAAAGAGAAATAAAAATAAAGAACACAGAGATTTTTATGTGGAAACCCTATTGGAAAAAACCACGGGTAGAGGAGAAGAAAATTCACTATGCCAAATTCGAATGATTACAAGAGGAGTTTCGACTACATCTATTTATAGGTTGAAAAAACCTAATTCCAATCAAAGTCAAATATATTATGCTAATAAATTCTAAATATATTATACTAATAAATACTAAATCTTCTGGAAAGAATATATATTTTGTTTAACTTGACTTCCAAGTAATCTCTAACAGCCACATTGCTAATGCTATAATTTTTATTGATAAAATATCAACACTCAAAACAAGGTTATAGCATTTAGAATCCACAAAAACCCCCTAAAACAAAATACACCTAAATGAAAAACAAAAAAAGGCAACTACAACAGCTCTTAAACTCGTTAGCTCAATTCTACAACTTAAAGGCAAATTAAAGGAAGATCACAAAAAAAATGAAAAATATATGCCATAAAGTCCCCAATTATTTTGTAACCCTATTAAATCTCAAAGTAAAAGAAAATTTCTCCCGTACTTTTATTTAAATATTTTTTATTTATAATTTTTTAGACATATTGAACATTAAAAACATAAGAGAGAGAGATTTACCTTCTCCATTGTGATTCATTAGCACTAAATCATCTAGAATTGATGTAGAATCTAAAGACATGGTTTAAAAACATACAATTAAAAATTGTTTTTGATATAAACTCGAATTAAGAGGGAATTTTAGATGATTTTACTAATAAACTTAAACCTATTTCTTGGTGGTATGCTTGACGGTGTTGGAGATTGAGTAATGGTATATTTTTTTCAAATTTTATCAAAATACAGGGACTAACGGTATATTTTGCCTTAAAAATTTAACATCTAAACTAAGGCTTTACCAGGGAGAACGTTTTTCAACTTGGAACAACGAAACGGCACTCAAAATTAATCTTCTGGTCAGTTACACTACACCAACTAATGTCAGGTTTCACACTATGAAACAAAGATTCCCTGGCTTTATATGGAAATCAAATTAAACCTATTTTGTTTTAGGGTGTGCCACCTCAAATTGTGTGCCTTTTTTAGGGACTAATAAATAGTATTAGCTCACTTGCCTTATTTGGATAATTACTAATTAATTAGTTGGATAAGATCAAACTAGGCTGTGGACCTCTTGATGTTTTATATTAACTTTTGAGTTAATTCCATCAACATCCCTAAATTATGACCTTATTCTAAATTGGTCCTCAAATTTCAAATCATTCTAATTACATCTTCAAACTACTAATGTTATTTTAGTTAGGTCTTTTCGTTGCTAAAATCATTAATTTAGTTGTGAAATGATACATAAGATCTTATATGACATAATCTACAATAAAAATTTAAAGAAAAAATGAAATATTATTAAAATAGATGTTGTTAAAATCTTGGCTTTGAGGTTTTCAAAGCCTTTACTAATCTTTATCGTTCACTCTTTTTCCGCTTTTACTTTATTTTTAGTTCTTACTTTTAAAAGTTATGTTGCCACGTCTTATTTTTTTCTAAAAGCAGACCTTTTAAATTAAGCTACATAATATGTGACATGTCATTTAATGGGTTTAACAACAAAAGGACCTGATTGACATAACTTACATGGTTTAGGGATGTAATTAGAATATTTTAATGATTGGGAACCAATTTAAAATGAGAATCATAGTTTGGGATGTCGATACAATTAATTCTTAACTTTCTTTTTAAATCTGAATAATTCAATTTGAAATTCAAAATTATAATTTTAAGCCTCCTTGATATCAATAATTACATTAAGTGTTTACTTTGTAATCAAATCATATTAAATCTCAAATAAAAGAAATTTTCTCTCAAACTTTTATTTAAATATGTTTCATTTATCAATATCAATATTATATTTTGGATCTATAATTTTCTATACATATGGAACATCAAAAACTTAGTAAGAGAGTACATCTATCATTGATGGGAACAAAACACATTAAAGTGAATTTTTTTTTTTGGAAAAATAAGAAATTATTTCATTATTACATCCATACATTGCATTTTATATTAAACACCAAAGTTGTAAAAGAGAAACAACATTATGCTCTTCATACCCATCAAGGCTTAAGCACCAGCAAATGGCTTCCATCTGAAATACATAATAACCAAGTTTCCTTCATCAACAATAGAGGTATGTTTTACTTCAAAAAAATATATAGATATATGTATACCGTTGAATCTTCATCATTTCCTGTATTGTTTGGTGCGTTTCCTGAAGATGTCTTCGAAAATCCTGAATTAATATCTGCAACCAATTAAGTTGTTCATACCACTAGTATTAAACCATGGCAAACTATTCCCTACTTTCTCTCTTATTAATAATTTCTTCCCTAATTTATAAAGTGTTTATATATACATATATAAATATACATTGATTGGGGAAAAGATTCGAATCTACCCTTTCGATCATACCGTTATAAGACCTAATTTTTGGAGCATAAAATAGATAATAATTTAATGTATTTGAAATAATAAATCAACACATGACAAGGTACATAATTTTTTTCAAGATCATCAATTTTTTGTCGAATTGGATAGGATAATAATTTTGAAAAATTTTATTATAGTACCAAAAGAAAAATACTAGAAAAATGTAAAGGAAAAAATAGAATGAATTTTTCTTCACTGTTGATTATTGTCATCAAGCATAAACATCTTCCTCCTCATCACTTTATTGCATGCAAACGAAATTTTAAGAAGAATTTTCATTATTCAAAGAAACTTAAGGAATAGAAATGTAAATCCAATTTTTTTATCTAATCTATGGAAAAAGATGAGAGATTTACCTGCTCCATTCTGATTCATTAGCACCAAATCGTCTAGAAATTGTGTCAGACCTAAACACACAGATTAGAAACATACAATTACAAACTACCTTTATTATAAACAGGAATTAAGAAGGAATTTTGGATGATTTTACTAATAAATTTAAACCTATTTCTTGGTGGTAGGCTTGGCAATGTTGGAGATTGTGTAATGGAGACACCTGAAGGTTTGGTAGCAGACTCATTACTCAATTTTTCTTTTCCTTTCATCATCTTAACATCAACTAACAGAGAGAAAAAGATGAAGAAATGAGAGAAGAGAAGAAATAAGTTTGAATGTGAGAAGAATTAAGTTTATCTGAGTGAGAGGGGAGAATATATAGAGGTTCATATTGGCATTGAGTAATGGCAAATGTCAATATATATATTGCTAAGGTTATAATTTTTATTTGAAAGATCAACACCCCTGAAACAAGGTTACAACATTAAAAAACACAGAAACCCAGACTAAAAAAACACCTAAAGGAAAAACAACAAAAAGGCAACTACCTTAGCTTTTACTTTCATCATTTTAGTTCTACAACTTAAAGGCAAATTAGAGGAAGAACTACAACAACAAAAATGAAAAAGATATGTCATAAAGCTAAAAAAAAAAAGCAAAGAAGCAATGTAATTTTTAAGACTTGTTGATATGCAATAATTACATTAAGTCCCCAATTATTTTGTAATCACATGAAATCTCAAAAAAAAAGAAAATTTCTCCCAAACTTTAATTTAATTTTTTATCTATAATTTTTTGGATGGATTGAACATTAAAAAGAGAAGAAATAAATAAGTTTGAATGAGAGAAGAATCAAATTTGTTTGTGTGAGAAGAGAGAGAATACATGAAGGTGCACACTAGCATTGAGTAATGTCAGATGCCACATTGCTAATGCTAAAATTTTTATTGATAAAATATCAACACTCAAAACAAAGTTATAGCATTTAAAAACCAAAAAACCCCCCCTAAAACAAAATACACCTAAAGGAAAAACAACAAAAAGGCAACTACAACAGCTCTTAATCTCGTTAGCTCAATTCTACAACTTAAAGGCGAATTAAAGGAAGATCACAAAAAAAATGAAAATATTTGCCATAAAGTCCCCAATTATTTTGTAACCATATTAACTCTCAAAGTAAAAGAAAATTTCTCTCGTACTTTTATTTAAATATTTTTAATCTATATTTTTTTAGACATATTAAACATTAAAAACATAAGAGAGATTTACCTTCTCCATTGTGATTCATTAGCACCAAATCATCTAGAAGTGATGTCGAATCTAAAGACATGGTTTAAAAACATACAATTAAAAATTGTCTTTGATATAAACACGAATTAAGAGGGAATTTCAGATGATTTTACTAATAAACCTAAACTTATTTCTTGGTGGTATGCTTGATGGTGTTGGAGATTGAGTAATGGATTCAACTAAAGGTTTGGAAGCAACCTCGTTACTCAAATTTTCTTCTTCTTTCATCATCTTATCATCAACTAACAAAGAGAGGAAGAAGATCAAATGCGAGAAGAGAACAAATAAGTTTAAATGAGAGAGTAGAACTAAGTTTGTTTGGGTGAGAAGAGAGAGGATATATAAAGGTGCATGCACAATGAGTAATGCCTTATGTCAAAAAAATATATTTATTTTGCTAGGGCTGAAATTTTTATTGATAAAATTCCAACACCCCCAAAAGAAGGTTATAATATTAAGAAACACATCTAAAAAACAACAATAAAAAGATAACTACACCAGCTCTTACACTCATCAACTCAATTCTACAACTTAAAAGCAGACTAAAGGAAGAACACCAAAAAAAATGAAAAAGATATGCCATAAAGGCGAAAGAACCAAGCAAAGAAGCATTGTTCTATTTAAGACTTGTTAATATTAAATAATTATATTAAGTCCCCAATCATTTTGTAATCATATTACATCTCAAGTAAAAGAAATTTTCTCTCAGGCTTTATTTAAATATTTTTTTATTTATGACTTTCCAAACACATTCAACATTAAAAACTTTGTAAGAGAGTACTTCTATTGTTGATGAGAAAAAACACATTAAAGTATATTTTGTTTTTTAACGGTAGTACATTTTTTTTAAAATTAACTAGATTAAAGTTTCATCTCTGAGGCATGAGTTGCAGAAATTGTTAAATGTGAAATTTTCAGCTTTAATTCAAAGCAGGAGCCGTTTCTGTCACTGCCATGAAACCAGAGAATTGGCGTTCGAAATGCAGGCAACTTAGCACCAGTGTAACTCCATAGAAAACAAATATTTTGTGATGGTTGAAATAACAAAAAGAAAGACGCCTGGTGATGTAAATAATGCCAACAGTTTCTTGTCTATATTCTACCAAATTCTCTCCTTTGATAACTCCCATCAGTTCAAAGCTCTTGTTTTGTTGCTGTTTACTTGTAAGCAACGTGCTGAAGCTTGCAGATTTTGGGGAGAGCTTACTTATGCATGCAACACACCTGTTTGGTGAGATTGAAAGAGTAAAAAATTATAGCTATATGAATACCGTTGTCTCTTCAACATTGCCTGTATTCTTCGGTGAATTGCTTGAAGATGTCTCTAGAATCTTAAATTAATATCTGCAACCAATTAAGCTGTTCATTCCACTAGTATTAAACCATGGCAAATTATTCACTACTTTCTCTCATACTAATAAATTCTTTCCTAATTTATAAATGGTTTATATATACATATTTAAATATACATTGGTTAGGGAAAAGATTCGAATCTGCCCTTTCGATCATACCGTTATTGAACCGAATGTTTGGAGTGAAAAATATATAATAATTTAATATATTTATTTCAAATAACAAATCAACAGGTGATAAGTTACAAAAATCCTTCACGAGATCATCATTTGTTGTCGGAATTGAATAGAATATAATTTTGTAAATAATATTATAGTACCTAGAGAAAATTACTAAGAAAATGTAAAGGGAAGAAAATTAGTATGAGTGTTTTTTTCACCTCTTCATTATAGTCATCATCATTAACATCTTCCTTTTCATCAATTCGTTGTATGCAAACAAAATTTTAAGAAGAAATTTTCATTATTCAAAGAAAATTAAAGGGGTTGTAATGTTAATCCATTTTTTAATCTATGGAAAAAGATGGGAGATTTACTTGTTCCAATGTGATTTATTAGCACCAAATCATCTAGAAATTGTATCCGATCTACAGACAAGGATTAGAAATTGATGGTCACTAAATTAACTATAATTACGACAAAGGCAAGCGCACCTATCAAACAATAGTATAGCTATGGTGAGTAGGAAATATCGTATCCACGAGGACTAAAAGTACTAGTAATTACTGTTTTTCTATTATTTAGCCGATAAATTGAAGTGATAGCTTTAAATCTAAATTTACTAATCTAATTTAACTATGAACGCAACAGAAAATGAAATGGGAAAATAATCGAGGACAACCAATGAGAAAGACAATACCCATGAAAGAATCCACCTAGACTTCACCTATTATTCCTAATCTGAATTAAACGATTTATTCACTTGTGTCTTGATACGTAGAAATCCCTAAATTATGTTAATATCTCTTTTGAGAGTAAGAACAACTGACTCTAGGTTGATTAACTGAAATCTCTTTCTAATTAAAATCCCTATTGTCGCATTAACTCGATCTATGGATTCCCCTATTAGATTTGACTCTAATCCGGTAGATTTATTTCGTCCTACTTCTAGGATTGCATGCAACTCCACTCAAATATGCTAGATCTACTCTTAAACAAGGACTTTTGCTCCACTGAAATAATCACATTAAACCTGAATTAATATCTTGATAATATTTAAACATGAATTAAGCATACATAATTGAGAACAAGAATCAAGTATTTATCATGTAATTCAGAAATCAAATAATAAGATTCATCATAGGTTTCATCTTCCCTAGGTATCTAGGGAATTTAGTTCATAATCTGAAATGAAAACATCTCAAAATCAAAAAAAACTACAAGACATAAAGAAATTCAATAAAACTTCGAAAAAAGTTAAAAGGAGATCTTTCAATCTTGAAGGATATCTGCTTTTAAGTTGCCTCCAATGGTGTTCTTCGAGTAATTTCTTCAATCTTCTCTGAGTCCTCCCTTAAATCTTTTTCTAATTGATATTTATAGACTTTAGAATGCTCAGAAAGCCTACGAATTGGGTTTTTCCGCATGTTTGGGAAACAGGGAGCGATATCGTTACGGGCTGGCACAGAGGCGTGTGGCCAGCCCGTGTGGCTCACACGGGCATGTGGCCAGCCTGTGTGGAAATGCCCAAGCCGTGTGGATCCTGAAAATAGCTCTATTCGTCCGATTTTTGGCTCATTTTTCACTCATTTTGCTCCCAAATGCTCTCCTAAGTATAGAAACATGAATTTAAAGGATTAGGAGCATCAAATTCACTAATTTACATCATTAATCATCCAAAAATTCATTAAGAATGGGATTAAAATATGTTACTTTTATAGCTTATCAGAAACATCCAATTACAAACATATTTTGTTAAAAGCGGGAATTAAGAAAGAATTTTGGATGATTTTTCTCATAAATTTAAATCTAGTTTTTCATGGTAGGCTTGACAGTGTTGGAGGTTGAGTGATGGAGGCGACTGAAGGTTTGGTTGCAGCCTAATTACTCACTTTCACTTTTTCTTTTTCTTTCACCATCTTAACATACAACTAACGAGGAGAGGAAGAAGAAGAAGAAATGAGAGAAGTGAATAAATAAGTTTGAATTGGAGAAGAAATAAGTTTCTTTGAATGAGAAGAAAGAGAATAAAGATGCATACTAGCTCTGAGTAATGCCGGCTGTCAAAAAACATAAATATTTTTTGTTAAGGTTAAAAATTTTAATTAAAATATTAACACCCCAAAACATGGTTTTAACACTAAAAAACCACGAAAACTATAACGTCCCAAATTTTATAACTTATTTGAGTGTTATTTGTGACATGTATATTGATTTGGTTCAGTGGTTAAGTGTTGAGTTGTGTGCATAAGGCCTTGTGTTTTATTCCTTTTTATTATTTTTTTTCCCAAAACCTAGCTTGTCACAACTTAGCTTTTCTTTAGTTTTTGTATGTTTGTTAACAAGTGTGAGGCATTGGCCTAGTGGTGCTCAAAGTTGTTTTGCTTAATAGTATTTTCATTTTGAAAATTATGAAGTTATTTTATTATTACATGCATATATTGCATTTTATATTAAACACCAAAATTGTAAAAGAGAAACAATGTTTTGCTTTTCGTTGATATGCACCAAAATCAAATGGCTTCTATTTGGAATACATAATAATCAAGTTTCCTTATTCAACAAAAGAGGTCTTCAAAAGCAAAAAACAATATAGATATATGTATATCGTTGTCTCTTCAACATTGCATGTATTCTTCAATGCATTGCCTGAAGATGTCTTCGCAAATCCTCAATTAATATTTGCAACCAATTAAGTGGTTCATACCACTAGCCTTAAACCAACGCAAATTATTCGTTACTTTCTCTCATCTTAATAAATTCTTCCCTAATTTAAAAAGTTTATATATATGCATACATAAATATACATTGATTGGGGAAAAAGATTTGAATCTAGGATTTCAATCATATTGTTATTGAACCGAATGTTCTGTATGAAAGATAAATACTACTTTAATGTACTTTAAATAATAAACCGACACGTGATAAGTTATATAATTTCTTTTGGGATCATATTTTTTTGAAATTAGATAGAATTAATTTTTTTAAAATTATATTATAGTGCTTAGAGAAAATATTAGAAAAATGCAAAGGGAAGAAAATTAGTATGAGTTTTTTTCATCTCTTCATTTTTGTCGTCCTCAAAAACATCTTTCTCCTCATCACTTAGTTGCATGCAAATAAAATTTTAAGAAAAATTTTTCATTATTCAATGAAAATTACGGAAATAAGAAAGTTAATTCGATTTCTTTTTTCTAATCCATGGAAAAATAAGAGAGATTTACTTGCTCCATTGTGATTCGTTAGCACCAAATCATCTAGAAACGATGTCAAACTTAAAGACAAATTAGAAACATACAATTAAAAATAATCTTTGTTATAAAAACGAATTAAGAAGGAATTTTGGATGATTTTAATCATAAACTTAAAACTTGTAATTCAAATTTGGCTAATTAAATTTGTAATACAAAATTTATAATTTTTAAAAACTTGTTAGTATTCAATAATTACATTAAGTCTCAATTATTTTGTAATATAATCATATTAAATCTCATATAAAAGAAATATTCTCTCAAAGTTTTATTTAAATATATTCGATTTTCAAGATCAATCGATATTTTCGATCTATAATTTTCTACACATATTGAACATAAAAAACTGAGTAAGAGAACACATCTATCATTATTGAGAACAAAACACAATAATGTACATTTTTAAAAAAATTAAGAAATCATTTTATTATTTCATCCATATATTGCATTATTTTATAATAAACACCAAAGTTGTAAAAGATAACAACATTATGCTTTTTGTTGATCTGCATACCTATCGGTGCTTAAGCAGTAGCGAATGGCTTCCATCTGAAATACATAATAATCGAGTTTTTTTCATCTACAATAGAGGTATGCATTTCTTCTTGAAAAAACAACATAAATATATGTATACCGATGTCTCTTCAGCATTGCCTGTATTCTTCGGTGCATTACCTGAAAATGTCTTCTAAAATCGTGAATTAATATTTGCAACCAATTAAGTTGTTCATGTATTCAACTATGAAAAATTATTCACTACTTTCTCCCTTATTAATACATTCTTCCCTAATTTATAAAGGGTTTATATATACATACATAAATATACATTGATTGGGGAAAAGATTAGTATCTAATCTTTCGATCGTACTGTTATTGAACCGAATGTTTAGAGTAAAATTAGATAATAATTTAATGTATTTTAAACAATAAATTTACACGTGATAAGTTACATAAAGTATTTTCGAGATCATCAATTCTTTTCAGAATTGGATAGGATAATAATTTTGTAAAATAATATTATAGTACATAGAGAAAAATACTAAAAAATGTAAAGGGAAAATTTTTTAAAACTTTATCAAAGCACAGAGAATAACGGCAAATTTTAACGTCTAAGCTGGAGCCAACGTTTTTCAACTTGGGACAGCCAAACAGCACTCAAGATTTATTTTCTGGTCAGTTACACTACACCAAATGGAAATCAAATTAAAACTGTTTTGTTTTAAGGTGTGCCACCTCAAATTGTGTGCCTTTTTTAGCCACTAATAAATAGTATTATCCCACTTGCCTTATTTTTGGACCAATTTAAGGAAAATCACTGATTAATTAGTTGGAAAAGATCAAATTAGGCTGTCCACCTCCCCATGTTTTATATTAATTTTTGAGTTAATTCCATCGGCATCCCTAAATTATGATTCTTACTTTAAATTGGTCCTTAAATTTCAAATTATTATAATTACATTTTTAAATTATCAATGTTATTTTATTTAGGTCTTTCCTTACTATAATCATTAATTTAGATATGTTTCATTCTTATATTTTGGATCTATAACTTTCTAGAACATCAAAAACTTAGTAAGAGAGTATAGATATGTTTCATTCTTATATTTTGGATCTATAACTTTCTAGAACATCAAAAACTTAGTAAGAGAGTACATTTATCGTTGATGAAAACAAAACACATTAAAGTACTTTTTTTTTTTTTGGAAAACTAAGAAATTATTTCATTATCACATCATATATTGCATTTTATATTAAACATCAAAGTTGTAAAAGAGAAACAACGTTATGCTCTTTGTTGATCTTCATACCCATCAAAGCTTTAAGCACCAGCAAATGGCTTCCACCTGAAATACATAATAACCAAGTAACATTCATCAACAATAGAGGTATGTATTACTCCAAAAAGAATTATATATATAGATACATTTATACCGGTATCTCTTCAGCATTGCCAATGTTCTTTGGTGTATTTCCTGAAGACATGTCCAGAAATTCTGAATTAATATATGCAACCAATTAAGTTGTTCATACGACTAGTATTAAATCATGGCAAATTATTCACTACTTTCTCTCTTATTAATAAATTACTCCCCAATTTATAAACGGTTTATATATCATATATAAATATAGATTGATTGGGGAAAAGATTCGAATCTGCCCTTTCGATCATACCATTATCAAACCTAATGTTTGGAGTGAAAAATAGATAATAATTTAATGTATTTTAAATAATAAACCGACACGTGATAAGTTACATAAATTCTTTTCAAGATCATCATTTTTTGTCGAATTGAATAGGATAATATTTTTGTAAAATTTTATTATAGTACCAAAAGAAAAATACTTGAAAATATAAAGGGAAAAAAATAGAATGAGTTTTTTCTTCACCTCTTCATAATTGCCATCACCATAAACATCTTCCTCCTCATCACTTTATTGCATGCAAATCGAATTTTGAGAAGAATTTTTCATTAATGAAAGAAAATTAAGGGAATAGAAATGTAAATCCATTTTTTTCTAATATTTAGAGAAAGATGAGAGATTTACCTGTCCCATTGTGATTCATTAGCACCAAATCGTCTAGAAATTGTGTTGGACCTAAAGACGCGGATTAGAAACATATAATTACAAACTATCTTTGTTATAAACAAGAATTAAGAAAGAATTTTAGATTATTTTACTCATAAATTTAAACCTATTTCTTGGTGGTAGGCTTGGCAATGTTGGAGATTGAGTAATGGAGACAACTGAAGGTTTGGTAGAAGCCTCTTTACTCACTTTTTCTTTTCCTTTCATCATCTTAACATCAACTAACAAAGAAAAAAAGATGAAGAAATGAGAAAAGAATTAAGTTTATTTGAGTGAGAAGATAGAATATATAGAGGTTCATACTAGTATTGAGTAATGCCATGTGTCAATATATCTTGATTAGGTTATAATTTTTATTTAAAATATCAACACCCCTAAAACAAGGTTACAAACATTAAAAAACCTTAAACCCCAACTGAAAAACACACCTAAAAGAAAAACAACAAAAAGACAACTACATCAACGTTTACATTTGTCGTTTCAATTCTACAACTTAAAGGCGGACTAGAGGAATAACAACAAAAAAGATAAAAAGGATACGCTAAAAAGCTCAAAAAACCAAGCTATGAAGCATTGTAATTTAAGGATAATCACTAATTAATTAGTTGTATAAGATCAAACTAGACTGTCGACCTCCCTATGTTTTATAATAACTTTTGAGTTAATTCCATCATACATCTCTAAATTATGACTCTTATTTTAAATTGGTCTTCAAACTCCAAATCATTCTAATTACATCTTCAAACTACCGATTATATATCAATTAGGTCTTTCCATTATTAAAACCATTAATTTAACTGTGAAATGGTACATTAGATCTTATATGGCATAATCTAAAATGAAAATTTTAAGAAAAAAATATTGTTAAAATAGATGTTATCAAAATCATGGTTTTGAGATTTCAAAACTTTTACTAATGTTTTATCGTTCATTGTCTCTTTCTCTCTTTCCAATTTTACTTTTATTTTAGTTTTTGCTTTTAAAAGTTAAGTTGCAACGTCATATTTTTCCTAAAAAGATCATTTTAAATTTAGCTATATAAGATTTGATTTGTCATTTAATGGTTTTAATAATGAAATGACATGTTTGATATAACTTCATAGTTTGGGGATGTAATTAGAATACTTTGACGTTAAAATCAATATAAAATGAGAATCATAGTTTGGGGATGTCTGATGCAATTAATTCTTAACTTAAAAACTTTGGCTAATTAATTTTGTAATTTTTAATTTTTAATTTTAAGACTTGTTAATATTCAATAATTACATTGAGTCTCGATTATTTTGTGATAAAATCATATTAAATCTCAAATAAAAGAAATTTTCTCTCAAAGTTTTATTTAAATATGTTCAATTTTCAAGATCAATCGTATATTTTCAATCTATAATTTTCTACACATACACATCTATCATTATTGAGAACAAAACACAATAAAATGCATTTTTGGGCTGGTTTAAAGGGTAAGTTATCGAACGCCCATATTAGGGGTTGGTTTGTGATAATTCAATTTACAAGGATCGGATATCCTATTATTTTTGGGTTGAATGCTTTAGAAAGCAAGGGTCAATTCTCATTTTTAGTCACTAATCCAATAAGTGGGTGTCGTTTTTAGGTGTTGCATTTTCTACTGTTGTGTTGGCATCGAAAAGTAGTCAAGTATGTACCTTTTGTCTTGAAAAATAGCAAACGACGCAAAGTCAAAAAACATTCTGTTGACGCCACACAGCCATGTGACAAATTATGTGCCAAACTGTGTAAGCCACACGACTGATTCAAGTAAGTCGTGTAGGCCACACGGGCTTGTGAGTCCAATTTCTGTAAAATTTAGTTAAGGTCGGGTTTCGAAGTACGTTTCAAGGTCAGCAATATTATAGGATTTGCTAGGTGATATTTATGTTTCTGGTATATGAATCTATGGTTTTGCCTTTGTATAAGTACTTTTTGAAAGCATGATAATTGAAGTTATTTTGTATCTTATCTAAAAATTCTGAGTATGTCATTAGCATGATTCCAATATGTAAGCATGTCTAATCTGTGTGCATTTGAATATTTGGTTATGCTATTATTGCATGTGCATTGGGGTGGGATAAGTATGTGACGGAGGAAGTGTTGGAAGTTTTATGATCTATCTTATTTGGTGGTTTAACCACATATCTATTTTGGCAGTTTGACTGCAATTCTGGTGGTTTGACCTCACTTATCTAATTCTAGTGGATTATCACATTATTTCTAGCAGCTTTGACTGCACTTTTCTATACAGTGACATACGCTCACTTATTGGTATGTGGGGTTCGATGTTGAAAAATATGGACACCACATATATAATAAGGGTAACTACATGTTATTATTTACGATCATACTAGGTTAGCCCAAATTAAAAGTGATCTAATTTAATTAAGTTTTATTGGGCTTTAATTATTAAATAAAGTATGGGCCAAATATGTGTAGATACTCTAGTAACTAATTTCTAATTGATGATGGGTTGATTAGAAATTAGGGCTAATGTGCCAAAATTATATATTAAGGTTATGGTCCCCAGATTATAAACAAGGTAACTTTTCTAATATCCCATCTTTAGAAAAGAGAGAGCTGCCTTCTCTATATTACTTGTGTGCAAATTTGGAAGATCAAAACCCCAAGATCCGTAGATTTCAAGAAATCGATGAATTCAGGTATGCTTCTCATCTAGTTTTATTCTTGTTTTGTTCTTGATGATTTGACATGATAGATCTTGATTTATAATTTTAAGTTTATATCATATTTTGTTTTACGATTCTAAACATTTGATGGGTATTAATTATCATGTTTTGTCTGTTGGGATGGATGGAGATGATGAATAGCGAATGGGGGTAGGATTTGTATCTGTTTTGTATTAAGTGTCGCATCACATGATATATAATGTCATCCGTATCTGATTTGATTATTATGTTGCATTTCATAGTATGTCATGTTGTGTATTCTATTTGATTTCTGATTTCTTTGTGATTTTGTTATCTGTTCGGTTTGTATGGGCTTAGTTATACACTGAGCCTTGTAAGCTCACCCAATTTTTCTAACTTTCAGGTAAGCAGGAAACTTAGGACCGGGCAGTGCACGGGAGCTCGGATGGATTTTCTGGTTAATAAAACAAGACGATTTATGTTTTAACTTAGTTCTGGACTTTTTGGACTGTAAATCTATTTTCAAACTTCGCTTTACGGTTTGGTTCATTTTGCCAGATTTTGGTATTTTTAACGTAAAACTGTAAAATCTTACGAATTATCAAATTAGAAATCAATTTTCAAAACTAAAACTCTAAAAATTTCCACTGCTATACTAAGTGATTAAGTGATTTTACTGTAAATAAGTGTTTTCAAGTATGAGATTTTCTAAAAACACATAAAATGTTAGCTAAAATTAATATTTTCAGATCACATGATTTCCAAAGCTAAATTTTTATTTGGGTTTTCAAACGCGAAGCATAATACCTGAAGATCTGGCCATAACGTCTAAGCTAGATGTGGGGTATTACATTTTTTGCTAAGACTAAAATTTTTATTTAAAAGATCAACACTACCAAATAAAAAACACACCTAAAGGAAAAACAACATAAAGGCAACTACACTACCTCTTATACTCATTACCTCAATTCTACAACTTAAAGGCAAACTAAAGGAAGAACACCAAAAAAAAGAAAAGAATGAAAACAATATGCCATAAAGCCCAAAGCACCAAGCAAAGAAGCATTTTCATTTTTATGACTTGTTAATATTCAATAAGTACATTAAGTCCCCAATTATTTTGTAATCATATTAAATCTCAAATAAAAGAAAATTTCTCTCAAACTTTTATTTAAATATTTTCTAGACACATTGAACATCAAAAACTTAGTAAAAGAGCACATCTATCATTGATGAGAACAAAACATATTAAAATACTTTTTTTTTTTTGAAAATTAAGAAGTTATTTCATTATTACATGTATATATTGCATTTCACCGAAGTTGTAAAAGAGAAACAAAGTTCTGCATACTTATCAAGGCTCAAGGACCAGCGAATGGCTTCCATCTAAAAAACATAATAATCAAGTTTCCTTCATCAACAATAGATGTATGTATTTCTTCCAAAAGAAAAACAATATAGATATATGTATATCATTGTCTATTCAGTATTTCTTTTATTCTTCAGTGCGTTGCTTAAAGATGTCTCCGCAAATCTTGAATCCATGGTTGCAACCAATTAAGTTGTTCCTACCACTGGTATTAAACCCTGACAAATTATTCATTACTTTTTCCTTATTAAAAAATTCTTTGCTAATTTGAAAATTTTTTATATATACACACATAAATATACATTGATCGGGGGAAAAGATCAAAATATTCCCTTTTGATCATACTATTATTGAACTGAATGTTCGGTATGAAAAATAAATACTACTTTAATGTA
Organism: Gossypium raimondii; assembly: GCF_025698545.1. Taxonomy (NCBI): domain Eukaryota; kingdom Viridiplantae; phylum Streptophyta; class Magnoliopsida; order Malvales; family Malvaceae; genus Gossypium; species Gossypium raimondii. Next base: position 4,699,495 of record NC_068568.1, read on the forward strand.
CTTTAAATAATAAACCAACACATGATAAGTTACATAAATTCTTTTAGGGATCATCATTTTTTAAAATTGGATAGGATTAATTTTTGTAAAATTATATTATTGTACTGAGAGAAAACACTAGAAAATTGTAAAGGGGAGAAATTTAGTATGATTTTTTTCACCTCCTCATTGTCGTCGTCATCGAAAACATCTTTCTCCTCATGCAAATAAAATTTAGTTGTAAAGGGAAGAAATTTTGTTGCATGCAAATAAAATTTAAAGAATAATTTTCATTATTCAAAGAAATTTACAAAAATAGGAAAGTTAATCCAATTTCTTTTTTCTAATCTATGGAAAAATGAGAGAGATTCACTTGTTCCATTGTGATTCGTTAGCACCAAATCGTCTAGAAATGATGTCAAACCTAAAGACAGATTAGAAACATACAATTAAAATTTGTGTTTGTTATAAACATGAAGTAAGAATGAATATATTGCATATATTGCATTTTATATAAAATACCAAAGTTGTCAAGAGAAAATTAATGTTCTACTCTTTGTTGATCTGTGTACCATTTTGAAATTCATAATAATCGAGACAAAAAAATATATTTGGTTATTAAAAAAAGACTATTTATTTGACACATAGAGGAAGGATCAAAGAGAGATAAGTTTTGCTTGAATAAGGATCAAGGAGAGATAAGTTCTGCTTGAATAAGAGGCTATATATAAAGGATCTTATGTTTTAAGCATTGTCATTTGCCCTTGTATCAAATTTATACATACTAACAATGAATGATATCAATAAGGGAGCCAGGATATTGCTTTTTGAGACATCCATTTCCATTACCAATGGAAGAAAAGGTGTTAGAATAGTACTCCAAAAGAACACTTTTTCTTTGATATCATAAATGTAAAATTAATTATAAATTAAATAAAACAAATAGAATTTGATTCAGTCTTAAGTAACCGCATTCTATAAACTATTCAAGCACTTCCATTTTGGTCGATTTTCAGTTTTTCTTGGTCAACCCAGAATTCCTTTTTACTTGACGAGTTCGAAGGAGATGTTAATTTTGTGGCCTGCCTTGTAATTGGATGATCCTTCTTTCAGTTACTTCCACTAACATTTTCCTTTGTCGATATAATTGGTGGTCTTTCAGTAAAGTATTAGAATCTTCCTAGAATTAGATCTATAATTGCCTACTAGAAGTATCAGAATTTTCCTGTCTGAACAAAAAATTAACTAGATTAAAGTTTCATCTCTGAAAAAGAAAATCCAGGCAAGAGCTGCAGAAATTGTTAAATGTGAAATTTTCAGCTTTAATTCAAAGCAGGAGCCGTTCCTGTCACTGCCATGAAACCAGAAAATTGGCGTTCGAAATGCAGGCAACTTAGCACCAGTGTAACTCCATAGAAAACAAATATTTTGTGATGGTTGAAATAACAAAAAGAAAGATGCCTGATGTAAATTGTTAAGATCATGTGTTTAAGATTGCTGCCATTTAATTTTTTCTGTTACTAAGTTTGAATAATTCTCCTTAACTTTAGGAGATTAGATTTTTTATTTGTTTGGTATATTGTTACCATATTTTTAGCAGATTTTTAGAACCTCTTTTTTCTATTTTTAGTCTTGAATTTTCTGTATTTAAACCGTTGAGGTGCAAATCAATTAATATATTCCAGTCTTCAATTATTTTTCTACTTAAAACTTCTCGTCTCTTCTTTCTGCTTCAAATCTCTCGATCAACCATCAAAGTCCGAGTTCTAAACACCAACAAATTGGTACCGGAGCTGTTTTCTTGAGGGATCTGTGAGGTTATTTGCGTGTTAAGATGGAAGGAGGGTCCAGTTTTTCAGTTGTTGCACCACCAGTCTTCGATGGAGACAATTACCAGATGTGGGCAGTTCGCATGGAGACTTACCTAGAGGCTTTGGATCTTTGGGAACCTGTAGAAGAGGATTACGAGGTCCCACCTCTTCCAGCAAATCCTACTGTGGCACAGATTAAAGCACAAAAGGAAAAGAAGACAAGGAAATCAAAGGCAAAAGCTTGCTTATTTGCAGCTGTGTCTCAAATGATTTTCACACGAATAATGTCTCCGAAATCAGCAAAGGAAATCTGGATTACCTCAAGGCTGAATATGAAGGAGATGAGAGGATTCGTGGAATGAAAGTCCTAAATCTAATCAGGGATTTCGAGTTGCAGAAGATGAAGGAGTCTGAGTCAGTGAAAGAATATTCTGACAGACTTCTCAGCATTGCCAACAAGGTGAGATTGCTTGGTTCTGAGTTGAACGACTCTAGAATCGTAGAAAAGCTGCTAGTCACTGTTCCAGAGAAGTTTGAAGCCACCATTACTACTCTGGAGAACACCAACGACCTGTCAAAGATCTCTCTTGCAGAGCTCTTGAATGCTTTACAAGCACAAGAGCAAAGAAGATCCATGAGGCAAGAGGGAGTGATAGAAGGGGCCTTACCTGTCAAGCATCAAGACAACAATAGGTATAATTTAAGAACCAGTCAACGAGTGGAGAAAATTCATCAGGCAATTATCAGAAGAGCAAAAGAGGAGGTGTCAAGAAATCCTACCCACCTTGTCACCATTGTGAGAAGAAAGGTCATCCACCATTCAAATGTTAGAAAAGACCTGACGCCAAATGCTCCAAATGCAATCAACTTGGACATGAAGCAGTGATTTGCAAGGTCAAAGGTCAGGTACAAGAAGTAGATGCACAGGTAGCTGATCAAGAAGAAGAAGATCAATTGTTCGTGCTTACCTGTTTCTCAGGCAGAGAATCAAGTGAGAGCTGGTTGATTAATAGTGGGTGCACAAATCACATGACGTATGACAAGGAATTGAGAAACACTGAAGTCAAAAGAGTGAGGATTGGAAATGGTGAGTACTTGGAAGTCAAGGGAAAAGGCACAGTAGCTATTACAAGCTATGAAAGTACAAAATTTGTTTCAGATGTTTTGTTTGTACCTAAAATTGATCAAAATCTCTTAAGTGTTGGTCAGTTGCTAGATAAAGGCTATAAAGTGCTATTTGAGAATAAGCAGTGCTTGATCAGAGATGCTAATGGCAAAGACTTGTTCAATGTCAAAATGAAGGGAAAAAGTTTTGCTTTTAATCCAATGGAAAAGGAGCAAATGGCTTTTAAATCTAGAGTTAGTGCTACTAAGACTTGGCATAAGAGACTTGGGCACTTTCACCATCGAGGATTGCTTCAAATGCAGTCGAAGAAGCTAGTGGAAGGACTTACAGACATTGATGATGATTTACCTCATTGTCGAGCTTGCAAATTTGGGAAACAACATAGACAACCCTTTCCTAAACAAGCCTGGAGAGCCTCGAAGAAGTTACAGCTTGTTCATACTGATCTTTGTGGTCCTCAGAGAACGCCTTCGTTAAATGGTAACCTCTGTTACATAGCCTTTATCGATGATCTAACAAGAATGTGTTGGATTCTTTTGTTGAAGCAAAAATCAGAAGTTGCTAGTGTGTTATGGAAATTCAAAGCTAGAGTTGAGAATGAAAGTGGATGCATGATTCAGATTTTAAGATCTGATAATGGCAAGGAGTACACTTCAGAAACTTTTAATAGGTTTTGTGAAGAGGCTGGAATTGAACATCAGTTGACGGCGCCATACACTCCACAACAAAATGGAGTCAGTGAAAGGAGGAACAGATTCATAATGGAGATGACTCAATGTATGCTTCATGAGAAGAATCTTCCAAAAGGCTTTTGGGGAGAAGCTGCAAACACTGCTGTGTTCTTGCAAAATCGGATTTCAACAAAAGCTGTAAAGGATCAGACGCCATTTGAAGCTTGGTATAGTTACAAACCTTCTTTAAAGTTTCTTAGAGTGTTTGGCTGCATGTGTTTCACTTACATTCCACAGGTCAAGCGTGATAAGCTTGAAAAAAAGGCAGAAGCTGCCATTTTTGTTGGGTATAGCACTGTATCTAAAGCTTACAAAGTCTTTCAACCACACACTGGACGTGTTATTGTGAGCAGAGATGTTTATTTTGTTGAAAATGAGCAATGGAATTGGGAAGACTCGACCAAGACGAACCAAACTTATAGTGCACCAAATCGTTTTACCATTGGCAGCACGTTAGAAGAGCTTGAAGATAAAGGGCAAGATGTTTTGGCTGATGACGCACCTGTCAGAGGTACAAGGCTGCTCTCCGACATTTACCAAAGATGTAACATGGCTATTTGTGAGCCTGCAGGGTATCATAATGCGAAAAAACAGTCAACATTGGATGGCTACAATGAAGGATGAGCTTGCAATGATCGAGTAAAACAAAACTTGGGAGTTAGTTGATCGACCTCTAGACAGAAAGATAATTGGAGTTTGCAGCATCTAAACAAGGAGGAGTGTTAAGATCATGTGTTTAAGATTGCTGCCATTTAATTTTTTCTGTTACTAAGTTTGAATAATTCTCCTTTGACTTTAGGAGATTAGATTTTTGATTTGTTTGGTATATAGTTACCATATTTTTAGCAGATTTTTAGAACCTCTTTTTTCTATTTTTAGTCTTGAATTTTCTGTATTTAAACCGTTGAGGTGCAAATCAATTAATATATTCCAGTCTTCAATTATTTTTCTACTTAAAACTTCTTGTCTCTTCTTTCTGCTTCAAATCTCTCGATCAACCATCAAAGTTCGAGTTCTAAACACCAACATAAATAATGCCAATAGTTTCTTGTATATATTCTACCAAATTCTCTCCTTTTGATAACTCCCATCAGTTGAAAGCTCTTGTTTTGTTGCTGTTTACTTGTAAGCAACTTGCAGATTTTGGGGAGAGCTTACTTATGCATGCAACACACCTGTTTGGTGAGATTGAAAAAGTAAAAAATTATAGCTATATGAATACCGTTGTCTCTTCAACATTGCCTGTATTCTTCGGTGCATTGCCTGAAGATGTCTCTAGAAATCCTAAATTAATATCTGCAGCCAATTAAGCTATTCACTCCACTAGTATTAAACCATGGAAAATTATTCACAACTTTCTCTCTTATTAATAAATTATTTCCTAATTTATAAAGGGTTTATATATACATATATAAATAGACATTGGTTGGGGAAAAGATTTGAATCTACCCTTTCAATCATACAGTTATTAAATCAATTTTGGAGTTAAAATAGATAATAATTTAATGTACTTCAAATAACAAACCGATGGTGATAAGTTACAAAAATTCTTCTTGAGATCATCATTTGTTGTCGAATTAAATAGGATATAATTTTGTAAATAATATTATAGTACATAGAGAAAATACTAGGAAAATGTAAAGGGAAGAAAATTAGTATGAGTTCTTTTTTTCACCTCTTAATTATTATCATCATCATAAACATCTTCCTCTTCATCACTTCGTTGTATGCAAACAAAATTTTAAGAAGAAATTTTCATTATTCAAAGAAAATTAAAGGGGTTGTCATGTTAATCCATTTTTTTAAATCTATGGAAAAAATGGAGATTTACTTACTCCGATGTGATTCATTAGCACCAAATCGTCTAGAAATAGTGTTCGACCTAAAGACGCGGATTAGAAACATCCAGTTACAAACAACCTTTATTAAAAGAAGGAATTAAGAAAGAACTTTGGATGATTTTACTCATAAATTTAAATCTGGTTCTTCATATGGTAGGCTTACCAGTGTTGGAGGTTGAGTGATGGAGACAACTGAAGGTTTGGCAACAGCCTAATTACTCATTTTTTTCTTTTTCTTTCACCATCTTAACATCGACTAACAAAAAGAGGAAGAAGAAGAAGAAGAAGAAATGAGAGAAGTGAAGAAATAAGTTTGAATGGGAGAAGAAATAAGTTTCTTTGAACGAAAAGAAAGAGAATAAAGGTGCATACTAGCTCTAAATAATGTCGGCTGTCAAAAAACATAAATATTTTTTGTTAAGGTTAAAAATTTTAATTAAAATATCAACACTAGAGGTGCTCATGGGCCGGGCCGGGCCAAGTTCGGGCCGGGCCCGAAAAAAATTTTAGCCTGATTGCTAGGCCCGAGCCCGACCCGGCCCAAAATATGGGCCTGAGATTTTGCCCAGGCCCAGCCCGTGGAGAAAATATGAGGCCCGGGCCCGGCCCGGCCCATTTTTTTTACTTACTAATTAATGTTATTAAAATTATATCAAATTTCAAATTATATTTCATAATCATACTCAATTTAATAAGTAAGACAAAAGTAGTCAAAAATTACTTATTTTGAGTATCAAATAAAATTAATTACCAAATACAAAATCCAGTAATAAAATTTTAACTAATTAAAATCCAATTATTTAGAAAATATATTTTTTTCCAGCTAATTTCGTAATGTTTCGCTGTGGATTACCATAATAACCATAAATGGTAGCTAGTGACTATATTTATAAATATAAAAGGAAGCAAACAGCCATAAACACTTGTTGCAAACTTGATTGGTTTTCTAAACCTAATTTTGAAGATGAAGAAGACTCCATTACTATTGCAAAAAGCTGATTCGCCCCTAAATTTGCATTTCCCAAAGGTAATTTATTGCCTCACAATTTTATACTAAATTTGTTTGTTCTTGGCTATATTTTGTCGTAATTATTTCATTGTTTTTTAATTAAAGCTAGTTTAATACAGTGATATGTAGTAAGGTCTGTCATTGCTTTTCATCAAAGGAGAGAATAGAAAATAAAGTCTACCATTGCTGAGATGTATATTATAATATAATGATTTAGCCATATGTTTGTTGTTAACCATAATAATCACAACAAAATCAAGCATTGAAAATCCCAATCTGTAATTTTGCTTCACTGAAAATCCCAATCTGTAATTTTGCTTCATTGAAAATCCCAATCTCTAATTTTGCTTCAAACTATCTTTGAGATAAGAAAACATAAGTTAAACCCCACAAGTACATATACCAAAATGACTTTGGAAAATTAAGCAACAAACCATAATATTCATACATTAATCCATCAACATATTTAATTTCATAACAAAATATAAATTGTAAGCTAAATTAAATTTTAAACATTTAGAAAGAAAGTATCTTAAAAAGCTACCGAAGAAACATATTCATCGTCATCGTCGTCATCGTCGTCATCATCGTCGTCATCGTTCTTTTTGCAACCAATTTCTAACATGAAATAAGAATAAATAATTAGATAATAAAATTGATGAAAAAATAAGAAAAAATTCGAGCAATAATACGAGAATAATAATTACCTGCTGAAAATCCCTTAGCTCGCATCCAACCATCCAAGCAAACAACGGCCTGAACCGTTTTTGGCTTAAGTGAACTCCTCAAAGGTGTGATAACTTTCTTACCCATGCTAAAAGCCGATTCAGAAGCTACAATCGATATTGGAATTGCCAAAAGATCACGAGCCAATAATGAAAGCTCATTGTATCGAACTGAACTTTTGCTCCAATAATCTAAAACATCTATTTGACTATTCAACTCAAGCTCCGGTTCTTCCAAATAAATGTCTAACTGTGACTTCTCACTCCTAGTGCTAGATTCATTTAAATATCATTTATAATCATCACTCTCATCAAAATATCCCACAAAATCAGCACTATTATCATTGTGTTCATCCAAACCAGAATCAACAAGATTTTTATCCGAAACATTAGAACTCCCAGCCAAAAAGGAAGACGTGGATCTGGATTTTTTAACATACTCATCAAACAAGAGTCTAAGATTGCAAAGAATGGTCTCAACAAAATCTAAAGCATGAATACCATAGATTGTATTAAAGCAATACTGCACATAATTCAACTTGTAACGAGGATCTAAAATTGCAGCACATGACAATATCAACGAATACTCAGCCCAATACTTATTAAATTTCTCTTGCATTTGGTTAACCATTGGAGTTAAAAACGAAAACGGACCTTTAACTGTATCAAGCAAGACCTTGTGAACCTTCCAAACCCCTCTAAAATAAAGATTGGCCGTTGGATAATTAGAACCAGAAAAAATACAAGTCGCATCATAAAAGACTTTCAAAAATTTGCAAAGAATAGCAACATTTCTCCACTCCTCGTTAGAAAGTGCAAACATTTGATAATCTTTATCCCGCTGGCCCCAATAATCTAGCACATCTTTATAGTAAAGAGATGATTCAAGCATCAAATAAGTAGAATTCCATCTCACACACACATCTTGACCCAACTTTTTGGTCACATTCAAATGAAAACTTTTGTCGGCCACATCATAAAATCTTTTCCTACGAATTCCCGACTTTTTTATGTACCTAATTCCATTTTGAATCTTACCAACAACATCATCAGCAAGTTCCAAGCCAGCTTTAACTATAAGATTCAATATATGTGCACAACATCTAACTTGAAAAAAAGCACCATCACACAAAATAGCTCGGTTTGCACGAAAACGATTTTTAAGACAAGAAACCATAACATCATTATAAGAAGCATTATCCAAAGTGATGCTAAAAATTTTCTTATCTATACCCCATTGAGATAAACATAAAACAAGTTCATCCGCTATGTTCAAACCATCATACGGAGGAAATAAAGCTCTAAACCTCTTTTGTAGCTTCCAATCTTTGTCAACCCAATGAGCAGTAATGCAAATATATTCATCATTAGTATGCTCCGAGTTCCAATTATCGGAAGTTAGACAAATTAAACCAGGTGCTTTAGCCAACTCTTCTTTAACACGATCTCTCACTTTTGCATAGTACATTAAGACATCCCTAACAGCTGTATGTCTACTTATATTCTTAAAATTAGGACTAGCAATTCTCATCATGTATCTAAAGCCCGGTTCTTCAACTGTCCTAAACGAATGCTTGCCACACACAAGAAAAGTAGAAATAGCTCTACGACATTCATCAGCATCAAACTTGTAGTTTTTTATAGATGGAACACCTTCGGGTGATGGCTGAGTGGCTATGGTGTATTGAGTGATGCCCTTATTAACTTTTTTCAAACAGCTATTTAGATGATGTCTTAAATGAGAGGTTCCACTAGAAGATTTAGCAGAGAAGATAGTCTTACAGTGATTACATTGTGCCTTCAATTCATTTTTGTTCTCGCATTCAAGCTTTGTCATTTCATCCCACACCTTTGAAGTGGTAGACTTTTGACGTTTGAGAGAACTTTCATACTCATTAAACCCATCATCCACAGGTATAGGAGTGTTTGAACTAGCCATAGTCATAAAAATTCAAGTCCTGCAATCCAAAAATAATCTTATTTATAACTCGGTTATTGAATATATAGTTATATATATCTACATGTATTAAAATTAAATAATCTTAAATTTAATCAATGCCATGCACCTTCAAAATGGCACTACATTTGTGGGTAAATTACGATTTACAACATCTAATCATAAAAATATTGGATTTTAAATTTCATTTTGGGCAATTAAAGACATAGTTTTCTAGTATTTTATTAAAACGGTAAGTAATTATTTTAGATTTAAATACATTAGGACATCAACATTTAATGTGCTACAAATTAAATGTATATTTATAACAGTATATTAAAAGTTAAAACATTATATTAAAACAATATATTTATAACAATATATTAAAACAATATATTAAAAAGTATATTTATAATAGTATATTAAAATAGTATATTTATAACAATATATTAAAATAATATATTAAAAAGTATATTTATAATAGTATATTAAAAGTTAAAAGTTAAAACAGTATATTACAAATTTTATAACAGTAATCAGTATATTAAAACAGTATATTACATTCAAAATTATTGTTTTAATCAAAAATTAACAATATTAATTATTTAGTTAATAACATTATAAAATATAAGCTCCAATTTATGTTAAAAATAAAGTATAGAAACTAAAATTTAATCATTTTGGTAAAAGGATATAAAGATTAAAGTTTAGTTGTAACTTGTAAGCATAATAGAGGGATAAAATGATATTCGACCATTTTCATATAAAAATAAATACATATTACATAATAGTATAATACCAAACTCATATATTGCACGAGATAATAAACTAGTTATTTAACTACGCTAGCCTTGTGATACAAGATCAAACTTGTCACACGTCTTTAAGTAATACTAAAAAAACACACATCATTTACGAAAAGATCTGAGTTTGATTGTTTCGAAGGAAAAGATGTGATAGCAACCTCTAAGTGATAGCAACCTGACTGGGCCTGCTGTTTTTCTGCCTCAATAGCTTGTTTCTGCAATAAAACAAAGCAAAAACAAAAAAGATGAGATTAAAATTATGAATAACATGTACAAAATACAATGGGAAATGTTACTACTGCAAGAAGTGAAGTAATAATGGAATGAGCAAAGAGTTGTCAGCATCTACGCCCCTAGAAGATATAAACTGGAGTTTGATTTCTAGATAAGTAATAGGTGAATACAATACTCGACTAAGCATGGCACATAAAAAAACACACTGCTTTCTTCCAGTTATTGATCAACCAAAACTGAGAAACATGCTAACCTGGGAAATGATTTCCCCTTTGTTAGATGCATTTATTTATTTTTAAGGATAATCACTTATTTAGCCCTTTTAACTTTATAAAAAAAAAGTCATTTTAAGTCTCTATTTAATTTTTTATCTCTTTATCCCTTGAATATAAAATTACTTAGAACCCAAATTGATCTAAACTCAAATCTAATCCTAAAATTTATTCAAATTTGAAATAACATAAATCTAAAATTAAACCAACAAAAAGACAAAAATAACATAGCTTTCAAAGATCAAAATTTAAGTCAACTAATATTTAAATTTAATAATTAAGAGTCTGATTTTATTTTCAGAATCGATGACTTAAAAAGACAAAAATATGAGTCTACTAATATTTAAATTTAACAATCATTTACTAGAAACAAATTGATGAATGACAAGGGAAAGAGGAGAAGAAAAAAAAAACCAAAATAAGAGTTGAGAGTGTATGAACATCCACTTCTACAGCATATGTATAACTTATATCTAATGAATTCTAAATTGAGAAATTGAAAATCGATCTAAATTAGGTCATTTGTAGAGCTAACTGCTAAGTAAGAAAAATGGAGAAATTGAAAATCGGTTTATGGAATATAAGTGAAGTAATAATGGAATGAGCAAAGAGGGTTGGTTGCTTGTTTTTTTGGACCACTACTGAACATGTTCTTAGACCTATCAAAATCATTTCATTATCAAAGTCCTATTTCTCTTATGTTCATTAAAACTTGTTTGGTCTGTTTTCATACAAGAAGAGAATTTAAAACAATGTCTCTTTCTTTTTTGGAAGTGTTGGTTTGAGCCACATATTTTGTAATTTTTTGACAGCTCAAAGGAACTGAGACATGTGTTGAGATCTCAATAAAAAGAACATGTACAGAATCACAGATTTGAACTCCACGTCTACTACTAAAGTGAAAACAAGGCATCAATATTCAATGGTAGTAAGTTAATAATGGCATAAACAAGAAAAGAATAGAAAAGCAGAAAATCGAAGCATGTCACCGTCAGTTACTAAACTCAGCAATAAAGAGCAGCCTTCTCTTAAGTACATGATTAAAATGTAAAGCTCGAAAATTTCAATTGAAATGAAAACTAAAATGAAGATTGAAGAAGAATCGAAGCATGTTACCTTGAACTTGTTGATTTGAAGGGTGTGGGTCGGAAGTTGCAGAAGAGTCGAAGTGAAGAGAACAACAATGCCACCTACTGTCTTGGAGTGGAGGTGGAGTGGTGGAGGACCGGACACCGGAGGTGGGATGGTGGACCGGTGGAGGACTGGAGGTGGGTTTTCGATTTGAGGAAAAAAAGGGATGAGGGAAGGGGTTAGGGATTTGTATTGTATCTGAAGTGAAGTGAGTCTAACGGGGTTGGGGAAATGGGGAGGGGAAATGGGAGAAATGTAAAATGTAATTATGTAAATGTAATATTAAATTTAAAATATATATAATAATTATATCCGGGCCGGGCCGGGCCCGGGCCAAAAAAATTTTGCCCGAGGCCCGGCCCGTTTTCTTAACGGGCTTCTTTTTATGCCCAAGCCCATATTTCGGGCCTATATTTTTACCCAAATCCTCCCAAATTTCGGGCGAGCCGTCGGGCCAGGCCGGGCCGCCCGGCCCATGAGCAACTCTAATCAACACCCCAAAACATGGTTTTAACACTAAAAAACCATGAAAACCATAACGTCCCAAATGCTATAACTTATTTGAGTGTTATTTGTGACATATATATTGATTTGGTTCAGTGGTTAAGTGTTGGGTTGTGTGCTTAATGCCTTGTTGTTTGATTTCTTTTTATTAATTTTATTCCAAAACCTAGCTTGTCACGCTTAAAAATATTTGTTATTTGTGACATGTATATTGATTTGGTTCAATGGTTATAACTTGTATGTTTGTTTACAAGTGTGAGGCATTGGCTCAAACTTGTTTTGCTTAAAAATATTTTCATTTTAAAAATTAAGAAGTTATTTCATCATTACATGCATATATTGCATTTTACATTAAACACCAAAATTGTAAAATAGAAACAATGTTTTGCTCTTCGTTGATATGCATACCTCTCAAGGCTCAAGCACCATCGAATTTGAAAGACATAATAATCAAGTTTCCTTATTCAACAAAAGAGGTATGTATTTCTTCAAAAACAAAAAACACAATATCGTTGTCTCTTCAACATTGCACGTATTCTTCAATTCATCACCTGAAGATGTCTTCAAAAATCCTTAATTAATATTTGCAGCCAATTAAATTGTTCATACCACTAGCCTTAAACCATCACAAATTATTCGCTATTTTCTCCCATCTTAATAAATTCTTCCCTAATTTAAAAAGTTTATATATATGCATACATAAATATGCATTGATTGGGGAAAAAGATTTGAATCTACAATTTCGATCATATTGTAATTGAACCGAAAGTTCGGTATGAAAGATAAATACTACTTTAATGTACTGTAAATAATAAACCAACACATGATAAGTTATATAAATTATTTTCGGGATCATCATTTTTCGAAATTAGATAGAATTTTTTAAAAAATTATATTATAGTGCTTAGAGAAAATACTAGAAAATTGTAAAAGGAAGACAATTAGTATGCGTTTTTTCACTTCATTTTGTCATCATCAAAACATTTTCTCCTCATCACTTAGTTGCATGCAAATAAAATTTTAAGAATAATTTTCATTATTCAATGAAAATTTCGGAAATAAGAAAGTTAATCCAATTTTTTTTTCCATTCCATGTTAAAATAAGAGATATTTACTTGCTCCATTGTGATTTGTTAGCATGAAATTATCTAGAAACGATGTCAAACCTAAAGACAAATTAGAAACATATAATTAAGAATTGTCTTTGCTATAAAAATGAATTAAGAAGAAATTTTGGATGATTTTAATCGTAAAGTTAAAACTATTTCTTGGTGGTAGGCTTGGCGGTGTTGGAGATTGAGTAATAGAGACGGCTAAAGGTTTGGCAACAACCTCATTACTCAATTTTTCTTTTCTTTCATCATCTTACATCAATTAACAAAGAGAGGAAGAAGAAAAAATAAGAGAAAAGAATAAATAAATTTGGGTATGAGAAGAATAAATTTGTTTTAGTGAGATGAGAGAGAATGTATAATGATACACATTGCCATTGAGTAATGCCAAATGGTAAAATATATAATCTTTTGCCAAGGCTAAATTTTTGTTGATAAAATATCAACCCCCAAATAAGGTTACAACATTTAGAAACCACAAAAAATCCGAATAAAAAACACACCTAAAGGAAAAACAACAAAAATGCCACTCCAACTTTTACACTCGTCGACATTAAGAAAAAATGTTCCTCTTGGTTTAAGATTTAAAAATTTACAATGTTCCCCTCAAGATGATCGAGATGGAGACTTTACAAGATAGTGTTGGAATTAAATATAATTCATGTTATGGCTAACTGTATTTAGCTTCTTTATCTACCAAAAAATTAAAAAATAATTATTCATATAAAATTATTAAAATGCTATATTTAAAAATAATTATTTTTTAAACAATGTCATAATGAAGCTAATGGTACTAAAATATAGTAGTTATGCCAAGGTCAAAATGCCGTTTTGGTTTGATTAATTAATAACAAATGGTAATAGTGATTGCCATAATTTATTTAGAATAATGGTTGAAGTTTTTGTCTAGCATTTAAATTACACGAAATTAAATTAGTGTAAAAATAAATTTTATTTTAAATAAATATTAATGTTATACATAAATTTGGATTCAATATATAATTTAATACAAAATTTGTAATTTATACAATAGCTCATATATATGCATAGAACTTTGATCTTTATCTATTTAAACACATTTAAATTCCCTTGTTTGATATGATAATTATATACTGCATATAAATATCTTCTTCTTTTTCATTTTATATTTCTATCCTGTAAACACTTCAAGGGTTAAATTATAAGTAACATTGAATACATATGAAATATTTGCTGATCTTTTCATAAAACAAATTAACAAAAAAGTGAATGAGAAGAAGATAAATTAATGAACATAAATCATTTCAAGAATAATATTTAAAATAGATAAATAAATAAAGTAAATTGAAACTATATTTTATGAAGTGATAAATAACTCTAATCTCATTATTTTTTAACACTATTTTGTATCAAATAATTCTATCAGATAATTTTATTCTCAATTGTAAACGTATTTAACTGAATATTTTCAACTAATTCAACTAATCAAATGGGCCCTAATTCTTCTAGTACTTATATGCAGGTGTATATATATTAGTTGATGAGAATGGGAAACACAATTGAAGCCACAAAATCATGAACATGTGAAACAAACAGATCCCGTGTCCACTTGTTTTTTTGGAGGTATTAATGAAAAGGACCTCCTTTTCCTTTTTTTCTCTTCTTCAAGATAATGAGATTCAATTAGGTACTATTATAATTATTATGGACCAATGAAGTGTTGGCACTTGCCACATCACCTGTTTACTTCAACACTAGCCCTAAATCCTTTTACCTAACTACACGCCTTTACTTTTTCCATTTCATGTTTGCCCTTATAGATCTCATATTATATTTTCTATACATGCAACTATACTACAAAAGTGAAGGGAATATGAGCTACAAATACAAGGATCGAACACTAATTAAAACCAACCAACTCGAATCCACCTAAGTTTGGTCACTAGACAAGTGACATGATCGACATATTCATAAGGGTGAACTGTATTTACCCAGAATTCAATATAAACCGAAACCAAACCAAACACCATGGACAAACTATCCGGTACTATATCCTTGCCTAGAACTAGAAACGAACTATTTAGCTCTCAGCAACTGAGAGCGTGCAGGGTCAGGACTCGTTAGAATAGAGAAAGTGATAATAAACCTCACCTTCCTCGGGTAATTGAAAACATGGAAATGTGCTTTAAAATATTTACCTTTCTAGATTTACTTCTCTGATGGTGGTTCAGTTATGCCTTGCAACAGATGAAGAACTCTTCGGAGCTGTGACTAGTTTCATATAGCAATAGTTTGAAGATATAAGGGGGGAGAAAATTAAGCAGGGATCAAAGAATCTATACAACAATGTATGAAAGAGTAAATGCGGTTGTCGTTGACAAACAAAGCTGTAAAATTTTCAGATGTACATATGATACCCAATAGCAAAACACTAATCTCAATTCTCCATGTTTACACACAACTCTCATACCCAAATTCTGTGAGTAGATGTTTTAGCACCATGTCAAATGAAACAAATGTGGGCACTTTGTTGTTACATTTTGAGCTGCCAAAAATCAAATCTAAGTTAGAATGCCGTTATACAATTATGACTCGAGAAAATTGCATTCAAACAGACCATGTAAATGCAGGCAAGATAATAAACCTGCATTTTGAATATGAGTGAAAGTGAAACTGCACTATGCAAAAACATGTACCACCATAAGAAGTTAGCTCTGATATGAGTATCACAATACAGTTGATGATCAATATATGGCAATTTATATAACTACAAATATACAACTCCAATGGTTAAATAACAGAACTATATTTTTTTTCACACTTTTCCATCAAGCAGTCTTAATTCATGAGCAACCAAAGTATGCACAAGTATGGAGACCTTGATGATTAACAAAATGCCTTTTGGGCAGAATATAATTGATTTTATAAACCAAATTTGCTAAATACCCGACTCACTTTACTGGATACAAACGAAAACCAGAATAGCTGGAGACGGCAGCAATATGGTATGATAACAGAGATCAGTCTTTATAGAAAACCCGCTAAATAAAATTTTAACCTATTTTGGAGAGAAAGATATGCACCTTCTTCAAGTAGGCATAAATTGAACCTAAACCTTATCCCAGTTCCGCTGCACCCTAACATTTTAGCTAACAATTAATGCTCTTTTAGAAAGGTAAAGAGGGGATTAACAATAAGTTCAAACTCCTTACAAGGTTATTAAGCAAACATGGATTATCAGCATATCATCAACTCAACTGAGCATATTGAATTTAAGTTCCCAGATAATATAATACCACTATTTCAACAGCATCAAAATTTATTCAGATTGGTTGATTGAACCACAGTTGGAGTGGGGAAGAACTTGCGCTCAAGTCTTCAATTGACACCCATCCCAGGTTCAATCCGGGGACAGCCCTACCCCTTATTAAAAAAAATCAGATTGACATTTGACATTGGTCAGTATGAATGCAAGAGAAGGCACATGCAGCATTAAAAGAGAAGAATCAAAAGCTACTAGCCACTCTCAGTATTAAGATGTTCACTAGATTTCAGCAAGATGTTCTCTCAAAAAAAAAAAATAAAGCAGTCTAAAGAAAATAGAAAAGGTTTAACGCCCCAGTGCTAAGACCACAAGTGTCTTCAGAAAGCTTAACAATAAAATAACATGCAAGACAATCTATACACAAGTTTGAGAACTTGGCAGGAGTAAATTCCATGGGTTACAATGTCAGTGCCACAAGTTCATAAACAGCAAGTATATAATGAAATTATGCTTCTATATTTTAATTCCTCACCCTGACACCCTCACAACTACTACTTTTCTCCACAACTTATGTTCTCCTTCACCTTATTACCTAAATAAAAAGACAACCCAACTGCCACTCTTTTGTGGAACAACACGTCAATCAGATGCCAATATTCCAGAATAAAACAGTAAAATTCCCTACATTATCATTGTACTTTTTAACTTCTCATATCAAAAGCTAAGCTACACTATGGGTTTTGAAAGCACAAGACAAGAAAGTTTTTGATACTTAATCAAGTTCAGACTTCTCCTTTCCCTCGAAAGGTTAAGATAGGATTAAACATGTATAACCTCAAAAATGTATTATTTATCTCCACCTTCATATTTATCAACTACACTCTTTATAGATAATTACCAAGTTGAATGGACAGTGAGCACACAAAATGAAGTGCTAATAAACTCAAATTGTAGTTCTTGCTCAGTGACTCTACTAGTGACATTTTACAAATATTTTTATAAAGAAAGATGAAAGATGGTTTTGAAATTTCAAGGCATCATGGTGTCAATGAATTCAATGAAATAGTCTAAAACAGCCTTTCAGACATTACATTTGACAGTCAGTGACTTCCAAGAAAAGAATGCATCTATTCGTCTTTGACTAATTACTTCCTATAAAATTCACACAATTGCATGTTTCATTTGTTGATCAAATGCTGCAGGATCCTAAGGCAATAAAAGAGCTTCATAACATGCATGAAAATTCGATAATTTGTCATGCTTAGCAGGCATTCTCATTTTCTTCTCCAGATTCCTCATGACCTTGGAATACCCAAAACTCGGATGAAAAGCTTCACTATATTAGCTGGTAAATTCATTTGATCATCATTCAACACTAAATTTGATTCACAATAAATTGAACTAAAATCCCAACTTTCAGAAACACCAAAATTATCAAGATAGCACTAGAAAAAAGGGTATCATAATGCATACAATTGTTAAAACAGAATAAAGATACTCACAATTCTCAATCCAAATCTTCTTGCCTGGTCTCTGCATTATCACCTGGTGCAGGACCAGGTCCCCGAGCCTGAAACGGCCAAGGCAGCGATATCCTAAAACTCCTCTCGACAGTCCGATTATCCCCATCAGACCTCTGCCCACTATTATCACCGTCATTACCTGCACTGGTCCCTTGTGCCCCGCGAACCCTCCTCTCATAATCAGGATCATCAGTAGGCAGCTCGTGACGACACACGGGGCACGAATTATGCAATTCCAGCCACGGCAATAAGCAATCCTTATGATAAAGATGCTTACAGGGCATCTGCTTGGCTTCAGTTCCTTCCTCGAAATCGTCCATGCAAACTGCACACTGGTTGAACTCCGAATTCAAGTTATTCTTCGTTATATTCACCGAAGGTAGCGCTTCAATGGCTGATTTAGATGCGGGTGGGGTCCCATACCGGTTAGGGTCGTTTTCGGCCAGCTGCTGGATCAATTGCTCAAGGCCCGGTCCGATGAAATAATCCCCGATGTTCGCCGGAAGCCGAAAGCCCTGGTCGGACGGATTGTTCTGGATCACGAACTCGATCTGCGCCCCGCTTGAACGCAGATCGTTGAGATGATTCTGGATGAAGGTAAACGGATCGAAAGCGAACGGGTCGCCTCGACCTGAGCGGGTCGGCCCAGATAGGCTAGGGTTATTAGGGTCAATAGAAGCAGAGGGTGAGGTAGTTGTGGATGAAGAGGACGGAAAAAGGAGCGGAAGGAGGGAAGCGAACGGATCCGATAACGTCAAGAAAGGGTCATGGAACGGGATTGAGTTCGGATTCGGGTTTAGGAAACCGGAACCTTGATTAGGGTTTGGGTTGTCGTATTCTTCGAGGAAACCCTCGTTGCAAATGGGACAAGTCGGATCAGAAGAGGGAGGGGATATTGTTACGTTAACGGTACGGTTGCATTGGTAGCAAAAGAAAGGCTTATTGGTTACGCCGACGGTGTTAGCGCCGCCGCCGCCGGTGACGTTCCCGTCGGACGACATGTTTCACCTTTTAGAATTGTTTTGGACGGAAGAGCCAGAGAGGAAATGAAATGTGTATTGAAGGGGGTCTTTTAGGGAGATCAATTTTCTCTTTTTAGAGGCTTCTAGAAGCTATATCAAGTTTAATTAATTACTTTTTAAATAATTAGAGGGTATTTGATGGTCACTATTCACTACCACAATCTAAATTCTTAGCCAACAAATTTTAAATTGTGCCCACCCCCAAGTTATTTTAATTCAATTTTACCTTAATTCACATTATTACTTATAGTAACATAAAAATATATAAATTTATAAATATCTATTATCTTTTAATTTAAAGCTCATGAACAGATTATAATTTATTCAAGTATTGTCTCAAATAATCAAGACTCGACGTTCAACTAATTGGTTAAAGTTGTAGGCTCCATAATCATTGCCTGAGATGGAATCTAGGAATTACTTGTTAGTGGTGTGTGTGCTAGAAATATTTTACTCTTATCAACGATATAAAAATTGCACCAAGAAAATATGAAAATATAACTTAAATCTAATATGTTAAAAATCGTTTGCTAGTGGTGCAAGTAGTGGAAGTGATTTACTCCTACGCCTGAGTTGTAAAAAAAAACAACCACATAAGCGTAACTAGCCCCAAAGAATAAATGTAATCAATTAATCTTCTAAAGGTAGTTAATAACTAGAGAAACTAGCTTAAGGTCATGCCCATGCCAGGCTCAACCACCTAAAATCGTTAGGTGGGTCGACAATGTTAGGTCTTGCTTGCTAGACTAATGAAACCACCCATTTAACCATTGCAAATACATGCTCCGAAAAAAACAAATAAGTTGACCTTAAAAACGACAAAGAAATTAAGCATGAACACCGCATAGGGGAAGTTACAAGAACCTTAACCGAAGACAACCTTTAAGCAATATAAGTAGCTATCGTTGTTGAACTTTAAATCTTGGATCGACTGACCACTAACTCTAATCAGCATCAACCCATCAAACAAACAGGCTACATGATTATTGCTTCATTCAAGGTCTTGCTCCTACCCCTGAATGAATCAATCAAATTTCAGCATAAATCTTTCCTTTGAGGAAGTCCCACCTTCCTCAATCCCCTCGGTCCTTCTTTCTTATTCTTGTAGTGGTGCCTCGATTAGCTTCATTCCGTCACCTCCTCTCAAACAACTTAACTAATATTTCATAAGTTCAATTTCCTTCGGCATAGCCCATCAAATGTTTTCCTTCTCTACCTTTTCTAAGGTTCTCTTTGTAGCAATATCTTGACTCATTTCCTCCTACCCAACTCTAAGATCTCCACTAGACCCGATTAAAGATCGGGTCACTTACCGAAGTCCAAACCACTCGAATGGTGAAATGGTTGGCCAAAAATGTAGATTTAAAAAATCGTTTTAGACAAAAAATAATGCATATTTTTTAAACGAGCCGAGTTTCAAGTAATTTTTTTTTGTTTAGGCTTGACCTGACCCGAATCTATTGTTTTGTTGTTATTTTCCTACTATTTTGTTGTTATATTGCTATAGTTTCTTATTATTGTTTGGATATTATATAACTCATGTTTTATTGTTAATTTTGCTACTATTTAAGAGGCATTTGTTTGTTGAGTTGTAACTATATTAATATTTTTTTAAGTATAAAGATTTTTTAATGTATTTTCAGTTTATTGAAAAATATTTATTTTAATATTTTTAGTGTATTGGATGTATTATATTTTTAAAATTTGTTTTATATAAAAGAATAATCTAAAAAATTTAATCCGTGCAAGTTGGATTCAAGTCCGAGTTTAATATTTTTAAGGGTAAACTATCAAAATAGTCACTTTTGTTTCTTTCAGGTTACATTTTAGTCACTTATATTTGAAATGTTACGTTTTGGTCACTTATGTTATTGTCTTGTAACATTTTAGTCACTGAGTGTTAATTGTCATTAATAGTGTAACAGTAAGCTGATGTGGCACGTTAAATCATTATTTCAAACGAAAATTTTAGGTTAAATTATACAATTGGTCCCTATATTTTTTTCGTTTTGAGAAATTTATTTTTTTTCTTTTACGTTAAAAGAGATGGAGAAGGGAGAAAAATAGAGGGAGAAGCGGAAGAGAATGAAAAAAAGAAGGGAAAGTTAAAAGAATATAAAAGAAAAAAGTGCTTAAAACGAAAAAATTTTAGAGACCAATTATATAATTTAACCTAAAATTTTTGTTTGAAATGATGATTTAACGTATCACGTCAGCTTACTGTTACACTGTTAGCGATAATTAACGGCTCAGTGACTAAAATGTTATAACATGTTAACGTAAGTGACTTAAACGTAACATTTCAAATATAAGTGACTAAAATGTAACTTAAGAGAAATAAAAGTGACTATTTTAATAATTTACCCTATTTTTAATCCAAGTCAAACTTAAAATAGAATTTTAAGTATATTTTTTAGGCAGCCTAAAAATCAAATTTAAAATTTTAGATCAACCCAATTGAAACTTAACTCCATCCATGATAAGTCTAATCTCTGCATCTTATTCTTGGTGCACCTCCAGCCAATGGGTAACTTCTGTTTTCAGGTCTACCTTACTCCTACTTCTAACTTCACCTATATTTTGTTCAAAGTGGATCATGACTTCGGTGCTGATAAAGCCCTCTTCTATCAGAACTAGGTCAAAGTAGGCCTTTTCCTAAGTTATTTTCTACATTTTTTAGGGGCCTTTGCAGTGGTCTACGTCTATCACCCTCTACTCCAACCCGCAGAATCCCACCTGGCTCTCTTTCGTCCCATCATTGTTATTTAATGCTTCCAGGTGCACATATTCCCATACAATTAGACCACTTCTTTTCAATACATTCAATGTAATCTTAGAAGTCTCTGAAACTTTATGGCCTCACCATGATAAAGACAATGCTCTCACCATAAACTTTTTTACGACTAGATTCAAAAATGGCTAGCAAAATTTAAATGAGTGGTCAAACCGACTACATGAAAAACATATATCAGGTGATCTTTAATAGAAAAACGAAGCAACAAGATCATCTTTACCAAGTCGTTTGAGTTGAAGCCTTGAGTTAAAGGCTTTTTCACCTTCACAATAGCTTGTAATTGAATGAACTGTTTCTATCAGCATCCATTTTGGTTTACTTTAAAGTAAACCATAGAAACTCTGTAAATCACTTGATTAATTTTCTCCAAGTTTTCTCTTGTGTGTTGTTAAAGTGGGATGTTATGAATTTGTACCTAGAATTCAGTTGTAGCAAGATCCACATCCTCCAAACCCCCCATTCCTAGACCATTCCTTCAGCATAAGGTGGTCATCCAAGACTTTGAGAGGACTTTTAACTTATCATTTCTTTTTGTCTTAAACACAAAATTCAAAACATTCCTTTCCATTTCATGCACTTCAAAACAATCCTCCACCAACCATGCGTTATTCAAAATATAGAGGATTTGTAATACCCAAAATTTTAGTCATTAAGAAAGGGTAAGTATTTTAAAAGTAAATTAAGTATTTGGAGAGGAAGCATGGAAGATGAAATTTAGTAACGATTAAATTTTAATTTTTTTAAGTTGAAGGATTAAAATGTAAATTGACCATTTTGGAAAGGAGGTGAAATTGAATAAACATTTTTTATGAACGTGATAGAGATATGTATTGAGATGTGGAAATGGAAAATTGAGATAGGGATTAAATTGAATAAAGTGAAAAAATATAGGGGTTAAAGTGCAATTTTCTTATATTTATAGAGGACCTAAATGTAATTGTTTTCATTTTTAATCGATATTTGGTGGGGTTAAAATTTCTATGCAATGAGGTGTAAAGGAGAGAGAATTTATGAAAATTAAGGTTGAAAAGTGTTGAAATTTAATTGGATACAAAGGCGAATGCAGGGGGGTTGGCAGGGGCCCCGGGCCCCCTAAAATGGAAAATTGTCCCCCTTAAAATTATGAAATTTTAATTTAATCCTTTAAAAATTATAAAGATATAGACTATTAAAAATTAAAATTTCATTTTGGCCCTCCTAAAAAAATTTTCTAACTTCGCCCCTGATTAGGTGATGGAATAAATGGACTAAATTTTTAAAAAATAAAGTGTAGAATTTTCTACACAATTGGAAGGCTGAACAGTAGCAGCTTAGGGCAGCAAAAAATAAAAGGGAAAGAAAAGAAAGAAATAGAGGGAGTAAAAGAAAGAAAAGGAAAACGAAAGGAAAAGCTCTCATGCATTTTTCTTGAGTTCTTCCTTAAAATAATAGCTTAATTTCACCTCCTGGTGTGCTATGGAAATATTTCAATCATGGAAACAACTTAGAAGACGATGAAAGCTTGGGAGAGTGAGGAAAAATGTTAATTTCAAGTGAAGAAATAGGCAAGTACTTAATTGAATTCAAGTTAGTTTATTTTAATTTGAATATTTAAGTATTTAAATTTTAATATGAAATAATTAAATAAGATATGATTAAGATTATTGAATATGTATATTAAATTCTGTAGTAAATATGTAATTAAAGGTACGTTAGTAATGTAAGAAATGATAAAGTGATAATTTAGTAATTAGTGAATTTTATGAAACTAAGGATTAAATTATAAGGAGCGAAAAGTTATTTATTTGTCATTGATTGATAAGTGAATAGATGTAGAATAATGAAATTACTATAGAAAGGATTAAATTGTAAAGATTTTAAAATTTTATATGTGAAATAAATATTGTGATTAAAGATTTAAATGAAGTGAATAGCGATATTAAAGTGTTATAAAAGTAAATATTGAATCTTCATGAATTTAGGGACTAAATTGTAAAATATTCAAAAACTACTAAGTGGGCTAAAATAGTGAAATAAAATATTTAAGTGAAGTATTATAAGAAAATAAAATGATTAATGATAGTGAATTGAAATCTAAAATTCTAAGCGTTGTGAATATACGTTATGTTTGTATTTTAATGAATTATGAATATGTGAAATAAAATTATATTGATTGTTTTTATGTGATTCAAAGTGAATAAGTAGTATGATATAAAGTGATATATGTGTCATATATCAAACATGTTATATGGAAGTGATATGTGAATAAAT
Organism: Gossypium raimondii; assembly: GCF_025698545.1. Taxonomy (NCBI): domain Eukaryota; kingdom Viridiplantae; phylum Streptophyta; class Magnoliopsida; order Malvales; family Malvaceae; genus Gossypium; species Gossypium raimondii. Next base: position 4,723,545 of record NC_068568.1, read on the forward strand.
GTCTTAGTGAATTCAGAGAAAATATGATAGATGATGATGAAATGATTTTGGAGCTGAGATGGGTTGAGGGTTTGGATGGGAACCGGGTTGGTGATATAGGGGTTCGGAGGGGATTAGGAGAGAAGTATTAGGTTATGTGATTTATTTACTGGAGTTCTCGTTATAGGCCGGGAGTTCATGTTTGGCCTAAATATTTGCAATGTATAGAAATTATTGAACTCCTCTGAGATTCATTAAGAACTGCAGAAGTGATTGTGAAAGTAGAAATGTTATAGTGATAAATGTGTTTCAGTAATACATATGAATTAAGTGTTTATGTTATGTTTGTGATATGAGAAAAAGATTTTGATATGTGTATGTGAAAGTTGATTAGTGGCTATATGTGTTAAAGTAAAAAACTATAAGTTATAATGTTAATTTAAATGATTTTATATTTTCGAAATTAACTAAAAGTTTACGTATATCAATGAAAGAAATTGTATGAATAAATATTATTAAAATTAATTAAATTAAATTATATATAAGGTAATATTGAATTCAATTGAGTACTTACTAAGCTATTTATGTAGCTTAACACGTTTGTTTTAAACGCATAGGTGATAGATAAGTTTTGAGAAGAATCGAGGATTACTACTTCAATTCGAATCACATCACTCCTCAAAGAATATTTTGTGCTATAGTTACCTCGGTTATAATGAAACAAGAATATGTTTAAGTGGTGAGTTTAATGTTTAAATGTAACATTTTTTACTCGAAACGAGTGGGAGTGTTACAAAATCGATCCCAACTCCACTTCTTTATCTGAAACAACTTTACCAACTAAAGTTATTTCATTGATTCATTTACCCGCCCAAGTCTGAGTCTACCAAATCTTCCTTTGTATTTCTTACTTTGATCCCTTTGATCTTCATTGAAAATGTTGTTGTCACAGGCCATGAAAAAAATAGGACAAACTCTTGATCTTCTTTAAGTGTAAGAAAATTCTTTCTAAAAAATAGGAAGACATCCACCAGAATGTGGCAAAAAGGTTTTGTTGCAGAGTTTTTGTATTTTCCTACGCTGTATTTTTTTTAATACATTAAATTTTAGTTGCTGATTTGGTAAGTATACATATTCACAATTTGATCAATATATTTTAAATATATTTCACGTTTGATCTTAATCTGCATTGAGCGCTTAAATTGATGAGATAGATTAAAGAAAGAACTTGATTGATGTGATATTAATATATTGAGGACTCAATTAGAATATTTTAAGTTTTGAAAATTATTTTAGAATATGAATGATAATTTTAGAATGTTGGATACAATTAAGTCAAATTCTTACAATGTTATGATATGTTATACATATGTAGGCTTTACTTATGCTATTTATAAGATCTTTAAGTTGGTGTCACGAGTTAATCAAATACCAACTCAATTGCAAAAAAATTAAAAATCGAAATCTTTAAAAATAATTTTTTATAAGAATATTTATGCCTTTAAAAAATTTTATAATTAAAAAAAAAGATAAAATAATTTAAACAACTTTAAAAGAAATCTCAAAATGGATGAGTAGTAAAAAGTGAGTGACTTAAGATGCTTCTAGTGTGGGTTTAATTTGTGTTATGTGAGAAAGGTTTTAGCTGCCTTGGAGGCTTCTTTTCTTGCTCAACATGGTCATTCTTGAAATGATATTCATGTCTTCCCTAAACGTTTTTAATTTGCATTTAAGTTTATGTGTCTTTAACTGAAAAAAAAATTGTATTTAGTCTTTTTATTAAAAAATGGATAAATTAATCATTGTACATTAAATGAGTGAGCAAAATAACCTCTCCATTAAAATTTGGTGTTTATATATAAGGTATAATACCAAGTTTAGCTCTCAACCTTTATACATTTATTCAATTTGACCCTACTCTTTTATTGGAAGTAAATTAAATTTTTTAAAACTAATAAGGCTAAAGGGTCAGAAAGACCATAGTAACAATTAAAAAATTAATTAAACCCTTTTTAAAAAGTTATAAAAATTATAAAACTTTTATTAAAAGATAACAATATCAACCCAATAAAAAAAATAGAGCATAATTTTTTAAAAAAAATCTTATAACAATGGGCCAATATTTTTATTTTTTAATGAAACTTTATAAATTTAAAATTTTTATAAATTTTGTTTATAATTTTATGATTTTTAAATAATTTTAAAATTTAAAAGGCTTACTTGATTTCTTTTTAAATTTGTTACTAAGGTATTTTGATATATCCTTTAGCCTTATTAGTTTAAAAAATCTAATTTACTTTCAATAAAAGAGTAGAAGTCAAATTGGATAAATGTGTAAAGGTTGAGAGTTAACTTTGTTATTATAACTTATATATAAACAACAAATTTTAAAGGAAGGGCTAAAAGGATTTTTTCAGTAAATTTTAAAAAAAATTAATTTTCCTATCCATTATGGAGTGATTTGACGAAAAACACCAGCTCAAAGGCTGAAAAATAGAAAAATTAAATAAAGGGCTAAAAGGATTTTTTCTGTAAAGTTTGAGGGCTAAATTGTTGATTATGTCAAACTACAAGGTTGTGCCGTTGTGGTTCCAGTCAAGCTGGAAATAGATCATACAACCTCTAATTTCTCCATCACATAAAAAACTATTTATAAAAAAAATAAAATTCTTTTTTTAAAATAAAAGAAAATATTGTGATCTCTCAATTTTATCCTTCCTCAATCCACACTCTTAATCACCAGCCGTAAAAAATGGACACACTTCTCTCAAGTTCATCGTCTATGGTGGTCCGGTCACCCCTCCCTCCGGTTCGCACAATCGCTTCCCCATCCAAGGTCTATTCCGCCGCCGCAAGATTCTCTTCCACTCCTTCGGTCAACGGTTTCCGACGGAACCATCTCCAGCTCCCACGGCCATTCACTTCCTCATCGGTTCCTAAATTCTCGGTACGGTGCGGTGCTGGCGTTAGGGAAATTAAAGAGAGCGAGTTTCAAAGTACGGTGTTGGAATCCAACCGTCCGGTTCTCGTCGAGTTCGTCGCCACTTGGTGTGGACCTTGCCGATTAATCTCTCCCGCCATGGAATCCATCGCTCAGGTAGTTTTCTTTTTTCTTTTTTCATCTAATTACTTATTTGTTCCTTTAATTAAGAGCTCGAACTTGTTTAATGAGTGATTATCAACGAATTGATTATCCATTTCTAGTAGCTTATAGCTTCTTCTTTTTTGGTTCAAATTTAGGAATACGGAGATAAATTAGAAGTTGTGAAAATAGATCATGATGCGAATCCACAACTGATTGAGGAATACAAAGTTTACGGATTGCCGACCTTGATCTTGTTCAAAGATGGGCAAGAAGTGGCAGAAAGTAGGAGAGAAGGTGCGATTACAAAGGCCAAGCTTAAAGAGTATGTTGATTCTCTCTTGGAGACAATTTCTGTTGCCTAGCATTCTCTTTTCTGCCCTACTTGGGATTGCGTATTTAATTTTTCTTGTATAATCTTTGAGCTATAAAGTACCTGAAATTAATTTCTTGGAGTATAAATGAGTAAATTGAATGCTATGTTGCTCCATTTTTTTTTAATCTTTTCCGAAAATAGAAATACTGATATTAGATTCCGCGCTTGTATTCTTTGTTTTTCTGTTCTTAATAAAACTCTCATGTAGTTGGCAACTTATATATATAGCTTCCAAGGTTAACATGGTATTCACAGTACGATCCTTATGAACCCTTTCCCTCTTCTGTTTAAATGTAATGTATTGAAAAAAAAAAAAAAAAACCCCTCATGTTTGAAACATGTTCTATTAGTGTAGATATGATCATAGAAATTTCCGTGAAAATCAAAAAGAAGTTATTTACCTCTATTCATAATTTGACTAAATTCTATGTTATGGGGACTTCTTATTTTTCTTATAATATTTGTGCCGTGCACCTGTATTTGATGCTTATTCAATCATTGATACATTGATCTTCAGGTATCAGTAACATAGGATGGTCTTGTCCACTTGAATAGATTTATTTTTCAGTTAATAATGTTTTTGCTCATGGTACTGTTTACCATACATTATCACTGAATCATAATTGATTCAAAGTTACTTCTATTTTACTAATACATCTTAGAAAAAATAATGATGGGTGATAATTTATTCTATATGGAACTATAGAAGGAAAGTATATAATCTATATGTAATTTTGATTAATGGCCAGCAATAAGGGTTTGGTAAGAATTTTTTTTTCATTTGACGTGTTAATAATTTAGGTTATATAGCTTTTGAGCTTGCTCATATATTTGTATTGTGTATTTGCTTATCTTCTGTCTGTGTCGTGTTTTATTTGCCTTTTAAGTGTTGTGTTCATGTGGTGCTTTAGTAGGCCTATAAAATATGATGACATTAATGCTATTGAAGTGCTGTAAGACCTGTATCTTTTGGTTGGAAGTTGTTCTTCCATGGGTGGTCCATAGAAAACCCAAACCGCTACACGGATTATGCATCGAATTCTCTGAATGGAGATTTGATTTAAAAAAAAGTGGATGCGCTTAATGGAGTGAGGCAGTTGTGAATTGTGATAAATGTTTGCTTCACTTTGCTTCGTCTGACTTCTAAATTACTACTTTACCCTTCATGACATTCTATGTAATTTGTTATATTCTTTTATATATACATTAAATATATAAATCATAGGTACATATATGAGTATTTATACACTATATATTATACGTATACTAGAAAACTATATATATTGAAATTATGTTCATTAGTTAGTTAATAATATATGATTTTTTATAATATGAAATTGAAAAATTATTAATACAAGAAGTGAGATGCAGTGGTTCTGGATATTACCAACATATCCGGATGTGGATGTTTATGACATCTATGCAAACTTGGGGCAGAAGTAAATGAGACAAACCCCGTCATCACTCCACTCCAATTGCAATCCCTAGTTATCTATTGTCTTGGGCAGCTTCACTGGCATTGCTAATGGCTATTTGGGAACCAATGTTCAAAGCTCCTTTAATCATTGCAAGTGTATAGCGGAAGAGCAAGAAAGTCTTGCCTGATTAGCAAAACCAATACCAAGAAAAAGGCCAATGATTGCAAAGTTGGTGGTCGAAGGTAATTACAGGTGATTTTCATCTGCTCTGTCGTTTGCATGTGTAGGGCTTCCCTAGCTAATCTAGCATTTGCTAGTAGTTTCTCTCTCAATCGACTTGGGGATTCTCACACTTGTGCAAGCTTCATCAGCTTGGCTTAGTCACGAGTATCACATGGCTCCGGCAGCAGTGAATTCTTTAATTTGAAGATCGGAGTTATAATGAGAAATGAGCTGGGATCTTAAGGTAATCCATAGTTTGCCTTGTTTCTTCTTGGATTTTTCATGAGATGAGTTTTGTTATCATGGAAATTTTGTGGTCTTGGACAACCAACAGTTGTTCGAGCCTTAAAGGAGCTCAATTGGCTATGGACCAACTGTTATTTTCGTAGAACAGAAGAGGAAAAGACTAGAAGTGCTTAAGAACAGATTTAAGGTTCATCAATGGGTTCTATGGTGAAAACAGGATGTGAATTTCAAGGTCATCAGTTCTTCGAAGAGCTATACTGATTCAAAGATCAACTGGGGTAGTAAAAGATGGAGATTCTTAGTCATTCATGGTAGCTTATTATAACAAGATGACAAGGGAAAAAAAGTATGGAGTAAGATCTCAAAAGCTCAGGTGGACTCTGACCAACCCTGGATCTGTATAATGGGATTTCAACATTGCTAGATCCTCAGAAAAAAAAATGTCCAAAGGGAGGGAAATTAATGCAAGACCAGTTCAACAAGTAGATTGATCGGTGCCAATCCTTTATGGATATTATAGGGGTGGTTTTACGTGGCCAAATCTAAGGGTAGAAATCGAAAAGATACAAGAAAAATCAGACAGAGCCTTTATTAATGTACAATGAAGTTGACTATGGCCAGATCATAGTCCAATAGTTGTAGCACTTCACAAACGAACCCGAAGAAGGAAGAAATTATTCAGTTTCAAAGCTAAGTGGCTATTAGAAGAGGAAAGTGAGCTTATAGCTTTGAGAGCATGGAACCAACATACATTTGGAATGAGAATGGACAAATTCCAATGGAAATTAAAGAATGCTAAGCCATGTTTTAAAGAATAAAGTAATAAGTTTGGACATCCGAGGATGAAAATTAAGGTGAAAATCTCCTTAAACAGAGATCAAGAATCAAGTGGATTCAACAAGGTGAGACAAACATAGTTTTTGATAACACTATTATCAACCATTAAAGATGGAACAAAATCCACAAAATAAAGAACTATGAAGGGAAATGGATATCAGATGAAGGACATGTAGTAAGAAAGATTACCAAAAGTTATTCCTTGCGAGTGGCAGGCTACATAACGAGATGGATTCAACTCATCTCATTCTCATTATAAGGTAGAAATGCCCCCAAATATATCTCAAAATTCAGACCCATTAGTTGTTATAACTTTGCGTACAAGATCATGGCAAAATAATGACATCTAAAATGAGACTACTAAAGGAATCTGTTTCACCAACTTAAGTTGCATGCATTCCAAGGAGACGAATTCAAGATAACATGATGCCCCCAAGACGGAATGAAATCGCTCGAGGTTCATCCCCTAACGATAGCATATTTTGTAAGAAGAATGAGGAGCAAAACTCCAAAGTAAGTTAAGCATATGTTAGCTTCACGATCACAAAGAACTATTCCCATGGTGTCACGTCCAATAAAGTATAACCCGTGTGGATAGACCCACAATCTGAAGGGCTTCCCAGTTGATACACCAACTCAAACTCAATGATTTGTCCTTCAAGTGTTGGTACTTCTCTTCATGGGGTGGATGATCGAATGTGAGATATCGGTGTCGAGTGGTTGCGGTCTAAGAGGAGGAAGATGAAGTTCCAATAACCTTTTGTTTTTTGGACTGAGCGGGTACCTTATCATGAAGACTTTTTTTTTATTTATTTCTCAAGGTATCTACTGGAGCGAGCCTACTAACTAATCCTCTGCATTCTATAGGCTCATTAAAGGGGTAGATGCTGGCCACGAGTTTTAAAGCTGCTCCATACCCAGTATGAGGATTGAACTCTTGACTACTAATTAAGGTAGAAAAGACATTTATCATCTCACCTAACTCTTGTGGTTTAGCTCATGAAGACTTTAATCCTACTTTAAAAAAAAGGTGGTGAAACAAAGTCTTCATGATGATGAATCATGGAGTGCATCGTTACTCTAATTTTTCCCATTATCATCAATGGAGAACTACATAAGGCGTTTAGGCCAAGGAGAAGACTTGAGACAATGTCACCTTGTACCCTTTTTCCTCTTTGTTCTTTCACTGATGTTGAAAAAGGCAAAACTATCAAGGAAGCTTAAACGTTCAAAATTAATAAACACTAGTCATCTTTACAAAAGCTATTGCGTAAATTTTTATTATACTTTAAAAATTTTTCAAGAAACTTGGAGTCAAATGATAAAATTTTCAAATTTGAACTTATTCATATCTTCTAATAGAAATGATGCTTGGGTTCTTTTTGAAAATCATTTTAAATGCCAGATATGTTTTCAGTACAACCTAACTTTGGTTAAGCATATGCATTTCGTGTGTTTAATTTCATATACATTAGGATCCTTATGATTCCCTTTCCTTGTAATAATTTTTATATCAATGAAAATTTCTCTTTCGAAAAAAAATCATTGCATAATATTTAAGATGTCTTTGAGACTTTTATGCAAATATTGGCATAGCATCTATGCTATTATTTAAGTGTGTGATTTGGGTTGATGTCACGAGTTAACTCAATATTAACTTAGTCAATAAATTTACTAAAATAATCTTATATATTTTAAATAAGTTATATTATTATGAAGATACTTTTGCCTTTTTTTATTTTTAGAAAAATCAATAAAAAAGTTAGAAATGTTAGGATTTGAACCCATGCTTCCAATATTTATAAAATCTTTTTTTTACCACTTCAACCAAATTTTTATTTTGAAAATTTTAAACATTTCAAGATTATTACACAAACTGTTTCACCCACATTATTTGTATGCATTGACAATGTAAATCGATTAAGTTGATGTCATAAGTCAAGTCAATACTAACTTAAGAAAAATTACAATACTATTATAAGCAATTGGAGTGGATTTAATATTCTTAATTTGATGTATTTACCTACCTAAATTTCCATTTATTCACAATTTAAGCAATTTTCTTATGTTAATTTTGAACATATTACATATGTATTGTTATTATTATTATTTTCAAATCTTATATTTCATTATTTATTATATGTCATTTTAAACGCTTACTTATAGTCTAAATAGAGGTTTCCATACATATGCACGTGTGATATAATTTCTAGTATTAGTAATGCTTATAATCTCTTTCATCAAATGCAAAATGAAAATAAATTGATTGAATCAACCTAAATACAAACAATGGCATCTCTCTCTCTCTTTTTTTCTTTTTATAATGTGTTAAAAAATCATTCAATAATTGAATCTGAATGTAATTATTTGTAATTATACATATATATATATATATAGCATGTTTGAATAATTATTGTAATTATGGGTCTAAAAATTAAAACCCTTAATCATATTTTATTTTTCTCAATTATTTATATAATGTCAAAATACATCCTAACATTTTATTGCACTAAATAAAATACATGAAACATTATTATAAAATTGCATATAAAATAAAAACAAGAACCCAATGAGTACTACCAAGCCTAGCCCAAACAACAAAATGGCAAATTGAAGAAATAAATATGAGATTTTTAAGGTTTTTAATTTGGTCACATGCATTTTTTTCTAAAAATAATATTAAATTTGGCTTATTTGGATTAAGAAACCAATCATCTTCCTTTTTGTCTATTATATTGTCTGGTTCCTTTGTTCTTTATATAAATTTAATGTTATTTTAAATATAAATTATTCCAATTTTCTATTCGAATATATATGTTCTTATTGTACGAATTTATGGTTGTATTGTCATTAATTAATTAGATTTTGATGTTACATTTATTTATTTATATTAACAATGGAACTCGTCAATGTTTAACTTTAGTTTATTTTAATTATTGTAAATTCTCAATACAAACTACTCATTGCCTACATGATTTTAATTATTTTTGACCATTTTTTCTATTCCACAAATAATTTTAAAAATTCACGTGCCTTTTTTTTTAAATATATATTTTAATATTTTATTGAAGGAAATTTGTTTAGTATACTATCAATGGAGTTTGTAGATTACACAAATAAAGTCAAGGGGTTGACAAGTGTCTTATAGAGGTACAGTAAAATATTGAAAAAAGAGGAGAAAATACTCGGTACACTGCTAGTGTAGTTTTTAAACTTCACAAGTGAAGTTAAGGGGTTGTCAAGTATCCTATAGGAGTATAGTCAATTTTTTAAAACTATTAGTGAAATGATAAAAAAAAGTACACTACCAAATTATCAACTATTGACCCAGAAAAGAGACGCATCAAAATTTTAAATTTGCTTATGGAATAAAAAAAATACATGTCTCTCTTTTTTAGTAGTTATTTTTTTAATATTTTACTATGACCTTATAGGACACATGTCACCCCGCCTTTACTTGTAGAGTCTAAACATTTCATTGGCAATCTATCAAATATTTTCCCTTATTAAATATAAATTATTGAGTAATTATAATTTTGAGGCAATAAATTAATGTGTAAGAGTTTGTAGAAAAGCATAGGCTCAAATTCTAGCAGCTTTTAAGGATGAAATTGCATAAAACTTTTTTGTTTTGTATTATTACTGGTAATTTTACACCCGATTTCGCTCAGGATTTCAACCATTAATTATAAATAAATTTACCTTATAATTATATTAAAGTTATTATATTTTAATATCTATGCTAATAAATCCATAAGTATATTTTAATAAAAAAGGAGACTTTTAAAAATAAAAAATTTATATAATTTTCCAACCCTCTAAATATTTCTAATCAATTCCTAAAATAAATAATGTTAATGGGAATAAAATCTAAAGTGATACAGACCCAAAAATCTAATTAAAATACAATCTAAGATAAAATCTACCCAAGTAACCCAACATGAAAATATAATTAAAATATAGTTTAAAAATAAAATCTACAAAATACTCCAATTATATATAATAATTATTTTAGGAATATAATAATTACAAAAAAATTGAATTATATTAAATAATGTTATTTCTTTTGTCCTTTATATAATATTAAGGTAGGGATGGACGTCACACGATTTGAACTGTATCAAATGAGCATCATCAAAATTTTAATCACCACTTTATATAAGTCAAGATATATTATTTAAATATTTTTACATATTATTAATTTATGCAAATAATTTAAATCTTTCACTTAATAATTATGATAACTATATAACATGAGGTAATTTGAGATTGATAAAATAATATATGATAGCATTAAATTACAACACAAATAAAATAATTAAGGCATAATATATTTTTCTAAACTTAAATTTAAAAGCGTATCATTAGAAATTATGAATACAAATAATCCAAATATAAATTTTTTATTCTACATATTAGTTTTATGGTCTATATTTGGAGTTTGTGATTGTCTCTCTCAATAATGTCGTCTTCAAAATTTGAACGTGCATTCTCTTATCAAAAATGTAATGTGTCTTGCCATTGAACTTAACACTTTTTGCTATAATTGAAACATGATAACAAACCATGCTCAAAATTAGGGGTTGGATTGCATTTTATCCTTTTACTCAAAAAATGGGCAAATTAGCCCTATATGTTAAAAGTAGAAAGGGAAGGGCCTTGGAAGGCAATTAATCAAAAAGTTGAAAGTAAAAGGAAAAGAGTTGAAATGGCATAATAGAGTTGAAAGTAAAAGAAATAGAGAATTTATTAAATGCGAAGGGTAAAGAAATAGGTATTTATACACATTTTTAGTGTTAAAATTTAGCTATATATTTTTTTAAATATTATCACTAAATAATCCTAAATTTAAAAATTAAATTTAAACTAATTACAGAGTTGTAACAATATAAAAAATCCTTCAATCTTTATCCAGCCACTTTTTGAATCTTCAATCTTTCAATCAAGCCCTCCTCTTTGCTTTTTGTTCCAATTTAGCCCCTATTTATAAGAGTTTGAATTCAACACCAACTTTATTCCAGATAAGAAAAACTCAAATTTAATAGCATTTATCCCATAATTAGCCAAAATAAATAAATTAAAAATACGAATTTATCTTGCTATTAGTCTATTAAAAATTTAATCCATTTCTACGGTTAAAAACTAGTCCATGTACATCACCGTAAGGTATACATGACATGTCACATGTCATTGTATGCTTATTTTGTCAGCCATGTCAGTTTTTAATAGGACAAATGAATCAAATTTTAACAAAAAAAAAGGCTAATTTGCTTTTTTATCTAATGTATAAGGACTAATTTACTTATTTTTTGATAAGAGAGATATAACATGCAATCCGACTTTTAATACAAGAGCCTCCACAGTTTTACCATAAGTTTTCTTAATTAACATCTTCTTTAATTTAAAATTATTGAAATACCAAAACTGTAAACACCATTTACATTTTAGGATTAATGTAAAATTAAAATTTTGATATGTTTGTATACGATCAGATTTGTGTAATTTATGTCGATTTTGATATATTTAGTTTCTTAAAATAATTTTTACATGTCTCTAGTACTTATAGGTGTAGTCAATGTTCTTCATTGGTTAAATGGTATAATTTCGTTTCTAGTCCTTTTTAAAATTTAAGCCATTTGAATACAAACATTTTAATTTTAGTCTTTAATTTTTTTTAAATTTTATATCGACCCAAACAAAAATTTCCTCACTTTACTCTTTGAATACTTATGTTAAAATGTATATAGTAATAAAAAAAATTAAAAAAAATGAAAAACTAAACTAACATAATAGTAGTGGGAAAATAAAAAGAACTTCCCAATTCCATACTAACATAAGTATGGCAAAATTATATAGTGGGAGAACATTTGCATATTGCACTTTGAAGGGGAGGATTTGGATTTGAATTTTGGAGATGATATTGTTGAGAGAAATCACCTTGAACCCCGAACATGGATCGTAAAACGGATATGAAGAATATAAAAAAATATATATAAGATTCAACATGTGTATATTTTATTACCAAATTAGTTTAGCTTCTAATCAAAGGTTAAATTTTATAAAATTGCAAAAAAGCTGTCAAATATTTCCATTCAAAGCAATTGACCCAAAACCGGCCCTCTCTTTCCCAATATCTCATTCCATATACTCCCAAAATTCCCGTCCAAGCAATTATATAATTCAGTCCCTGAATTAAAAATAATAATTAAGTATGACTTCTTTTTTCATTTTAAAAAAAAAAGCCCTCAACTAATTACAGATGATTCTTATCTGTCGTTGATTATCTGATGAATATCTTTTTCTCCATATATATTATATACACATATCTTAACACCACACAGTTGAGATAAATTTATATACAGAGAAGAAGAAGAAGAAGGGGAGTGGGATCTCTAATGGCTTCCAATGCAGCAGTTTGGTTGGGTTTTTTTGTTTTGGTTTTGCTTAGTGTGAACAGTGAAGGGTCGAGGCACGGCGGTGAACTGAGCCATAGTGATGTTTTACGGCAGCAAGAAGCGGACAGGGTGGTGGAGCTTCCAGGACAACCGGCGGTGGAGTTCAAGCAATATGCAGGGTACGTGACGGTGAACGAGAGTCATGGTCGAGCCCTGTTTTATTGGTTCTTTGAAGCCACCAGCAAACCTGAGAAAAAGCCCCTCTTACTATGGCTCAATGGAGGTAAACAAATTTTCTTTTCTTTTTTTCAATTCGATTAATTCAATTTTAACTAATATGAAATTATGGGTTAATAGATTTAAAGAGTAACTCAAAAAGATTCCGTGTGGAAATTTTTTATTTTATCTTTGTATTTATTCACCAAGTCATTTTCATGCCTTTTGCACCATTGCCATATATATTCATATTGGGTTGAATTGTCATCTTCAACCTTTTTTTCCTACTCTTTTGTCACTTGTTTTGTTTGGATGAAAGTTGGTTTTTCCCTTTACACATTCTCCATATATATTCCTTTCAAATTGGTACCCAAAATGTTAAAATTTTAGAATTTTTAACCCCATATATGGATACATAAATTCAACATTGTCTAATTAACATGCTTATTTACTTATTAATTTGTAATAATCATTACTATCGTATTTTCTATGTCGTTATAATAGTACGGTGCCAATTAAATTAAAATTCAATTGACCCAAAAATTCAAAAAGATTTATATTTTATATTCAATTTTAATTAAAATTTTTATTCAAATTTTAGTCTAGGTCACCCTTGGACACAAGAGCGACAAGAAGAGTAGACATTCTTCCCAAAAATAATAATTTAATTTAAGGATTTTAGTCTCTAAATTAAATACAAAATTTTCAATTTTAATCCTCCTAATATTTAATAATTCAATTTTTTTGGGTAATTCAACATCATCATGAAGAGGCACGACATATATAATTTGCAATGAGAAAAAAAATCTTACCTCATAAATCGATAGATCGAGTTAAACTTAAAATTTTATATTTGTCCAAGTCTAATCTATAGCCGAAATAGAGGTCTATTTTATCTAAATTCGTTCATATTTGTAAAGAGACTAACCCAAGTTTATTTTAAGCTCATCCTTATTATTTTAAAAAAATTATACTATTTTTATTTAATATTAATAATTTTATATATTTTTATTTACTGAAACTTTTTATATAGTCATATTAACACCATTTTAACGTTTAAATTAAAGTAGTATTATATATTTAGTATAAGTTTTTTATGTGTTATAAATTACATGATATCTAAAAATAACATAATATAAAGTATTGCAAACTTAAAAGCGGGTTTAATTTTTATGTCCAAGCTCATTTTTTGGACCAAATAGTTTTACCCAAAACCTCTCAAGTTTCGAGCAGACCTTCGGATCGTATCTGTTTTTTTTTTATACAATGCTTAGAACTACCCATAACTCTTTCTCAATCCATAAAATAGGAGTATAATGCGTTTCAGTGCGCTTGCACATAGTTCCTCTTATGTTGACAACAATGCCTATACTAGTCGAACTAAAACTCAATCGACATTCTAATTTATTTCTTTTACTTTCAATTTTTAACCAATATATATATAAAGATGCATGCATAGTTGGCCAAGTTAAAAAAAATCCAATATAATAATAATAATAATAATAATAAGAATATGTAGGTATAACACCCTTTAATCTATTTTCACAAGCTGTCAAACCAAATCATCATGGATTTCTTGAATATGATTAGTCTGATTCAACTACCTTATTATAACTATGTTGACTTCTACCATCTTTTTAACTACCATTCATGCTCTTTTTTTCGTCTTTTAGCCCCCTCACTCTTTATTTTCTTTTCCCTTTTTTATTTCCATTTATGGGTTGTTTCCTTTTTATTATTATTAATTTAATTTGTATTTTTTAAATGGTGAATATCGGTTACTTCTTGTCGAAATCTTATTAAAATAATTAAAATTGTAGGTCCTGGATGTTCATCCATTGGATATGGAGAAGCAGAGGAGTTGGGACCTTTCTTCACTCAGAAAGATGAACAAACCCTAAAGCTTAATCCACATAGGTGGAATAAAGGTATATAAAAACCAAGCTCGACACTTATTTTCATTTATTATAGAACGGTTAATTTGACAAAGGTCAGATTTCAAGTATAAGCTAATTTCAATTTCAGATCATTTCATATTATAATAGTTTCGAGTTAAGATCATTTGAATTCAAGATTCGAGTATTTTAGATCAGATAATTATGAGTTAAGATCAATTTAAATTTAGGGTAACTTTTAAATTATTTATTCAGGTCAGGGCCAACCGGTCCATTCGAATTTGACTCCAACAAATTTAGATTATTTAATTTTTTTTTATGATTAAATTGAATTGAGTGAATAATTGATAGTTTGTTTGTGAACCAGCTGCCAACTTATTGTTTCTTGAATCTCCGGTTGGTGTTGGGTTTTCTTATACCAACACAAGCAGTGATATCCATCAACTGGGTGATAAAATCACAGGTAAATATAAATTATCATTAAAATTTTTTATTGTAAAAGAAAAAAAATTTAAGGCACTTTGGATGGGCAATATATTTACGTGCGATTAATGTGAAAGTAGTGGTGATAATGAGTTTAAATATTATAATGTAAGTAAAAAAAAAATAAACGCATCGCACTAAAAATAAACGTTGAGATCCTAAAACTCTTTTAAAAAATATAAATTCGTCATCATTAATTCCATGTTATTTTCTTTGGATGCTTAGCTGAGGATTCCTACATATTTCTGGTCAATTGGTTCAAAAGATTCCCACAGTTCAAGTCGCGTGATTTCTACATTGCTGGTGAAAGCTATGCTGGTATATATATATATTACAAACTTCTCCCTTCATTTTTTTCTTAATTTATTTCATATTGAGTAAATTAGTTTTTTTAAACGAAATAATTTAATTCTTTTGAAAGTGAACAATTAATAACACTGTTAATATTTTTCGTCAATTTTACATAAATTTGATTAGTCATAATTGACATATTCTATCAATTTAGTCACGATTTAACAAATTTAGCCCATAATATTTTTGTAAATGTTGAGGCTAAATTTGTTCATTTTTAGAATCAAGACCAAATTAAAAAATATGTAAACATTGAGTTACTTAAAACTAATTTCCTCAATTTCAAATTTGAGAAAGACTTAATAAATTATTTTACCAAAATATTTATATTCAATAAATATCCCTATTAATATTCAAACACATATCTATATTCCGAACTCATAACTTGGATAATGAATTTTTTCAGGGCACTATGTTCCACAACTAGCTGAACTTATCTTTGACAGTAACAAGATTGTTCCCAAGTCGGATTACATTAATTTTAAGGGATTTATGGTATGGAATTTAGTTGTTTTCGATTATTCTATCAGTCACACAAATTTTTAAGGGAAAGATCAATTTGCTCTTTGATACTAATTTGTTTATTGTTTTATTAGAGGGGCAAAAGATAATTTGAATCTTAGTATAGAAACCTCCATGATACTTTTACCGTTTATATAAATTCGAAACTTTAATTCAATTGATTCATCCAATCATTTTGAATTACCGAATTCACTAATGAATTTTTTGTAGATTGGGAACGCGTTGATGGACGACGAAACAGATCAAACCGGAATGGTGGATTATGCATGGGATCATGCAGTGATATCCGATGGAGTTTACAGCAACATCAAAATCAAATGTAATTTCAGCACTCCAAACACAACTAATGGTTGTAATGAAGCCATGCAGGCTTACTTTGATGTCTACAACATCATAGACATGTACAGCTTGTATGCTCCCACTTGTAATAGTAACTCCAGCACCAGTAATAACCGACAACGGCCGATGATTCAAGGCATTGCCCCACAGATATTTTCCAAATTCGTAAGCTCTTTCTCACACCCGAGTTTAAAAAACATAGGTAAAATGTCTCGATTTAAATTTGAATCCGATTTTCTCCAGGACCGATGGCATATGAGACCGGCGGGATACGATCCTTGTTTATCGGACTACACTGAAGTTTATTTAAATAGGCCTGATGTTCAACAAGCACTTCATGCCAACGTAACCAACATCTCCTATCCATGGACTCATTGCAGGTACCATTAATTGAAATCCACAATCATTGAACATTGATGTCTGTTTTGGGACATCATCAATAACCATGTGAAAATACATTAAGTATGAGGCTGTCTTTCTTTGTCTGCAGTGACATTATAAATACCTGGGGTGACGCACCATCTTCTATGCTTCCTACACTTAAAAAGCTCATAGCCGGAGGTATCCGTATTTGGGTTTTCAGGTAACGATACGATTATACAACATAAACACGAAATAACAACAAGAACATGATATAAATGCACGGTTTTGTATTTGCAGTGGAGATACCGATGGAAGAATTCCAGTGACTGCAACTAGATTAACCCTGAACAAGTTAGGGCAAAAAATAATTGAAGATTGGACACCTTGGTACACCAACCACAAACAGGTTATACATGCTTCTCTACTTCATTGTTTCACATGAATATATATATATTGTACCCCTATACCTTGAAATTCTCACTCGTCATCACTCCTAATATCCACTTTTCATAGCCAACCTTTCAGCACAATTCATCGAGAAAATCCATTGAGAAACCTCTTGGAAAACTCCTCGAGCACTAAATTATACAAGGGCTCGCTTTATAACTATCATTTATGATATCAACAGTCATATTTCATCTGAGATGATTGGCAGTATGTCCATTTGTCACCCAAACTACTTTACTTGGGCCTACTATAGCAAGGTAGTTAATTAACCTATAGCATCTCGAGATTCGAGCTATGGGTATAAATCCTTTATTTCCATATGGTAGGGGGATCTCTCTCACTCTTTCTACATCGTCTTTCAAACCTAACCTCTTTAACCTTCCATTTATAGCGATTCTCAACCCTGCCTTAAGCAAAGCAAACCGCCAATCACCGTCATAACCTCCACCTTGCTTCATCCTCACAACAATCATATATATATATATATATATATATATATTTATGATTTTGTCGTAATATTGCATTTTATTTTCACAGGTTGGTGGGTGGACGATTGAATATGAAGGGCTTATGTTTGTAACCATTAGAGGAGCAGGTCATCAAGTGCCAACTTTTAAACCAAGTCAGGCACTTCAACTAGTGAGGCATTTCTTGGCCAGTAAGAAATTGCCACCTGCACCATTTTAGAAATTGTGTTTATTTTTTCTTGTTCTTGCTTTCATTATCACAGGCAAATGAAATCTGAGAAACTTTAGTTTTCATTTGTAAACAAAACCATTAGCTTTCAACATATGTCAATGCATTTGAGTTTAAATTTATTATATACATCAGTGTTTCTATCTATCAACATTGCAGACAGGGAATTTGGAATTGTGAGATGTATTAAAGTTTGGTTTATTATGTTCAAAAGGAAACCCTGTTTGCTTAATTCCAAACACCACTAGGCAATAACAATATAAAATTTGGACTATCTATTTCTTTATAAATAATTGCTTTTACACATATAATAAGAAAACAAAACTAACCCACTCTTATCACATAAATTTATTTTCCTTTTCTGAAAAAAATAAATAAAAGTTTATGTGGATGTTTCAAACAAACTCTATTTCAAATGGCATTGTATTCAAAGGCAAAAAAAGAGAGCCAGACAAAGGCCAAAGTAAAAATAAAAAATAAACAAACAGATCGCAGAAAGGAAAATTTAATTCCGTTGCCGGGACTTGAACCCGGGTCTCTCGGGTGAGAGCCGAGTATCCTAACCACCTAGACTACAACGGATCTTGAGAAGCGTGGATGCTTTAATATATATAACCAAAGGACAACATACTTTCACCTCTTTTCTAGATTAATAGAACATTGTATATTTGAACGGTTTCAACCTTAAAAATCGTAATTTTTCATGAATTTCATTATTTTGACTTGATTTGATTATTAATAGAGACGATTTTGACTCTCGAATTTAATAATTATATTTATTTTGATACCTATATTTTTTTGTTTATTTTAGTATTGAATTTGATAATTAAGTTTATTTTGGTCACTAGAAAATATAAAAGTTTGATGAAGTAGCACAATTTTAAGGTGTCACATTCAGTGTTTTAATAATTAAACTAGTGATTAAACAAGTCAAACCACTAGCTTTTTATTCAACCAGTTCAACCGTCAAATCAATAATAATTAAATAATTAATTAAAATTTCATAAAAATATAAAACAAAATAAACAAGTTTAATATGTTCAACTATCAATTTTTGTCTCAATTTTCGATTTTTTATCAATTTCAAGTAGTTTCCAAGTCAGTCGGTTCAATCATTTTGTTCGAACGGTTGTATCGATCAATTCTTTGCCCATCCGATTTGGTCCAATTTCAGTAACACTAGCCACATAATTAAATCTTGACAAAATCCAAACCTAGGGACTAAAATGAATCTAATTGTCAAGTTTAAAGACCAACGTAAACAAAAAATATATATATATAAGTACCAAAGTGAATCTAATCACCAAGCTCGGATATAAAACATTTTATTATCCCTTTTAAGTATTTCATATTATAAAAAATATTTTTAAAATATTTTTAATTGATTTGTCTTAGGCATATCTATATGCATTAGTATAAATATTTTATCAATAAATAGGAATTAATTGTGCATTGCATTTTTTTTTAATAATCTCATTATAGGTTCTAATCATATCCACTCTTTTTGATATAATGCCTAAAACTACTCATAGCTCCTCTCCAACCTATATAAAAGGAGGATAATGCACTTCAACGCACTCGAACCCATGTCCTCCTACATTGACAACAATATTAATGCCAATCGTTCTAAGACTCAATCGACAAAACTAAAGTCATTTCTTCTAATAAAAATATTTAATTTCCTTCAACTATTCGCTTAAATTAATTGCCTATAATTTATTGCACAAATACATTGTTTGATTAAATGTAAAAGCTTTGTTAGCAAATACAAAACTAAAAACGTAAAATTATATATATAACTTTATATATTACATGAATAGGTGTTTTTGAATAATTTTATGACTTTATAAATATTAATTTTGAATAAATATTTATTTAATTTAAGAACGTATTGTTTGTGAAAGTTTATGAGTGACTTCAAATATCTACAAAAACATTATTATAAAATTATAAATATAATTTGTAATTTTTCATGCACTTAATATTTACATAATTTATGGTCCACCACTATGGGTAGAAAACTTATGTAACAAATATAATATTTTTTTCCAAATGGATGCATCAAAATATAGTAAATTTGAAAATTTCTACCATTTTTCAGTTTCTTTTAAACAATAAAAAATGTTAAAATGTGCCTATAGTCCTTGTACTTTTGGAAAATTAGAATTTAGTTTTTTGCTTTTCAGATTTCAAAATTCAAGTTCAATTGTTAACATTGTTAATTATTTTGTTAAATTTTTTTCGTGACATTTTGAAAAAAAAGCTACTCACTTGGTAACTATATAATTAAAAATATTATTAACTTGAATTTAACAAAAAAAAATTTAATGGTATTAAAAGCTGAACCTGAATTTTGAAATATGAAAAGTAGAGGACTAAATTCCTTGAAAATACAAGTACAAGGACTAAAATTTTAATTTCTGAAAAGTACAAGGACAATAGGCATATTTTAACTTAAAAGAAATGGAAACATCAACAAACTAACCGAGCAGAAAAGCCCAAAGGGCTCAAAAGGGTCCAAAATTAAAACTTCCGTTGCCGGGACTTGAACCCGGGTCTCTCGGGTGAGAGCCGAGTATCCTAACCACCTAGACTACAACGGAATATGTTCGATGTGCCTATATTTAGGTTTTTGACATAAATATAAGAACCAGCATATTTTCAACTCTTTTCTAAACTAATATTTTTGACATCAATCTTAAAAGATTTACATATATTTATATTTAATTATTTTTATGTGATTCATTACATTTTAAAATATTTTCTATAATATATATACTTTGTTTACTTCTTGAATTTGGTTTCTATTTTATACATCTAATTGACTTAATAACATATTTATTTACTTTTCATAAAAGTTTAATTTTAATTATAACCAATTATTTGGATTTATATTTAATAACTTTAAATTACTTTATAAGGATAAATATTAAAATTATGCATAAACTTCAAAATGTGTAATGTGAATTTTTATTTGGTGTATTTGTATATATGACATTTTAATTTTGACTCAATTTTATAAATTATTAAAAGGACATTTGGAGCTTTCTACGTTTTGATTAAAATCTCAAAAAATTAATAATTTACATAATTACTCTTATTAAAAAATTTAATATTCATGAACTTTAATGTTTCACAATAATATTTGTTAGTAACAAATATTTGCATTAAATAATTCATAATAATATTTTAATTATAGTCCTTTTAAATTATGAATTTAATTTTTAATTTTAATTGACAACAAAATTATTTCAAATTGTCTTACATGTAATATCTAAATACATTTAGATATATATATTTAAAATTATCCATACATATATAAAATATGTTAAAATATAATGCATTATTTATTATTCATAAAAATTAATAATTAAAAATGTTAATTTTGTCTTGCACAAATAATTTTCCCAGTATCTCGTAAGGATTACATTGTTAGATTTATGAAAATAGATTCCAATAAAAGTAAAATAAAATTTTAAATACCAAACATTGAAACTACATTTCGATTGATTATATTCTTAAGAAAGTGATAATTTTCCATCCTAAAGACGTAGCACCATTTCTTGTATATACAAATATACTCGTGCATTGCGCGAACAATATTTTATGAAAACATTATGAATTTATTTATATAAATGTCTACATAATCTAAGATAAATAAAATAAAGAAATGGAACTTTAATTTCAAAACTTTCACAAAATGTTGAGGTCATTACTATACTTAAACTATTTATTTCTATTCATTTTTATATGTATCAAAACCATAAAATAAAATTAAATAAAAACTTATTTTAAGCCATCAACTTGCTTCAAATAAAAATATGAACTAACTAATAGCAAGAAGTTAAAATAAATATTTTTATTAAAAATATGATTTTGATTTTCATACTTCTATATTTATATTATATTTGAATTTAGACCTTAGACATTTGTTTAAACCAAAAATTTACCTCAATTAAAAATTAATGGAGAGAAGAGGAGAAGGATAAGGGATTAGCATCTTAGGATTTGTTTGTAGAGGAGAGTCCCTTGTGAAAATTTTTGGATATTTTTCTCTCGAGGAGAGTGTACTTGTTAGTAACAGATGACTTAATAGAGGATTCGATCGGACTGTTAAGGACGAACTATCCCTCCTATGAAAGGATATGAGCCATGGCGGTAGTCGATCACTAAGTGGCAATTTGGACAGTACAAGATTGGGGTCGCTTGTGGGTCTCTCCAGTTGATCCTCGTGTTGCCACATACCTCAATCAAGGTAGGGGTAACAAATAATAAAAGAAAAATAAATTATAAAAGAAAAATGTAGAGTAAACTATATTGCAAGACACCAACTATGCTTAAGTATTTTTTTCTGCTCACCCAACTTTTAAAACTTTCAAAATGGTAATTTAACTAATCGGGTTTGCTTTTTTTTTTTTGTCAAATTTCCTTAATTGCCGTTAAGTGTTTGACCAAAGAATGAAGTGACAATTCAAAATATTGATATAATAAATTAGGGATAGATATTAAAATTATACATAATTTTTTATGCAATGTGCAATGCCAGACATAAACTTTGATTTTATGTAATTTTATGCATGAAATTTTAATTTGATTAAATTTTCAAAATCATTAACAATATTATCGAATTAGCATCATTTTACATTGATATATTACATACACAAATAATTTTAATTAATTTATATACATAATCAATTTCTGTTTCCTTTTCACCAATCCATATAATCGATGAATCAAAGCCACTGTATTTGAAATTGAAGCCAAGTTATGTTTTTCTATTTAAAAATATAGTTGAATCATTATTTTCTTAGAAATTCCAATTAAAATTTGTCAACATAGCATTTTTACTTTTGTCAATCGTAAGTTACGTCATGAGGACAATCTAACTAACATGTTAAATTGATAAATGTTGATGGAAAATACTTATAATCATAATGATTAGACTGAGATTTTTAAATCAATAAATTAGGAGACTTAATTTTAACCTTTTAAGCATAAGGATTAAATCTCAATTTTTATCAAATTATAAGGACTAACAATAAATTTTACCAAAAGAAAATAAAAAGGCCAAAAAGGATTCGTTGCCGGAACTTGAACCCGGGTCTCTCGGGTGAGAGCCGAGTATCCTAACCACCCAGACTACAACGGATTTCTGACGCTGTAATACAATAGATGGTTAAACTCCAATTACTTATGCAAAAGTTTATTACATTACAGGTTGCTGCTAAGTGCCTAATTTGAAAAACTTATGTAGAAAAGATGTTCAATCCATCTATCAATGGTGGCAAAGTATTTTCTCCGCCATTTTGTACTGATGTAAAGTGGTGCAATGAAACCCCAGAATCCCAAACTATATGATATAAACACAAATGAATAGAAAATCAAGGGCTTATCAAACACCCCCTCCACTGCTTTCTCACTGGGGTTTTCTTTTCTTCCATCGTCGTCATCTTCATTTCCCGAGCATTTCCTTTGTAGTGGTTCACCGCAAAGTTCTGGGTTGCCTTCGAAGTCGCTTTCAGAGAATGTTGAAAATTGTGTACTAGATGGGATCGATCCTCTGAGGTTGTTGAAGGCTACAGAAAACTTTGAGAGAGTACTCATCTGGGAGATTTCAGGAGGTATATGTCCCGTCAGATTGTTATGGGAAAGATCCAAGCTCTCCAAATTATTGAGTTCTTTGAAAGATGTTGGAATATGGCCCGTTAAATGATTATTTGAGAGGTTCAAAGAATGAAGCTCTGAGAGTTCACCAATTGCTTGTGGAATTGCCCCAACCAATGTGTTAACTGACAAATCAATCCCTGTCATTAGAGTAAGGGGAATCCCCTGGTACAAACGTGAAATACCTTTGGTGGTGAAATCAATAGGGACCCATAAGTTTGCTTGGGTCTTGTTTTTCCATACTAAACTTTTATGGAGGCAAGGAGGAATGTTCCCTGAGAATCTATTGTTTGAGAAATCCAAGAACTGTAACATTTGCATTTCGCATAGTTCCTTGGGAAGGTGTCCTGAAATTTGATTCCCACCCACAAGAAATGCTCCTAATTGCATCAAAACTGATAGACTTGAGATGGTTCCCAAGAGATCATTATGTCTTACATCAATCAGTCTCAGTGACAAACTGTTGGACAAGCAAGCTGGAAATTCCCCCACAAAGTGATTATTGTGAAGCAGCAACCAATGCAATTTTGGCATGTTGCAATTTACAGCAAGCGGCTCACCTTCCAAGCTATTGTTTGAGAGATTCAAGTACCATAATGGTGAATTTTGGGTTAGACCAACAGGGACAGGTCCAGAGAGGCGATTGTTAGACAAGTCTACCCTTTCTAAATGTTTCGAGTCACCTACAGAAAGGGGAATATTGCCAGAAAATTGATTGGAGGAGGCATTGAATTCAAACAGCTGAGGGAGAATTAGATCAAAGTGTAATGGCAGATGGCCATCAAAGCGATTGTCAGAGATATCTAACGTAGAAAGTGTAGATTGGAAATGTTCAGGGAATTGACCAACAAAGCAATTGCTTCTCAGGCTTAATACAGAAGAAACATTCTGAAGCAGCCAAGTAGGAAAGTTTCCAACCAGCGAGTTACTGGATAAATCTAAGGTTTGCAGGTTATATTGTGTTGAAAGGAACCTAGGAATTCCTTGACCACTCTGATGGTTCAGATTGCAATCAGCCAAAAGCAAATGTTGTACTTGGAAAGAAGGGTGCCAAATTGGATCTTCTGTTTCAACTTCTAAATGGTAATTGTAGGAAAGACCTAGATGTTTGAGGTTGGAAAGGTTTGCAAGGATGGAAAAGGGCACAAAACCTTCGAAAAGGTTATGAGAAAAGTCAATGACTTCAATGTTTTTTGATATATTTGCAAGGATGGAAGTAAGGTTTCCCCGGAACTCGTTCTTCGACAAGTCTAGAGTTCGAACCGATGGCATATTGCCCCAACAAGGTGGTACTTCTTCTTCAATTGAGTTAGTTGAAAGAACCAACCGTTGTAAGTTAGCAAGTTCACATATTGCTGCATGAAAATCAGGGATAGTTTTAAGAAAGTATCAAAAATAGCCACTGATTAAAGGATAGTGAGAAACTTACCTTCAGGATTATCCAGTCCACCAATATTATTCCCTACGAGATGCAATGCTTGCAACTGCTTGAGTTTAGAAAATAAACTCATATCCAGAAACCACTGTTCTTCACTATCTTTATTGATGAAGTAGAAATAAATTTCAATCACTTGAGAGTTTGTGGGGCTACAATGAACACCTTCCCACCTGCAACAATCATCAAAGAATCTGGACCGATATGAATACGCGTAAGAATCACGTCCATAGCCCATAGATTCTGTAATTTCTTGAAGAGCTGTCCTCTCCTCATCCATACAACCATGGTTGAATCCAATGTTGCAACAGGTAATCATCACTATAAACAATAACAGCATACCATTGTAAGTTGAAAAAATGTTCATATTGATGTGCTCAATTAATCTAACAAAATTACCTTACTGTCTGTTTTGTGAAGTTTCAACTCTGTGTTACCTCTTATATTAGACCTAAAAGATAGAAAACTTTGAACCCTGATAGCAAGTTAGAAAATAATAGAATATGAGAGAAAAGGCAAGAGATTTCCCAAAGTCTGAAGTCAAATTCTTTTGTTTATAATAGAAATAAGATGCATCCTTTTTCTAACTTCTTTTACACTTCTCGATTAATATTTTAGATATATATACTTGAGCACTAATTATTGCAGTGTGATATGGCATTAACACATGAATGAGATACAAGCAGGATATGATAGACGTATACAATATTAACCTGTAACTTGTTTTGTTGAAAATGGGAACACAAGTTTGACCAACATGACATTTTCCTTGTCCTGATATTCTTGTCTGTTGTCCCTTCTCTGTTATTTGCTTTAGCACTGAAATTTCCTTAGCCTTGAGATTCTTGGATAATACATAGTAGACTTGCATTTTCCACTGTTGACTGGGACACTGGGTGATGAAAATACAACTGAAAGTTCAATGAAGGAGTAGCAAATTGTTGACTTGGTAAACACCAGGAACTTCAGTCTGAAAGTCAAAACTGTTTTGGTTCATCATAGAAAAAATATGGCATCCTTGTAACTTGTTTTCCACTTTGGTCCGTCCTATACTTTACAGGAAAGATACTATTTTCTTCTAATGGATTTGAAAATTTTTGCCATATTTCAGTTTTTTTTTTTTTTTAATTTTTAAATGAAAAATGGTCAACAAATAGAGCAGATAAAGCCCAAAGGACTACAAAAACTCAAAAACGGTCCAAAGTTAAAAAAAAAAACTTCCGTTGCCGGGACTTGAACCCGGGTCTCTCGGGTGAGAGCCGAGTATCCTAACCACCTAGACTACAACGGATCTTGACTTCCTTGCGTCATTATTATATTTAACACATTCCAAAATGCTATGGAAAAACTATTGAAGTCTATGATGTTAGATACCCCCAAAGTGGCGGAGTGTAGGTAGAATGTTGAAGATTTGATCCCTTCTCCATCGTTTTGGAATTACTGTGGAATGTGTGGGACGGGTGTCTATAATAAGATAAGGATATCCGTGACAAGACGTATTTTTTCATTCTTTTTGATTCGTGGTACGGAGTGATTAGATCTACATGGAGTCTAAAAACCAATAGAATCATGTTTTTAATAAAAGTTTGGATGCTTGAAGAAACGAGTGGTGGTATCCTCCCAAAGGAAACAGGTGGCTATCTTCCTTAAGCGACTACCTCCTATCTAGTCGGTAGCTAAATCAAAAGGCAGAGCTTCTAATGACCTATCGATTCTTCATGGGTAAGCGGCACTCTTCAAGTAGCCTACCTCGTTACCACGTGTCTTAAGTTGGTAGAGGTATAGTCGGTATACAGATCATCCCTTCATTTTTTCATTTGTTTGGTTTATAGAAAATTTATGGAAAATACTTGGTACATTATCAGTGGAGTTTTTAAACTCCATAAGTAGGGCGAGAAGTTGACAAGCGTTGTATAGAAGTATAATAAATTATTAAAATATATATTTAAAAAAAATAGACATATTGGACATAAGATAATCAAAATATTGAATTGGGTGTTACATATTTTAAAATTTTAATTTTTACATCAATGGTATTTCGATTTGATTAATTTTCACTGCATTTAGTTTAGTGAGTATTTGATAGATTGTAATTTTAAATATTAAAAGAATTAAATATTGAATTTTTATTGTTAAATTTTGTAAGTATTGAATTTAAATTAAAATATTAATTGATAAATTAATAAGTATAAGTACTTAATATAATTATGTTATATGATAAAAGTAAATATTAATTTTTAAAAGATTATTTATTTTTAATTTTAATCTTGTTATAAATATAGTAATTTGATTTTTTTAAAACAACTGATAATTTATTTTAATTTTAATAAAATTAAATTGAATTAATATTTTAATATTAATAGTTATCTATCTATATATTTTATTTAATATTTTTTTCTGAAAATTGTATATTAAGTAAAAAGTTAAAATAATTATCAAAGAGATTGAGGAAAATTTTTATTTGCATTTAATAATTTATTAAAGTGTAGATTAAAAGAGTTTAAGTAAATTAAAATCAAAATGTCAGCCGCACGAAAGTTGTTCTTGTTGTTTTGTGCTTTATAAATGGGTTATTTGATTCTAGGTCCCTTGACAATTGAGTTCTTTATGATTTAATCTTTGAGGTTGATTCAGATTCATGCAATTTGGTCCCTAAACCTGTTTATAACCTGTTCAATTCGGTCCTTTGATGATGATTTGATGAGTTCGGTATGTGCTCTAGCATGTTTAGTTCAGACTTAATATATCTTTGAGACCTATCGTATGACTTAATTGATGAATTTTTAGTGTGAGCATGGTTTCTTGATTACTTGATTGAATTTTTAATTGAAAGATGAAGTCTTTAAATCAGAGAAATTTCACTATTATCAGGCCGCAATAGTGGTTTAGTTGCTGAAAATTGAAGCATTTCGGGCTCTCTGGTGATGGAACATGGAGGTACAGAAAAGCGAAACAAAGGTCTATTTTTAGAGTTTAAAGTTTAGTGACTGTTTTGTTATTTTATCAAAGCTCGGCTCATAATATTTATATGCAGATTGATGCCCTGCACTTGACCTCACTTCAGGTGCAGGACAGGTAAATGACTGAGTTTTGCATAACAATTGAGGTGTAAGAAAATAAACAATAAAGCACGTTTTTTATGGATTGGAACTTAAAAACTGTAATATACTAAATTGAACAAATTTAAACATTATAATTTATTATTGAAGGAAATATTGAAAGAAAAATCAATTTAGAGTTGGGAGTCAACAGTATTAGGACCGGAGAGATCTTTTACCAACAATATGGGAGAACAGGCAAGAAATTTCCCAAGTCTGAAAGTCGAATTATTTGGTTTATAAAAGAAAAAAGGATGTTACGTCATACGCACAAGCGAAAGTTCAATGAAAGGGCAGATAAATCAGACAAGAATGGCAAATTGTTGACTTGGTAGTTAGGGTGAAGGAAAAACAACTCTAGTTACTAAATTTCAAGTGGAGAAGTGCCTTCCTGGGATATGTTGAAACAATTCAATTATCATCATGGAGATCACATTTGGGAACAGCACCTTCTTACCGATCTTCTCGCTTCTTCTATGCATCTGCTCTGGTTGCCATGGGTGCATGGATGAAGAAAGGGATGCTCTCCTACAAATTAAAGCTTCAATAAACAGTCCTGAGGGAACTGCTTTCTCAAGCTGGTATGGAGAAGATTGCTGCCAGTGGGAGGGTGTTCAATGCAATGCTTCCACCACACGTGTCAGTAGCATCTTCTTTAACTACCAAAGGGATCCCAGCTTGTTAAAAAATTGGTATCCCAATGCTACCTTATTTGCTCAGTTTAAGGACTTGGAAATCCTTCATCTGCGAGGGAATCAGATTGCGGGATTCACTTCACCTGAAGGTAACCACTGTTGTTTCACTATATAAACTATAATTGGATCAGCCTTTCTTTTTATGTATAATTTCCTAATTTTGTCCTCTGTAGAGCTTCACAGTCTCAAGCGCCTTCAGCAGCTGAATCTCCAAGACAACTCAATAGAAAATGCCTCTCATCTCTGCTGGGGAAAGGGGGCATTACCTTCTCTTTATTACTTAGATTTGTCTGGTAATAACTTGCAAGGGTTTATTCCGGAATGCCTCTGTGACGGCCTGCTCTTGAAGCAACTATTCATGTTTGATAACGATCTCCATGGAAAAATCTCCCCATGCTTGAGTAATATGACTGCACTTCAATATCTGGATCTCTCTAACAATCAATTCAGCGACTCCCTCCCTACCTTTCCATTCCACAACCTACCAAGTATCGACACGCTGATTTTGTCAGGGAATAAATTCAGAGGCAAGTTTTCATTTTCCATTTTCGCCAATTTATCAAAGCTGAGTCACCTTGACATTTCATATAATCCCTACTTAGAACTCGAAACAGAGTCCCGGACTTGCTTCCCGTCTATCAAGCTTATTGAGCTGAGTTTAGCCGGTTGTAACCTACGAAAGTTGCCCCGCTTCCTTTCCTCGCAGAACAGCCTGAAGACCCTAGATCTTTCAGACAATTTGCTTGAGGGAAACATTCCTTCTTGGCTGATGCATAATGCAACTTTACAATTATGGGTTAGAGGCAACAATTTGAGTGGTCCATTCCCTAAGACCTTTGGAAACATAAGCTCACGCCTTACTTCACTAGACATCTCCAATAATGGCTTCTACGGGCCATTACTTGAAGATATTCACTTGATTTTTCCAGAGTTGCTTTATCTAAGTGCTTCTGATAATGGTTTTAATGGCGGCATACCTCCATCATTTGGTAGATTAAAGCGACTTCAATCTCTAGACTTATCTGGCAACAAATTACATGGAGAAATTCAGCACCTTCTGACAAGTAATACGAGTCGCCTTCAATATTTGTACTTGCACGACAACAACTTGAGAGGAGATGCACTTCCCAGAAACTTGAGTTTTTCGAAGCTAGAGGTTATCAATCTTAGGGGAAACTTATTAGATAGCCTACCGTGGAGTTTGTTGCAGTGGCCCGCATTCCCTCAGTTAAGAGTGCTCAGTCTTCACGGTAACCATTTGGAAGGGCAAATACCACACTGGTTGTGCCAGATGAGACATTTGGAAATGTTAGATCTATCGCGAAACAATCTGTCCGGCCATATTCCCGACTGCTTCGACAACATTACTTCTTGGAGTGACTTCTCCCATGGTCACTTCTCCCATGGTCTCTTGTACTTGCCAGGCTTAGATCTGTCGTCCAATAGATTGACTGGTTCAATTCCCGTCCAAATTACACAACTAAAAGCGCTGATCGTGTTGAATCTCTCCCATAACAAGCTCTTTGGTGAACTGTCTCCAGAATTAACAAAACTTACAGGTCTGGAAGCGTTGGATGTCTCCCATAACAAGCTCTTTGGTGAACTATGTCCAGAATTCACAAATCTTACATTTCTGGAAGTATTCAACGTTTCATTCAACAACCTATCAGGCACTATACCAGTAGGATATCAGTTTAGTACATTTGATGCGAGCAGTTACATAGGCAATCCTGGTCTTTGTGGCAATCCACTTTCAAGGAACTGTGGGGTAGCTGTAGAGAATCCACCCAAATCGAATGGCAATGTACTCTTGTCAAATATGGCCACCACCAACCATTTGCTCTTTCCTTGCATTCTTTTTCTACCTGTTGTAAATTTGGTTTATCTAGGGGGTTTGATTAGTACAAGTTTTTAGGTTTGTTTGTAGGTTATGATAGTGTCTGATTGTTGCCATGTTATTAGGGCGGTTTTCATGCTTTTCTGTTTATGTTTCAGAGCGTTGTCAGAGTGTTGTCAGTGGTGCCATGCTGCTTTATATATATATATATATATACAATTGAAGTGAAATCAATGTTTCCTTTTTTTTTTTTTGGTAATCAGAGACTTTATATTTTCCGAGATTATAAGAATGAAATGTAGATTTAGTATTTATATTTTAATTTGAAAATTTTTAGTTTTTATGTTTTCTAAATTTTGAAACTTTAGTCCTGACCACATAATAACTATCAAATCTGTTTGGCTGCATTTTATTATTAGTCTTGTCTTATGAGTAAAGTTAGAGATTTAATTTAATCCATGCTCTCCAGTCGAATCATTTTAGTCTCTATATTTTTGTATTTCAAAATTTTAGTCTTAGTATGAATGACAATCATTAATCTATTAACGAGAATTTAATAGTTGCCATTTAGTCTGGACAAAATTTTAAAATTCAAAATTACAGGAATTGAAAATAATTAAATTAAAGTATAGGTAGTAAATTCACAACTTACTCAAAATACATGGTTTAATATCATAATTTGACCAAATAGTTTAATATATTGTGATCTATAATTTGTTTTTACACATAGAATGGAAAAACAAAACTAGCAACTCTTAGTCACAAAATGGGTGTGCATCAACATTTGATCTTCCATTTAAATGAAGAAGGATCCAAAGGAAAAATTTAGGTTGCCAGGAGAGAAAGTATCCTAACAACCCACATTAGAGCGGATCTTTATAAATATAAATATAGAGAAGAGTGGGTAGAGGTTAATCTTGAACTTCACAATTAACTTCATTTACATATTGTACTCTGTATTTTTTAATTTTTTTAATTTAATAATTAAGTCTATTTTAATCCCTAAATTTGAAATTTTTATAAGTTTCATGTGGCACTCTAAGTTTGAAATATATATATATTTAAATGATGTGATACAATCTTAGAGTGTCATATTCAGTGTTTTAATAACTTAACCCATAGTTGAACAAGTTAGACCACTAATTCTCAATTCAACCAGTTTGACCAATTCGGCCGTCGGACAAATAGTAATTAAATAAATATTTAAAAATTCTTAAAAATCTAAAAAAAAAGTAAAAAGAAATATAAAGCTGAGTTTACTTGGCTTTTTAAATTTTTATGAATTTTTAATTGCTTATTTAATTATTTTTGGTCCAACGGTAAAATCAACCAAACTAGTTGAACCGAGAACTGGTGATCTTACCTGTTCATCCATCAATTTGGTTATTAAACACTGAATATAACATTCTGAGATTGTATCACATCATCTTCTAAAAATTTTTATTTATGAAGTAATGATATGGCACAATCTCAAAGTGTTACATTATCAAACTTTTAGATTTTTTAAAACAAGTTCAAAATTGACCAAAAAAAAAACTACAAGTACTAAAAAGTAAAACTAGTTGTCAAGTTTAATGGTCAATATAAACCTCTTGCCAAATTTATGGTCAAAAGTCTCATTATCCCTTTTTTTTTTCACGGCCATTAACATAATGGGCTTAAAAGAATATTGATTTTCAAGTTCAGGTGTCAAAGTGAATAAAAGAAAAGTTCAGAGACTAATGTGAACCTACTTACCAAGTTCAAGGGCGAAATATTACATTAGCCCTTTATTCTTTTTCTTCCTTTAATAAATTTATTTTATGTTTTATATAATAAAAATCACATCTACAACCATGACTGTTAGGGGTGTGCAAAATTCGGGTAAAACCGAAAAAATTCGGTTAACCGACCGAATTCGGTTAATCGGTCGGTTAACTGAATTTTTTCGGTCGGGGGTCGGTTAATTATTTTTTGATTTTTCGGTTAACGGTTAATTCGGTTCGAAACCGGTCGGTTAACCGAATTTTTTCGGTTAACCGAAAAAATTAATAAATAAAATTATAATATATAAATAGGCCCACTATTCACCTAAACCCAATCTAAACTCAAGTATTCAACCCAACCCAACCCAATCATAAAATTAAATTACAAATAATTTAATAAATAAAAATAAAAATTTAAAACTAAGACTAAAACTAAAGTCTAAAAGTCTAAAAATAATTTAATTATGTAGTGATTCAATTTGGTTAATTTGGTTAATTCGGGTAATTCGGTTAATTCGGATAATTCGGATAATTCGGGTAATTCGGTTAATTCGGTTAATTTTTAACCAAAAATAAAAAAAACATATAATTTTCGGTTAATTCGGTTAACCGACCGAATTAACCGAAAAAATTTCGGTTCGGTTAATTTTTTTGAAAAAAATTTCGGTTCGGTTAAAGATTTTGAAATGTCGGTTAATTCGGTTAATGTTATTTCGGGTCGGTTAACCGAATGAACACCCCTAATGACTGTAACAGATTATCATCTTTATAAAGAATAACATGCCATTTATAAGTAGAGAAATAATGTTGATATTGGTATATGCCCACTTATTCTTACAACAAAAATTCTGCAACTTCTTGTATATTTTCATCATGTTTCAGCTCTGTTTATCATATTAGACATAAAAGGATAATTTTTTTTAAAACAAACCAGAAAGGTCAAAACATAAAAGGGATTTCCGTTGCCGGGACTTGAACCCGGGTCTCTCGGGTGAGAGCCGAGTATCCTAACCACCTAGACTACAACGGATCTTGATATTATAGCATCATTTATATTTTCATATGTTAAATAAAAACGCATGTTTCCTTGTCAAACAACCGTAGGAAAGTCACTCCAAGCAAAGGTGCCATACTGTAAACAAGCAATAAGAAAAACACATAAAATATATATTTCAAAGTTTCATCTCAAATTGGATTATCCTCCACGTACATGCAAGCATTGCAAACGACATACACAATTCATAATGAAAATAGTCTGTATTGAATTCGCGAAATATGACCATTAAATCTTTCTGATCAACAACAGGTTGCAAGAATAATCAGTAGCGGTATTTTGTCGAGTAATCTTTCGGAGCAATTACCAGACCACGACCTTTCCTTGCCCCACGGTATACAGTCTCAATGATGTCTATGAACTCCTGTTTGTCCTTGAGAGCCCAGTTAATCTTGTTGTTATTACCAGTGCCAAGATCAATCATAATGTGCTTGTTTCTGAAAAAGAACATCACTGTCGATGGATCGTAAAGCTCATACATTGTGTTAAAATCAGGTACTTCTGTTATGTCTACAAGATAAATCACAGCAAAGTTCTTTATTGTTTCAGCGACAGAAGCAAGCACCTCATCCATCTGAAAATGAAAATAATATAACTAATTAATCGACTGCAAAGTTAAGTTAAAGTATAATGATAAAACCATTTTCATTCCAGAGGAAGCAAAAGCAAGTCGATATTCAAGCATTCATGAATAAGTGATGACAGAAAATGATGTTTCCAGATATGCAGCACTCAAAAGAAGAAGAGGGAAAGGCAAAATGTTATGGAAAAACTATTGAAAAGGCAAAATGTTATGGAAAAACTATTGAAGTCCATGATCTTACAAGCACCCCAAAGGCAACATGCTCAAATATTAGCAACACAAAAACCATTTCCCTATTATGTCAATAAGCACAGCCAGCTATCAAATATAACTTTGATTAATGTAAGGTACCAAGTTCAGCATTCAAGGACTTGACCAGAGGGCTAATAGACCAAACAAGGAGAAAGCTAATATACTCATAAAATAGAAAGTCATTATTAAAAGCTCAATCGATATTTCCTTTCGCTCACTCGGAGAAGATTCTCAGCTTAAGCATTTCCTCACATTGGCAGTTTTAGCAGTTCATACAGGAATACCAAATATTGTTTCATGCCAAAATATTTTAAATTTGACAAGCAACAATTATTCACAAAATGGTTCATGTAGCATTGAAATTTACAAATTGGGAGAAGTTTCATAAGGGATCAAAATCAGGCAGGACTATCAGGAAAGCGACCTAATAGATATCTGGCATCTACTAAAAAGAATTCTTAAAACAAATTTGTTAACTAGGTACCTAGACACAAGTTCATCTAGCTCGTACAATAAAACTCGGGCTCTTGTTTCGCCCCCTTTTAGAAGTTCTTTCAACTTAATGAACATAACAGAAACAGCAGACATTAAGAACCAAGATCAAGCAGCCTTCCTGAACCAAAAGCACGCTTGCTAGCAGCTCAAGGGATTGAAAACAAGGTCAAGGGCAGGTCTAGAAGAAAATTTAAAGCAATCTGAAGATAAACAACCCACTAATTACTAGTTGCTTAGTTATGAGATAAAAACAATCAATTTTTTTTCTTTCCAACACGATGCTGTCCTTGAATTTCAATCATACCCTTTTTCATATTTGATTAAAAAGCCAACAAATTTATAGCGAACATAGGATTTACTGAAGACCCTTTTTCCTATTGTAGCGATTTAGAGAGATGAAGGGAATACCTGCATGCAAGTTTCGTCCCAGTCGTGGCCGAATCGGATGACGACGAGACGCTCTTCCTCTGCCAAGATGGCCTGATCTACGGCCCATCCTGAGTGCAGGTGCGGTAGTAGGTACGACATCGTCCGATCGTTCCCCTGAAGACTAAAATTCCCTTTTTTTCGCTGATGATGAAATGCTTTTCCTCTCGCAAAATTTGTGATATCAAACCCTAATTTGGAACAAGAAACGCTCTGAAATGTTAGTGGCTTATAATTTATAGACGATGCGTTGGCCACATGCAACGCCACGCTACTCCGGCGCCAAATCCTTATCATAAACGCAGCGTTTTATCATGGGTTAAAATTTTATTTTATCTTCAATATTGTTCATGTCTATTTTATAATCATATTCGAAATTCGTAATTATTAACTAGTTTCTAAAAGCACATTCGTTCCATCTTGTTTTACACTTTTAATTTTTAAGTATTTTTTAAATAAATAAAGTATTTTTAATTTATTGTAATTAATTTTTTCCTTTGTTATTTAAATTTTTAAAAATAATAAAAGATTCAAACAAATTAATATTTTGTAGATCAATAATCTTTTAATAATATTAAAAATTTTAAATCATAATTAAAATATTTCTACTATTTTCAATGTAAAATATAACTTTCCTTCATGTAATCATCATTTAAAATGATAAGTTATAAACCGGGTTAAAAATATTAATTATTTTGATAATTTAAATATAATACTAATAAAAAATTATTATTAAAGAATTTGTACAAATAATAAAAATAATATATTATAAAATAAACCATTTACCATTCAATTTTTATTTTTATTTTCTTAACAGTCAATAAATTGACTATAATAACTGTAAATAATATATACAAGGAGGATCCACTTATACGGATGTAAAACAAAAGTAGTTTTATAATGTTCCGTATATTTTTGCACGATTAATATTTTAATAATCCAACCATTAAATTTATCGGTATAATTGTACTTATCATGCACGTAAATTTTCAAATTAATTCGACATCTCTATCATATCGATCTAAAAAATGTATATATTAATACTTATTGAACGATTCAAAAAAATTATATAAAATAAATAGTTGGAAACATTTTATTTACATCAAATTTGACATACATGATCTATCTGAATAGAATATGAAATATAACGGTTGGATCATTAAAATATTAATTGTACAAAAATATACGAAATGATGCAAAACTATTTTAGTTTTACACCTATGTAAGAGGATCCTCCCAATATAATCAATACGTGGCAATAAAATATCAAGTGAAAAATAAAAAGAACATCTTTTTAAATGATTGAAATTGTAATAAATGTAAATTATAATTATTATTAATATATATAATTATCATAAAAATATTTTAATTAATAATTATAAATTGAATATTATAAATATTTTTAATAATAATTTAGTAATATGATAAAATATAAAAATTATTGTGATCGGTTCTAATATTTTTTCAACTCGTGCTTTTATAAATATATATTATAATTTTGTGTACTAATTTATTTATTAAATGTTATTAGTTTATTTAATCCTATATGTATATAGCTTTTTATTATTTATTTACTGTTTTAGGATAAGAAATTTTAAGAATTGCAAGAGACAATTTAGTATGATCAATTGAGTTTTGAATGAAGAGATGTTGTGTTGTATCATTGGATGTATTATTTTGTTTTAGCATTAACTTATATTAATATTGATATATTTTAGTGGGAGTGAGTTGAGTTTGATTCGCTCAATTTTTGAACTGTCCATGATAATTCAATTCAATTTAGTTCGATTTTTATTTTTCATATTAATTTTGAATTTTGAATTTTGAACTTTATTTTAATAAAATGAACATTGTTTTATGGTTTTTGAACATTATTTGGTAATGCTTAAAACATAAGTTTGATTGTTCAAAATGTGTATTTTATACTCATTCATTTAAATGAAATAAATTCATTCATAAACATTTTCTTGAAATTAATTTATTCATGAATATTAAACAAATATATTAATAGATATTTTCATAAAAATAATAATATAATTAAAAAATTTAGAATTTTAGGGAAAAAACATGTTTCACATTTTAGGAAACATAATAAAACATAAATATTATTGATTATATTATAAATAAAGTAAAAAAAAAACTTCCTTTAAGACATTTTTGAAAAATTAGTCACAAGTAACTTTATTTTTATATAAAATTAATTTAAATCAAGTAAAATATTGTATTATTGATAATTTTCTAATTTTAACCTTTAAAATATTAAATATTGGTATCAAATATTAGACCCGAAGATTACAATATTAAATAATATTTTAAATATTATTTTTAACTGTATTGATGTTAAAGTTAATCTCTCACATTTAATTTTATTAATTATAAAAATTGAGTTTAACATTATTAATTATTATCATATTGAAAATCATATTATTTAATGTATCTAATGATATTCAAAGATTTTATACATTTATGGTATTGAAACTCAATACCTATATATAATACTATAATCTAAACTTTAAAACTATTAAGTTGTTGGTGTATAAAATTTTAATAAATGAAAAAATGTTAAACATTATATTAAAAAATAATATGAGCGATATTAAAATGAACCTGAGTTAACTATTTACAAATATGGATGGGTTTGGATAAATTTTTAGACTTATATTTTAGAATGGACCAAATATAAAATGTGTTAATATCATGCTTAAATTCGATTGAACTTGGACCAACTTGGCCATGAACAACTATATCCAAAAGCTTTGTACTTTACGAATGTGGTGGATTTAACCATTGTACTTTAATTTGATCATTTGTATTCTCTATACTTTTCATGTAACACCCCCAACCCATATACATCGCCGGAACCGGGTTACGGAGCATTACCGGAGTTTACAAATCAAACAGATAGAAATTTCAAACATTTCATATCGCCAAAGCATCATTTTAATCCAAATGATAAACATATCAAATCCAAATCAATTTTTCCTAGTTCATGAGCACTTAAACATAGAATTAAATTAACATGCACCTATCTATATTTAGTTCAATTTATCATGCCATAATATGGCTTCAAAAACAAACACATATTTATATGTATAAAACCAACCAAAATTAAACTTATAACTTCATTTACAATCAAACCACCAAATAACTATTATTTAGACACTCTAGGTACATGTCGACACAAAGGATAGACATCACCACATTTGAGTTCGAGATCGTTGTTGGATGCTAAATTGGCGATCAAAAGTTAAGTAATTGACCTACGCACGGGAAACAAAACCGTACGCTAAGTATAAACTCAGTGATATTTCTATAATCCGAATATTTAAAGATAAGAAATTAAAAATATACAATTAAAATATAAACACATATTAATATTTAATTATTACAACAACCATATCATATTTCATTTGTTTCACAAATATCTCAATCCTCATACTTGCTATATAAATAGCTTTTCACAATTTATTTCACATTTCATTATACAATTGCAATATCCATTCCATAGTCATTTCATGAGTATATAACTCATATATTCCATATATTTGCAACATATTTCACATTCTATTTTCAATTCACTATTTCACTTCCATTTCTCATACCATGCCATTTCAATATCAATTATAAAACTTTATTATTCATTTACCCCTATTAACACGACTCGGACTCGGACGGATACACAGATCTAACCAAACACACCAGTTTGGCACCCAGTGCCTCATCGTATAATTCAAAGTAATAATTTGACACTTAGTGTCTCATCTGTTAAACTGAAGTAAATTGGCACCGAATACCTCATTGAATTAATCCGAAATAGTAAATTGACACCCAATGTCTCATCGACTCGAAGTCGAAGAAATCCCTGAACTCTTCCAATCCTATGGCATGCCATTTATATTCGACCCAGCCCGATACAATTAATAGGGTTTCAATTCACTTTTCAAATATAACCAATATTCATTTCAATTCAAATAATCAATATATTCAATATATATATACCAATTCAATCAATATAAATTCAATAAATTCATCACATATTAAATCAATCCATTTCAATTGCAAAACGCAACAATTCTCACATCAATACTTACCATATACATTAAATTGAATTATAACAATTAACAACTAAATTCGGATTATAGAAATACAAACCAGAAATTCCGAACTATTCCTCGTCGACTTTATCTTTCCCCTTTTTCGTCGAGGATTCCGGTACGATGTTAGCTACGGAATTAAAACAATTAAAATTCATCAATACAATACAGTACAATACAATAAAATTTCATATTGCATATTTTAATTTTTACTCAACATTTGTCTAAATTTCAATTTAATCCCTAAACCGAGACTAATTTCATTTCTTCACAATCAATTATATATTTTCATTCAATTTCCACTTTAAACTAGATTTAACTCTCTAATTTCACTTAAATCCCTAAATTTCAAATTTTCACAATTTAGTCCCTATTACTCAAAATTTACAATTTATTCTACAATTCAATCCTTTTCACTCCTAACTTAAAATCTATCAATTTAATCCCTAATACTAAAATTATTCAACATTAACAACATTTAAAAACTCAATAATTTCTAAAATTTTGACATGGGTCGGTAGTATTTAATATCGAATTCCAAAAACATAAAAATTAAAAGAAAAAGGGACTAAATTAACTAACCAATTAAACTTTGAACAATTGAAGCCTTAAGGCCGTGACTTTCTCCTTCCTTTCTTTTCTTTTCTTTCTTTCTTTTCTTTCTGTTTCATTTCTATCTTTCTTTCATTTTATTTATTTATTCTTTATTTATTTATTTTTATAATATAATAATATATATACTTAATAATTAAGTAAAACATATTTTATTATAATATATATTAAATTTATAAATATCTTACCTTATGCACTCATTAAAGAACAATGGCATAATTAATCCCTTTAATTTTCTTTAATCTATAATTCAATTTTCACCCTATATGCAATTTAGTCCTTATACCTAATTACTTTTAATTCAAGTAAATTCACTTAATCGAAACCTAATTAACTACACAACTAGCTTCGTAAATATTTATCAAAAATATTTACGAGTCCAATTTACGGAACGGAGTCCTGTGAATGCATTTTTTAATTTGATTCTTTTAATTAATTAACCATCGAATCGTTAAAATTTCTTAATGAAACTTTAATACCACATTAATGACACTCCTTAAATATTTATAAAAATATTTACGGCTCAGTTTATAAAATTAAGGTCCCGATACTTTATTTTCTAAAACCATTTGAACTTAATAAATCACTTATATAACATAAATTATCAAAACAAAAACTTTTTTTAAAAAAAATCACATTTGACTCGTAAATATTAAATAATAATATTTAAGAACTGACTTGTCAGATTTGGTGGCCCCGAAACCATTATTTCCGACACCACTAAAAAAAACGGGATGTTACATTTCAAATTTTAAAATTGTAGTCATCACCAAATGAGAACTATTAAATTCATTAAGTTAAGTTATGTCCAAAATTTGATGTGGCAAACGTATTATCATATGTATAATATTATGTTAGCTTGTTATTTCTACATATGACTCACTAAAAATCTATTTAATGGATTAGTGATTGTTATTTGTGTCTAAGATTAAAATTCCAAAATTAAAAAGTATAGGTTTAATTGGCGAATATGGAATAAATCTACAATTATACACATATTACAAGACTAGTAATTAAAATTAACCAAATAGATTTAATTGTTACTATTTGGGTTAGGACTAAATTTTCAAAATTTGAAAATACATAGACTAAAATTGACCAATTCAAAACTACATTAACTTTGATGAAATTAAAGTACAGAAACTAAATCAACAATTTTCGCAAGAGTACAGGGACTAATATCAGAATTTA
This sequence comes from Gossypium raimondii, assembly GCF_025698545.1. Lineage (NCBI taxonomy): Eukaryota > Viridiplantae > Streptophyta > Magnoliopsida > Malvales > Malvaceae > Gossypium > Gossypium raimondii. The sequence continues at coordinate 4,764,593 of NC_068568.1, forward strand.
ACCCAATCTTTGCATAAAGATGGGAGACAGATAATAATGAAAAATCAAAAGAATGGGGAAGAACTGTAGGGTAGCAAACCGTATGGGATCATAGCCATTGTAATCCCAATATCCTATCCAGTATCCGCTTTCACCCAGCTCTTTCTTTCTTAACAGTCAAATAACAAACATCAATCTCTTCAAATCCATTTCAATCTCCCTTTTCTTCTTCCTCTTCTTCTCTATCGAGTTCTCTAGCTTCCAATGGAGACGCTAGTTTATTCTCAATGTACAACCCACGGCGGCGGCGTACTCAAATCTGGCGGCGGTGGCGCCGTCTCTGTTCTCGGCTTCCCCCTCCAACATCTTAAGCCCCACACTCTTCCTGGTTCAAAGAAAAAGCAGAGCTTTGGTGCCATAAAAGCTTCTCTTGCCAAGACTGAAGTTGCACTTCTCAGAATTGGCACTAGAGGAAGGTACATTCTTTGAATTGTTGCTCTGTAAGTTGTTAAATTGTAATGCTGGAAAGTGATCTTCTCTCTGATTTGTTAAAACACTTGGATGGTTTCTCTGGGTTTAAATTGTTTTATAGAATCTAGCTCTGGTATTAGCTAGTTTTGTGAATTTCTAATAGAATTTCGGTTTTTTGCATACTTAGTCCTTAATAGTCGGTTCAGTTAATTCCATCAGTCATTGACTTTTTTTGTTATTGAATTATTTGTTAGGTTCAGTTGTTCTTTCAAAATACTTGCTTTCTTTTATTTGGCAATTCTCATAGACTAAACTCAACTTGTTGGGCTGTGTAATGAAAGCATAATCCATAATTATGTTCCTCTATGGGTACTTATAGATCCCCTTTGTGATCCTTTGATGCGCTACACATATTCGAATCCTAGACATAACACAAATGAGTGCGAACAGATACCGACTTATCCTGTTATAGTCCCGAGTCTAGGATCGAGTCACTGGATGAATAGCACAAAAATCAGATTCAAAGAAAGGGTCTTTCGATGTGGTGTGGTGAATAGTTCTTCCATTTCTTGTGTTTTTGAAGGATATCTTGAATTTCTTCTGGCTATTTATGTACTTTCGATGTGTAGGACAGCCCGTTAGCACTTGCTCAAGCTCATGAGACGCGTAACAAACTCATGGCTTCCCATCCTGAGCTAGCTGAAGAAGGGGCTATAGAAATTGTTGTAATAAAGACAACCGGGGATAAAATCCTGAGTCAACCACTTGCGGACATTGGTGGGAAGGGCTTGTTCACAAAAGAAATCGATGAGGCTTTGATAAATGGTGATATCGACATTGCCGTCCACTCAATGAAGGACGTTCCTACTTATTTACCAGAGAAGACGATTCTTCCTTGCAACCTAAAGCGTGAGGATGTTCGTGATGCATTCATTTCCTTGAGTGCTTCTTCTTTGGCTGAGCTTCCTGCGGGGAGTGTCGTTGGTACTGCATCACTTAGAAGAAAGTCACAAATACTCCATAGATATCCATCACTCAAGGTAAGTTACTTCACATATTCTTAGAGGAATCAGCTAAGTTATTTAAGATTCTCTTCCGATTCAAACATATAAAATTACTTCTTTATTTTAGGTGGAGGATAATTTCCGGGGCAATGTACAAACACGGTTAAGAAAACTTAATGAAGGGGTCGTCCAGGCAACTTTGTTGGCATTAGCGGGACTTAGACGCTTGAGCATGACGGAAAAAGTTACTTCTACTCTTTCAATTGATGAAATGCTACCAGCTGTTGCACAGGGTGCTATTGGAATTGCTTGTCGTAGCGATGATGAAAAAATGGTATGTATTGTCTTTGCTTATTTCATGGCTAACCTTAAATCAGTCAAGTGGTGGTTCTGTGAATCTCTTCTCATCTATTGTTATCTTGTACACAGGCCAGTTACCTAGCTTCATTAAATCACGAGGAAACACGATTGGCAGTTTCATGTGAGAGGGCCTTTCTGTTGACACTTGACGGGTCTTGCCGAACTCCTATAGCTGGATATGCTTCCAAAGACGAGGATGGCAATTGCATATTTAAAGGATTGGTAGCTTCTCCTGATGGAACTCGCGGTATGACCATCTCACTCGGAACATTTCCCAGATTTCTCTTTTAATCTTATATCTTCTATAAGAACAACTTTGTCATTTCTTCTATATATGTATGTATATGTATATATTGCAGTGCTTGAAACTTCAAGAAAAGGCTCATACCATTTCGAAGATATGGTTTCGATGGGGAAGGATGCTGGCAAAGAACTTCTATCTAGAGCAGGTCCAGGCTTCTTTGATTCTTGAATAATTAAACAACAATCTAGCTTTTTTTTATTGGTTGTAATTCTAGGAAATGTTGGTAAATTCAGATCTAGATATGTATTTTTGATGAGTGGTGTTAGAATGTTAGATTTTTTTATTGCCTTGTAATTTTAATTAAACTAGTTCATGTGTTGCTGGTGGATAATTTATAAGTTAGTTATTATAATCTTATATTAAATTATTTAATAATTAAAATAATGTTTCAGTAATTAAGTAATATTAGTAAATAATTTTCAATGTAAAACATATGTTCTATTGATAATTACTTGCTCTAATTAACAATTACACTTAAATTAATGCTATATACAATAATATGTTTCAACAAGAGGAGCATTTACCTCCTTTCCTTTGTATTTTCTTTTGCTTGAGTTTAACAACAAATATAAAAGTCGGTTCGATTAGTATGGACATTGTTGCCAATGCATGAAGACGTGAGTTTGAGTGCGCTGGAGCGCATTATCCTCTTGTTTATAAGTTGAGTGGAGCGGGACTATGGGTAGTCTAGGCATTGTGTCAAAAAGAATAAATGTGATCAGAACCTATAGTGAAATTGTTCAAAAATATTTTTAAAATTACAATTTAATTATAAAATATATAAAATAGCAACTAAAAATAGTAAAATGAATTTTTTAAGCAGGTTTGAAAAATATTTTAGAATTGGACAGCTCTAATTACATGCAACTAGATCTAGGATTAGGCTTGTTGTTGAAATTCAAAAACTCATCTTAGATTTGAAAGGCTTTATGAAAAAAAAAAGTCAGTTTAGAGCATAGTTTGAGCTTGAACTCAAACATCCTTGAGCTCAGTTTGGTCAATTTAACAAGTTTGTAATACATATTATATTAAATAATCTATAATGTTATAATATAAATATTAAAAATTAAGTTGTTATATATACAATTTTGACAAATGAAAAAAGTTATTAAAATAATATAAATAATTTTCAAAAAATAAAAATAATATAAGTAGACCTAAAATTTAGACAAAATTCTAGATTTATATTTTAAAGCGGTTTGAGCTAGCATAAAATTATACTTACGCTCAGCCCATAGACATCTCCGATATCTCATTTGGTTACCAGTGTAATAACATAAGAAAAAAAATATTTATTACATATGTTTTACAATATTTGAATATAAAATAAAGAATAATTAATATAAATTTAAGCTTAAAACTAAAAATTGAGTAAAAACTTTTATAAAAATAATACCTCGAAATAAGCAAGACTTTTTCTTTTATTGGACTAAATTCTACAAATTAAATTAATTTATTGTTAACTTATATACTAAATAATGTATAAAAAATAATACAACAACCTAACGTATCGTTAGGTTGGTCTCATTTAATATTACATGGAACGGAATCAGTAATCTGAACCTAGTGAGATATTTTTAGTGGAAAACCATTTTTTATTTAAATATTAGTACAAAAGTATTATTTGCCCGAAAATTGACGAAATCCGTTGTAGTCTAGGTGGTTAGGATACTCGGCTCTCACCCGAGAGACCCAGGTTCAAGTCCCGGCAACGGAAGTCCTTTTTTTTTTTGGACCGTTTTTGACTTTTAGGAGCCCTTTGGATTTTATCTGCTCTATTTGTTGATGTTTCCATTTTTACGGTTAAATGGCATTAGTAGTGAATTTCTTTTTTGGTCTCCTAAAATAAAATGTTACAAAATGGTACCCAACTATTAGTATATTTCTTTTATTTTTAACTTTGGATCGCTTTTTTTTTTTTACTTTTATTTGGTCTCTTTGTTGATGTTGCCATTTTTTTGGGGGTAAACTACATTAGTAGTCACTCAATTATTAGTGATTTTCTTTTTTTGTCACCTAACATAAAATGTTACAAAATGACCACCCAACTCTTAGTAGATTTTATTTAGCTCATCTAATTATGAAAAGTTATAAAATGGTCACCCAACTATTCAATTTTGTCTTTTTTGGTCACTGGGTGGCTAACAATGGGAGCATTTAAAATTGGCATAATAGCAACTTTAACCATCAACATTTATACATTGTGTAATTTGGTCCTTTTTGTAATTTTGCTTATCTTTGTTACCCTTTCACCTAAAAAACAATTTTATCAGTTAAATTTGATTAAAACTATATAAAAATGGAAATACTGAAATGCCCAAGATAATGATTTCCATCTTTTCTCATTCTTTTAAAATTAACCCTTAATGTAAAAAGAAGAAGAAGAAGATGCTACTATGCCAACTTTAAAAGTTACCATAGACCAGCTGGTGACTAAAAAAAATAAATTGAATGGTTGGTGACCATTTTGTAACTTTTCGTAATTGGGTGACCAAAAAAGAAACTTACTAATAATTGGGTGACTACTAGTGTAGTTTACCTTTTTAAAATTTTTTTGAATTTTGAAAATAAATAATAAATAATTTACTTTTTTAACTTATTTAAATAACTTATATGTTAAAAAGCCCTTAAGAAAATGCAAAAAAAAAAACAACTAAGCCCCTATATTAAATTCACACCCAATTAAGTCCCTCATTGTTAACTAAAAAAATCAATTAAGCCTCATCATTAACGGTTTCCGTCTATTAAAAATAAAAGTATTAAATCTTAAAAATATTAACAATGATATAAACTTATTAAAACTATAACAACATTATAACAAAATTATAAAAAAATATAATACTATAAAATTTTAAAATATAATAAATTATAAAAACAATAAAACTTATTTAAAATATTTAAATTAAAAAACGTGTTAGAATTTTTTAAAAATAATAAAAAATTGTAAAAAAAAATTAAAATTAATATAAATTTATAAAATTTATAAATAAATCATAAAAACTTGAACTGGATTGGTTAGCCCGAAATCGACAAGGCCACAAGGGTACCAATTCAAGGAAAGCCATTAGATCGGTTGATTTGGGAACCGGATAGTTAAATTAATTTTTTATTTTTTTAATAATTTTATCAAACCAGAATCTCACTATTCAACTATTAACATATGTCATAATGAAATATTCTAACCAAGGTTTTTTAGAATTGGATCGATCGTTGAACTAATCAAGCCACCGATTTGCCAATTTTTTTGATTCGTCCAGTTTAATTAAATAAAAAATTAAAAAAAAATTGGTTCAATAGTCCAGTTCCTAGGTCAACCAGTCTAATGTCTTTCCCCACATTGATATCCTTACCGATTTCGGTCTAATTTGTCCAACACACTAATCCAGTCCAGTTTAAGTTCTTATGATTTTTTTAATAATTTCTATAAGTTTATATCAATGTCAATAGTTTTAACACTTTTTTTAATAGAATTTTAATACATTTTTATAAATTTTTAGAATTTATTAGATTTATTCTATTTTTAATATTAATAATTTTAATATTTTTTGATAAATTTTCTAGTTCTTATAATTTGATATAAGTTTTTATTATGATTTTTAATATATTTTATAGAAAAAATATTAGACTAAACTAGAAGCTGTCATGTGCCACTATTTGGTTGGTCAATCAATTTATTTCAACTGTCAACATGGTCAATGACAAAAATGTTAACAAGGGGCTTAATTGATTATTTTAGTTATCAATAAAACTTAATTGAGTATGAATTTAATACAGGGCTTAATTTAAAATTTTAAAATATTTTTAATATTTTTAGACATATAAGCTTATTTAAATAAAATAAAATACGAAAGAAAGAAAGAAAGAAAAACATAGGAAAACATGAAAAGATACGCTCTTTGTTCATAGAGGATAGAAGTTTGAAAATTGCTTTCTAACTATTTGCTCCTTAACATAAATTTGATTTTTTTCCATATTATTATTTCCTTCAATAATATGTTATAAGTTAAATTTTATTTATTCTTTTCTATACATTGTATAGACGTAGGAATAAATTTTTAAAATATATGTTTGAACTCTTGACATTATATTTTTATTATCTCGATTTGGTCATTTTAATCAGAATCACATTTGATTTTTGTAATAATTTTTATATTATTAGTAACTAGTGACAAAACCTAGTTTGAATGGAATGTTTTGTACAATTTTATTTAGGGATAAATTTGAACGCACATGGATTTTTATATATAAATTTTGATTGTGTAATTTTATACGGGAAATGTTAATGTAATTCAATTTTGACAATTTACTAACATTGTTATTGATATGGCACCATTTTAAGTACACATAGTGTAATACGAATAGTTATATATATTTAATATAAAAATAATTTGGTGTATTTATCCCTTTAACTGTATTCAATTGAATCAAAATTAAAATTTCACGTATGTATATGAACCACAATCAAAGTTCCATATGCATAGTTGCATCAAATTAAAATTAATATATCAAATTACACATTAAATTATAGTAAGATCTTTGAATATTAGTTAAAAAGTAAAATGCGAGAATCATTTGCAAAATCCGTTGTAGTCTAGGTGGTTAGGATACTCGGCTCTCACCCGAGAGACCCGGGTTCAAGTCCCGGCAACGGAAATTGTTTTCTATATATTTAAAACTTTGGGCAGTTTTTGACTTTTTGAGCCCTTTGGGCTTTATCTGCTCTGTTTGTCGATGTGTGTACCCATTTGTTTACTGCCACTTCTCATTTAAAATTTACTATATTTTGATGCCTTCCATTAGAAGGAAATATTATCTTTCCCCATAAAGGAAAAGAGTGTATAAGGAAAGACCAAAGTGATTAAGAAGTTACAAAAGGATGCCATCTCTTTTCTATTATAAATCAAAAGAGTTTGACTTTCAGACTTTTGGAAATTTCTACCTTATATTATCTTCTTCATAAAATTTTATGTTTTAGGGATAACCTTATGGATATGAACATTGTTGGCATGTCATGGTTTATAATGATGATATTGCCTGTTGCGACATTGTATATTCGGTCATGGGGAAAGGATCGTAAACACTGATGCCACGTCATCTGTATGTCACATCAACGTTTTCATTTTGAACGTGATAATATCACTGTTTCATACAATCTTTCCTCTCGACGATGATTGTATCAAATCTTTCAATTAACTGAATTCAACATGATGTACAGTCGTATTGGATAATGCTTGGGAGTCCGTTGGATATTATTAAACGCTTTAAAATACTATATCAGATTCAATAAGATTGGAATGGCAATTAATCTAACATGATTAAATCCCAAAATAAGGACTTGTGAGTATGATGATATATGGTTTAAACAAGTAAATCGGAAATTGATTTAACAGGTTCGATTTTATTAAATTTGTTTCAATTTTAGTTTGGTTATTGTTTAAATATATTCTACTTGGTTTGTGAATTACAATTATTTTTATTTTTATTTAATTTATAATTAATTTTGAAAATTTGTAATATAAAATAAATGTTTATATATAAATTAGTCAAGAAAAATTCAAAATTCTATATTAACAAAATGTGTTCTCTTAAAAAAAAAAATTAACTTAATTGATGGAATTTGATTCTGTTGAATTTCGAAAAAACTATAATATTATAGGGTAACTATAAATTTTATCCAAAATCAATCTGAACCAAACCCTTATCACCCAATAATAGATAAAAGTGCCATGGAGATCTTTGGAGTAAAAGTCAGATAGCATTTTGCCCCATTTACTAAAAAACGGACAATTTAGTTTTTGTATGTTAAATCTAAGAGTAAATTGTTCATTTCTGTTAAAAAGTTCATCAATTTCTATTGTTAAAAATTAGCTTGACTAACAGAATAAATAGACATCTACACATGGCGTGCCATGTGTACCTCATGTTGACATACCGAGACCAATTTTTAATAGTGGAAATGGATAAAATTTTTAATAGAAGGACCGGTTTGCTCTTTGATTTAATGTACAAAGACTAATTTAACTATTTTTTAATAGAAAGAACAAAATACAATCTGTCTCCTAATATAAGAGCCTTTATAGGAATTTTACCCCAAATAATACTATATATCAACATTGTGGAGGCTATCCTTACGGGGTTATTAAATGGTAATGATGATGCAAAATATAGATGCCTGGCAAACTCCATGTGAATAAGAACCCTAAATTAGTGGTGGAAAGTGGACCTTAAACCGCTTCTTCGACGGTTTCCATTTTGGGTAAGTCCCCCCCATGTTCTCATCTTCGTTCATTTCTTCACTAAAACTCCGTCTCCCACAGTAAAAAATAGAAGAGTTTTATTATACGATTTGGATGCTCTATGGCAGTTTTAATGGTGGATGATCAGCTAAGTGGGATATGATGATAGTGACAAGCAATTGAGAAAAAAATAAAATAATGGTGGACCAATGTAGGCCATTGGGTTTCCTGTTTTGGAAAACCTAATATGCATTGTCTGTCTGTGGCTTGTTACTATAATTAGGGTTGGACCATTTCCTATTAAACTACAAAACCCCTTATCTCCTCCTCTATAAGAATTCTAAAATGATTAAAACCCATTTTTTCTGTTCAATTTTCTAAGTATAAGAAATGAATATCACTGCTCTTCTATCATCAACTGATGAATGGAATTAACTTCATATATATATAAATGTCTATATATATGCAATCTCAGGATTTGATTTAATCCACTACTGGAAGTACACTGTCGGAATTCTGAAACACAGTTAAAAGAACAGCTCTTTTATGTAATATGTGTGTGTGTGAGGAAGGGTTACATATAAACATAAACATTAATGGAACAAATTAATGAAATATTTTCATTTTTTGCATATAATGATAAAGCAAAAGATGATGACTTTGTGTATGTAAGAGATGTAAACGATGAGGGAGATGAGTATGAACTTAGTTACAAGCTATTCTAATATTGGTGTAGCTAGGGGCAGGCAAGACTTTGACCTCTTCGGTTAAATGGATAAATTGCTCTTTAGCCCTTACCAAAATTAAAAAAAAAAATGGATTAGTTTGTTTAACCTTGGGTTAAATATAAAAATCGAAATTTTAGTGGTAAAAGTATTATGGAGGCTATTGTACTAGGAGTTGGATTGTATTTTACCTCCTATACTGAAAGAAATGGGCAAATTAGCCCCTATTCATTAGATTAAAGAGTAAATTAGTCATTCTATTAAATTTTTTATCCATTTCTACTGATAAAAAATGGTCCATGTATGCTAGCATGAGGTATACATGGCCCATCACGTTTCATTGTTTGGTTATTCTATCAAGCATGCCAATTTTTAATAGTAGAAATGAATGAAAATTTTAATAGAAAAAAGACCAGTTTACTTTTTGATCTAATGTACAAGGACTAATTTGCCCATTTTTAAGTAGAGGAGGCAAAATGCAATCTGGCACTTAATATAGGGACATCCGTGGTATTTTTATCAAATTTCAGCCCTTCGAAAAGTTAATAATTTAACTTAAGTTTCTTTTTTAATACAAAATATTTAGCTTTGGCTCACTAAATTTTATATTAATCTTATCTTAACCCCAAATAAAAAATTGAATTTAAATTCTTTTAAAAAAAAGTTTAATTAGTGATTTGAATCCAATCCATTTACACTAATAAACAAAATTAGAGGAAGATTAGGTGTTTAAAACAAAGATGGTGGTGATATTCAAAGATTTTGGACCATAGCTCACCCAACTTAACCTAAAGACAAATCCAATTGCATGAAGTAACATATTGGTCCAATTGAAATTACCCTTTTGGCATAAAGGTTTAGGGTAAAAAAAGTTACATTTCAAATTTAACTCTAATTTACTCAAAGTTAATATGAAAGTATTGCATAGCAAGTCTGTTTGTTTTAGTCAATTATGCATATATCATGGGATTGTTACAGTTTGTCTTTTCCCAATAGGGGGTGTGTTTTAGGGTTTTGGGTGGGGGACCTCCACCTCCATTGTTGAATTCCCAATTCTGGGAAGCCATAGTTTTGTACCAATTGTAAAAGGAATTTCTATTTATGCCAAAATTCAGGTTGCTTGACAGATATGAGATCAGAGGAGTGGTTTAAGACTCACACCACAACACCACCCCCTTTTTGTCTTTCTTTCTTACATTTTCACAATAAAGGGTTGCTTTTTGGTATTGAATTACTCATAATGCCATTCCTCCTACTCCATTATTTTTATTTTGTAATTAGGGTTTAAATAATTATTGTAATTAGAGAGTCCTATTGAACTGAGTGTAACTGGAACACCCCAATTACTTGCTAGATTCAATATAAAACATTAAGGAGGCCGAGTATAAATAGTAATAAACTCCAACAAAATGCAATAACATCCTTTAATTGCTAAAATAATTTCAAAATACATACACATTCAACCTATCAGAATAAAATATGCCTCTCTTTCGTGTCACGAAAGTTATCTATATGTTAATCTACATGAAATGTTTTTCACATACAAAGAGAATATTAATCACTAAACTCGTACATTTTTCTAAAACAAAGTTTATCTTTAAAATAATTTCTAAAACTACCCATAACCCCAACCTATAAATAGGAGAATAATATATTTCATCGCTAAAATTTTAATTGGGAGTCTTTTGGTCCTTGGTAATTTGCTACACACTTCACAAACTAAACTTATTTAGAAAATTAAAATTTCATATTATTACAATAAACATTTCCTTGTAATTATATTTTGCATACATTTTAAAAAAAGTTTATGACTATAATTACTATGTTTTGATCAAAATGTTGTATTAGTCCCTGTATTTTTATATAATTTAATATTGAACCTTAGGTTAATCCTTACTTTTCAATTTAAAATTTGAGTCCAATCATTAATACAGTTAATATTTTCGTCAAAATTGATTAGAGTTCACAAATTTTATTGAAAAATACAAAAAAAATACTAAAAGCAAAAATAAAATCAGAGTAGGTCTAATATATTTGTATCAAATATAGGTGCAAATTTGTAGTTTAATGAGAAAAGATTGGGGGCATTTAGAAAACTGAAAAAATAAAAATAAAATTATAGCAAAGCTTATAGAGAATAAATTCCTTGTTCATACACGCTAGCTTCACCAAAAGAGCTGCAGATTTACGAGAGCAAAGCAAATAGGTAATAAACTCAGAGACTCATCATCATCATCTTCTTCTTTTTTTATCCAATAATCCCTTCCTCTTTTTATGAACTACAAACCATAAAAACAAAACTTGTTATTTTCAGTTCCAGAAGCTTTTTACTTTCCATTTTATCTTATATTATAGCAACCCATTTTTGAAAACTTCTTTATTAAGCTCAGCTGCTTCATTTTTTGTGTGTGCGGCTTAATGTTTTTTTTTTTGTTTCCCAGTTTCCTTAACTAGGTAGAGATTATAAAGGCAAAGAAAAGAGATAATTATGGGACGTGGAAAGATACCGATCAAGAGGATTGAGAACCAGACGACTAGGCAAGTTACGTTTTCGAAGCGACGAGCTGGGTTATTGAAGAAGACCCATGAGTTGTCCGTGCTTTGTGACGCTCAGATTGGGCTCATCATCTTCTCCACTACCGGCAAGATGTGCCAGTATTGCACTGAGGGTTACAGGTCCTTTTCATTATTTACTCTTCTCTTTTCATTTTCATGAATCCATGGTTATCTTGGTTGAAAGCCTGCATGGGAGTTTGATTTTTTGACTGACCAAGATCATGTTTTGTAAAAATGAAGAACATGAACTAGCTAGGGTTTCAATTTCAAGGCTACTTTTTCAAGCTAGAGTTAAGTTTTTTTATGGTTGTTAAGTTCTAATTTCATGATCTGCAGATCTCTTTAGCTTCTGCATTAATTTGACTGGTTACAGTCTTTGTTATCATCAATTTGAATTCAAAAAGCTTTCAAGTGCATGAATATCCCTATTGATTTGAGCTGGCCAGATCAAGGGTGTTGTGTTGTTTGATTTAGACATTAATGAATGTTAAATAATGTAAAATTTAAGGGAAATTGGTGGGTAAAAAAAAAAAGTGTTCTTTGTTATAATCATAAGGGTTTCATTTTCTTCCATTTCATTATTAGTGTTTTTGTCCATTTTAAAAAAAAAAATTTCAATATATATCCTTAATAGAGATTAAATAAACTTTGACCAAATATGAGAGTTTATAAGCATCTTAATTTTGCACTCTTTCAATCATAGATATAGGACTACGGATTTTTAATCGACTTAATTTTTCATGCTTATCTTTCTCGGAAAATATAAGAATGGAATTTTACTGAGAAACAAACACTTTCTAAAGCCTTTTTAATTAAAATTAAAAATCATCTAAGCAAATTTTCTTACTAGGACTGTCTTAGATGACAAAATTTTCCATTTTTTCTTTGTTTAATGGCTAAATGTTATGTGACAGAATGGAGCAAATCATAGAAAGGTATCAGAAGGTCACTGGAACTTGCATTCCTGAGCATGACAATCGGGTAAGATCACTCGCATTTCCTTCTTCAATCTGCCTCAGCATGAAGGTATTTAGTGAATATTTTCATATATGTATAGGAACATTTGTACAATGAATTGGCAGTGTTGAGGAAAGAAACTCGTCGCCTTCAACTAAGCATGCGACGCTACACTGGTGAAGACATGAGTTCTATACCATTCGAAGAGCTCGATCAACTTGAACACGAACTCGAACGCTCCGTCATCAAGGTCCGAGAGCGAAAGGTACATGTTCATCATCATCTTCTTAATGCATTTTGAACTAAATATGTCAATTCCTTTGTTTTTTTTCAATTGTCTTCCCCGTGGGGTTTTTGCAGAATGAGCTCTTGCAACAACAACTGGATAACCTACGTAGAAAGGTGATGAGTTTAAACATTTCTTTAAGTTCCCTCCCACACATATAAATCAAAACCAGAAGATAATTGAATTATGATTTTGAATGTGTAGGAGAGAATACTAGAGGAAGAAAACAGCAATATGTACCGCTGGGTAAGTAAATGGTTCAACTGAGCTTGTATTGAACGAGAGTTTTGGGTGCTAAAACGTTACCTTTCCTCACAGGTGCAGGAACACCGAGCGGCGATCGAGTATCAGCAGGGAGGAATGGAAGCTAAGCCAGTGGAGCATCAGCAAGTTGTGGATCAATTCTCTTTCTTTGGAGAACCAAGCAGTGTGCTTCAGCTTGCTACCATTCCTCAACAGTTCCAATCCTATCAGCTCCAGCTTGCTCAGCCCAACCTTCAAGATTCTAATGTCTAGTATTGTGCCATTGCAGCTATGGTAATTACATTCATCATCATTTAATCTTCATATACACGCCTTACATATAAACTTTTGACAGTCTTTTGATTACATTTCTACAGATTTTCTGAGAAGAAAAGAAGATGGTATATTACATAGACAGAGAGTGAGCATTATTGGGATCAAATCTTGTGTTCAAATTATCTATTAAAAACATATTTCTGATATTATTTTTGTTTAGGGGAGTGTGCTATATGCTTTCATGTTTCTGAAGTTAAAACATTCAAACTCAACATCAATACCCTTTTTCTGTGTGTTTCTTGATTTTTCTTTTTTCTTTTTGGGTTTTTCTTAATGAACATATGCTACTAAGATAAATATATATTTATTAGTTGTACTGAACTTTCTGAGACAAATGGACCGGAAGCTTAACACAAAATACCATTAAAAGCTTGCACTCAACCACAATTCATTTCATAAAGAAGGATATTCTTGAATATCCTTATGAACATCAAGTTTCATTTGGCTTACAATAAATTCTAGTATTTCATAAATTTGTTTTGAATTAGGATGTGTTTCATCGTGAGCTATAAAACTATAAAGAGTTCCAGAGATTTCCACACAACTGAACCCAGCAGACTTCTTCACTCCCCTTCTTTCCATGGCCTCTCTCATTGTTCTTGCTTCTTTCCATCGCTTGACAGCCGCATAAATGTTAGATAAGCCGATATATCTACCATCGTGATCTGGGTCTAATTCGATTAGTTTCCTTCCTACTATTTCTGCAAGATCAGATTTTCCATATATTAAGCACCCATTTAACAGAGCACCGAGCAATGACGAGCTCGGCTCTACGGGCATTTCACATAGAAATTGGTATGCTTCTGCTACCTGCCCTGCTCGAGCTAGAACGTCCACCATGCAAGCGTAATGTTCACTCTTAGGAGTCATACCGTGTTTGCCAAGACACTCAAAGAAGTACCAAGCTTCCTTCACTAATCCACCATGTGCACAAGCACTTAACAAGCACAGGTAGGTGATCTCATCAGGGAGAATCCCAGCTATTTGCATTTCAATAAACAATTCAAGAGATTCATTAACCAAACCATGAATTGCAAGCCCTCCAATCATAGCATTCCAGAACAACACATCGGCCTTACCATTAGAAACCCCACGAAAGACGTATAAAGCTTCTTCTATTGCTCCACATTTAGCATACATATCAACAAGAGAAGTACGCAAAACCAAAGTCATTTGTAACCCATTGTCCATCACATAACAATGCATTGACCTTCCTTGATCAAGCGCACCCAAATGTGCACAAGCACACAACACACTCACCATAGTTACCTCATTAGCTTTGGGACCCAACACTAGCATTTCTGCAAAGATTGCCAAGGCCTCCTTATGATCCCCGTTCTTAACATACCCATCGATCAAACAGCTCCAAGAAACAACGTCCCTTTGAGGCATCAAATCGAAAACTTGACGCGCAGAAGCCATATCCCCACACTTGGCGTAACCATCCAACATAGCGTTCCACGAAACAATATTCTTCATCGGCATTTCATCAAACACCCGACGGGCGTAAACTATGTCATGGCAGGAAGAATACATATGGATCAAAGAATTGTTTATGAACTTATCTAACTGGAACCCATTTTTCAACGCGTGGCCATGAATCGCACCACCAAGTTCCGGCTTCAAAAGACGAGCAGATGCCTTGGCGAGAAAAGGGTATGTTAAATAATCAGGGAAGACCCCAGCTCTCAGCATTTTGATGAAAACTGAAAATGATTTGTTAGGATTTTTGCTGATGGAGTAACCTCGAATAACGGTGTTCCAATCAAAGACTCGAGGGGCGGGTAGGGTGGAGAATAGGCGGTAGGCATAATCGATGTTGCCGGCGCCGGAGAGAGCAGCGAGAGAGAGAAGTTTTGATGAAATTGGGGAATCATGGCGGAGACCAAACGTTATTACAAGTGCATGGATTTGCTTTAATTCGGAGAATGATTTGCATTTAACAAGGACATTGATAAGAGCTTGGAACATTCCACATTTACAAGAAGGTTGGACTTGAAACTCTAAAGCCTCCTACCATTACAAATTCTTTCATACTTCCCATTAAAAATTTAATTAGAAATATTTTCACTCTTTTAAAATATTAAATTATTCTTATCAATTCTTTTAAAACTTATATTTGATAATAGTCAATTTCATAAAAAGTACATAAATTATTTTATTTAATAAATTAAATTTCAATTAATCCTTTTATCATGTTTAATATATAATTTGGTATTTAAGTTTGATTTTTTTAGTATGGTATTTGTGTTTTTTAGAGCGTGATACTTGTATTTGATGAAGTTATATATTTTGATATCGATGTTAACTTTTAGTGTTTAATTTGAGCTTTAGAGTTGATTTGATGAAAATTCATAAAATTAAACAAATTCACAATAAACACTAAATTTATTCTATTAACAAAATTATGAAAAATTCAGACCTAACAATATTATGAATTAATTTCCATCAAATCAACCTTAAAACTCGAATTATACAAGAAAAGATCAACACGGTCATCTTTGAGTATCAAAATATATAACTATTGTCAAATACAAGTACCAAAAAATAACATAGGTACCATGTTAGAAAAAATGTTAAACTCAAGTACCAAATGATATATTAAGCATTTTTAATATAGACAAAAATTATAAAGAACTTTTCTGGCAATCATGTTCCAAAGAATCACATTTTTAATACATTTGTATCATAGAACATGACTTACAAAAATGTGTTTGATTCATGAAAAACAACTTGATCGATAGAAATGGCATACAATGCAATGAAAAATAAGTACTTTTCCGTAAATTGACTTACCCTTTTAAAAGCTTAAATCATTTTCCAAAAAATATTCTTTTATTAGTAATTTTATATTATATAAAAGCTATCTAAATAAATTTTATATTATTATATTATTAATAAATTTTTATTTTAATTTTAAAATATTTAAAAGTAATATAAAATATGAAAATTAAAATTATTAAAATAATTATATAATTATTTATATTTAATAATATGATTGTACAAGCCCAAATGTGCCTGGCCCATTAAAGAATAAACCCAAATTAAATACAAGCCTAGATAGCCCAATACATTAAATAAAAAAAAAACCTAAGCAAAGCCCTAGCTGCATAGCAGCCACCAGCAACCTCCAGCGCCGCACGTCTCGGGGCCGACCCCGCTCCACGCGCGCCACTCCTCCGCGAGAGTTGCGCCTCCACGTCGCGCGTATTCTCCTCCAACTGTACCTGCATCAACAAGATAGCAAAAATCATGCCAACAAAACAGAATAGATCCTTTTTTGATTTTGTTGAGTTATCTTTTCCATTTCATTTATCTTTTCCATTTCGGCTATTTAAAGCCATGAAAATATGTAAATAGGGGAAGGTAAAAAAAAGACGAAAATAGAGAGAAAATACTGAGATTGCAAAGTTTTTTTGAAGGTGAATCGAATCTATTTTTTATTTTGTCTGTTTTTTTGTTTTTTTCTATTTATTTTTCATTTAAAATAAAAAGAAAAAGAGGAAACTTACCTTTTTCCGCCGAAGGTGCCGAATCATCGGTCTCCGTCGTAGCCGGAGCTCCGGTGCGAGGGCTGACGAACGACGGCGCAAAAGGGGAGGGGTTTTGAAAACCCTAGCAGAGGGTTTCTCTGCTATCCCTTAAAAAGGGAGAAAAATTGAATTTTGGAGGAAATTTTGGTGTTTTATAAGTAAACGAAACGACGTCGCTTGGGGAGGTCTCTGTGGCCTTAAAACGGCGACGTTTCGATCCCCCTGGCCCTTGACCCGTGCGGTGACCCGACCCAGGGGAGAATCCGCGCGCCTTGGGCCTGAATGGTACATTTGCGCGTTTGGTCCCTCAGTTTTTAAAAGTGTGTTTAAATCAATTTCTTTGTTTCTTTTAAATTTGGCCACGCGTTTTATTTCCGTTTCATTTCGATCCCCCATTGAAACGCAACGTTTTTGGGAAAAGGGTTAATATCCCATTTGATCCCCCTCTGTTATGTGCGTGTTCAGTAGGGTTCCTATATTTGTATTTATTCCAAATTTGCTCTTAAATTTAGCTTGAGTTTCAAATTAGTCATTCATTATTTTTGTATTATTATTATTATTATTATTATTATTATTATTATTATTATTAGTAGTAGTAGTAGTATTAGTAGTAGTATTATTATTATATTTTATAGTATTATTACTATACTTATGCATATATATGCTAATAGATATATATTTTAAATGTTTCTTTAATACATATACATATTTTTATATATATTTTGCTGTTATTTCATTTTCTTAGTTTTTATATATATACATTTATATTTTTATAATATTTATACATTTTCATATTTTATAATATATATATATATATATATATATATATATATATATATATAGATATAGATATAGATATACACATATACCATTCAAAATTATTATAAATATATTTTCCGTTTTTGTACATATATATACATATGCATACTTTTATATTATTTATTTATTTTTTTCACGATTTTCAAACACATATACATGCATTTTTATTGGTTTTGATTGATATATTCCATTCCATCTTTCCATATGTATCCTTGTATATGTACGTTAAATATATGCGTATACATATTTTCAAATTTACTTGTATATTGTACTTGTATGTATATTTTGTAAATACATATTCATATATGTTTTAAATTAAAGTTTTTATTTCATATTATACATTAACTTTTAACAAACCTTTTGGGAAATATATTTTGGTTTTGTCGAAACATCAAAATCATTTTTTTCCTCTTGATTCAAATTTTTTTTGAATAAAAACAATATTCGAAGTTTGGGATTTTCGAGGAAATCGAGCCCTAACGTATTGGGTTCTGATTTTCTTTGTTAATCTTAAATGACCGAGAATATTCATTATTCAAGATGCATGAGCATAAAAATCATTTCTGGGAACTTAACTTGTCGTGCCCTAACGTATTGGGTGTGGCATGTTACTTTCTCGAAATGAAGATTTTCGCATAAAATAAAATTGATATTCCACGTTCAGGGATTATGAGGAATTGTACCCCAACGTATTGGGACTCGATTTCTTTACATGACTTGAACAATTGGTTATCCTTTTGCAAATTTCATCATTCAAGCTTATTTTAAAATCTTTTCAAATTTTCGACATCAAGACATTAACAAAAATCAATTTGGTACCAATTTTGGGCGTTATGAGGGTGCTAATCCTTCCTCGTATGTGAATCGACTCCGAACTGCTTTTCTCAAATTTTGCAGACCAAATTTATTTTTAAGGTGGGCCGATCACACCTTAATAAAGGATCGGTGGCGACTCCAATTTTTGTTTTTTTAAAGTCGATAACTAAAATTTTTGTTTTCAAAAAAACGGTTTCGACAGCTTGGCGATTCCACTGGGGACACTAGAGAGTCGAGCCATGAATTGATTATGTTTTGTCTTTTTGTCGAAAATCAAAAGTTTTAAAAAAAAATCATGATTTCCCTTCGCATTCATTGATCTTTTATCATGGAATGTCGGCTACTTTGCATTTACATTTGCATTTTTATATTGCATGGTCCGTTTTACCCCTTTAAGTGGGAGCGAGAAACTAGTCTTTCGTGAGGTTTTCACCTCCGTGCAGGGTAGTGGACCGCTTCCGGGATACATCCGTACCTATGTCTTCGTGAGATTTTCATCTCCGTGCAGCCATAGGGAAATGTATCCCCCTGAACAGAACTCGATCTATATGAGCCTATAATGGGTGAAGATCGAGGAATCTGCTGGTTTGGGTACCCTTACTCTAGAAACTAAACCTCATATAGTGAGCTTTAGGAACTTAACTTAGGTAGAAGTACTCTAAACCTTAGGAGATACCTGATTAGGAGTTTTTATTATTTCTTGCTTATATTGGATTTAATGTTTATACCCGATACTAACTTGTTGCATTTTGTTTTGATTGCATGACATCATGATTACATTGCATTTTCATCATAAAAGAGGTGTTGATTCACGTTCGGTTGTTAATAGAGAGCTTGTCATAAGGAAATGGGTTTCTTGATAAAGTGGAAAATAATACGGTTGCCCGAATATGTTCCGAGAAAACACAACAAGAGGAAGATGATAGTTTAATGGAGGACTACATAACCATTGCTCCGTTGCCCGAAGACTCAAGCTGATGAAGATTATTCGAGAGCCGCTGAATTTTTTTTAAGGGAAGCCAACGAGCATCACGACGATAAAGGAGCAACGAAGCACGGCCCGGATCAAGTAAAATGGAGATAGAAGAGACATCCATTTTGAAGAATTCGCAAGATTTATCTTAGCATCCAGATGAAGAAGGAGAAGATATCCTCGCTTGGAGTATGAGGGCAAAGCCGTATATATATATCTGCTTTATGTAAAGAAATTTGTCTTCTAGAAAAGTTTTCTAAATAGAATTGAATCAGAATCAACGTCTCTTTTTGCATTCATCTCATGCATTTGCATTACATAGCATCATATGCATTAAAATCCATTGAAAGAGCCTAATTAATTAAAATTATTGCTCAGTTAACATGGAAACCAACCAACCAACCCGACACCGATACGGCACTCGAGCAAAGACAAGATATGGATAGAGATTAGAGAAGCTCGAACAGTGCCAGAAAGAGATGCAATACCGACTTCAGCTACAAATGCAGGAGCGGTTAGACAAAATGAAACAAGAGATGTCTGAGAAGATGCGGGAATCTCAAGAGGATATAGTGGCAAAGTTAACCCGACTGATAACTAAGGGAAGTGACAAAGGAAAGGGCCCCATGGCGGATGTCGATGAGGGAAATGATGATGAACTTTTCTATCCTCCAGGTTTCACCCCTCCATATGAGCGAACTCAAGCTGAATACCCGCGCAAATCTACTGTCACTATCATGCCTCAGTAATTTCGAGCTGGTATTTCGAACCTCCAAACTGGGCCGGGTTTTAATCCTGAAAATAATCCTGTTAACTCTGCCATTCCTGACTTTGATGAAGTGGTTGAGAAGGAAAGAATGAAGGAGGAGTTACCAAAACAGTTAGAGGAAATGTGCAAGTGGCTCGAGGAGAAATTTAAGGCGATTGAGGTCACTGAAGGCTATCGTGGGATTGACGCTAAAGAGCTGAGTTTAGTTCCGGATTTGGTACTCCCCATAAGTTTAAGATGCCAGAATTCGAGAAGTACAATGGGGCAAGTTGCCCAGAAGCACATATCACCATGTTTTGCAGGAGAATGGCTGGATATGTTAACAATGACCAGCTACTGATTCATTGTTTCCAGGATAGCCTCACAGGGGCAGCATCTAAGTGGTACAATCAACTGAGTCGTACCACGATTGGTTCATGGAGGGATTTGGCCCAAGCATTCATGAAACAGTATAGTCATGTGACGGATATGGCTCATGATAGAATCACCCTTCAAAACATGGAGAAGAAGCCGAGTGAAAGCTTTAGGCAGTACGCACAGAGATGGAGGGAAGTCGCAGTCCAAGTTCAGCCATCGCTCTTGGAAAAAGAAATAACCATGCTGTTCATTAACACACTGAGGGCACCATTCATTTTACATATGTTGGGGAGTGCCACAAAAAACTTTTCCGACATAATCATGAATGGCGAGATGATCGAAAATGCCATAAGAAATGGAAAGATCGATGCTGGAGAGAGTAACAAGAGATCAATCTCAAGGAGAAGAGAAGATGAGGTGAACAGCATGGGTTACTCTAAATCAGTTACTGTGAGTCAGCCAAGAAAGGTGGCTGCTAACCGACAAGGTTCATCGAGACAGGAAGCTGGTACAGGGCAAAACACTGAGAGGCCCCAATTCACGCCAATTCCGGTGTCATATAGGGAACTGTATCAGAATTTGTTTGATGCACGTGTTGTTTCTCCTTTTCCAGTGAAGCCTCTACAACCTCCATATCCTAAATGGTATGATGCGAACGCACAATGTGAATACCACGCGGGAATTACGGGACACTCGATTGAGAATTGCACTACCTTCAAGAAGCAAGTTGAAAGACTCATCGACATGGGTGTTGTCAAGTTCGGTGACTCATCAAGTGCAGAAAATCCATTACCCAATCATGATTGATAATGGAGGGAATGCAAGGCTTTCTGGTCAGATATTCGCCTAGGAGGTGTTAAAAATAATGGGGCTGTAGAGGAAACCCCTATGTTATTTAGAGTCTGTTAGAGTAATGTTCAGAACACACTTGTTGCTTTTAGCCTAGAAGCAACAAGAACTTCTTTGTGAAATGGGCTCATGTCTGAACATTATTATTTTAATGAAATACATTATCGCAATCATCTTTTTTCATTCTTTTGGATTTTTTCTACCAAACCATTCATTCATTCATTCATATTATTCATACATTCTTTTGTATATTCTTGGATACCTACTATGGGTCCCCAGATATCAATGTCATGAGTGACGCTGCTACAGACTCAAAATTTCCTTTTGAGTGAGACATGTGTTTAGAAGGATCTCATGACTTTGAAAATGACATAGATTGTAGCTTATCTCCAGACTTGAGGAGGGTGATAGAATAAGGGGATAGACAGATCCTACATCACAATGAATTATCAGAAATTGTGAGCTTGGTGAAGATTGGAATTGACATGATCACAAAGACGATGCGGGACCTTATAGAGCTACCCCAAGAATTCAATGATGTCTTCACATGGTCATACTCAGATATGCTCGGGTTAAGCACTAGCTTGTAATCTGAATAACAGCATGATGTCAAATGGGCAGTAGGTTCAACATCGATGCTATGAACGATACAGTAAACTTTCTTTGCTGGGGCAATATCCTCCTCTTTGGCTTATCATAGCTTTACTCATTGAAGTCGAATTGTCATTTCTCTACATTTTATCCTAAGAGGAAGACCCGAAGGTTCGTCCCAAAGAATTTCACAAGAGGGAACTAGTGTTGAAAAGGATCCTTCCTATACAAAAGGATTTTAGAGGAAGATAGAGGCCAAATTAGAAGGGTCCATATGTTGAAAAGAAAGCCTTTTCTGGAGAAGCTTTGATCTTGAGTGAGATGGATGATAAAAATTTACAAAGTCCTGTAAACTCAGATTCAGTCAGGAAATACTCTGCTTAAAAAAGGTGGGACCAAGGTGAAAGCCTACAAAGGGCGCTTTGAGTCAAAAAAAAAAGAGACCAGGGTGAAACCCTACAAAGGGAGCCTTGAGTAAAAAAAAAAAAAGGCTAAGGTGAAAACTCGCAAAGGGCGCCTTAGACCAAAGGGGATTTGAGTTGAAAACCCAAAAAAGGGCAGCTCAAATGTTGACCAAAATGGCTTTTGAAAGTGGCAGAGCAGCTCAAATACTGATCAGAATGGGGGCATGCAGTGGTCTTGCATACCTGAATCAATAAGAAAGGGTAAGCGACATCTTGGGGCATCGACGAAGTATTGCAGATCTCCTAAACACATGTTAAACTCAGAATGGTCTTCAGAAAGTCTGTACAGAGAAGTTCAAGCTGCGATATCTGGGGCACCTAATCCTTATACCATTTTTGTTATTCTTGGAACACTTCGTTCATTGCCAAGATATGCATTCCTAAATCATTTTCTTTGTTATCCATCTTTATTATCTTGGATAATCTACTCATCTCAGAGCCATGCTCTAAATCAATTCTATTCATACCCATTGATATGATCTCTTGCAAGCATGTTGCATTAGAATAATAATTAATAGACTAATAAAACTTTCACAAGGGAAGTTTTGCATATTACTCTAGAAGTTTCTGAATAATATAGGAACCTCAAACAGGACTATTGTTTAGAACGCACTAGGTTGGAAATCTGATAAAGAAGAGTCTAAATTAAGACTATCCCTTTGAATTTTCTTATCAAACAAATGGCAAGATGTCGTGTTGGTGACAAAGCTTCAATGAACAAGCAAGCAATGATCACCGAATAATAAGAGGAAGTTGTTCTTGGAGAAGATTTCTTCATTTGTGCATGAGCATTTGGTACAGCACCCTGGGAATGGTGTAAGAGACCAAGAAGTTTCACATCCTATATCCTCGAATTGTGATAGCAGAGGTTTGAAAAAGGTCAAATCTTTCTACCCTTGAGTTACAACGGGAAAAAGATGGTTCAAATTTTGCGTCCCAGGGGATCAAACTTAGGGGTTTACAGTGGGGGGCAATCTGGTCAAATATTTCTTTGGAGACGCCAGCCGAGCAAAGAGGCGCTATAGCGCATTTGCGATTGAACCTTAATAAACTTGGAGTAATGATAACTCAAGCGTTAAAATATTATTTTCATGACATTCTACATTCATTCAAATGTCATTCATACATGTCTAGCTAGGAGCATTTGATTCATTTGATCATGACATCCTAGGCATAATTAGGTTCATAAAATAAATCATACAGGTCACGTTACACAGAGAACAGGTCGGTGGAATCATAAAGCCTTATCTCCTTGAGTTGCAGTGGAGCAGGTTGAAAAGAAACAGATCTTGTCTTCATGTACTCGCGTGAAGTAGATCAAATATACCAGATCTTGTCTTCCCATACTGGTGGCGAAGTAGATCGAAGAAAATAGATCTTGTCTTCATGTACTGGCGTGAAGTAGATCAAAGATAGCAGATCTTGCCTTCCTATATAGACAGCGAAGTAGATCGAAGATGGCTGATTTTACCTCCTCGTGGTTACAGTGGAGTACATTGAAGCCAGTATTTCTATCTCCCTGGGCAGCAGTGGAATAGATTGTAGATTTCAGATCTTGTCTTCATGTATTGGCGTGAAGTAGATCAAAGAAACAGATCTTGTCTCCCCATACTGGTGGTGGAGTAGGTCGAAGAAAACAGATTGTGTCTTCATGTACTGGCGTGAAGTAGATCAAAGAAACAGATCTTGTCTCCCCATACTGGTGGTGGAGTAGGTCAAAGAAAACAGATCGTGTCTTCATGTACTGGCGTGAAGTAGATCAAAGATAGTAGGTCCTGTCTTCCTATATTGGTAGCGAAGTGGATCGAATATACATATTTTATTTTCCCATACCGGCGGTGAAATAGATTGAAGATTACAGATTTTGCCTCCCTAAGCAGTAGTGGAGCAGATCAAAGATGGCGGATTTTACCTCCCTGAAGTTGCAGTGGAGTATATTGAAGTCAGTAATTCTACCTCCCCGGTCGGCAGTGGAATCGATTGAAAAAGCAGATCTTGTCTTCATGTATTGGCGTGAAGTAGATCGAAGAAAGCAGATCTTGTCTTCCCATACTGGTGGCGAAGTAGATCGAAGATACAAGTCTTATCTCCCTGAATTTGCAAGGGAGCAAACAGAAGTATACCAATCCTATCTCCTTGAAGTTGCAATGGAGTGGATTAAAATCGTAGATCTCATCTCTCTGAAGTTGCAGTAGAGCAGATCGCATCAGATTTATCTTTAAGTTGTAGCAGAACAAATTGAAACTACAAGTCTTATCTCCCTGAAGTTGCAATGGAGCGGATTAAAGATAACAAACTGAGAAGCTACAGCATACGAATCTTATCTCCCTGACATTGCAGTGGAGTAGATTGAAACGCTAATTCCTGTACCTCTGAAGATGCAGTAGGAAGGAATGAAGCTACTTAAAGAAGAAAAGCATTGAAGAAGTTGAAGCTCAGTAAGACCGGGCACAATTGGGCTATTTAGTCTTTGCTCTATTCCCGTTACACGACAATGAGCAAAGAGGGGCAGCTGTACAAGCCCAAATGTGCCTGGCCCATTAAAGAATAAACCCAAATTAAATACAAGCCCAGATAGCCCAATACATTAAATAAAAAAAAAACCTAAGCAAAGCCCTAATTGCATAGCGACCACCAAGAACCTCCAACACAGACGTCTCGGGCCGACCCGCCCACGCGCCACTCCTCCATGAGAGTTGCGCCCCACGTCAGCGTATTCTCCTCCAACGATACTGCATCAACAAGATAGCAAAATCATGCCAACAAAAGCAGAATAGATCCCTTTTTGATTTTGTTGAGTTATCTTTCCATTTCATTTATCTTTTCCATTTCTGCTATTTAAAGCCATGAAAATATGTAAATAGGGGAAGGTAAAAAAAAGACGAAAATAGAGAGAAAATACTGAGATTGCAAAGTTTTTTTGAAGGTGAATCGAATCTATTTTTTATTTTGTCTGTTTTTTTTTTTTTTCTATTTATTTTTCATTTAAAATAAAAAGAAAAAGAGGAAACTTACCTTTTTCCGCCGAAGGTGCCGAATCATCGGTCTCCGTCGTAGCCGGAGCTCCGGTGCGAGGGCTGACGAACGACGGCGCAAAAGGGGAGGGGTTTTGAAAACCCTAGCAGAGGGTTTCTCTGCTATCCCTTAAAAAGGGAGAAAAATTGAATTTTGGAGGAAATTTTGGTGTTTTATAAGTAAACGAAACGACGTCGCTTGGGGAGGTCTCTGTGGCCTTAAAACGGCGACGTTTCGATCCCCCTGGCCCTTGACCCGTGCGGTGACCCGACCCAGGGGAGAATCCGCGCGTCTTGGGCCTGAATGGTACATTTGCGCGTTTGGTCCCTCAGTTTTTAAAAGTGTGTTTAAATCAATTTCTTTGTTTCTTTTAAATTTGGCCACGCGTTTTATTTCCGTTTCATTTCGATCCCCCATAGAAACGCAACGTTTTTGGGAAAAGGGTTAATATCCCATTTGATCCCCCTCTGTTATGTGCGTGTTCAGTAGGGTTCCTATATTTGTATTTATTCCAAATTTGCCCTTAAATTTAGCTTGAGTTTCAAATTAGTCATTCTGTTATTTTTGTATTATTATTATTATTATTATTAGTAGTAGTAGTAGTAGTAGTAGTAGTAGTATTATTATTATATTATATAGTATTATTACTATACTTATGCATATATATGCTAATAGATATATATTTTAAATGTTTCTTTAATACATATACATATTTTTATATATATTTTGCTGTTATTTCATTTTCTTAGTTTTTATATATATACATTTATATTTTTATAATATTTATACATTTTCATATTTTATAATATATATATATATATATATATATAGATATAGATATACACATATACCATTCAAAATTATTATAAATATATTTTCCATTTTTGTACATATATATACATATGCATACTTTTATATTATTTATTTATTTTTTTCACGATTTTCAAACACATATACATGCATTTTATTGGTTTTTGATTGATATATTCCATTCCATCTTTCCATATGTATCCTTGTATATATCGTTAAATATATGCGTATACATATTTTCAAATTTACTTGTATATTGTTCTTGTATGTATATTTTGTAAATACATATTCATATATGTTTTAAATTAAAGTTTTTATTTCATATTATACATTAACTTTTAACAAACCTTTTGGGAAATATATTTTGGTTTTGTCGAAACATCAAAATCATTTTTTTCCTCTTGATTCAATTTTTTTTTTGAATAAAAACAATATTCGAAGTTTGGGATTTTCGAGGAAATCGAGCCCTAACGTATTGGGTTCCGATTTTCTTTGTTAATCTTAAATGACCGAGATTATTCTTTATTCAAGATGCATGAGCATAAAAATCATTTCTGGGAACTTAACTTGTCGTGCCCTAACGTATTGGGTGTGACATGTTACTTTCTCGAAATGAAGATTTTCGCATAAAATAAAAATGATATTCCACGTTCGGGGATTATGAGGAATTGTAACCTAACGTATTGGGACTCGATTTCTTTACATGACTTAAACAATTGGTTATCCTTTTGCAAATTTCATCATTCAAGCTTATTTTAAAATCTTTTCAAATTTTCGACATCAAGACATTAACAAAAATCAACTTGGTACCAATTTTGGGCGTTATGAGGGTGCTAATCCTTCCTCGTATGCGAATCGACTCCGAACACGCTTTCTCAAATTTCATGAGACCAAATTTATTTTTAAGGTGGGCGATCACACCTTAATAAAGGATCGATGGCGACTCAATTTTTGTTTTTTTAAAGTCGATAACTAAAATTTTTGTTTTCAAAAAAACGGTTTCGACAATGATAATTTATTAATAATTTATATAATTTATATTTTAATAATTTATTTAACATTACAATTTTATTTTAATAAATAATTTTAACAGTAATAGTTTTACATAATATTCTTAATATATGATTGCAAAATATTTATATAAATAATAAACATATATTACAATTTATAAATATTTAATAAAGTATAAAATAAGAATATTTTAATTATATAGATATGAGTATTTGTTTAAATTATACTTAGCTTCATTTATCTCTTCTAATTTTAATGTGTCACTATCCACTCTCATATATGTAATATATGCAATTTAAATTAAGTTTTAATTATGCATTATTTATTATTAATTTTATATATGATATTAATTATTACAAAATATTATATTATTATAAAATAAATTTTGATTGTCAAAAGAAAATGATGCTGTAATATTTTGTAAAAAATATATATTTATGTTGTGTTTGTTTAACTAAAACAAGTTTTAGAAAATGATTTCAGGAGAACTTGTCAAACAACAAAAATATTTTACATAAAATCATTCAAACACTAAAAATATAAGTTTTTTTAAAAAATAATCTATTTCATAGAAATCATATTCCGAAAGTCATTTTTAATTAGTGAGTTATGGAAAAACACCAAACCTCTTTTAATAGTTTGCAAAAATCAAGTCAAAATGCAATGTTACTCTTGCATCCAAGTAGGCCAAATAACAATTCACAAATCGCATTGCTAAATGAGATATCAAATCTTATGTTGTATAGTTTAAAATGAAAAATTTAAAGAAAAATGAATATTGTAAAAATGGATGTTGCAAAAATCTTGATTTTGAAGTTTGCGAAACTTATGAAAAAGCTTAATGAAATGTTTTAAAATATAAATTAAATATACATCATTTAAGATCTATGTCGAAAATATTTGTTCGAAAAAGAGGTGAAAATATAATGGCTAGTTTCACAATGTTTAATATGTAGAAAAATTTCAAAATCCGTTGTAGTCTAGGTGGTTAGGATACTCGGCTCTCACCCGAGAGACCCGGGTTCAAGTCCCGGCAACGGAAGTCCCCTTATTGGACTGTTTTTGACTTTTGAGCCCTTTGGGCTTTATCTGCTCTGTTTTACGAACCATTTTTCATTTAAAAGAAAGGGTAAATATACATTTTGGTACCTGAACTTGGTTTCAAATTTCAAAATGGTGTTTAAGGTTTTTTTTGATCCAATCAGGTACTGGAGTTTGGCTTTTTGATTTAAACTGGTACTTGAACTTGGTTTCATAGTTCAATTTGGTTCAAACAACTTTTATGATCCAACCATGATAGTAGTAATTGCTTTTTTATTTTATTATAAGCATTTGTAATTATGCCCAATTAGATCTAATTTGAAAAAAAAAAAGAGATTATTTAATGCATTAATAATGGTTTAAATTATTTTCATTAGTTTCAATTCTAAATAATTATAAATTTTAATAGATTAAATATTAAATAAAAAGAAAAATAATAACACTTAATTATTAAAAATCTAGATAATTGTAAAAAGAAAAAAGCCCATTACCATAATGAATCAATAATATTTCTCAAAACTTACAAATTGGAATTGAAATAAGAAAATGGGTAGGATAATATTAAATTTAAACATTATCATGTGATACAATTTTAAAAATAAATAAAAATATAATTAAATATAAATCAATCCTTTCATTTGCAACAATCAAACACCATTCAAGGCTCAACTCCTTTGCAGCAATGCACTATTCTTCCACTTCCAAGCTACTTAGTGAACTCATCTTCATTCATGAAAAATTGAGGAAACTTCATGGAATGCAAATCCAAATTGGGATAGTCAACTCTGCAACTGCTTCCAAATGGTGGACAAGGACAATTCAACGTACACCGGAAGCTCGAACCGATACGACAGAACATCATCATCCTACAACAACAATTGCCAATCTGCTTGGAGCGCAAACATCACCGACTCTACCCCTTAGCACCCAGTTTAGCCTCTCGAGCAGCAAACCGCCGATACACTCAAAGCTGGTCCATACAACCTTGTTTGTTTCTCTATAATAGTTAGTTTATTGTACTTAAAAAAAAAGTCAATTTAAATTATAAAAAACAAAACCAAATACAAGAAATAAATTTATTACATGTAATGTTTTAAATTTAGATTAAATCACATAAAAATAATTAGATATAAATCTATACTATTATTTAAGTGGGTGAATGGTTTGTGTTACGAGTCAACCCGGCACCAGTTCAATAAAAAAAAACTACTAAAATAACTTTACATATTTTAAATAAGTTATGTTAAATACGTGTGTGATACAATTTCTATATTGATAATGTCATTGATTGAGTTGATGTCAAAAGTTAACTCGATACCAACGCAATAAAAATTATACTAATTTTTTTATTTTAATTTTGTATATATTACATATGTGCTCTTATTATTATTAAGTTCAAACCTTACATATGTAATAGAATGTTTAGTACTTATATGATGTGATTGATGAATTGATGTCGAGTTAACTTGTAGCATCAACTTGATCAATGAAATTACTTAAAAGCTCATTTTTAACAAATGATTGAATATTAATATAATGATATTTTCACCTTTTTACTTGTACAAAATGTAATGGGCCAATTTAGCTCGGGCCCAAACCCAAACAGAAATAATAAAAATAAAAATAAAAAATTTTCAAACCCAATTACAAAGCCCAAATTTCATCCAGCCCAAACCAAAAAACCTAGAGGCTCAGTGGCACAAACTATTTCGAAATGCTAGAAACCTTAGGGTTTCAAATTACAAGGTGATCAGATCGCACCTCATAAAAAAGATTGGTGGTGACTCCCATTTTCGTTTTTTAATAAAAAGTTGATTTCAAAAAAGAGGTTTCAACAGCTTGGCGACTCCACTGGGGACAAATAAGAGAGTCAAGCCGTGAGTTGATTACTTTTGGTCTTTTTGTCAAAAATTGATAATTTGGTTTAAATTTACAATCCCTTCGTTGCATTTCATCATTTATGTTTTGATATCTCGAGTTGTGTAGCGATCTAATATATTTTGTTTTATTGATTCGAAAATTTCTTTTTGCGTGTTTTCTGCATATTGCATTGCATAACTGTTCAATTTTGCCCTTCTTAAGTGGGAGTGAGAAACTATTCCTTTGTGATGTCTTCACCTCCGTATAGGATAGTGGATTGCTTTCGAGATACATCTGTACCTATGTCTACGTGAGATTTTCATCTCTGTATAGCCATAAAGAAATGTATTCCCCTAAACTGAATTCAATCCGTTTGAGCCTATACTGGGTAAGGATCGAGGGATCTACCAGTTCATGTACCCTTACTTTAGAATCGAACCGCATATAATGAGCCCTAAGAGCCTGCCCTAGATAGAACCACACCAAACCCTTAATGGTCACCCGAATAGGTGCTCTATTTATTATTTCTTGCTTGCTTTGAATTCTAGATTTGTATGAAATGTACTGACTTGTTTCGTTTTGTTTTGGTTGTGATTTTATTGCATTTTCATCATGGAAAATGTGTTGATTCACGTTTAGTTGCTAAATAGAGAGCTTGTCCTAGAAAAGAGATTTCTTGATAAAGTGGAAGACAATGCAGCTGTCCGGATATGGTCCGAGAAGACACAATAAGAGAAAGGTGATAGCTTAATGGAGGGATATATGTCAGAATTATGGGATTTCACTCGCATCAGTATGACTCAAAATAATCTCCAATAGTTAAAAGAGGTATGGAACCAATGGGATGACAAAACCAAGTAGTTATTCTACTTTAACTATGGTGATTTACCTCATTTACTCGATATCAAAGTGGATAAGCACTTATTCTGAGTACTTGCCTAATATTGGAATCCCTTCCTATACCTGCTTCACTTTTGGGAAGGTAGACTTGGTGCCCACCGTAGAAGAGTATACATCTCTACTCTGTTGCTTAAGGATTCAAGTCGACAAAGCTTATTCTAGAGCCGCTAATGTCCCGACTTTCTTAAAGAGGCTAATGAGCATCACAGGGATGAGCGAGCAATGAGTTGCGACCCAGATTAAACAAAAAAGAGATAGTAAATGCACTAATTGGAAAAGTTTGCGGGATTTAATCTTGGCACATCCAGATATGAAGAAAAAAGGTCGATTTCGTTGCTTTGAGTATTTACAGGTTGATTATTTTCCCCAAAGCGCTAGGGCACATAGATGATGCAGTTTCAGATCTATTCGACTAGCTTGACAAAAAGGTCACGTCCGTCTTGACAATTTTGGACGAAACTTTCGGATCTTTGAGTGCATGTCGGAGAGCGAGTGAATGAAGATTGATCGGGTGTACACAACTCTTGTTAGCTTGGTTTCATAGCCACTTTTGAAAGGTAGAAAATGTCTCTTATCGAGTATTCTCTGTTGAAAGAATTCGTGGCTACGCCAAGGTGAGACGACATTTCAGAGGAAAAATGGATGGCAATTTTCTAAAGTCTCCAAGACGAAGACGTTGAATGGAAGGCTCATTGGATGATCCCTGATGAGATTTTGTACTGATGTGGAGATTTCAACTAGGTCCCTTTACTCGGGATATGGGGAGCTATTGGGTACGCCCCTCTACTTGTATTGAGAGAGTATAAATCGAGGCAGTTCATACTGGCAATGCAAGGGTTGGCTCAGTGCGAGTTTGCGTATAAGGGTGATAATTACTAGAAGAAGGTTCGTGAAATATCAAACGCTTGGAATCAAACTCATAAAATGAAAAGATTTACCGTAAATCCCATGGCGACCCCCGAATATGATTGGTGGTGGGGTAAAAGAGTCAATGACAATATCCCTATGTCAAGTGAAGAAAACACTCGGCCAATAGAAGAACACTTACAAGTGATCACATCTGAGTTAGAAATCATAAAGCAAGACTTTGAAAATAGGAGTTCAAAGCTAGAAAAGAAATAGAACAGTTGGAAGAGGAAAAGATACAGCTAGGATCAGACATCGACATCTAGAAGTTAGAAGCTGAGAAAATGAGAAAAGGAAAGAACAAGGCTGAGAAAGACTTGGACAGTCTAAAAACAGATTATAAGAAGCTGCGCTTGTCGATAAGGACTGTTGGGTTGGATAAAACATCGGAGCAATAGTGGAAAGAGATCAAAGAAGAAAAGATTAAAGCTGATCAGTGGGAAATGAAATTTCAAGATACTCGAGTTCGAGAAGATGCTCTAGAAAAGGATTTGTTAGAAAGTCAAAATGAAAAGGTTGGATTAATAGCTCAGGTAGCTGAATTAGAAAGGCCACTGCGTCAATATTGTAGTTGCAACTCTGCAATTGAGTTGAAAGCAAGCCTAAATAAGATTGAAGGTTGAGCAGAAATATAGTAGAGCTCGAGATTGCACTGCAAAATTGTGAACTTCGAGTTGAACTTCTAGAAACGAATAATGAACATTAGAAAGAGTAATTCCAACGCTCTCAAGGTCAGATTAAAGATAGAGCTCACATCATGGGCGAAGCTGTGACTCAAGTACGGGAAGTAGTCGACCATTTACAAACCTTAGCGGTTCAAGCCAACATGTTAAGCTTAAAAAATGAATCAGAATCAGATCAGGACCGGGAATTAGCTCAGCTTTTTAGAAAAGTCAAGGCTTTGAGTATTAGGGCAATGTCGTATATGTAAAATTTATCCATTTTATGTAAAGAGATTTGTTTCCTAGTAAAGTTATTCTAATAGAATTGAATCAAAATCAATGCCTCTTTTTGCATTCATTTTTCATTCATCAGTATTACATTTCATCACATTCATTAAGATTAATAAAAAGACCCTAATTAATCAAAATTATGACAATTACCTTGGAAAATAACAAGAATTTGCCAGCTGAATATCTTTACAGTACCCGAGGTAAAGCTAGAGCCATGAATCAAAGGTTAGAAAGATTGAAACAAATTCAGAAGGATATGCAAGATCAGTTGCAAGCCCAGCTACAGGAACAATTAGTTAAGGTACAACAAGACATGAGGAATCAAATACAAGAATCCTAACGAAGCATGATAAGCCAGTTGACCCAGTTACTAGCTGGAGGGACTGAAAAAGGGAAAAGTATTGCGAATACCTTTAGGGATGATAATGAAAACCCTATATATACTCTAGGCTTAACCCTAGTGAATGTCTAAGCCCAACCAAATACATACTTACAAAGGGTAACCGTTACCATAAGACCTCAACAATATCAAGTCAACACTTTAGCACCGATGAATTACCCAACAAGCTTATACTCCAACCCCGGAGATAATTTAACCAACCCAGTTGTTCCCGATTTGGATGACTTGGTCGAAATGGATAGAGCCAAGGTAGAACTGTCAAAATAACTAGAAGATCCGTGTAAGTGGTTGGCAGATAAATTCAGAGCTATGGAGAATGTCGATTACCTTTGCGAGGTTGATGCTAATGAGTTGAGCTTAGTCCCTGATCTAGTGCTTTCAGGATACATCAATAATGACCAAATGTTAATTCAATACTTTTAGGATAGTTTGATCGGGTCGGCCGTCAAGTAGTATAACCAGCTAAGCTGTCGAAAATAAACTCATTGAAAGACTTGGCACAGGCTTTCATGAAACAATACAGCCATGTGGCCGACATGACACCCGGTAGAATTACGCTGCAAAACATAGGAAAGAAGTAAAGTGAAAGTTTTAGGCAGTATGCTCAGAGATGGAGAGAAGTGGCAATGTAAGTCTTACCGCCTCTTTTGGAGAAAGAGACAGCAATGCTTTTTACAAATACTCTAAAATCCCCATTCATTAACCATATGTTAGAAAGTGTTACCAAGAGCTTCTCAGATATAGTAATATCCATAGAGATTATTAAAAATGCAGTAAGGAGTAGGAAAATAGATGCGGGGGAAAACGCTAAAAGATCAGCCCCGAGAAAAAAGAAAAATGAAGTGAACACCGTGAGTGTGTATAAGGGTTATTCAAACTAGTCACTATAGGCCAACCAATGACCGTGACAACCAGCCATCAAGGCCTTTCGAGGCAAGAATTTAACTCAAGACCAAACACATAAAAACTCCAGTTTACACCCATCCCGATGACATATAGGAAGTTATATTAGAATTTGTTTGATTCACATGTGGTATCCCCATTTTACTTAAAGCTTGACTTTTACTGATGAGAATTTGACTCCGCACGAAATTGAACAAAAAGCTGCTGAATTGGCCTATTTTTTGCATGTACCGATTGAAGTCTTTTGAAATGAATTGCAAAATAAAAGCTTTCTCGCCGGGAGGAAAAAAGTTCAATCCAAAAATCCTCTTTTTTCTATAGTAGAACTAAACTGAAGTTTCTTCAGAATGCCCATTCAAACCAAAACGAACGTATACGGAAGAGTCATGACATAAAAAATTATTTTTTTCCACAAAAATTGTTTTTTATGCTTCTGTAAATGTAAAACCGCTCAACTTAATTCAGTAACAAAATAAGCAAGAAATCTAAATACTGGATTCATCTCATATATCAAAGTATTTCGAAATAAAGACTTTTGCTTTTTATTTGTAATATTTGGAGTTGATACATGAGATACAGATAGATCATATCTTGTAAATTTTATCTACTTCATGCAACCTCCGTTCCCAAAATGGTATGATGCGAATGCT
Source organism: Gossypium raimondii (assembly GCF_025698545.1). NCBI lineage: Eukaryota > Viridiplantae > Streptophyta > Magnoliopsida > Malvales > Malvaceae > Gossypium > Gossypium raimondii. Next base: position 4,799,670 of record NC_068568.1, read on the forward strand.
CAATATGAGTACCACACAAGATTAACGAGACACTCAATTGAGAACTGCACCGCATTCAAAAATTTGATTGAAATGTTTATCAAGATGGGGATCGTAAGGTTTGACGATCCACTGGGACCTAATGTGGCAGGAAATCTGTTACCCAGTCATTCAGACCCAAGGGTAAACGCGATACTTGGGAGTGGAGGAAAGATGACCAAAAATGATGTGCCGGAAGTAAAAACCCCAGTAAAATAAGTTTTAAAAAACATGATGGATGTGGGATCAATCATGCAAGATTTAAAGGAAAGACCTAAAGAAGTGATGAGCTACTGTGAGTTCCACGCTGAAGAAGGTCATGAAATCCAAGAGTGCGCTGAATTCAAAGCTTTGGTGCAAACTTTAATGGATAACAAAGAGTTGAAATTCTTTGAAGAGGTCAAAACCCCAGAAAGAATGTTGGGAAATTTGAGCATCAATGCTATATCTAAAGAAGGAATTGGGGAAAACTTGTTAGACATTTGTCTTTATATCCCCGGAAGTGTTCTGAATAATTGGACTGCGGAAGAGATCACTGTAATTTTTAGAACTAATTTAGAGTAATGTTCAAAACATGCTTATTGCTTTAAACCTGGGAGCAATAAGAATCCTTTTGGGAAAAAAACACATGTCCATGATTTTTATTTCGATAAAATACATCTTTGTGTCTCATTTTGGCAAATATTCTTTTATTCTTTCATTTCATTCATACTTATACCATAAATATAATTATTCTTAAATTCATTTTTTCTTTGGGTATTCCTTCGTTCCTATAACAGGTCTCTAGATATCAATGATATGAGTGACGCTACTACTAACTCAGAATCTCCTTTTAAGAAAGACATGTGTCTAGAGGAACTTTGGGACTTTGAAGATGATCGAGATTGTAACATATCTGCTGATTTGTTAAGGATGGTAGAATAAGAGGAGAAACAGATTCTACCTCATAAAGAGTCAGTAGAAATTGTGAGCTTAGGAGACAAACAAGAGAAAAAGAAGTGAAGATCGAAGCTTGCATCACCATAGAGACAAAGCGAGACCTCATTGAGTAATTCAAATATGTCTTCGCATGGTCGTATCAAAATATGCTTGGTCTAAGTACTGATATCGTGATACACCGGATTCTCATAAAAGAAGAATGCAAGCTGGTTCAACAGAAACTTTGAAGGATGAGGCCCGACATCTTGTTAAAAATAAAAGAAGAGGTCAATAAGTAATTTGACACTGGTTTCCTACAAGTGGTTAAATACTCGGAGTGGGTAGCTAATATAGTTCTCGTCCCTAAAAAAGATGGAAAAGTATGAATGTGTGTAGACTATAGAGATTTAAACAAAGCCGGCCCGAAGGATAATTTCCTGTTGCCTTACATCGATACCTTGGTAGACAACACGACAGATTACTCACTGTTCTCCTTCATAGATGGTTTCTCCGGATACAACCAGATTAATATGCATCCTGAAGATATGGAAAAGACTACATTCGTAACTGTGTGGGGAACATTTTGCTATAAAGCGATGCCATTCGGACTGAAAAATACGGGAGCGGCGTATCAAAGAGCCATGGTAACCCTGTTTCATGATATGATGCACAAAAAAATAGAGGTTTATGTCAGTGATATGATTGTAAAATCCCGAACAGAAAAAGAGCATATACAAGTTATGAGGAAATTGTTCTTGAGGTTGAGAAAATTCCAACTAAAGCTCAATCCAGCAAAATGTACCTTTGGGGCTAGGTCGAGAAAGTTGCTAAGATTTATAGTCAGCAAAAAGGGGATCAAAATCGGTAAAATCCCTCTACCTTGCATTTTATTAATTTTTTTGGTCAATATCATAGAAGGATCAAATGGTATAGTTATTTTTTTGGTAGCTTGGAGGATTAGAAACATGACTATTGATTTCCAATTGGCTATTTTTGCATTAATTGCTACTTCGTCAATCTTACTGATTAGTGTACCTGTTGTATTTGCTTCTCCGGATGGTTGGTTGAGTAACAAAAATATTGTATTTTCCGGTACATCTTTATGGATTGGATTAGTTTTTCTACTCGAATAAAGTCGGGGCTATACAAGAGTTGCCTCCATCGCGCACTCAAAAAATGGTTTAGAAATTCCTAGAAAGACTAAATTACATCGCCCAGTTTATTTCACAACTGATTGAGAAATGCGATCCCATATTTTGGCTCTTTAAGAAACACAATCCAGGCATGTGGGATGAAGAGTGCCAGAAGACTTTCGACAAAGTCAAACAGTACCTTCTAATGCCCCAGTGCTGACAGCACCTATTCCGGATAAGGCACTAATATTGTACTTGGCAGTATTTGGGAATTTCATAGGATGCGTGTTTGACTAACATGATAAGTCAGGAAGGAAAGAAAGAGCAATATACTATCTTACTAAGAAGTTCACTGAATGTGAGACACGATACTCATCAATTGAGAAGTTGTGCTGCGCCTTAATTTGAACAATCCAAAGACTGAGACAGTACATGTTGTACCACACAACTTGACTCCTCTAAAAAATGTACCCTCTAAAGTACATGATGGAGTCAACTGCTTTAAATGGAAGAATGGCTCGATGGAAAATTCTGCTTTCTGAATTTGATATAATTTATGTGAACCAGAAGACAATAAAATAGAGTGCAATAGCAGATTTTCTAGCCAGTAGAGCCTTATAAGATTACGAGCCTTTAAACTTTGATTTTCTGAATGAAGATCTGATGTATGTTGCAACCACAAAAGAAGATGCTCAAGATAGACATCCTTGGAAGCTAAATTTTGATGGAGCTTCAAACGCTATGGGTAACAGAATCGGGGCAATCCTGGTATCCCCAAATGGAGATTATTATCCCATCACTAGTCAATTGGATTTTGATTGCACGAACAATATAGCAGAATATGAAGCATGCATCATGGGTATCCGTGCAGCCATAGAACGCAAGATTAAAGTGTTGGAGGTATATAGAGATTCTGTACTAGTGATCTATCAACTCAAAGGTGAATGAGAGACAAGAAATCTAAAGTTGATTGAGTATAGAAGGCTAGTCTTGGAGTTAATTAAAGTGTTTGATGACATCATCTTTTGTTACCTTTCACGAGATAAAAATCAGATGGCTGATGCCCTAGCTACATTAGCTTCCATGGTCAAAATGAACAAACGAAAGGATGTAAAACTTATCCAGATAACTATTTTATGAGGCTCTGACTCATTGTTACAACATCGAAGAAGAGAAAAAGGATGATCACCCTTGGTACCATGATATACTGCGATACGTAAAGTATCGTGAATACCATGATCAAGCGACCGAGAATGATAAAAGAACGCTGAGGAGACTTGCCAATGACTATGTCTTATATGGGGAGATCATGTATAAAAGAAGAAAGGATCATGTGCTACTAAGATGTGTGGACACCGTTGAGGCCAAGAAGATTTTGAAAGAAGTCCACGAGGGCGTTTACGAAACACATGCTAATGGTTTTACAATGGCCAGAAAAATCATGAGATTGGGGTATTATTAGTCCACCATGGAAGGGGGTTGTATCAGTTATGCCAAGAGATGTCATAAGTGCCAAATTTATGGAGACAATTCATGTGCCTGATTCACCTCTTCATGTTATGATTTCTTCATGATCTTCCTCTATGTGAGGCATGGATGTCATTGGGCTGGTCTCGTTAAAAGCTCCCAATGGGGATCGATTCATCTTCATAGTCATTGATTACTTCACCAAGTGGGTAGAGTCCACTTCTTACGCCAATATCACGAAGTTGACAGTCAGTAAATTCTTGAAGAAAGAGATCATATGTCAGTATAGGATGCTAGAAAGAATTATATCTGACAATGCATTAAATTTGAATAACAGCACGATAGTGAAAGTCTGTAGTCAATTAAAAATCAAACACCATAACTCGTCACCATATTGCCCAAAAATGAATGGTGCAGTGGAGGCAACCAATAAGAACATTAAGAAGATTATGGGAAAAATGACAGAAACTTATAAATATTGGCTTGAGAAGTTACCATTTGCCCTCTATGCTTATCGAACGTTTGTCAGGACTTCTACTAGGGCAACACCATTTTCATTGGTTTATAGAATGGAGGCGATCTTACCCATTAAAGTTAAGATTCCTTCTCTCTGATTTTTGTCAGAATTAAAGTTAGAGGAAGCAGAATGGATCCAATCCTGATATGATCAGGTGAACTTGATTGAAAAGAAGATGTTGAAAGCCATCCGTCATGGTCAGATGCACCAAAAACGAATGATGCGAGCTTATGACAAGAAGGTTTGCCCTAGAGTATTCCACAAGAGGGACATGGTATTGAAAAAGATCCTTCCTATACAAAAGGACTTCAGAGGAAAGTGAATGCCAAATTGGAAAGGACCTTATGTGGTAAAGAAGGTCTTTTCTAGAGGAGCATTGATTTTAACCATGATGGATGACAAGAAACTGCCTAATCTTGTGAATTCCGATTCAGTCAAGAAATATTTCACCCCAAAAAAAGAGAGGCCAAGGCGAAAACTCGCAAAGGGCACCTTAAGACCAAAGGGGTTTTAAATTGAAAACCCAAGAAATGGCAGCTCAAATTTGGAGTAAAGATTGAACGTGTAATGCTTGGGTCTTCTCAAAAAGAAAAATGTTACATCTTGGGGCACCAACAAAGTACTCTAGATCTTATAGACACATATCAAGCTCAAAATGATCCTCAAGAAGTTTGTGCAGAGAAGCTTATGCTGCGATATTTGGGGCACCTATTTTTATCTTACTCATTTTGTATTTTAGCAGCGTTTGCTATCTTTGATTAATCTATTTATTTCGAGCTCTGCTCTCAATAAATTTCAATCTTGTTTATTGTTACGATCTTTTTCAAGCATTTTTCATTGAAATAATGATTAATGGACAAATAATATTCAAATAAAAGGATTTCTGCATATTGCTCTGAAAGGTTTTCTAAATAGTGCAAGGACCTAAAACATGATCACTAGTCAGAACTAACCAAATCTAAGAGTTGGAAATGTTTGGGAACGAACAATTTAAATTGAGATTATTTTCTCGGGTTTTCTGTCAAAGATACTAGCTGAACAACAAGACAGGGTAGTGCGTCAGTGATAGAACCTTAATGAACAACGAGCAATGTCAACCTAAGCATTAAAAGGGGATCATACTTGAAGTTATCGTGACAAATCTTATCTCCCTGAAGTTGAAGTGTAGCAGATTCAAGCCACAAATCTTATCTCCTTGAAGTTACAGTAGAGTAGATTGAAGATAGTGAATCTTATCTCTCTGAAGTTGCAGTAGAGCAGGTTAAAGCCACAAATCTTATCTCCCTAAAGTTGCAGTGGAGCAAATTGAAAATAGCAAATCATATCTCTCTGAAGTTGTAGTAGAGTAGATTAAAGCTACAAATCTTATCTCTCTGAAGTTGCAGTAGAGCAGATTGAAGTTACAAATCTTATCTCCCTGAAGTTATAATGGAGCAGATTGAAGTTACAAATCTAATCTCCCTGAAGTTGCAGTGGAGCAGATTAAAGCGACAAATCCTATGCCTTTGAAGTTGCAGTGGGTTGGATTAAATCAAGTCACAAATCTTATCTCCCTGAAGTTACAGTGGAGTAGATTGAAGCAACAAATCCTATACCTTTGAAGTTGTAGTGGGTTAGAATGAAGTGACAAGAAAAAGAGGAACACCAAAGAAGTCGAGATTCGGTAAGACCAGGCAAAATTGACCCTTTTTAAGGTCTTTGCTCCATTCTCATTACATGTCAACGAGCAAAGAGGTGTAGTTGTAATGAGCCAATTTAGCTCGGGCCCAAACCCAAACAGAAATAATAAAAATAAAAAATTTTTTCAAAGCCAATTACAAAGCCTAAATTACATCAAGCCCAAACAAAAAAACCTAGAGGCCTAGTGGTCCAAACTATTTCAGAATGCCAGAAACCCTAGGGTTTCTGACGCCGCACCCTAGCTTACGCCGCCGCTGCTCCTAATGCCTGCCACCAACTGCTCCGTCAATCACCCCTGCAAAAGTCAGCAAAAAACACACAAGAATAGTAGCAAACAATAGAGAAAAAATAGAAAAAATAATGTTGTAAATTGGCTATAAAAGTCCATAACAATCCCAATGTATTTTGAAAAAAATACAAAAACATACAAAAAGAAAAGCAATAAAAAACATATTAAAGAAAATTTCAAAGGTGGTTTTCTCCCTTTTTATTTTTTTATTTGGAAAAATAATATTAAAAAATAGAAATAATTTTTTTACCTGAGTCTTTTCGTCTTCCTTTGTTGCTGAGGGCCTTCTTTGACGTCGAGTTGGGCCTTGCCTTCAGATCGGGACTCAAAAGTGGTCAAAAGTTTTTAAAAAAAAATAAAAATAAATAAAAAGAGGCTTTTCTGGCCACCAAAGGCAACGACCACCGTCACAGATGACCGGTGGCCCATTGTGGTCCGACGGCCAGATAAGGGAGTCATTTGAGAGGAAAAAGAAAGAAAGAATTTTTTTAGAACTTTCTGAAATGATTTTTTTTTTAGATTTTTAACTTATATAGACCAAGCAAAACGATGTCGTTTTGAAGTGGCTCCAAACTCCCCAAAAAGACGTCATTTCGAAGCGGAGCCTGACGATCGGACCTGAACTGTGTAGGATCCGCACGTTTTTTAACCTGAGGGGTCTATTTATGCTTTCGGTCCTTCCGCTTTTTAATGACATTTCAATGCAGTCCTATTTCTGTTTTCTCTTTTTTAATTTTTACCACGTAATTTTGATTTTAGTTCATTTTCGTCCCTCCTCTTTTATGCGCATGTTATTTGGGTCCTTATTTATGTTTTCTTATTTAATTTATTTGTTTTATTATGATTTATGCTTGTAATTTCGTTTAAATTCCATTTTAGTCCTTATTAGTCTATTTATTTATTTACAATTTAGACCCTTAATTTCATTAAAATTTCAATTAAGCTCTCTATTTATTTAATTTCAACCTTTCTACAAATTTATTTATTTATTTATTCATTTATTTGTTTAATACTTTTTCTTACACTTAAAAATTAAATTGTTTATATTCTTTTATTTGCACAAATTTTTAATCATTATTATATTATTTTTATTTTTATTTCTCGTTATTTTATTATTTTATTATTTATTTTGATATTTTCATGACATGTTTCTTTATTTTTAAACCATGCATATTCCACTTTTTTTATTTATCTTAAATTACATCATTTATTTATTATCACCATGATATGATTATTAATGTCAATGTTATTATTATAGTTATGTTATTACTATTATAATATTTCTTCGTTTACTTATTATTTATCATTCTATCTATATAATCATTTTAAAATATCTCATTTTCACTATATCATACATTAAGGTTCAAACATTTATCTATTTGTATATCACGTCCGAATGAATTAAATACACATCACCTTAAGTGTTACGTTCATTTTTTCACGCAATGCATAAAAATGGAAAATTTTTAAACCGAGACAAATGTTCATTATTTTGAATTTATAAAAGTCGTATTCCTAACTTACGGAATATGACTTCCTTCTAAAATCGAGATAGTCGAATATTTACTTTAAAATAAATAAAAAGATATTTAAGTAGCGATCAACTGACGTTTATTCTTTGTTTTTGAGGACTTAAGGCATTATGTCCTAATTTACGGGACATGATCATTTTTCTCAATTAACTTGAAATAAGCCCTTTTCGCGAAAATTACTTTAGTTAGGTAGTACCTTAATACAAAAAGGGATCGTGTTTTAAACTCTCTTCAAATTTTTAATTCTCGACGTTAGGACATCAAGTAATCAATTAGGTACCAATTTTGGGCGTAACGAGGGTGCTAATCCTTCCTCGTGCGTAACTGACTCCCGAACTTATTTTCTAGATTTTGTAGAACAAAAATCATGGTTTAAGTGAATCAAGCCTTTTATTAAAACAATCAAATTACGAGATGATCCGATCACACCTCATAAAAAAGATTGGTGGAGACTCCCATTTTCATTTTCTAATAAAAAGTCGATTTCAAAAAAGAGGTTTTGACATTCTTGATTGAGTTTGTGGTACAAATCAACCTGATACCAACTTAAGAAAAATAACAATAGCATGATAAATAATTATAGTGCATTTAATATTCTTCATATGATATTTTTACCCATTTAAAATTTATTATTTAAACTATTTTAATTTTAATTTTGTACATATTGCTTATGTGTTATTATTAGTTTGAATCTTAGATTTTATTATTTATTTAATATTATTTTTAAACACATACTAATGTTTTAAATATGTTTTATTAGGTATAATAACTCATTTGGCCTCTAACTTCACAAAATGCCATTTTAGCCATCCATTTATATTTGTGCATCTTTTAACCATTGAACTTGTGTTGTTTGTCAAATTATTCAAATGGATGGGAAAATATTTTAACGATTAATTAATTTTTTAAATTAAAAATATAAATTATTTAAGAACTAAAATTATTAAAAAGCATAAAATTATAAAAATATATAAATTTATTAAATAATAAAAATAAAATAATATTCTATAAATTTAAAAAATTTAATTAATTGCTGATATGTCATACACGTGGACTGCCGAGTTAGCAAAGTTAAAAAACATTTAAAGAATTAAAAAGGAGAAAAATTAAATGAAAAATAAAATAATTTTTAAAGTTTGAGGACTAAATAAGTTATTATGCCTTTATTTATATGTCTTGTTTGTTGTTGATGTATACATTTATTTACACCTTCATTTAGAAGAAATAGAGAAAACATGTCTTTGATTACCAAAAATCAGAAGCATATTAAAAGAAAAAATGAAATTTTAAAAAAGTGAAAATCCCTGTTTGCAATATTAGAAATTTATTAAAGGCAGAAAAAGAGCAAATTGTGGGGTGGGCTTATTGGACAAAGAGTACATAGCCATTGGATTTGGGTGGTTGGTTCCTCTAAAAACTACCCTACAAAGACCACTATTCGCCTTTCTTCCTCCAACCACAGCACATTCCGGTAACAAGCTGCCCACCATATTTGAATAATTTAATATATAAATTACTCTAATGTTTTTTATATTTTCTAAATAGTTAATATAAATAAGGGTATTGTGATAATTTTCATGTTCAAATGCAAAATCAAAAGTACCTTAAATACTTTTTCACCTATTTTTACCCCAAAAGCCAATTCTTAATTGTTCTTTGTTGCTTCTGTGGTGGAAAAGCACTTTTAGATCCCCAGTTCCTAAAACTATTTTATCCCCAATTTTAAATTGATTTTATTAATATTTCCTTTAATAATAAGTTATAATGTTTAAATTTTGTCTAGGTTAGGTTGGTAAGAGTTCAATCATATGCAACGTCACATGAGAAAAACTTAATCAGTATGTCAATTTGACAAAATTTGATAGAAAATACTTACAATATTAATGGTTAGATTGATATTTTTAAATCAAGTAATAGGACTTAATTTTTAAGTTTTAAGTTTAAGGACTAAATCTCAAAGTTTGTTAAAGTACAAGGACTAACAACATATTTTACCAAAAAAGAAAAAAAGGACAAAAATCTTCCGTTGCCGGGACTTGAACCCGGGTCTCTCGGGTGAGAGCCGAGTATCCTAACCACCTAGACTACAACGGATTTTGGAAATAGCTCGCACATTACCATTTTTGACTAATATTCAAATAAGAAACGTTTTCGACTAAACAAACTGTTTATATAATTAAATTACTTTTAACGAGTTTTTTTCCCAACTTTACAAAAAAAAGTTGTTTTAGATTTTTATTTATTTTTCATTTTTTTATCCTTAAACTTACGTTTTTTTTTTCAAATTACCTCTAAATAGATAAAGAAAATTAATAATTTTTAGCTTTGTTTACGTGGCATACATGGATTGTCATGTAAATGACATGTTAACATTTAATTAATTTTAAAAATTTAAAAAATTATTTTAAAAATTAAAATTATTAAAATTATTTAAAATATAAAAATATAAAAATATTTTTAATATTTTTAAAGTTTAAACAATAATTAATTTCTAACATATCATCCACATGGTAATCTACGTTCATGCCACATCAACAAAGTTAACAAACATTAATTTTTCTATCAACTTTGGTGTGATTTGACAAAAAATTGTAAGTTTAAGGGATAAAAGAGACGAAAAATTAAATGGAGGGTTAAAAAATGTTGTTAGTCCTTGTACTTTAACAAAATTTGAGATTTGGTCCTTAAACTTAAAAACCTAAAAATTAAGTCGTCCTACTTTCTTGATTTAAAAATATGAGTCAAATCATTAACATTGCAAGTGGCTTTTATCAAAATTTGTCAATTTAACATATTGATTAAGTTACTCTCATGTGACGTTGTATACGACAAACGAAAGTTGATGTTGGCAAATTTTAATTGAAACTTGTAAGATGGTAATGTTTGAATTAAAACTATAAAATTAAGAAAACAGAAGCATATACCATGGAAGGAAAAACTAATTTATGAATGACTAAAATCTCAATCCATTGTTATATATTATTTTACGTGCATGAAAAGTTACCTAAAATTATATTTATAGTTTTATAATAATACCTTTTGGAAATATTAAAATTCAGTCACGTATAAGCTTTCTTTTCTTTTCTTTTTTGAAAGGAAGTAATACATTCATAAATTTCATAATTATTTATTCAAAATATATTGTAAAATTATAAAATTATTCAACAATATTTATTCATATAATATATAAAGCTAGAACTATAATTTTCTATTTGGTAACAAAACCTTTTACCTATAATTAAGGTTAAAATGTGAAATAAACTCTCTGAAAATAATTAAAAAAATAATTAAATTTATTATCGAAAAGTGAACCTGTAATAGCCCGATTTTTAGTAGTTCGAGGCCATTAAATTTGGTAAGTAAGTTCGTAAATATTATTATTTAATATTTATGAGTCAAATCTGGATTTTAAAAAGATTTTTGAATTGATAATTTGTGTTTTATAATAATAATTTAGGTCAAGTGGTTATAGAAAATGTGGTATCGAGGCTTCGTCTCTATAAACCGAGCCGTAAATATTTTTATAAATATTTACAGAGTGGCACTAAGGTGGTATTAAAGTTTCGTTGAAAAATTTTAACATTCGATAGTTAATTAATTAAAAACGACTAAATTGTAAAAGATGTAAAATTTAATCACTATTTGACTAAATGGGTAATTGATAAAGCAAAAGAGAGTTAAATGGTAATTAAACCATGGTCAAAGTTTCCAAGCGGTGGTGTTAGATTGATTCCACTAGCTTTTGGATTAATTGTTCTTTTAGTCCTAATAAGTTTGGGATTAAATTGTAAATAAGTTTATTTAGTTAGAATTTAATTAAATTGAAGGATCAAGTGTGAAATTAAACCTTCCTTTGATGGTAATTGTGCCATATATTTATGTGATGGACAAAAAAGGGCATAGATTTGGTGTTTTAAATTAATTATTAACTAAGGGTAATATCGTAATTTGATGGATTAAATTAAATTAAAATAAAAATATAAGGAAAAAGGTGTCGTTATCATCATCTTCCCCAAAATTACACCCGAAAGCTTCCATGAAAATAGAGTTAGGGTTTGGCCAAGCTTTAAAATTTAATCGGTAAGTGATTTTCTTTTCGTTTTTAATAATTTTTATGTTTTTTAGATCGTTGCAACTAGATCCAGCTAGCCTGTACCTTTGATTTTGAAACTGTTAAAGATTTTGAAAGTTGCCATTGATGAACCTTGTGATTTTTTATATTAAATGATGAATGTAAAATATTAATTGTTATTTAAAAGTACTTTATTAAGTGATTTTTGATGATTTTTCGATTAGGGACTAAATTATTGAAATAATATAAATACAAGCGTTTGTTGTGAAATTATTGCAAAATGGGTTGTATTGAATGCCATGAATATTCGGCTAGCTTGGATTTGTATTAAAAATGGTTAATTTGCATGTTTTGGGCTCAAAGACTAAATTGAATAAAAGTAAAAATTTTGAGACAATTTTGTAAAAATGTAAAAAATGACTAAATTGCATGAAATGAATTGTGTTATTGTCTAAATTAATATATTGAATGAAATTATTAATTTGGATCAAGGTCGAGTGAAAAATCAAGGACAATGGAAAATTTTCAAAATGCCTCTAAATATTGGTATTTCTGCAATTTAACCAGGTAAGTTCGTACAGTTAAACTTTAATATTTATATTGAATTGATGAATGATATTATGTATTTATTTTATTGTTGGAATTGAAATATTGTTAAAGTTATAAATTTGAATTGAATATCCAGATTAAATGGAACGCGGGATTTGGGTACATTCGGCATTTGGCGAATTGACGGCATTGGAGGAAAATGACAGGAAATTACCCAAGTAAACTGATGTTCAGCATTTGTTACGAACTTTCGTGTTTACTTTCCGTTTAGCTCTCACGAGCTTCTATTTGACTCATGTGAGTTTTCGTTCAGCTCTATTGAGCTTCTGTTCAACTATTATGAGTTTCCATTCAGCTCTTATGAGCTTCTGTTTCAACTCATATGAGTTTTCGTTTAGCTCTTACGAGCTCCTGTTCAACCCTTCTGGGTTTCTGTTTAGCTCTCACGAGCTTCTGTTCAGCCTTCGGGCTTCTGTTAACGATGTACTCAAATTCGCAAGTCGTTATTCAAATGGTAAAATATCGGGAGTTGTCATGGATGATATATGTTTATGAAGAAACGGTAAGAGAATGATATGTATTATGATATGTACATATGTGAATATATTTGATATGTTGACACAAGGAAATTATGTAAGACGAGTAATAAATTCAAGTGTAACATGTTGAGAAAATAAGTTTATCAATGTTGAATTTATATGAAATATGTTCAAGTACGCTAACAAGCGTTGTTGTTTGATGCTTAGGCAAGTGTCAAGCTATTGGTTGAATGGTAATATGCTTAATTATAAGATACATTGAAATGGTAAGTGCTCAAATGAAAATATGCTTGTGCTCATGAAAGAGTGGTAAGGTTTAAGTTATGCAATTTCTTATGAAATGATTTATCATGTGATTAATTCGAAAAAGGTCTATGTTTAAATGCAATAGCTTGTAGCTATGGTTGAATGATATGCTTATGACTGGTGTGTTATGCATATGGAATGGGTGTGGAAAGTAAAGAAATGCAAATGAAAATAAAGAAATTTTGGAAGGGTTAAAGTTGTTTAAAATCCTACTATGCTAGGAATAATATTTATAAGTGATATTGTAGATTTATTCACTTTGTGAGTTGTTGAATATAACTTCATGAGTATTGTGGAATCAATATTGGATTATTCTTGATATGTATAAATTTCATATTTGAAATGAAATATTATGATTAAAGTTTATACGAGCTTACTAAGCATTCATTGCTTATGTAATTGTTTTCCTTTACTTTTCAGATTATCGGAAGCTAGATTGGGTTAGAAGTTTGTCGGAGTTATATCACACTATTCTTCGGTTCTATCGGTACTTTCGAATGGTTTGATTTTGGTTATAATGGCATGTATAGGTATTTTGTTTAATGATGGACTATATGTAATTTCTTGAGTTTAGCCACTTATTCTGGCTTGTTTTGGATGTTTAATTATGGCTTGTTGATATGTATAATGTTAATTGTAGATTGACACAGAATTGGGTGAGAAATATGACTTGTAAAATGACCTATTTTCGTCCACAAGGGTAGAGACACGGGTGTGTGTCTCAACCATGTGTGACACACAGCCAGGTGACACGGCCGTGTGTCCCCTGTATCTTAAATTTGCACAAAACAGAATGCTCACACGGCCTAGTACACGGGCGTGTGATTTGCCCGTATGACCCAAGTCAATATACTCACACGGGCATGGACACAGGCTGAGACACGGCCGTGTGTCCTTATTTCGAATGCCCATACGGCCGTGTGACCCTGTAGTGTTGAAAATTTTAAATATTTTCAAAAAAAATTATGAGTTTTTGACTTAGTCCCTATTTGTTTCTAATGTGTAATTTGGGCCTCGAGGGTTTGTTTAAGAGACAATATGTATGATTTCTATTGATTTCTAATATGAATGCTAGATGAAATGAAATGTCTGATAATTAATTTGTAAACTCCAGTTATGCTCCGTAACCCTGTTCTGGTTGCTGATTTGGGTTAGGGGTGTTACAGAACCCAATTGAACCCTCCAAGTCATGATCGGTGCCCAATTAAGCCCATTGAATTTATTTTTCCGTTGAAGCCCCTGACGACTGTTGGCAGCTGATGTGGCATCTGACATGGCAAGTTGACGTAGAGGGCTTAATTGATTTTTAAGTAAAAAGTTATTAAAATTTAAAAAAAATCTAATTTTAAAAATATAAATTATAAAATTCATAAAAATAGAAATTTATAAATAATTATAAAAATATAGAAAATATTTAAATGTTATAATTTTTTTAGAAAAATATTACAAAATTTATAAAAAACTATAGAAAAATTATTAAAATTATAAAAAAAAGTATAGACAAATTTTAAATGTTATAAAAAAATTTAGAATAATATATAAAATTTATTAAAATTATTCAAATACTATAAAAATTAAAATTTACTATACATTTTTGTTTTCTCTCACACATTGTCCTACATCATACATCAAGCCATCCTTATTAACTTCCCTTGTATAACTTCCTCAACTAAAATATTACCTATCACTGGAGGTATTCATGGGTCGAGCCGAGCTTTGGCCTAATTTCAAAAAAATTCTAGGCTCGAGTCTAACAAGACCTAGCTTGCCAAAATGATTTTGTTTCACTGTTTTAAAAATAATAAAAAATTATTTAAATATTAATTATAAAATATATAAAAATTAATATAAACTTATTTTCTATTTATTTTTTAATTATTAAATGGTAAATTGAATCGGTCAATAACTCCTCTACCCATCACTTATCTTAAACCATCGAGTACTAAACTCAACGTTGTTCAAACCTCTCACTCTACACCCCACACAAGTTTGATAATCACATTTCAATCTCCCCATTTCCTTATTACAAAAAACCAATGACTCCAAACCAACATAATAAAAAAAAAATCTATAATTTTTATAACTTTTTAAATAAAATTTTATTTATAAACTTCTATTAAATTTTAATAATTTTGTCGAACTTATTTGTAGTTATTTTTGTTGCAATTTTTAATAATTTCTAAAATTTTATACTATTTTCATACTAATTTATAATATGTAATCACTACACCAAAACAGGCTTTTATCGGCACTTTTAGTGGCGTTTGGACAAAAAACGCCGCTAAAAATCAAGCATTAGCGGCTCTTTACACAAAAGGCCGCTAAAGATCAAGCATTAGCGGCGCTTTTAGGAAAGCGCCGCTAAAAATAAGCATTAGCGGCAATTTTTGTAAAAACGCCGCAAAAAAACCTAAGCCCAGCGGCATCGTTTTTTGACCTATCAGGTCTTTAGTGGCGTTTTTAAAAAAGCGCCGCTAATGCTCAGATCTTTAGCGGCGTTTTGAAAAGCCGCTAATGCTCAGATCTTTAGCGTTTTTGAAAAGCGCCGCTAATGCTCAGATCAGTGGCGTTTTTAAAAAGCCGCTAATGCTCAGAGCTTTAGCGGCGTTTTTGAGAAAGCGCCGCAAAAATATTTTATCTGTTATTTACTATTTAATTTATTTATTTATATTAATTAAAATTTAATTTATTTTAATTGAATATTTGTTAAATGGATAAATTTGAAATAATGACACATAGAAATAATTTGAAATAAAAAAACATAGAAAAATATTTGTTAAAAATGGAAAAATTAAAATACTATTATTTAAAATAATTTTAAAAATTTTTAGGTAGATGACTGATTGATTTTAATTGTAAAAAATACGATAGTATTAATTTTAAAATATTTAATTAATTATCATTATAGTTTAGGGTTTTATATATATGATTTAGGTTATATGGTTAATTTAGGATTTAAGGCCAGTTTAGGAGTTACAATTTTAACATTTATAGATTATGGAATTAGGGATTAGGGATTAGAGATTCTAGTTTAAGGGTTGTGATTTAGGCATTAGGGGTTAGGGGTTAGAGATTAAGAGTTAGGGATTTAAGGTTTATGGATTCGATGTCAGGTTAGGCTTTAGGGTTTAGATTAATTAGTGTATTTTAATTTTTTATGAAATAAGGTTTGGGGGTTAGGGGTTAGGGGTTAGGGATTGAGTTTAGATTAATTAATGTTTTGAATTTATATATTAGATAAGGTTTAGGGTTAGTAGTTGGGGTTAGGGGTTTAGGTTAGGGTTAAAAGTTAAGAGTTAGTGATTTAGGGTTTAGAAATTTGGGGTCAGATTATGGTTTAAGGTTTAGATTAATTAATATTTTTAATTTATATATTAATTAAGTTATTATATAATTGTAAAAGAGGAGTTAGGGGTTAGAGGTTAGGAATTAAGGGTTAGAGGTTAAAGGTTAATTGCTTGGATAATTCTAACTTAATAATTAATTACTGATCATTTAATAATTTTTTCTTATTAAAATCTATGACATTTATTTTGAGAGTACTTAGTTTTTATAAAAATTAATTTTAAAAATAATAAATATTTTATATGACTTAACTAATAATATTTAACAGATAAAATAAAAGATTTTTAGTAGAACAAAATATAGTCATTTTGTTCAAAATAAAACAAATTTTAACAGATAAAAAATAAACAATAGCGCCATTTTACCCCAAATTTTCCCCCCATGAAATCCCTAATCTTCCCATGGCCTTACCCGTTCCCTTTCTATTCACCAAGTCCTTTCTCCTATTACCCTTTCCCCTCTCCCTTTCTCTCTTTCCTCTTCACCGACCCTATCAAAGAAACCCGACTTTCCATCTCGGCACTGCAGACGACGATGTTTTGAACTCCTTCTTCATCGCTTTTCTACTTCCCTTCTTCTTCTCGCTCTCCAATGGCTATCCTCACTGCAAACGTTTAACAAAAAAACACCTTTTTGTTTATACCCAATGCCAGTGTATCCACGCGCGTTATGTCTTTTTAATTTGTAACCAAGATTATCAAGGTCCCTGAAGGCTTCGATTATGAGCTTTACAATAGAACGACATCAACAGGATTTTGGGTCCTAAGTCTTCTTGTATCTCTTTCAAGGATTTTGCTTGTAGGTGCTTTGGGTACATGGTTTCCAAGAAGAAATACATCTATATATACCATTGATGATGACTGCTTTGTAAGCTCAACCCTTGTCTCTTCCCTGTTCTATTTTTTGTTTTTGAATTTTGGATTTTGGTGGGTTTCTCCGAAAACAGTCTTCATTTTAAAGATCTGGGTTTGATCCAACTTTTTTAATACTATTTTACTTTTGGTTTTAAGTCTCGGATCTTGATGTATGGATGTTTAGATCTTGACTTTGATTTTGGAATTTTGCATTTTGTTTGCTGTTTTGGTCACTTTAAAAAGCTATTTTCTTTAATGTAGTTTCCTATCTTTTATTTGCTATTTGGATCTGCAATTACATAACATCTTTTGATCTGTGTTCCATGTTATGTTTTCAACTCAATTCCTGCTTTGGTTTGTCCAAAATTTAGTCATTTACCAATGTAATATATAAGCCTTAGCTGCCTTTCCTAATAATGTTATGAAACATAGTGTTTTCTTCTTTTTTATTGTCTTTCATGTTTGATTTGTAAATCTTGAACTGTTGGTCGATTTTTGGATGCATATTATGTGTGTCTAATTGCTTTAGATATTATTTTAGAGCTTATATTGAAGACATATGGCATTTCATTTGGTAAGTTTAAGGGCTAAAAAATAAAAAATTAAATGGAGAGCTAAAATAACTTTGTTATAAAGTTGGTGGAGGCCAAAAACCATTAGACCAAATAGAAATAAACATTTAAATACTAAATATATAAATATATATTAGTAATTTGATTCAAGAATGTGTCACCTAAGGACAAGGCATAGTTGAAGTCATCAATAGAAATCTATAAATTAAAAAGAAAAAAGTCATAAAACTCCCTTGGAATCACTTTTGTCAACTAAACACATAAACAAAATAAATAAAAAAACAAGTTCTGAAACATAAGATTGGTTGGAGAAATAAGAGATCTTTCTTCTCTAATTAATAAATTGAGAGGTTCAAAAGATTCTATTCAAGTGTGTGAGAGAAAAAGCAAATTTATGAAGGCAAGCTATTAGCCTGTGTAAGGAAAGAGTTACCCTATGAAATGAATGTTTGTTTGCGAGCCATTATAGTGGGAAGTGTTCCTTTTCTTATAGATTTGATGGGGAAAATTGCCCACTATTAGCAGATTTCTTGTTCTCTCATCAGCCACTTTATGTTTTGGTAGTTTTATTTCTCAATATGATATTAACTAAGGGATGAAAGATTTTGTTTGTTAATGTGGATTATTCATTAAAATGCTTTGCACTGACTCGTCAACAAGAATCTATGTTAAATGCTTATTAGTTTCTTGATTTCTTCGAACTAAGGTGATTTATGTGGATTTTGTTTTTAAAACGGGAATGAAGCATTTGGTAATTTATGTGCCCATAAATAACATAACACTTATGTTGCAGAAAGATGCAGTGTCGACATCTGTAGCTCTTGTAGCTCGGATATTGCATAGATCTAGAACTAATCTCCAATCATTGCTATTAAAGAGTAATACAACCGTAGTTGAAGATTTCTTTGTGCACTGGTATGGTTCTCAATTAGTCATTTTCTATCAATTGGGTTAAGAAAATGCAAAAAAAAATTATACTGTGTGATTTATGTTGACTTATGGTTTAGTGCTATGTCCGAACAAGACTAGAATAGTTATTTATAACAAGATTGGACCACCTCTAATCCATATTTTCCGAAATTAAAAATACCAGTAATAAGAAACACTTTGTCCTCTCTTCTTTCACAAAGGATGTCCCGGTTTCGCTTTGTGTTATTTGTATATGTATAGTATTAAATAAATGTCAAAGTAGTAAGTGGTTAAGATTTTAGTTCCACCTTTCATAGAAAAGCAAGTTGTTAATGCTTTGTAGACATAGAGATATATTATAGATAAGGACGGGGGTCATTCTCTGGATCTTCCAAGTGAGTCTGTAAGGTATGTCGAGTAAATTTAATAATTTCCGCTTTGTTGCTTCATTAATTTGGTACATTGAACCTTTTGAACATATAGATGACTTCATAATATATCCAAGCGTTTCTTTATTACTTTATACTAAATTCAATTGAATCATTATTTGGTATGATGTGATGAAAAATCATGAATAATAAATCGATATTCAAATAGGCTCCTTGTTGCCCCCTCCCTTTGAAAAAATGGCCTCTCGAGCAGTTGTGGGATCTCAAATTATGAGGACTTGGATTCTTGAAGACCTTTGACACTATCTTGTGCTAGATTATTATGATGGCGGTGTCAAGTTACTCTATGTAATTTATGATTTGTAGCTCAAATATTTTCTTTAATCAGTACAAAATGATGACAAACACGCAAAGAAGGGGCTCGATTCATGAAGGAAGCCAATTTTTTTGTTCAAACAGTTGAAACAAAATTCAAAGATCGATTACTCTAATAACTATTAGAGCTTTGATGAAGGTAGCTCTTCCCCGTCAAAGGCCCTCCTATTACTTTCATCATTAAAGCTAAAAATAGATAGACCAAATGTGTCACCCTCTACTCTCTATACAAGCATGTATACCTCTCAAGTCCTTGCTCCGCCACTCAACCGCGGCTCAGATAGCCCATGTAATAATCTACATAGCATAAGCTAAGTCTGCCTTTGTATATATAAATATATATTAGTAATTTGATTCAGTAATGTGTCACCTAAGGACAAGGCATAGTTGAAGTCATCAATAGAAATCTATAAATTAAAAAGAAAAAAGTCATAAAACTCCATTGGAATCACTTTTGTCAACTAAACACATAAACAAAATAAATAAAAAAACAAGTTCTGAAACATAAGATTGGTTGGAGAAATGTGAGATCTTTCTTCTCTAATTAATAAATTGAGAGGTTCAAAAGATTCTATTCAAGTGTGAGAGAGAAGAAGCAAATTTAAGAAGGCAAGCTATTAGCCTGTGTAAGGAAAGAGTTACCCCATGAAATGAATGTTTGTTTGTGAGCCATTATAGTGGGAAGTGGTGCATTTAAATGAGTGAGTTATACACTGCTTGAAGAGAGTGCAACTACCTCTCATCTCTCACTATTTATTTAATAATTGTTAAATATTATTATTTTTATATCATATTCATGTTATCTTTTAATGATATTTTGTGTCTGTCTTTTTTATTGCTTTTATTCTTTTATTTTATTTTTTAAATTGAAAGTGTTCATGAATTAGGTTCAACCCATTAAAAGTTATTCCTATATGAAAATGTATATACTTTATCATTAAATATAAATAAAATAAAATAGAGATGGAATCAAATTAAACCGATTTACTTTGCATTGGTATGACCATTTTTAATTTGGGCAAATAAAAGAAGGCCCCATAAGGGTTTCATACTTAGCTGGAAAGCTAAATATATGATAATATATCATATTAAAATAATTTTTATGGCTGAGCAAAATGTGTGTGTGTGGATTATATCTTGCTGAAAATGTTTGCTCCATGTTATTATCGTATTTTACATTTTCAACATTTTCTTGTGATGGCAACTCTCTTGTCTTGTGTTAGAACTTTAATTATTAAATCAATCATCTCGACATATACTCCCGGATATGCTAGATGTTGGTACTAACAATCTAAAGCTAATTGAAGACCCACTTTATGAGTAAGATATGTGCTCATTTACTTTGTTATTCATAGAATGGAACATATGAAATGCTTGTTGGTACTTTGTTTTATTTACCGATTCTGGAGATTTCTTTTGACATGTTTCTCTTTGGGGTTTGGACAGATTTAGGACTAAGACAACCAAGGTTAGAAGGGAAGAATATTTATCAATTATTGATAAGTTCATCGAGCGATTTTAACACGTTAGCCCGAGGCTATTGTACAGTTTCTCTCTTTCGAAGTGAGACTTTTGTTTTATGTTGATACCATGATGTTTATTTGATGGTTACCCCATTTAGTTTGAGGATTTTCAAATGAAGTGGGCCTTTAAAACTCAAACGCTATCGGAAAGGTTTTGCATGTTTAATGATGACGTCTGGTGAGCACTTGGCCCACAAGTTGCTACTTTTATGGATAGGATTAGATCCTAGTGTAACTTTGATTCTGCTGCACATCACTATGAATGCCACAAATATTAGAAAGTTGTGCTTACTTAATTCTCTTAGGAACTCTGGAGTTGCACTTGCTGGATTGTTAGGAACTGTAAGAGCACAAGGTCGATCTTTGGATGATTTTCCAAACCACAAGATTGTTGTGGTGGGAGCTGGAAGGTATTTGGTGACTCATAAAGCTTGGTCTTTCAATCTTTCACCATAATTTTCTAGCTCCTTGCATCCATCCCTCATGACTTTATTTCTCATAAAACTTTTCTTTTCGGCTTCGGTCAGGGGCTTGGTGTTCTTAGCATGGCTGTTCAAGTTGTTGTAAGGATGACAGAAATGCGATACAATCTGCATGTAACTTCTTCCTACTTGATAAAGATGTACAATTTTGTACCTCCTTTCTAGCTTTTTCATCCTATTTGTGCAAAGCCTTTTCATTCTTTTAGATATGTAATGTCCTTTCTCTTGTGTAATGAAGATGTGGATTTTATGAACTAATCATGTAAAATGTTTTGCTAGAAAATCATCTCATGGATTTCTTTTACGATATCTACTTCATTCATAGTTTTCTTTTTCTTTTTAGTTTTTACTTCTACGAGAAAATCATTATGGTTTGACTCTAGGAATCTAAATTTTCTAATTTTTAATTGTGTTATTAATTTATTATTTTAAATCCTAAAGCTAAATTCATTAATTTTTATATTTAGTTTTAAAGTTAAGATTTTCATAGAAAATTTAATTTAAATAATATTTTTTATTTATCCTTAACAAGTATATTTAAAGTTCAAATTTAAAAAATAAAACATAATATAATATTTATCATAAAAATAAATATTATAGGATTAAAATATTTTTTTAAAGGTTATGTTTTTAGCGGCGTTTTTGCTAGAAGCGTCGCTAAAGGTTTACTCTTTAGCGGCGTTTGTGGCTAAAGCGTCACTAAAGCTCACGATCTTTAGCGACGTTTGTATCTAAAGCGCCGCTAAAGATCACGATCTTTAGCGGCATTTGTGGCTAAAGCGCCGCTAAAGGTCACGATCTTTAGCGGCGTTTGTGATAAAAACGCCGCTAAAGGTCAAGATCTTTAGCGGCGTTTGTGACAAAAGCGCCGCTAAAGGTCATGTTCTTTAGCGGCGTTTTTTCACATAAATGCCGCTAAAGTTAGCGGCGTTGTCAATAACGGCGCTACTTTTAGTGGAGCTTAAAAGCGCCGCTAAAGGCATAAAAAAACGCCACTAAAAGCCTGTTTTGGTGTAGTGAATGACGTTTCAATAATTTTTGATTTTTTTCTAAATCTTTTTATAATATATTTCTAAAAAAATTTATAACATTTAAAAATTTTCTAGAACTTTTATAATTATTTATAAATGTTCAATAAATTTTTTATGAATTTTATAATTTATATTTAAAAAAATTAGATGATTATATAAACTTTTAAGAGATGTTAGCACCTTTAAATGTTTTTTATTAAATTTTGTTTTATTTTGTTACATGGATATTAAATTTAGTTTATTTCTTTCAGAATATCATACCAACACAAAAGAATTCTAAAGATAACAGATAGACCTAAATTTTAAATTGAAAAATAAAAGACTAAATTCCTAAAAATAAAAGTATGAAAATTAAATTCCAAATATCTGAAAGTACAAAAACCTTTGAGTAAATTGTAACATTTAGAATATCATACTATAATTTAGAGAAGAAATAGATAATTAACACTCACAAATAAAGGGCGAGAATCATAGTAACATTTGTTTAAAGAAGGATGAAGAATGTTTTCCAAATTCATTTCCTTGTGAAAATGGTGTAGATGACAATTTCTTATTGGCCAAGAAATGCCTAACTATTTGAAGAGCTTGTCTTGGTTTAAAAGATGACCAGCTCCTCTAATGCTTACAAACATAAGCCCTTCATATTCAATCGTCCACCCACCAACCTGTGAATATTGGATTGCAATAACTTTATTTTATATATTTCTTAAAATGAAAGCATAAAATATTTTTAAAAACCAAACAATTCCATTCAATACAAATCATGGGAGAGAAGAGAAATAAAGAGAGAAGAGAAAGCATGACCTGTTTGTGGTGGGTGTACCAAGGTGTCCATTCTTTATTTATTTTTAACCCTAGTTTATTCAAGGTTAGTCTAGTTGAAGTAACTGGAATTCTCCCGTCTGTATCTCTACTGCAAATTACAATAATTTGTGCTCAATTATCATGTCCATTCCATGTTAGTATTTCATGTCCTAATTTGTGTTTAATAGGTGTTTACCTTAAAACCCATATGTGAATGCCTCCGGCTATGAGCTTTTTAAGGGTAGGAAGCAAAGAAGCTGTTTGCACATCTCGGCTTCTGATTTTACCCATTCTCGAGCATATTTGCTCAATCAGACAAATTCTTTTTCATACTCAGATACCGATCTGTTGCCCTGTTTCAGCTCAAGAAATTCTTTTCTCTTCTGATCAAGGAACCTCGGTGATATATTTCTTTTAAATTGCTCAAAAACTCCTGTGTAATCTCTTCTTTCGGAACCACCGAAGCTTTAGTATTCCACCAATGGTAAGCTGTATCTTTTAGCAATGATACTGCACATTTCAGACACTCTTCTGGTGTGCAAGATAATTCCTCCAAAACCCGAATAGTATTCTCTAACCAAAACTCAGCCCGTTCGGGATCATCATCAACTGCAGCTCTGAATTCTTCTGCCCCATATTTTCTGATTTTATCAACCGGAGCTTTCCTTTTTCTGATAGATTCAGTATCTGTACCCTATGGAATCTCGGGAACCGGTGGAGGAGGGGGAGGAGGAGCTTGAGCTTGCTGCACTACTGGGTTAGTTCTTATATACTGAGCAAACCATTCATTCATCATTTGATAGAAGGCCATTTTAGCCTCTTCACCTTAGTCCCTTGTCTCGGACCTTCTACTACTAGTAGCTTCAACTTCTCTATGTTCTGAAGCCGAAGCATGACTTCCGTCTTCCTCGGGTTGAGCTTGATCGGTAGACATTTACTATAAGAAAATCACATTTCAAATGGTCAGGAGATATCACACTATCAATGATAATTTAAATGGCATGCATAGCTAATCTCATATTTGCTACGTCGGCCCGAGAACCGGCTAAACCTGGCTCTGATACTAACAAATGTAACACCCCCTACCCGTATCCGTCGCCGGAATAGGATATGAGGTATTACCAGATTTTACTGAATAATTTTTTTAACTCAATATAACCCCTTTATAAATATCTAATCCTCCCTGCAAATTTTAAACCGAGACCAAGCCAACACAACCAATCCATTTCAACATATTTTCAAGATAGATTTATTGTATTCATAAGATAATCTCATCACATGCCAAAACCAAAATTTTTTAGCCATACCAATGGCTAACCATACATTCATTCCGCATTAACATCTACTTTACTAGCTTATACATGCCATTGATTTCCAAAATAAGTTTCTTTATGTACCGAGATCTTGACGTTGATAGTGTGATGCTTCTCCCACCAAATCCGACCTCCGAGCTCTTAACACTACAAAGCAGGGAAAAGAAAGCAGGATAAGCACTTTGTGCTTAGTAAGCTCATGTAACAAGAATTATACTTACCTAATATTTTCCATACAATGTAATAAACATTCATACACCCATTCCATACATTATTCCCCTATCATGCACAAACTCAACATTCAAATTAGTCCAATAATTGCCATGTATCAATAATTTATACCATGATTGATGAGCTCATCAATTCCATGATTTCCATTTCCTTGTTATTTTTCCATATTTATCCCGTTGAACTACTTGGAATTTCGATGGATTTTCAGAGGTACACTTTAGTGTACTAATCTGGGTCCGTCAATTCATATTCATGTGCGCACATTTCCATTTCAGAGAGCACACTCCCGCGAACCTCATCCTTATAGCGGGATTACCAGTCCAGGCTAAATCCCCTGTAATATAAACTCATAGAGTATTGTCGGGATTACCAGTCCAGGCTAAATCCCCTGCAACGACAATTACTCTAATGAGCTTGGATCTGAATTACCAGTCCAGGCTAAATTCAGACCCTAATTCGGATTACCCGTCCAGGCTAAATCCATTTTCCACATATTCTTCGGGAGGGCTATATCAGGATAGGATCACCCGTCCGGGCTAGATCCTTTTTACCGTCAATTCCTTTTCAGAGATCCATCGAATTTTCCTTTCATTCAACCGGGATTTATTTCCTCTTTTCATCAAGTATATCAATACTTCATCAATTATCATACAATAAACATACAACTCATATTCACAACAATAACAAACATTTCAAGCATTTAAGAATATAATTCAAGTTACACGAATTTACCTCGACACTTGTTCGTAACCAAAAATCTACTAATCCTGAACTTTTTCTTTTCCTCGATCTTGCTTCGTATTTGAATTTTCCGGATCTAAATAAATAAATTTAATCATTAATCTAATACATTTCATGTTCATATGTAACATTCTCTATAATTCCATTATTATTTATAGTGCATTCAAAGCTGTCTCACTGAGTCACAGTCACTAAATTATTTATATCTTGAGCTACGGAACTCCAAATTAAGATCCGCTAATTTTTCCTGAAACTAGACTCACATATCTTATTATCATAAAATTTTCATAATTTTTGGTCTAGCCAATAAGTACAGTTTATTCTTTAAAGTTTCCCCTGTTTCATTGTTTGACAGTTCCGACCCCTCTTCACTAAAAATTAATTATCTCATTGTACAGAATTCAGATGATGTTTCCGTTTGTTTTTTTATGAAAATAGACTCATTAAGGATTCTAACCATATAAATTATAACTCATAATAATTTTTGTACAATTTTTAATAATTTTCCAAAGTCAGAACAGGGGAACCCAAATTCATTCTGACCTTGTCTCACAAAATCTATTATATCTCATGATTTACAATTCCATTGATTAAACCATTTCTTCTATGAGAAACTAGACTCAACAAGATTTAATTTCATATTTTATTCATCCTCTAATTCGATCTCTAAAATTTTTGGTGAATTTTCAAATTTGGACTACTGCTGCTGTCCAAAACTGTTTTAGTGTATGATGTTAATTATCATTTTCCCTAAACTTTCAATAAATGATAATTTCATCCATGTTCAATTAACCTCTCAATTGAGCTGATTTTTCTCAATTAACACTTTATCCCATCACTTTAAACTACTTTATAAGCTTTGGAAATCAGAATTTTAATACTAGTCTTTAATTCCAAACTTTTTCACAATTAGGTCCTATAAATCAATTTCTATTGAAATTACCTAATAAAATCATCTCATAAACAAATTAAAGCTTCAATTTCATCCTATTTCATCATAAAATTCCAGCACATATTCATAGCAACTTTCAACTTCATCCATAAAATCAAAAACTAATGAATTTAGTAATAGGACCTATTTGTAAAAGTCTTAGAAACACAAAAATTACAAGAAAAAGGCAAGGATTAACTCACTTGGTGCAAAAATTATGAAAAACCAGCTTGAAGAAATCCTTAGGACATTTTTGGCTGATGAGAATGCAGAAAATATGAGGAGAATTCTAGATATTCCACTTTAGTCCTAACTTTTAAAGCAATTTTTGCAATATTCCAATTTTACCCTTAATTCTTCAATTCTCCTGATTTTTCCCAGCGTATGCCGCCCCAAATATCTCCTTTTGGGGTTATTTTCAATTTATGTCCCTTCTCATTTAACAATTGAGCTATTTAATCCTTCTAGTAACTTTTAATTTAGTCCTTTTCACTTAATTGACTACCCAAACATTAAAATATTCTAACGAAATTTTAATACCATATTATTAACACTTCATAAATATTTATAAAAATATTTTTGACTCAGTTTTACGAGATTGAGGTCTCGATACCTTATTTTACCCAATTTCTTCACTAATTTCTTTTCTAACTAATCACTAAATCGGTAAAATTTTTCTATCTATATTTTCATACTATTTTCCTATCATACCAATATTCATGCAAAAATATTAAAATAAATTTCTCTTTAAATCAGATTTGTGGTTACTGAAACCACTATTCCGATAACCTTGAATTTGGGCCATTACACCTTTAAATGTTTTTTATTAAATTTTGTTTTATTTTGTTACATGGATATTAAATTTAGTTTATTTCTTTCAGAATATCACACCAACACAAAAGAATTCTAATAGTATTAACAGATAGACCTACATTTTAAATTCAAAAATAAAAGACTAAATTCCTAAAAATAAAAATATGAAAATTAAATTCCAAATATACAGAAAGTACAAAAACCTTTGAGTAAATTGTAACCTTTAGAATATCATACTGTCACAAATAAAGGGCGAAAATCATAGTAATGTTTGTTTAAAGAAGGATGAAGAATGTTTTCCAAATTCACTTCCTTGTGAAAATGGTGTAGATGACAATTTCTTATTGGCCAAGAAATGCCTAACTATTTGAAGAGCTTGTCTTGGTTTAAAAGATGGAACTTGATGACCAGCTCCTCTAATGCTTACAAACATAAGCCCTTCATATTCAATCGTCCACCCACCAACCTGTGAATATTGGATTGCAATAACTTTATTTTATATATTTCTTACAATGAAAGCATAACATATTTTTAAAAACCAAACAATTTCATTCAATACAAATCATGGGAGAGAAGAGAAATAAAGAGAGAGGAGAAAGCATGACCTGTTTGTGGTGGGTGTACCAAGGTGTCCATTCTTTATTTATTTTTAACCATAGTTTATTCAAGGTTAGTCTAGTTGAAGTAACTGGAATTCTCCCGTCTGTATCTCCACTGCAAATTACAATAATTTGTGCTCAATTATCATGTCCATTCCATGTTAGTATTTCATGTCCTAATTTGTGTTTAATAGGTGTTTACCTTAAAACCCATATGCGAATGCCTCCGGCTATGAGCTTTTTAAGGGTAGGAAGCAAAGAAGCTGGTGAATCCCCCCAGACTGGGACAATTTCACTATACACAAAAATGATGGACTCAAATTTATTGGGTTTTGCTAAATGCTCAAATTACAGCATAATTTTTTAGAGATTGTCTACGTAAGGGATAAACTTTTTAAACTAGCCATAGAAGGACTTAATATGTACAAAAGTACTCAAATTCACACATTTCAACCCAGTTTGTAGTAAAAAAATAAGTCATACAACAGTTGAATCCGATTTTGCTTAAAAGAAATTAAAGCAATAAAATCATAATTAGAAAGCTAATATATAGCATTCAAGAAGCCTTTATTTGAGTATTTTCGAAAAGGTTTGACTCTTATTTGACCATTTTGAAAAGATATGTTCTTATGTACTGAACAACTCTTAAAAATTTAGACCCGATAAGAGTTTTTAACCTATTTTCTCATGGTTATTCATTATGTCGGAAACAAACATCAATAATAATCAATATAAATTTAAATAATACCTGCATTGAGTCCATGGGTAAGATATGTTGGTAACGTTGGCATGAAGTGCTTTCTGAACATCTGGCCTATTTAAATAAACTTTAGTGTAGTTTGGTGCACAAGGGTCATATCCTGCCAGTCTTTTGTGCCATCCATCCTAGAGAAAATCATATTAGTTAATGGATTTAGATTTGAACTGGAACATTCTACTTATGTTACTAGGATTTGGATAGGAGGAGCTTACGAATTTAGAAAATATTTGAGGTGCGACGCCTTGAATCACGGGGTGTTGTCGATTACTGCTGATGCTAGAGTTGCTAACACAAGTGGGAATGTACAAATTATACATGTCGATGATGTAGTAGACATCAAAATAGGCATTAAGGGCTTTTTTGCAATCCTGAGTTGGGTTTGGACGGCTGAAATTACATTTAATTTTGATGTTATTGTAAACCCTATCGGATATCACTGCATGATCCCATGCATAATCCACCATTCCTGTTTGATCCGTTTCATCGTCCATTAATGCATTCCCTACCTTCATAAAGCTTATATTAGTAAATAAGCTACTATTGTTATTATATTTTAATAGAGGAAAAGATTGACTTGTTAGATTGGAACTTTTAAGAATGTAAATTTGTACCAATTGACTTTGTAACATCCTAAACATTTCGATTAGATACGTGACAATATTCCAGTATCTCATATTGTAACTCTTTGAGAAAATTGGAAAATTTGTCAAATAAAGAGATTCATATGAAAGTAAAGAGATTTTGGATATTGGAATTAATGAAAAAATATGTTAGAAGTGAAGATGTGATGAAAGGACTAAATCACAAATTTTGAAAAATTTGAGGACTAAGTGTAAATTTGAGAAAAAAGAACAGTGAGTTATTGTTGATAAATTGACATAAGAATAAGTTCGAATATGTGTTGGTACGATGAGAATTACATTCGGGACCAAATTTGAAGAAATTCAAAAGTACAATGGTTAAATTGTAAAATTCCCAATTTTATCGAGAAAAGCGGAAAGATGTAATTTTCACCATCTACAAATCCGTATTAAATTTTATATGTGAATTTTGAGATTTGGATTTGATAATTTCCTATCATTGTGAAGAATTTGTACAAAAAGTCAAATAAGGGCAAAATAGTAATTTTGTCATAAAAGGATATTTTGGTCATTTCTCAATACTTTGGTGCACTTTGGTGGCTTAGCAATTTGTGCCCCTTGGTATGTTTATGAGGGATGTGATTTCGTATCTACCACTATGTGCTCCTTGATATGTTTTGGAGAAATTCTTGTGTATCCGTGTCATTTCTCTAATGTTTACTATGGGCTAATTGAACCATGACTATAAATTTCAAAATGTACTCTAAAGTGGAATATGATACAGGATAAACAAGTTAAAAGACTATGTGTTTACAATAAGGTTAACTATGGGCAATAAAATATGAAGTTGTGATTAAAACTTATGTCTTGAAATGATCCTAATGGGGAAACAAACAAGGGAAGGTATGACTTGCAAAATGAACTGTAATAGCCCGAAATTGGGGCTAGTCGGAATAGTAATTTCGAGACTACAAATTCGACGAGAAAATTTTTTTCATTATATTTTTATGGTCTACGATCTCACAAAATGGTTTCGTGAAAATTTCGTTCGAAAATTTCGACGTTTGGGAACTCAATTTAGTCAAAAGGACTAAATTGTAAAAAGTGAAAAAGTTGAGTTCTATATGTTAGAGGTGTCCAATTGTTATGAAATTTTAAATTGGAGGTCTTTATATGGTAATTAGACCATTGGTTAAGTTGGTGGAGAAAAATGGGTATGGTTAGGCATGTTTTCAAAGTTTTTCATTAAGGGCATTTTGGTTATTTAGTTATTAAAATGAATTAAAAACAAAATTAAAAGCCAATTTTTGTCCATCTTCGACCCCTAGGCCGAAAATTTCATGGAGAAACCATGGCTAGGGTTTTTCAAGTTCCAAGCTCGATTGTAAGTCTGTTCTATCCCCGTTTTTAATGAGTTTTACGTTTTTAAAATCCTCGTAACAAGATTTACCTATTTTTACCATTGTTTTGAACTAGGGTTTGTGTTTAAAAATTTATCCATGAATGATATGCATGTATTTTGATGTTTTATGGAAGAATATGAATGTTTGGAGGGTGATAAAAGATTTGTACTAAGTAATTTTCGATGAAAAGGCCTAAAAGGATTAATTTGTAAAAGTTATAAAATATGTCACAAGTGTGTGAATAAGTGAGTATTGTGGACTGCTATAGTTATGAAAATGGTTCAGCTAGACCTAAAATGCAAGGAAATTGAATAAAAAATATTTTACGAGCCTAGGGGCAAAATCATAATTTTGTGAAACTTTAGGGGCAAAAATGTAATTTTTCCAAAGTATGATTTTTGGACTGGAATGAATATTGTGAAGGTTATATAAGTTAAATGTATTGTTATAAACCAAGAAAGACGAGAAATTGGAATTGATCGATAAAAAGAAAAGTGAGAAAAAGTGAAAAATTCCTGAATGAAACTTTGGAATAAAAAGTGATACGAATGAAGTGACAGAAATGATCACATGTGTGGCATGGATTGTGTGTAGGCCACTATGTAAAAGTGAAAGTGATGGTCACGTGTGTAGTACTATGTGCAGGCTACTACGTGTACCGAAATGATAGGTCGCATGTGTAGTACTATGTGCAGGCTACTATGTGTACCGGATAGTTTCGATCACGTGTATAGTACTATGTGCAGGCTACTACATGTATCGGATAATAATGGTTACATGTGTAGTACTATGTACAGGCTACTATCTGAACCAAACATCATTGATTAGTAAGGTGGTTGCTATGTGCTGATTCCACCGGACATCATTGATTAATAAGGTGGTTGCTATGGGCTGAATCTACCGAGTATCTGTTATTATTCTGAAGTGTTCATCGGGAAATTGACTAAGTGTAATTGAATAATGAATATAGGTGTGGAATTGAAGTGAATATCGACTTAGAAATGGAAAAGTGAATTTTGAATTGAATTGTGATTGAAAGTGAAAAAGTGAAATTATGAAAGAGTACATTTAGCAATAAAACAGTTTAGATAGCAATAGTTGTGTGACTTTGAAAAATCACCAAAAATGGTGGAGATTGAATTAGAGGCTGAATAATATATGAAATTGAAGCTGAATGAGTCTATTTTCACATAAAAGAAACAGAGAAAGCAAAAGAGTTATATATTTTGAGATATTTGAAGTTTAGTTAGACAGAGTTAGAATGAGTTTGGAATCCCCTATTTTGACTTTGGAAAATTGTCAAAAATTGTAAAAGAATAATTATGGGATAAAGTTTATATGTTTAGAATCCTAAGTGAATCTATTTTCAAGAGAAACAAACGGAAACAATACCCAAATTCTGTACAATGAGATAATTAATTTTTAGTGAAGAGAGATCAGAACTGTCGAGTAGTGAAATAGGGGAACTTTAAAGAATAAACTGTACTATTTGGATAAACAAAAAATTCTGAAAATTTTATGGTAAGAAGATATGTGAATTTAGTTTTGGGGAAAATTTACAGATCTTAATTTAGAGTTCTGTAGCTCCGGGTAAAAATAATTTAGTGACTCTGACTCGAATAGACAACTTTGAATATACATGTGAGTGAATAGTGAAATTGTAGTTAATGTTGTTTAAGTGTGTTATACACATTAAGGATGTAGAATGGAGAGGAGGAGGAGGAAAATTGGAAGAACATATGAATTATTTGTGTATAATTGGTCATATGCTCGATTATAATCGATAAACGGTTGAAAAGAAATTATGTTTATAATTGTGCATTATTAGTTATAGTTAAAGTTCATGTGAGAAAATAAAGTTTCATAGTATGTGTATGTGGTATACTTGGTATATGATTTGGTATGTAGCAATGTCAGAAATGGTTTATGAATTAACTCATGTTGATAAGTTTGATACATAAATAAATGTGGTGCTTATCCATGCTTATAATGCTTATACTATATGTTTATTTGGCTAGCATGTTTGGTGTGTATGCTTAGGCTTCGGCCAAGTTGTGGCTAGATTACGCCACATTAAATTTATAAAATTTTGCACTGAGATGGTAAATGTCTAGATGGAAATATGCTTGTGATCATAAAAGGGTGGTAAGGTTTAAAGTTTGTAATCTTTATTAAAATGGTTTATCATGTGGTTAGTCTTCAAAAAGACTAGCTTGCGACTATGGTTGAGTGTAATGTTTATATCTTGTGTGATATGCATAGGAGACGGGAGTGAAAAGGAAATGAAATACTAGGTTCATGCTTGAAGTGTAAAATGATGCAAAAAGGGGACGTTAAGTTAAACGATAAATATGTATTAGTATTGAACTTAATGAAATTGAATTGTACGTGAGTTAAATGGAAATTGCAAATGATTTGATTTGAATTAAATGAATTATTGTGGTATTGAAATGTATATTGGATTGAGAAATTGAATTGAATTGTGAACATGAGAATCGTGAATTAAATGAAATGGAAATGAAGTATTGAATTGCATGAGTATGTATTGGGTCTCAGGAGCCCTATTTGTTACAAATATAGTATTTTGAAGTTATAACGTGAAGATTTATAAAAGCATGTTAAAAATTTGAAGAGTTTAAATTTGAATGAAATTTTATAAATCGGTTTAACATGTTTATAAGTGTATGTGTTACGGTAATGCCTCGTACCCTATTCCGGCGTCGAATACGGGTAAGGGGTGTTACAATGTGACATCGCCAGATTCGATCATAACATTTAGACCAGATTTGGGGTGTTCCATGAACTCATAGCCATAAGTGGAACTTACATGCGAATAAGTTAGAAAGTTAAGTTAAAAAGGCTGTACACTTTGGATTAGACAATACTGGTAACCTTAGTGATAATTTTGAACATGAATTCTCTGTATGAATTGTTAAAAAACCAATAATTGGTAAGCTGAGCTCCATAATTCAATAATCAGATTTGAATCCGTTAAAATGATTAGTATTGTGGAAATAAACCTTGAATAATTCTTGATAATGGGCTCAAATTTTATATTAGGATAAGATAAGTAAGTTTATCCTTAAGTACTTAATGAGCTTTTTAAGCTTACACATTAATTGTTTAAAGACATAGGTAATGGATTCATCGAAAATTAGATGTTTCGGCTTGGGAGCTTCGCATCACCCTTCACTTGAGGATTGTAATGTATCTATTTTAGTTGTTATTGTATAAGGATTTTGACATTACATAAGGACTTAATTTGAATATGGTATTTGTAAAATTTGAGTTGAAATTCAAGTTATTTTTATGTTTTTAATCAAGCTTTATTCCATGGTTTGCTTTAAATATGTGTATGGCTTGTATCATGAGTTGAAATGAAATTTGAAATTGGTTTAAAATGCTTTGGAATATATGGAAATGATTTGGGCATGTTTAGACTTGATTTTAAGTGTTTTTGACTGTTTTTCAACTTCAAGGGCCTAGGGTCCAATACCCTTTCCTTGGATATCAGTAGTCAAGTTGGCAAAATGTCAAAAACTATAGTATGGGCCTATGTACTGATAACTTGGCCCTTGGACAATGCCAAGCCTTCCGAAGCTGGTATTTGACCCTGGGCACCTCCAATCATCTAGAAAATGTTTCTAAATACTTTTAAGATAATTTTAAAGCCTTCAAAATGTTTTTATATCATTTTTATGAGTTTATTTAAATTGTTTAAAGTTTTAAATAGTATATTTATATTTGAACTTGCCAGATATTATATAAAAATATTTCAGTAAAATACAAGGTGAATGTATTAAAAAAAAAGTATAATTATAGAAAACAAATCTAGTGTAGTTAAATCCTTACCATGCACCCTTTTAGATTAATGTAATTAGACTCAGGAACATGCTTGTTGTTGTCGAAAATAACCTCAGCTAGTTGAGGAACATAGTGACCTGAAAAATTAATTTAAAATCCAATAATAATGTATAATTAAGAAAGTACTAATCCGATTGTTGTCAATGCAGGAGGACGTGAATTTGAGTGCGCATTATTTTCTTACTTATGGATTAGAAATGGACTATGAGTAGTTTTAGGCACTTATAATGAGAAATTTATATATATACCAGCATAGCTTTCACCAGCAATGTAAAAGTCATGGGACTTGAATTGTGGGAACCTTTTGAACCAGTTGACAAGAAATGTGTAGGAGTCGTTGGCTAATCTTCCAAAGAAAACAACAAAAGAATTAATGATGAGGAAATTATAATATTTATAGAAGATTTAGAAATTTTGTTGCAATAAAAATAAAATCAATGATTCATTTTCACCTGTAATTTCATCACCAAGTTGATAAAGATCAATGCTTGTGTTGGTATAAGAAAACCCAACACCAACGGGAGATTCAATAAACAATAAGTTGGCGGCTGGTTGACCAAAATAAGCAATAAAATTAATAGGCTAAAATTGCTAGTAAACCAAACCTTTGTTCCATCTATGTGGGTTAAGCTTCAGGGTTTGTTCATCTTTCTGAGGGAAGAAAGGCCCCACCTCCTCTGCTTCGCCAATTCCAACGGATGAACATCCAGGGCCTGCAATTTTAATTAATTTACAAATAAGCATGATTTAAAATTTATAAACTACAAAGGAAATGATAAACTTGTGTGTGCTAAATGAAAATAAAAGGTGGTTTAAATTTTGGTACAAGTTATAATAGAGTTGTTTGAATCTAACTTAAGGGCAGAGATGGATATTGCCAAATTCGTCATCATTTTATTGTATCGTGGACGTCAAAATTTGAAATTCATTACTTGTTAGTGCCAGTTGCATGTAGACGTTGTGTAACTTGCCTTATGTGCTTGGTTATTTACTTAAATCGCAATTAATCAAGACTTTTATTTTGATCTACTTAACTTATATATTGAAAGAGATATGTAATCACAAGAAGATGCGGGTAAACTTTGTCAAGATTTATCTCAATATTTTTTATCTTTATATTAAGCATAATTGATTTGGTGATAGATTAAGATATGTAACACTTCGAATTTTGAAATGTTTAGTTTTGGGTTGGATTCCTTGAACCAAGCCATTCTTGGAAGTCAAACCGAAAGGTTTTCGGTTTATTAATCAATGGATTAAATTGTAAGGTTAGTAAAGTTAGTGGATCAATGTGTGATTATTAGAAAGTAGTATTTGATTAAAGAGAGGTCCTTATTTGATAAAATGCCCAATCCCCTTTAAACAAATTGCCTATTATGAAAATGGGTTATGAGGAAACGATTATTCCTCAATTTTCGTTGTATTTTCATAATCAAACCTTGGTTTCCATTTATTCAAATCAAAGTGTAAGCACGTCTTTCTCAAAGATTTTTCAGTAGGGATAAATATCAAAATTATACATGAATTTTGATATAATTTATAATGTTATACATCAACTTTAATTTGGTGCATTTGTATACATTAAACTTTAATTTTAATTCAATTTTCACATTTCATAGGAAAAGCATTTCAAAATTAATTTATTGAAATTTTTAAATGGATGAACCTTTAGCACAATCTATAGATTCTGACCAAAATTGAATAAAAGATGCAAAATGGATCTTGATTTATAGTTGATCAGAAAAATCTGAGTTTGAAGAAGGGGAAGGAAAAGGAGTACTCAACCCACAACAACCCCATTACCTATGTGGTACAATTTTCCGTTAAGTCATGTGTAAATTGCTGATCTGGCATTTTCTTAGTTTAAAATAAACAAATAAATTTAAATTATTTCCACCTAAGATTAAAAAATAATGCGGGGAAATAAGAAATCCTTTTCCCAAATGTTTTTTTTTTAAATCTAGGTGAAAATTAATTTTTTTTTGTTTTTTAAACTAATAAAATGTCATGTTAGTAATTTACGCGTCTTAATAGAAAATTGTGTCGCATAGATAACAAGTTTAGCAAATTGTGAAATTTGAACTAAAAATAAAATTTGATGTATACAAATGCATCAAATTAAAGTTGATGTACAACGTTGCAAATTGTATCAAAGTTTATATGTAATTTTGATATTTATCCCTTTTCATTAAAACAAGATTAGATAAAAAAAAATCTCAATGTTTTCTCTTTTCATTTTCCCGGCTCACGTTGGTTTGGAGGGGAAGAAGAAAGAGTTTAATCTTGATTTGTTTTTTTTTTCTTTGAGTTTTTTCCAGCAACATAAGTGTTTTCTAACCTTAACCTATGATTTTTAACAGCTGGAAATTGATTTATTATAATTTTTTTCTTGCATTTTCTACCATTTTGAGCAAATTTCAGAATAATGAGAAAAAGCTTTGAGTAGTTGTTTTTATGATGTTCTTGAGTTGGATTTATGTTAATGTGGATTGGGGAGACATAATTTCAAGTTTGGTTAAGGATTGGATAGAGCTCTTGAGTTTTGCTATTGATTAGAGGTTAAGGTGTTATAGAGAAAGTGAGTGAGGTTAAGTTTCTAGGTGGATTTTTGAGAAATTTAGAGTGCTTTGTTGTAATTATAAAGTTAGTTTTAAGTTTGGTATGTTGTGGTACATTTGATACAAATGGTATGGTATGGTAGAGGACCTTTGGCTACTTTTAAATTGAACTTCTTATGCATTTCTATGTGTTGAATAAATGGTATTTGGTTTATGCTTTACTTGCTTAGCTAGTGAGATTATGATCTATTGTATTAGATGACGTGAGATTATATGTTGTAGTAATGTCTTAGCATGACAATCATGTTTGAATTGGTTTGGTTTGGTTACACGTTGCATGTGTTTAGGTGTTTTAGAGGTCTAATGGCATGACATGCTTTGCTTGTTGTATTCATTTCTAGGCTAGTGTCTTGAGATCTCAAGTACAAAAAAATTTAATTTCTTGTATTTCTAGATGTACATCTCAAGATATAGGGTACCAAGTCTCAAGATATAAAACATCAAAGTTAAATAAATGATTATTCGATTCAAGGTCTCAAGACATGTGACTGTGTCTCAAGACATTAATGTCATTGACTTGAGACATGGCTTCATTGTCTCGAGATTTCAAACTTCGAAGCTAAAATTATGGAACATGGAAGGCATGTCTCGAGACATGACTTCACTATCACGAGACATTACTATGCATTTTGCTAGTTTGACCTAAGATTTGCAACCTAGCTCCGTTTTATTTTTTTCGTATTTGACCTCAAATTATCATGTGAGCCCAATCGACTTCATTTACGTGCATTTGAAACTCTTAAAACTCTTTAATTGTATTTTCCAAGCTTGATTTTATTTTTAGCCTCGAAGTAAGTGTTTGTTTGAATTGCTTTGGCAACGGATGTGATGGCTTTCGGGTCAAGTGTAGGATGTTATAAATAGATTAGAGTTTACTTTGTGAAGGTCGAATCTAGGTCTTTATATGAAAGTCTTGTTCAACTTTGGAAGGTTGTTCATGGGTCGCTATCCCATCTTCTGCCACATGTCATTGCTAGAGTAGGGGTATAACAATTGCCCCCAGATCGAAAAGAAGGTTACAAAGTGACCTGCTTCAAGACCTTTTGAGCACACATGGCAAAAAAATGGGACAGGCCACTAAAGACCCTCCGGCGAATGCGGCCCATGAACAACCTTCCTCCTAATAACCATTATAATGACCATCCATTCAGAACCACTTGTGATCAACCCTTCACAAATCCCATTAGGGCTATCTTAAAGACCATCCACTACAGACCCTTCGTGGGAACCACTAAAGAACCATTAATCTATAACCTCATACAACCTCAGTAAGGAGAATGTTAGAGCAGGACCACACATTATTCCACATGGAGACAATTGACCTGTAATGACCCTATTGCTTGACTGACATGGGCAAGCCTACCAACTGTATTGTTGTCTACATGGCACTACCAGATAAAGGGTATTCTCCTATATATACTCCCAAAGAACGAGAGACAATGGGTCCTTCTCTCCTCCTCAAGAAACCTAAGTACTCTACTAGAGATCTGCTTTTTCCTCTCCCATCATTTCCTTTCCTCCTCCCTCAGCCTCCGACTCTCCGCCTATCGCAGGTGAACTGACACTCCAGTCACCACCACCCTCTCCTCCTTATCTCCTTCTTATTAAACACTTATATCAAAAATATGTTTAGAGAGGTATAAAAAAACCCTATTAAGGGATTTTTTAACTATAAACCAAAATAATACCCAAAAAGTGGCATATAGCTTTATAGGAATAATGTATTTGAAAAAAGAAGTTGAAAGTAATTTTTAGAAAAATTATAAACATTTCCAGATAGTTTTAGAAAAAAATAAATTAGTAGAAAATAATGCTAAAACACAATATTTATTGATTATTTTATTTATTTAAAAATATTTATAAAAAATTGAAACTTTAAATCAAATAAGATCACAAAGTCAGGAAATATTTTTTGTCAAAATAAAACAAAAAATTAAAAAATATAAATCAAATTATTACGAACAATTTAAAAAAAATCCAATTCAACCAACCTTATCATCTCCAAAAACAATAATAAAAAAAAAATCTCATGCCGGCATTGTTAATAACAAAGTAAAATGTAACTTCAAAACCTAATTATTAACGATAAAACCAGAAATTGT
Organism: Gossypium raimondii; assembly: GCF_025698545.1. NCBI lineage: Eukaryota > Viridiplantae > Streptophyta > Magnoliopsida > Malvales > Malvaceae > Gossypium > Gossypium raimondii. Next base: position 4,838,930 of record NC_068568.1, read on the forward strand.
TAGGATAAGAACATTGGAGGCACGTCAAGCTAGCTTCTATTGAATTTTATTTAATGAACAACGGATGATTGGGTTATGATCCAAATAAAATCCTCAAAAATCTCTTCTTTGAGGAAGGATTTCCCATATTTATTTTTCCAATCCCCTTTGGTAAAAACCTCTTTTACATACCCAGAGGTGTTAAATCTTGGATTAAGTGAATCACAAAAGAAATAACATGTATGCTTTTCTTCTTTTTCCTCGCTATTTCTTCTACCAATATGTACCTAACCAACTCATTCATATTTTTGCTCATAAAAATAAATATCCTTTATGTACAAAAAAAGGTGAGGCTAGAGGTTAAGTATAACAAGTAAATAAAGGTTGAACAAGACTTCAACGGAAAGTAATCAAGGTTAGCTTGAAAAGCTCAATTGATCCAATAAAAAAAACGTATCTATTATGCGTTTGGATCTATTTTTTATGTTCGAAAAGAACGGAATCATGAATTCTAGACAATATGATTATATATAAAAATCAAGTTTATAGTTTATATACATCTCATGATTATATATATAAAAAAAAACTATATTTCTCTTTCTAAACTTAAATTGAGCATTCCTCTAAAGTTTCAATCAAAACAAACAATTAAAACACTTCCCTGTTTAAGCTCTCAAAAGTAAATTAAAGCAATTCTATCCTTACTTTTTTTTGAGGATATGTTATTTTCAATTAGGATAATACATTAAACACAAACTAAAAATGAACTAGAAGTAAACATTAAGACTACTAAATTACTAAATTTTAAATCGAAAAGTAAATGGTACATGCACAGATGGGGTAAAACTTATTAAATTGCATTCATCGAAGTTGTCAATTTTTAAGTTTGGAAAATCAGTCAACTTACGACAACTTTTTGAATGGGATCCAGGCATTTTTTGGGTTGAAATGTCTAATAGAATTCGAAGGCCTATCTCTTAGCTTTGAAACACACTTTGAATCACTCAATTTCAAGTTCACGAGCTCAAGTTATGATTGTTTTAGTGAAGATTACGCGAGCAGAATTTCTAGATGAGATTATTATGGAAATTATGAGTTTCGGGCTTTTAATTCAAGTTTAAATCGGTTCAATTTTTAGGCTTAAATTTTATTATATATTAGCCAAATATTGAATTTATTAGGTTTTATTATTTTCTTATTTATTTATTCCAAATTTTGGATATATTTTAAATATTTTAAGTTGTTTAAGAGTTTTATGTTTCTTAATCAAATAAGCTTAGTTTAGTTTAAAACTATTTCTTGTTTAGATAAATAAGGAAGTTTAGTTTAAAACTATATAAAGTGTAACACCCTTAACTCGTATTCGTCACCAGAATAGAGTTATGGAGTATTACTGTGCAAACAGAACATTAAATCATTCAATTCATACATCAATGCAAACATAATCTAATTACATTCATTTACATTCATAACATCCCTTAATCGAGCCCTAAAGGCCTTAAAAATACATTAAAAACAATCTGGGACTAAATTGGAAACGTATAGAAAGTTTAAGAAAAAATTAAAAAATTTGGACTACAGGGGTCACACGCCCATGTCTCAGGCCGTGTGGACCTAAAATGAACCTTGAACAACAAGTTTACCATTTCAAGCTTAGTTGGATCCTAAGTAAACCATTTACCAACCAAAACACCTATTCAAAGTGACATTAATCAAGCCAAAAACATACCATCAACCTATTAAGTGTCTAACCAATGTACCCTCATTCGTACCACAAGTATATACAATTGTCCATCAAAATTTGTAATAGAACAATTCAACACTAGCAATAGACATATTTAACATACACTCAATTCATCACTAGCAATAGACATGTTTAACATATACTCAATTCAACAGTAGCAGTAGGCATGTTGAACATGCGATCAGTAATAAAGTGGTATGAATAACATTATCAGCTTATTAGAAATTCAGTGACAATAGGCATGTATTATTTACATATCATGCATATAAGAGTAATAAACCAATCAATTAGATCATGATTCCAAAATCCTCATATTATCAGGGACCCAATTGAGTGTGTACAAGCCTAATAATGCTCGGGCCCATACAAAACAAAAAAAAAGCGGTCTAGTCCTTTTTTGTTACAAGCCCAATAAACTAAAACTAGACCCAAACCTAGTCCAACTACAATGTGGCCCACAACATGTTTTCAGCAACAGGGGCAGCAGAAACCCTAAGCAATGGTGTCGCGAATCGCCGTCCCTTTTATGCGCCTCGTCATGACACCCATTCCGTATCGTTGTACATGTCCTCCTTCAGTTGTACCTACAGCAACAAACGACCAACGACAACAGCAAAATAGCGAAAAAGAGGGGATTTGTATTTTCTTTATATATTTTTCATTATTATTTTCAGCTATTTAAGGTCATAGAAGAACTCTGTAAACGGGGGGGATTTTTCAGTGTAAAAAGACATACGAAAATAGAGAGGAAAATACGAAGAAAAAAGATTTGAAAAAAACAGAATACAAAACGGAGGTTATTTTTTTCCTTAGATTCGGTTTTCTTTTTTTTCTTGTTTGCTCTTTCTGTTTGTTCCTTTTTTTTACACATAATAAATAAGAAATAAAAGGGGAACGGGCTTACCTGATTCGCCTTGCGGGTTCACTATCGGAGGGCTCTCCTCCTTCGTGACCGTCGGATCCGAGAGGAGAAGGGGCCAAGAGTCATCCTTTTGATCCAAAGAAGTTTGGCTATTGAACGGGATCTAAAAACGGTTTAAAAAAGGTAAGATTTTTGACTCCCCTTGCTTGACGGCGACGACGCCAAGATCGGCCGTGCAATGACCACTCGCGGAGTTTGGCCGATCCTGGTCCTGCTTGAGAGAAAAGGGAAACGTATTTTAAGTTTTTCTTTGAAACAGAAAGAAAAATGAACCTTTTTAAAAAAAAACATTGCATTTATAGCTCACCCAAAACGACACCGTTTTGGGCCGAAGGGTAAGCACAAAAACGGCGTCGTTTCAGCCCTGTGACCCACGCGGTGACCCGACCCGGAGGGGAGGATCCACGCGTTCTGGTTAAAGGGAAATTTTCGCAATTGGTCCTTCCTTTTTGCAACGCGTTTCAATTAAACCCGTTTTGCTTCTTTTTAAATTGGGCCTCATATTTTATTTTTATTTCAATTTGGCCCATGCTGCTGCGCAACGTTTTGAGAATGGGTTAATTTCTATTTGGGTCCTCCTCTTATTGTGCGCGTTTTGATTTGGTCCCTTTGCGTGTTTTCTAACTTTAAACTCGGCCCTTAAACTCCTTTTATTTTCGTTTTAATCCTTCATTTGTCATTTTAGTTTTTTTAATCTTGTTAATATTATTATTGTATCCTTATTATATTATTCATTATTTTTATCATCATTATTATTTTATACACTTACACACATTTTTTATATAATATATATACATATACTTTCTATAAATACATGCATTTTACATATATATATACATTATTATTTTATTTTCATTTTTTATATACATATATATACTCATACTTTATTAATATATTATACTTATTTTTATTTTTATTTTATAAGTACATGTACATATATTATTATTATTTTCTTTTCATAATTTTTGTATACATGTATATATATATATTAACGCTTTACGATACATATATAGGTGTAATTTAAATTAAAGTATTGGTTTCATGTGGTACATTAGCATTTTACTATACTTTTAAAAAAAATGTATTTTGGTTGCGTCAAAGCATTAAAACCACCATATTTTTACAAATTTCCAAAATATTTGGCATTCATGATTCTCGAGAAAGATCGTGTCCTAACTTACTGGATTGCGATTATTTTTCGATGAATTTAGAAAGTCAAGTATTTGTTTTGCAATAAATCCACAAATTTCAAATAAAAGCTTATTCTCGGGAATTCAAAAATGTTGGGTCCTAACTTACTGGTCCTGATATTTTGACTACTCGAAATAAGAATTTTCAAAAGCAAAAGGCAATATTCAGGAATTTTGAAGATTTAAAAATATTGTGCCCTAACTCACTGGGTGTGGTGTTTTATTTCTTTGAAATAAGAATGTCTTATTATTTTGATCCATTCATGAGATAAAAAGTTTCATCTTAAAATTTTTTCGAATTTTTAACACCAAGACATTAAAGAATCAATTTGGTACCGATTTTGGGCGTTACAAGGGTGCTAATCCTTCCTCGTACGTAACTGACTCCCGGACTCATTTTTTCAAATTTCGTAGACCAAAATCATTTTAAGGTGAGCCGATCACACCTTAATAAAGGATCGGTGGCGACTCCAGTTTTTGTTTTTTAAAGTCAACAACTAAAATTTTTGTTTTAAAAAAAACGGTTTCGACAGCTTGGCGACTCCGCTGGGGACTTTGAGAGTCGAGCCATGAATTGATTATGCTTTGTCTTTTTGTCGAAAGTCAAAAGTTTTTAAAAAAATCATGAGTTCTCTTCGCATTCATTGATTTTTCATAGTGGTATGTTGGTAACTTTGCATTTTGCATTGCATGGTCCGTTTTACCCCCTTAAGTGGGAGCGAGAAACTAGTCCTTCGTGAGGTTTTCACCTCTGTGCAGGGTAGTGGACCGCTTCCGGGATACATCCGTACCTATGTCTTCGTGAGATTTTCATCTCCGTGCAGCCATAGGGAAATGTATCCCCCTGAACTGAACTCGATCCACATGAGCCTATAGTGGGTGAGGATCGAGGAATCTGCTGGTTCGGGTACCCTTACTCTAGAAACTAAGCCTCATATAGTGAGCTTTAGGAACTTGCCCTAGGGAGAATTGTACCAAACCCTAGTAGATTCCTGAATAAGTGTTCTTGTTATTTTATATTGGATTATATCTTTATATGTGATACTGAATTGGGTTTATTTTGTTTTGATTGCATGACATCATAATTGCATGACATTTCATTATAAAGGCGTTGGTTCATATTCGGTTGCCAAATAGAAAGCTTATCATGGGAAATGGGTTTCTTGATAAGGTGGAAGATAATACGGTGGTCCGAAGAAAACATGACACGAAAAGCCTAACAAGAGGAGTATACGACTTTGCTGCATGACCTGAGGATCCAAATTGTCAAAGTTTATTCAAAAGTCATCAAAGGTCCCAATCTCATAAAGAAGCTAATGAACGTGAATGAGTAAGGATTTACGACCTAGATCAAACAAAAAAGAGATCAAATTCGTGATATGTATCTTAATATCTGAAGGGTCGATGTCTTCACTTGGAGTATAAGGGTAAAGCCGTATATATATGTCCTCTTTATGTAAAGAGATTTGTTTTCTAGTAAAGTTTTCTAGTAAAAAACTGAACATGAATCAACGTCTCTTTTCGCATTCATTTCATGCATTTGCATTTTATTACATTATATGCATTAAACACAGTTAAAGGATCCTAATTAACTAAAATCATTGCTCAGTTAACCTGGAAACCAACCAACCAACCAAACACCGTTACGGTACTCAAGCAAAGATTAAGGACATGAATCAGAGATTGGAAAAAATCGAACAGTGTCAGAAGGAGATGCAAGACCGACTTCACCTACAGGTGCAGGAGCGATTAGATAAGATGCAATAGGATATGCCTGAGAAGATGCGAGAATCCCAAGATGATATGATGGCGAAGCTAACCAAACTGTTGATTGGAGGAGGTGATAGGGGAAGGGGTCCCATGGTTGATGTCGAAGAGGGTAATGAACCACTCTATCCTCCGGGCTTTACTCATCCACATGTTCGTACTCAAGCTGAATATCCGCACAAACCCACTGTCACAATCAGGCCTCAGTAGTCCCAGGCCAGTGCTTCGAACTTTCAAGCTAGATTGGGCTCTAACCCCGAAAACTACCCTGTTAACTCTGTCATTCCTGACTTCGATGAAGTGGCTGAAAAGGAAATAATAAAGGAGGAGTTACCAAAGCAGCTAGAGGAAATGTGCAAATGGCGAAATTCAGGGCGATGGAAGTCACTGAAAGCTGTCGTGGGATTGACGCTAAAGAGCTGAGCTTAGTTCCTGATTTGGTACTCCCTCATAAGTTTAAGATGCCGAAATTTGAGAAGTACAATGGGACGACTTGCCCAGAGGCTCATATCACCATGTTCTGCAGGCGAATGGCTGGATACGTTAACAATGACCAGTTATTAATTCACTATTTCCAAGATAGCCTAGCAGGGGCAGCATCTAAGTGGTACAATCAGCTGAGCCGTACCACAATTGGTTCATGGAGGGACTTGGCACAAGCATTCATGAAACAGTATAGTCATGTGACAGACATGGCTCTTGATAGAATTACCCTTCAAAACATGGAGAAGAAGCCGAGCGAAAGCTTTAGGCAGGACGCACAAAGATGGAGAGAAGTCGCAGTCCAAGTTCAATCATCGCTCTTAGAGAAAGAAATGACGATGCTTTTTATAAATACATTGAAAGCCCCGTTCATCACACATATGTTAGGAAGTGCCACAAAAAGCTTTTCTGACATAGTCATGAATGGTGAAATGATTGAAAGCGCCATACGGAGCGGGAAAATTGATGCAGAGGAGAGTAACAAGAGGTCAATCTCAAGGAAAAGAGAAAATGAGGTGAACAACACGAGTTACTCTAAACTAGTTATTGTGAGTTATCCAAGAAAGGTGGTTACTAACCAACAAGGTTTATTAGGACAAGAATCTAGAGTGAAACCAGGTACTGAGAAGCTCCAGTTCACACCAATTCTGATGTCATATAAGGATCTGTATCAAAGCTTGTTTGATGCGCATGTTGTTGCTCCTCATTACTTAAAACCTCCACAACCTCCGTATCCTAAGTGGTATGATGCGAACGCGCAATGTGACTACCACGCGGGAATTACGGGGCACTCAATAGAGAATTGCATTACCTTCAAAAAGCTAGTTGAAAAATTCATCAATATGGGTATTGTCAAATTGGGTGACTCATCAAGTGCAGAAAACCCGTTACCCAATCATGATTGAGGATGGAGGGACTGCAATGTATGAAGAAGTGGTGAGAAATTTGCACATCGATGCCATATATGCAGACACAATTAAAAGGATCATTGTTAGATATTCGCCTTAGAGGTGTTCTAAATAATGGGACTGCAGAGGAAACCCCTGAAGTATTTAGAGTCTATTAGAGTAATGTTCAGAACACACTTGTTGCTTTCAGCCTAGAAGCAATAGGAATTTCTTTGTGAAATAGGCTCACGTCTGAACATTATTATTTTAATGAAATACATTATTGCAATCATCTTTGAGCAAATGTTCTTTCATTCTTTACGATTTTTTTTATTCTTTCAGATTTTTTCTGCCAAACCATTCATTTATTCATTCATATTATTCATATACTCTTTGTATATCCTTTAGCACCTACAATAGGTCCTTGGATATCAATGACATGAGTGACGCTGCTACAGACTCAGAATCTCCTTTTGAATGAGATATGTGTTTAGAGGGATCTCACAACTTTGAAGATGACATGGATTGTAGCTTATCTCCGGACTTGTTGAGGATGGTAGAATAAGAGGATAGACAGATCCTACCTCACAAAGAATCATTAAAAGTTATGAGCTTGGTGAATATTGGAATTGATATGACCTCAAAGACAAATCAAGACATTGTTGAGTTACTTCAAGAATTCAAAGATGTCTACGCATGGTCATACCAGGATATGCCCAGGTTAAGCACTGTCATTGCAATCTGAACAACAGCATGATATCAGAAATTTGCAGTATGTTCAAGATTAATATCATGAATGATGCAGTGAAAATTCTACCGGAGTAGTGCCTCTCTCTTTAGTTCATCACGATTTTTTCTATTGAAGTTGAAATTCTTTCTCTCCGGGTATTGGCTGAGCAAGTTGGATGAAGCAGAATAGATCCGATCGCAATGTGATCAATTGAACTTGATAGAAGGAAGAAGATTAAAAACTATTCATCACGGTCAGATGTACCAAAAATGAATGATGCAAGCCTATAACAAAAGGTTCATCCTAGAGAATTCCACGAGGGTGACCAAATGTTGAAGATCCTCCATCTACAAAAAATATTATGAAGGGAAACAGATGCCAAATTGGGAGGAACCTTATGATTATAGAGAAGGTTTTTTTCCAAAGGAGCTTTGATTTTGAGCGAGATGGATGATAAACCTGTAAAATCCTGTAAACTCAGATTCAGTCAGGAAATTCTCCGCTTAAAGAAGGAGAAAAAAAAGAAAAAGAAGTGATGTGAAAAAATGAAAAGATGAAAATGAAAAATGAAAAAGTAAAAATAGAGAGGCTAAGGTGAAAACCCGCAAAGGGCGCCTTAGACCAAAGGGGACTTGAGTTGAAAACCCAAAAAGGGCGGCTCAAATGTTGATCAAAATGGCGCTTGTAATTATCAGAGCAGCTCAAATACTGATCAGAATGGGGCATGCAGTGGTCTTGCTATACCTGAATCAATAGGAAAGGGTAGGCGACATTTTGGGGCATCGACAAAGTACTGTAGATCTCCTAAACACATGTTAAACTCGAATGGTCTTGAGAAGTCTCATGCAAAGAAAGTTCAAGCTGCGATATCTGGGGCACCTAATCCTTATACTATTTTTGTTATTCTTGGAACACTTCATTCATTTCCAAGATGCGCATTCCTAAATCAGTTTCTCTGTTATCCATCTTTATTATATATTCATTTCGAGCTATGCTCAAAACCAACTCTATTTTATCCATTATTTTGATCTTTTTGCAAGTATGTTGCATTAGAATAATGATTAATGGACTAATAAAACTTTCACAAGGGAAGTTATGCATATTACTCTAGAAGTTTCTAAATAATATAGGAACCTCAAGCAGGACTATTGTTTAGAATGCACCAGGTTCAAAGGTTGGAAATCTAATAAGGAAGAGTCTAAACTAAGACTATCCCTTTGAATTTTCTTGTCTAAAGTATTGATTGAACAAAATGGCAAGATATCGTGTTGGTGACAAAGCTTCAATGAACAAGCAAGCAATGATCACCGAATAATAAGAAGAAGTTGTTTTTGGAGAAGAAAATTCTTCATTTGTACATGAGCATTTGGTAGGACACCCTGGGAATGGTGTAAGAGACCAAAGAGTTTCACATCCTGTATCCTTGAATTGTAATAGCAGAAGATTGAGAAAAGGTCAAATCTTTTACTCTTGGGTTACAGCGAGAGAAGGATGACACAATTTTTGCATCCCATTGGATCAAACTTGGAGGTTTACAGTGGGGGCAATCTGGTCAAACATTTTTGGAAACGCCAGCTGAGCAAAAAGGAGCCATAGCACATTGGAAATAAAACTTTAATAAACTTTGAGTAATGATAACCTAAGTGATAAGAAGGGATCATTCTAGAAAAATGACATTCTACATTCATTCAAATGTCATTCATACATGCCTAGTTAGGAGCATTTTATTCATTCTGTTCATGACATCCTATTAGGCATAATTAGGTTCATAAAATGAATCATACAGGTCATGTTCCACAGAGAGCAGATCGAAAATAAAGCCTTGCCTCCCTCAGTTGCAGTGGAGCAAGTTAAAGATAGCAGATCTTGCCTTCATGCATTGACAACGAAGCAGATCGAAGATACCAGCCTTACCTCCCTCGGTTGCAGTGGAGTAGTTGATGGCAGATTTTACCTCCCTGAGGTTACAGTGGAGTACATTGAAGCCAGTAATTCTATCTCCCTGGGCAGCAGTGGAATAGATTGAAGATTACAGATCTTATCTCCCTAAGCAGTAGTGGAGCAGATCGAAGATGGCGGATTTTACCTCCCTGAGGTTACAGTGGAGTACATTGAAGCCAGTAATTCTATCTCCCTGGTCGGCAGTGGAATAAATCAAAGAAAGCAGATCTTGTCTTCATGTATTGGCGTGAAGTAGGTCGAAGAAAGCAGATCTTGTCTTCATCTATTGGCGTGAAGTAAATCAAAGATAACAGATCTTGTCTTCCCATACTGGTGTCGAAGTAGATTGAAGAAAGCAGATCTTGTCTTCATGTATTGGCGTGAAGTAGATCAAAGATAGCAGATCTTGTCTTACCATACTGGTGGCGAAGTAGATTGAAGAAAGTAGATCTTGTCTTCATGTATTGGCGTGAAGTAGATCAAAGATAGCAGATCTTGTCTTCCCATACTGGTGGCAAAGTAGATTGAAGAAAGCAGATATTGTCTTCATGTATTGGCGTGAAGTACGCCGAAGAAAGTAGATCTTGTCTTTATGTATTTGGCGTGAAGTAGATCGAAGATAGTAGATCTTGTCTTCCCATATTGGTGGCGAAGTAGATCGAAGAAAGCAAATCTTATCTTCATGTATTGGCGTGAAGTAGATCGAAAAAAGTAGATCTTGTCTTCATGTATTGGCGTGAAGTAGATCAAAGAAAGTAAATCTCGTCTTCATGTATTGGCGTGAAGTAGATCGAAGAAAGCAGATCTTGTCTTCATGTATTGGCGTGAAGCAGATCAAAGATAGCAGATCTTGTCTTCCCATACTGGTGGCGAAGTAGATCGAAGATACAAGTCTTATCTCCCTGAAGTTGCAGTGGAGTAGGCAGAAGAAAATAATCCTATCTCCTTGAAGTTGCAATGGAGTGGATTAAAATCGCAGATCTCATCCCTCTGAAGTTGCAGTAGAGCAGATCGCGTCAGATTTATCTTTAAGTTATAGTAGAACAAGTTAAGGCTATAAGTCTTATCTCCCTGAAGTTGCAGTGGAGTAGATTAAAGATGGCAAATTTTGTTCTTTTGAGAAGCTACGACGTATGAATCCTATCTCCCCGACATTAGAGTGGAGTAGATTGAAGCATTAGTTCCTATACCTCTGAGGATGCAGTAGGGAGGAATGAAGATACTTGAAGCACTGAAGAAATCCGGATTCAGTAAGATCGGGCACAATTGGGCTTTTAGTCTTTGTTCTATTCTCGTTACACGACAATAAGCAAAAAGGGACAGCTGTACAGGCCCAATAATGCCCGGGCCCATACAAAACAAAAAAAAGGCGGTCTAGTCCTTTTTTGTTACAAGCCCAATAAACCTAAAACTAGACCCAAACCTAGTCCAACTACAATGTGGCCCACAACATGTTTTCAGCAACAGGGGCAGCAGAAACCCTAAGCAATGGCGTCGCAACTGCCGTCCCTTTTTGCGCGCCTCCGTCGTAGTACCCATTCCGCGCACGTTGCGCATGTTCTCCTTCAATTGTACCTACAGCAACAAACAACCAACGACAACAGCAAAATAGCGAAAAAGAGGGGATTTGTATTTTCTTTATATATTTTTCATTATTATTTTCGGCTATTTAAGGCCATAGAAGAAATCTATAAACCGGGGGGATTTTTCAGTGTAAAAAGACATACAAAAATAGAGAGGAAAATACGAAGAAAAAAGATTTGAAAAAAACATAATACAAAAAGGAGGTTATTTTTTCCTTAGATTCGGTTTTCTTTTTTTTCTTGTTTGCTCTTTCTGTTTGTTCCTTTTTTTTACACATAATAAATGAGAAATAAAAGGGGAACGGGCTTACCTGATTCGCCTTGCGGGTTCACCATCGGAGGGCTCTCCTCCTTCGTGACTGTCGGATCCGAAAGGAGAAGGGGCCAAGAGTCATCCTTTTGAGCCGAAGAAGTTTGGCTATTGAACGGGATCTAAAAACGGTTTAAAAAAGGCGAGATTTTTGACATCCCGCCGCCGTGAACTGCGGCGCCGGCACTGGCGACCGGCGCAGCGGCCACTCGCCGAAGTTTAGCCGATTCTGGTCCTGCTTGAGAGAAAAGGGAAACGTTTTTTTAAGTTTTTCTTTGAAACAGAAAGAAAAATGAACCTTTTTAAAAAAAACATTGCATTTATAGCTTACCCAAAACGACACCGTTTTGGGCCGAAGGGTAAGCACAAAAACGGTGTCGTTTCAGCCCTGTGACCCACGCGGTAACCTGACCCGGAGGGGAGGATCCGCGCGTTCTGGTTAAAGGGAAATTTTCGCAATTGGTCCCTCCTTTTTGCAACGCGTTTCAATTAAACCAGTTTTGCTTCTTTTTAAATTGGGCTTCATATTTTATTTTTATTTCAATTTGGCCCATGCTGCTGCGCAACGTTTTGAGAATGGGTTAATTTCTATTTGGGTCCTCCTCTTATTGTGCGCGTTTTGATTTGGTCCCTTTGCGTGTTTTCTAACTTTAAATTCGGCCCTTAAACTCCTTTTATTTTCGTTTTAATCCTTCATTTGTCATTTTAGTTTTTTTAATCTTGTTAATATTATTATTGTATCCTTATTATTATATTATTCATTATTTTTATCATCATTATTATTTTTATACACTTACACACATTTTTTATATAATATATATACGTATACTTTCTATAAATACATGCGCATTTTACATATATATATATACATTATTATTTTATTTTCATTTTTTATATACATATATATACTCATACTTTATTAATATATTATACTTATTTTTATTTATATTTTATAAGTACATGTACATATATTATTATTTTCTTTTCATAATTTTTGTATACATGTATATATATATATTAACGCTTTACGATACATATATAGGTGTAATTTAAATTAAAGCATTGGTTTCTTGTGGTACATTAGCATTTTACTATACTTTTTAAAAAAATATATTTTGGTTGTGTCAAAGCATTAAAATCACCATATTTTTACAAATTTCCAAAATATTTGGCATTCATGATTCTCGAGAAAGATCATGTCCTAACTTACTGGATTGCGATTATTTTTCGATGAATTTAGAAAGCCAAGTATTTGTTTTGCAATAAATCCACAAATTTCAAATAAAAGCTTATTCTCGGGAATTCAAAAATGTTAGGTCCTAACTTACTGGTCTTGATATTTTGACTACTCGAAATAAGAATTTTCAAAAGCAAAAGGCAATATTCAAGAATTTTGAAGATTTAAAAATATTATGCCCTAACTCACTGGGTGTGGTGTTTTATTTCTTTGAAATAAGAATGTCTTATTATTTTGATCCATTCATGAGATAAAAAGTTTCATCTTAAAATCTTTTCAAATTTTCGACACCAAGACATTAAAGAATCAATTTGGTACCGATTTTGGGCGTTACGAGGGTGCTAATCCTTCCTCGTGCGTAACTGACTCCCGGACTCATTTTCTCAAATTTCGTAGACCAAAATCATTTTAAGGTAAGCTGATCACACCTTAATAAAGGATCGGTAGCGACTCCAGTTTTTGTTTTTTAAAGTCGACAACTAAAATTTTTGTTTTAAAAAAAAATGGTTTCGACAGAGTGAACTAAAACCCTAAAAATAATTCAGGGAATATACAAGGACTAAATTGCACAAAAAATAAATTTTTAGGCAAAATGTAAAACAGGAACACACAGTCATGTGTCTAGGCTGTGTGAGAGCTTATAGGCCGTGTGGAAAGGTTACATGGCCACATCGTCAGGCCATGTAACAAATTGTGGACGTGTGGAAAATGCAAAAATTAACCTACAGGAAAGACACGGTCGTGTGGAAGGGTTGCGGTCGTGTGGTTCACAAACTAGCGTAGGGATTTCAGGGCACATGACTGTGTGGAGGGTCGTGTGGTCGACATGCCCGTGTGAGAGACCGTGTGGCCCTAATCCTACACACAATCACCACTGATTCGCTTGGGAAAAACACACTCCTTACATAGAGGGTCTGATCGATGTTTCTTACGTTCGGTTCTGGTCTGATTCACCTAAATCAGGTCCTTTAAATGATATTTACACATGAGATAATTATTGATTTCAAGATTTATCAAGATTATAGATATATTTGGCAAGAATTGAAAAAAAATTGTTTAATCGAACGTAGGACTAGTGCTAGATAGAAAAACTACAAAAATTCAGTATCTAAACTTTGGAATGAGGTGTACTTACCATTCCTTGGCAAAGATCGGGATAGTATTGGTGGCAATTACGAAATCGGTAGTAAAATGATTGAATGGAGGATGTTTTAATCCAGAAAAGAAAAATATTCAACAACAAAATGATGTAAAATTTTATGCAAAGAATAAGAAAGAGAAGCAAAATGGAAGAAATAGAGAGATGAAAGAAAATTTCTAATAAGGATTGAAAATAAAACAAGAAGTCAAGTTTAATTAGGAAAAGTTGGGCTAAATACCTAGGGTTTGAGGAACCCTGGGGGCAGCTTAGCAATTTTTCGATTGCTGTCGAAAAAATAAAATGGATATGGGGATGGAGTGGCTCAAACCTAGGTCACTTAAGGGAAGAACTTAATGCACATTTAACCATTAAGCTATCATCCATTTCTTATTAAGTTTTATCCTTGACTAAGTATACTTTAAAGTGGCTTTTATTCTAGGTTGTTGAAAATAAAATGAAAAGAAATGGGAGAAAGGAAGCTCAAACCTAGGACCTCTAAGATAGCATAATAACACTGAACCATCAAGCCTATTCAATTTTTTGTTTATCCATTACAATTAACCCTCTATATTTTGGGGTGTGACAAGCTCTATTAAATCATTCCATCTATGATAAATATTCTTTCTTGTTCCGCCAAAAACAAGATTCGAGGATGAATCTTTTCAAGGAAAGGGGGAATAATACATACACGGATAGGGTAAAACTGATTAAATTGCTTTCACCGAAGCTGCCAATTTTCAAGTTTGGAAAATCAATCAACTTACGATGACTTTTTGGATGGGATCTAGGTATTTTTGGGTTGAGATGTCGCATAGCATTCAAATACCTATCTCTTAGCTTCGAAACGCACTTTGAATCGCTCAATTATGAGTTCAAGAGCTCAAGTTATGATCGCCTTAGTGAAGATTGCATGAGCAGAATTTCTTAACGGGATTATTACAGAAATTATGAGTTTCAGGCTTTTAATTTGAGTTTAAATCATATTGGGTTCGATTTTTAGGCTTAATTCTTATTATATATGAGCTTAATATTGTATTTATTAGGTTTTCTTATTTATTTATTCAATTTTGGATTTTTTAAGTATTTAAAATTGTTTAGGAATTTTATGTTTCTTAGTCAAATAAGGAGT
The DNA here is from genome assembly GCF_025698545.1 of Gossypium raimondii. Classification (NCBI taxonomy): domain Eukaryota; kingdom Viridiplantae; phylum Streptophyta; class Magnoliopsida; order Malvales; family Malvaceae; genus Gossypium; species Gossypium raimondii. The sequence continues at coordinate 4,853,973 of NC_068568.1, forward strand.
TCATTGCTCATTAAGGATACAACTGTTTTTATTAATAAAGTTTTCAACTTTGGGAGTTAGTTTTTGTGCAAGATCTCTTTCTTGTGATTTATCTAAATAAAAGTAGTTTTAAACTAAATTTCATTATTTGACTAAGAAATATAAAAATTCTAACGACTTAAAATACTTTAAAAAATATCCAATATTTGAAATAAATAAATAATAATAAACCTAATAAATACAATATTGAGATTATATATAATAAAAGTTAAGCCTAAAAATCTAACCCAATATGATTTAAATTCGAATTAAAAGCCCGAAACTCGTAATTTCCGTAATAATTCCGTCCAAAAATTCTACTCGCGCGATCTCAACTAAAGCGATCATAACTTGAGCTCCCGAACTCGAAATCAAGTTATTCAAAGTGCATTTCGAAGCTGAGAGATAGGTCTTCGAACGCTATGGGACATATCAACCTAAAAATATCTGGATCCTATCTAAAACATTATCGTAAGTTGAATAAATTTCTAAACTTGAAAATTAACAGCTTGGATGATACAATTTAATAAATTTTACCATCAGTAAATAATCGAGATACAAGAGAAGAAATGATTGAGTTCTTATTTGATAAAGAAAATATATCTACAAATAGTTTATTATTGTTGGATTTTAGCTTCATGAACTCTTTTCCGTAATAAATGCATAAAAGTTGGAAAAGAAGACAAAAGAACTATTAACTCAACCCTACCCGATGGCCAATAGCTAACGTGGTCGACGACTGCAGCGGAGTAACGTCACTGTCTTGGGTGATTTTTCCCGATACATAGAATATAAGGTATATAAGTGCATTGCTTTGGAATTGATAACAATTAGAAAGATTGGTGTATGTGCAGGCATAGGAGGCATGATGACAATATTATAAATTCATTTGTGTCATAAAAGTTAGGCTTTTGAGGAAGCATTCTCGTTATGTGGTGGATAAGGTTACACATTTCTCTATTTTAATCATTGCTTCACTACTACTTGCCAAACCCATCCTTTATAGCAAATCAATGTATATAATTTATACTTTCAAAAATATTTTCTTGTATTGGTCGAATCAAAATGGTCGGATTCTAAAAAGAATTTGGATAAATTATATTGATAATTATTTAATTATCGACTTTTTTTAATCATTAGTGGTTAAAAGATTACTTAGAAGCTTTTAAAATAGACATAATAGTAATTTTAACCTTCAATATTTATATATTGTGTTAATTTAGTCTTAATTTTAAAAATATAACCTCAATATTTACACATTGTATAAAATTTAATTTTTTGTGACATCGAGGGTTAAGTTTAAAATAATAAGAAAATATGAATATTATTATCTTAAATTTTTGTCTATTTTCTATCAAATTTAGTTGATAAATTTATTTATTTTTTAGCTTTTAGATGAAATGATCACAAAGAAACTACAAAAAGGATTAAATTACACAATGTGTAAATCTCAAGTGTTAAATTTTTAAAATTAAGATTAAATTGATATAATATATCAATTTTGAGGATTAAAGTTGCTATTATACCAATTTTAAAAACTATAATAAAAAGTTAAAAATCTATCCATTGGGAGATTTGAATCTAATTGAATTTTATATAAACTTTTAATAAGCATATTTTCAAGTACGTGTTGAAAAAAATGTAATTTTTGGAAACTTTGAGGCATATTCTTGATTAGTGAAAGATACTGCATAATTCTTTATAGACACACAACGAATTTTTCACTTTCAAAAATTCTTTCTTTTTCTCTCGAAATTTTTCAAATGCTTCGATGATAGAAGAAGGTAAGGTCTGTTCGTTGATCACTGCAAAGGTACTACTGCCGCGATTATTTTGTTGTTGTATTCTAGGAGACAGACGACCAACGTTTCTCCAAGTACCATAGGAGCGGCCGAATCTGTTTTAAAAATTCAAGCCTCAACATCTAGCAAAATTCGATGTTTTAAATAAATATTAATATTTATTTAATTTATTTAATTGTTTAAAGTTGTTTATTTAATTGTTTTTAAATATGATGTTTTAAATAAATATAAATATTTATTTAATTTATTTGTTTAAAGTTGTGTTTTACATAAATATAAACATTTATGTATATTATTTGATAAGATCTTCTATAAATTTATATTATTCGTTGAGGTGTTTTGTTAAACAGTATATAATTTCAATAATCAATTATTTCAAAAATCATAAAAAAAATGATTATAGCAATAATGCAATCATGAAAAACACAAGTGTATCAAAATCACGAGGTAAAAAAATTCAATGAGGAACTTGGAGGTGATTGGTAGCTAAAAAGCCTAAAATAGCGAAATGTAATGAAGGAAACGTCCAAATTATGGTTGGTGAAACATAATCGATAGCATTAGCAAGTAGCTAGCTAGCGGCTAGAAACGTGAAGAAGGCAAGGTGTCGGCAGAGAGGAAATGGGTGAAGAGAGAAAGGGACTGGCGAGGAGCAAAGACGGGGACTTGATGGCCAGCACCACGCACGGTGGCAAACGTCAGTCCCCCTTCATACACCTCTACCCATCCACCCACTTGGCTCTGGTGGAACCATGCCCTCCATTCTTCTTTTACTTTTAGTCCCATTTTCTTTATGCTGTACCTCGTTGATGTCACTGGCACCCTCCCATCTGTATCCCCACTGCCATAACAACAACATTCATTCAATTAAAACAAAATGTTTTGTATGTATGTATGTATGTATGTATGTACCTGTAAATCCAAATACGTAGGCCAGCAGTGAGGAGTTTTTGAATGATGGGCAAAACAGAGTCGGGCGAGTCATTCCAACCTTGGATTTCACCACTGCCAATATTTATGTTGCCGAGTAAGTCAATAACATTCAAATCAAGAGATAAACAGAAAGAAAAGCTTGAACGATAGCTTGTTTCTATAGTGGTAGGGCATTTAACAGTTTGGATGCCATAGTGAAGAGAAAAGGAAAGGTCAAATAAAGTGGCACTTCTTGTATTCATTAAATTTTATGTGTTAGTGTAAACAGAAAGAAAGCTCTACATCGATGATTAAACACATGCTGTCATTAAATGCTCGAAAGCTCCAGGATTCTCTCTGCCTACGTACCATAATCATAGCATAGATTAATAAGAAAGCTTTTTTATACCTGCATGTAGTGTAGGGATATGAAAGCTTTGTGAGATTAGCATGCAATGCACTTTGAACATCTTCTCTGTTGAAGTACTTCTCAACATACCCTTCTGTGCATGGATCATAGCCCCTTGGTAGCATATGCCAAATACCCTATTCCAAATCAAGCATTTTAGCAAACCAGTGCATACACATACATACATATAGGGTTTATTTGGGGAATTACATGTTGGGAGAGGAGACGAGGAGCTACAGGGAGTTTGGGATAGGTTCGTCTTGTTCCAAGAGCTTTAATGCAAACGGGAGTGTAGATGCTGTACATATCGATGTTAGCATAAGCATCCATGAAACCTTTCATATGATCGGCGCATTGAACCGTTAGATTATTAGTTTGTTTAAAGTCACATTCCTTGTTTATTTGGTCGTAGAGTTGGTCCGAAATGATGGCGTGGCTCCATGCATAATCGAACAGCCCCAACGTGTCTGTCGGTTCGTTGATCGCAGCATTTCCGATCTGAATACATTACCAAAACACCCAAACAAACATAAGTATCTATTGTTATCTCAACTTTCCAATTCAGCTCCAACTCGACTCAACACATACCATGAATCCCTTGAAATTAATGTAGGAGTCTGGACTTGACCCTTGGTTTTTGTCATAAATGAGTTGAGCCAGCTGGGGAACATAATGACCTGACGGAGACAAAAGCAAGAAAAGGAAAACATGAATGATGGTTCATATATATTTTATATATATAAATGGAAGGGTAACCATATACCAGCATAGCTCTCTCCAGCAATGTAAAAGTCATGGGATTTGAAGTTAGGGAACCTTTTGAACCAATTAATTAAGAAAGTATAAGAGTCGGCTGCTGTAACTTGATCACCCAGTTTATGTAAATCGTGGGAATTGTTGGTGTATGAAAACCCCACTCCAACTGGTGCCTCCAAAAACAGTATGTTTGCAACTACATAACCATGTGTATATATAACAAGTTAGTATTGGAAATCAAGAAAGATATATGTATATATACTTGAATGGAAGTAATGGGGGTACCTTTGTTCCAAGAGAATTTGTTAAAAGTAAGGCGGGTGCCATTGCTACGAATAAGGAAAGGACCAAGTTCTTGTGCTGCTCCGTAGGCCACTGATGAGCAACCAGGTCCTAAAACATTGCCATTTCAGTCAATGCCATCACAATTCATCTCTTTTTCTTGTTATACTATCTAAACATTAATTTAATCCCTTCAAATTGAACCCAATTAATCTAAAATAAAATAAATTTTGTTTAAAGACAAAGAGAAGCTTCTTACCAACCAAAAAAAAGAGAAAGAAATATATGGTTTTGACAAGAAAGGGGAAACTGGTTATGGGGGTAACTCTACTAATTCACTAGAATTGGGGGAGCAGGTGGGCCTCAAACCCAAAATATCTACACATAAGAATTTGTCAGTCACATGTAGCCACAAGCATTGGACCCACAACTATTTCTTTCATATAATTAAACCAGATTGTGTACCCTGATTTTTTTTAAAACAGTAAAAATAAATAAAATTTTTAATAGAATGATAGATTAGTTCTTTGATCTAACGTGCATTAATAAATTTATTTTTTTTTAATAAAAAAATAAAATACAATTCAACTCTCATAAAATCCGTTGGATTTTATTGTTATAGTCAATAATTATTAATTACACCATCCCATAAAAGGCAAGAAGTAATTTAAAAAAAAAATCAATAAAAGCATATAGTAAAATATAGAACAAGTTGGGCATTGATCGGACGGCTCATGTTTATTGATAGAAAAAAAGATATTAATTTTGTAGGAGATGGACACATTGAGTCAAAGTCTCAAAGGTAATGGGCCCCCAACAGGTAGGGTCAAAGTAAGTAAGGGATGTGCCAATTTTGAAAAATATTTCACACTCATATATACTAGCATTAATTTAGGAACTCCAAAATTTGACTTTCGTGCCAAACTGATAGGACAATATGTTTATTATTAGCTAAGTTATTCATTATTGTAAACAAATAAATAATAAATATAAAAATAGATTATTGTTTGGCAATAAAAGAAAATATGAGTTTAAGAGCATTAAAACGTATCATCAGATTCGTAAAAATTACACCAAAAGTAGGCGAAAACTTAAGAAAGGAAGGATGGAACTGTTATAAATTTCAAGTTCATAGGCCGACAAATGAATGAACGATTATTCTGGGAAGAAACACTGCTGCTGCACACTGTACAATTATTGTGTTTTCGAGAATATGCATTTTTTAATTATGAAAACAGGTTTTTTATAATTAAAAAGTTGTAATATATTATAAATTATAGTAAATTTTAAACCTAGTCTTAAAATTCATATTAATTTGTTAATATTATTAGAATTATTTTGTTAAATTTAAGTTAATTATAACAATTATTTTTAATAGTGTTAAATTTTAAAATTTAAAAATAGACTAAATTTTAAATTTATGAAGGGAACAAAGACGTATGAACTATTTTAAGCTAACTAAAATTTTTCATTTTTTTCTTCGTATATCTAAAACTCATTTGGCCAAAACTCAGCTCTTTTCTGGTTAGTTGATGATTTTTGTCTCTTGCCAAGAGCAAAACATTTAGTTTTTGGGATTGAAAATTGAAATTAATTTTAGATAAAAAAAATATTTGATGATGGTTTATGTGATAAAAACGAATTTAATTTTGCATTATTTTTATGTGAATGAAGTAAATAATAATAATAAATCACAGCACTCATCAGCTGCTCTGCTCCAATCAAAGTCCTTTAGGGACAAATGTTTGAAAATCTGTTTCATCTTTGACTCTTCCCTATCATTTTAAGTTTTCTTTAAGCATTACGTATGTAAAGCAATGAAAAGAGAGACTATGTAAAGAAGATGCCAACCTCCATTAAGCCAAAGAACTAGGGGCTTGTCGGAAACTCCATCTTGGGCTTCGAAAAACCAGTAGAACAAGGCTTTGGAGTCTTGAGGTCGGAGCTTGACGTACCCAGCATAGTGCCGGAACTTCACCGGCGGCTGTCCAGGCAAGTTCGTCACCCTGTCGGTCTCTTGCTGTTCGGCGTAGGAGGGTTGTCTGCTTTGGGTGAAGGTGGGGATATGAATGAAGAGAAAACAGCAGAGGAGAAAACAGGGGCTTAGCTTTGCCATTGAAATTGGCAACAGCTCCAAGGGGGTAATGTAGAAGTGAGAGAGTCCGTAGAGGGTTCTGTTTTATATATAATGGGAGTATCCAAAGAGTCGAATTATTTTTTATTTTTTATTTATCGAGTTTCCTTTAATTAAATTTTATTATAAAATTAGATAAATAGCAATATGGATTCTTAAAAAATTATTTTTAATATTCTACCACTTGGATTCAAGTACACTAAATCTCTGTCAATCCATCAACAGCTCTTCGTGGAATTAAGAGACATAAAAAAATATTAAAAACTAAACATACATACCTCGAAAATAATATCTCTATTGCAAATCCGAAATCGACCCACCCTCAATCAAACTAATTATAACAATTACATCCAAAATTTTTGAAAAATATATAAAAAAAAAATCTTCCCTTTAATCAACCATTAATAATAGTTAAAAATGAAAATAAAAATCCCATGGCGGTGCCCAAAGTCTCGTGAGACTCGTACTTGCTATTTTATCTTTGGTTTGGTACAATAATACTATACTTTTGTCTTTATTTCTTCTTTTGTCTTTTTTAACTTTAATTTTTCTTTTCGATTTCAGTATAAAATTTGAACTTAAAATTAAATAACCATTTAATGGTTCAGGAGCGGTTAATTTCAGCTCTATTAAAATTTTAATTACTATTTAATTTTTCTTGGTGAATTATAATAACAAGACAAAACTCAAACAACCAACATGATTAGTGCAACTCAAACACAAGCTACACCTAGGACAATGAACACTATCGACGCATGAAATTCAATTAGTATTTAATTTTAATTCTATATTTTTATTACATAAGGTTGAAACTAATATTAGTGGGCCTTTCTTTTGTGAAAGACATTGGGCTTTTTCTTTTCTATTTTAAATCACTGAGTAACATGCAATTAGCTTTTTTGTTACAATTATTATTACAACTAGGGTAAAAGTTTAATAATTAATAGTAAAATAGATACCATCTAAGATTAAAATGAGAGAAGTTGACATTTTAACTCATTCACTAGTTATTTGTTTACTTTTTGGTATTATGTACAAATAGCGAGTAATTATCAAACTAACAAATAGTATTTGTCATAAGTTTGCAATAATTAACTATCACTTTGAACACACTTTTATGCAATGATAATCTTCAAGATGTAAGAAAAGATATCTTGAAGATTATCATTGCATAAAAGTTAGATATAGTGAACTAAGGTATGGTATTAAAATTCTTGTGACTTTATAAAATTATTTTCTCGATCTATAATCACTTTCCTTTTTACCAACTGAAGTATCAGAGAGCATTTCAAAGTACTAACATAGACGCTCTCATAATCTTTCTTTATCTTCTAGGCTTGAGTCCTTTTATCAACCCAATAACTATCTTCAACCCATATTCCTCAAAGAGACTTAAACACATTTCATTTCAAAGTTTTGAACATTATCTTAATGTCATTAAGAGTTGGGGTTGTCTTTTACTTTGCCTTTGATTTTCCTTTCAATTATACAAAAGAAAATCATTTTAACCTTTTTTCCTTTTCTTCTCTTCTTAATTTTTAATTTGTGTTTTTTGGTTAAATTACTCAAATTTAGATGAAATAGTTAACAATTTTATTGACGTGGCATCCAATCCACTCAGCTACTATGCCACCTCAGTAATTAATTAAAATTTTATAAAATTTAAAATATATTTAAAAATATATAAACACAGATAAATTATAAAGTTTTTTTAAAAATTATCCACCGATTAAATTTTATTTATTTATTTATTTATAAATTATAAGCTTGATTATTAACTTTTGATCAAATCAAGGATTGATTCATTAAAGTAAAAAAAAAAAAGAAAATCCAAGCTTCGAACTTCAAACTTGAAAAGCTCAAGGGAACTCGATCAGTTAAGCAAAGAACGAGAAGAGGTGCTGGAAATCAACAAGCTTCACAAGAAGCTTCAAGCTAGTAAAATTTCTCAACACTTTTTCTTCTTTTAGCTTCAAATTTCATGATCTGGGTTGATTTATTTGGTCCCTAAGATTAATGGGTTTATTTTAGATTATAATTGAAATATGTTTCTTTTGGCTCTCTGGGTATTTTTTTGTTTCACTCAAAAAACTGATTTTTGAAGTGAGTTTGTTCTTGCCTCTCTGGGTATTTATCATGAACAAGTCTGACGGGTAGCACCCCTCATCACTATCTACGACCGCAATAACCCTTTACAAATAATCTAACATTTTACCATACCCGAGCCCTTAAATCAAGATCCTAACAACTCTGGGGCGAAGCCAAGAATTATTTTAGGGGGCCGGAACTAAATTACAATTTTTTTTGAAAGATAAAAATGTAATTTTACCATGTATTAGTTTATAATTTCATTATTTTCGAAGGGATTGAATGGATTTCTTTTTCATATTTGAGAGATCAAAGTGAAATTTTACCGTAATTAATTTGTAAATAATATTTATTATTTCTAGAGGGATTGAATTGAAAATTTTCATTTTTAGGGAGGCCAATGCCACTGCTAGCCACCCCAGCATAGCCTCTGCAACAACCCAAACAGAAATCAGAAAGTAGAAATCGAAAAATAAAAATGGAAGAACAAAGAAGCGGAAATTGACAAGAAAAGCAGAGTTCCAGGTATCCTTCTGCAAATCTAGACAATGAGAAGGTGGCCGACGACAAGAGGAGACATATAATACGAAACCGAATCCATATGACGACGGATGGCAACAGATTGAGGCTGTTGGAGTCGAAATCGTGCTTGGGGTTTCAAAGATTTTGATTTTTCCTAGGAGAAATCTCAATCGCTGGATGTATAGAGGGTGAGGAGAGCTTCATTTTGGTGGTGGTACTAGTCGGGGTGATGTCGGAGACCGGCAATAGAAGTGAGCAGCGACCGCCTGAGGAAAGCTTGACAGAGATCTTTTGTTTTTGTTCAATTTTTAAACATAAAAGAAGAAAATGAAAACGATTAATATAAGTTTTTGTTCATTTTTTTAATTTTATTTAGTTTGTATATAAATTTTTAATATTTTTAATGTATTTGTTAATTTTTTTAATTTTAAAATAATTTTAATAAATTTTTATTTCAATATTTTAAAATTTTAATTATTTGTTAACATCACATATATCTATAAATGTCACATCAAGAAAGTTAATCAACATTAATTTTTCATTCAAATTTGAGTAGTTTAACAAAGAAAAGTGATTGTATAAAAGTGTAATTTCACCTTATTTTTTATCTTTTTTCAATAGAAGAATGAGAAATCAAATTTATTTTCAGTTTTTTCTTTATGAAAAAATTCAAATCTAATTAAAAATGATAAAAATAAGGCCCGTTTAAAAAATAAGTCGGGCCTCAGCTAAGGCATTTTTAGCCCGGCCCGAATTCACTAAAGGACAAAAAAATCTGTTCTTTTTTTAATGTTATTTTTTGTTATTTTCTCATTTTTTTACTAATATTTTATTATTATATTGCTACTATTTTGTTGTTAACGTTTGGATATTGTATAAAACTTATTTTATTGTTAATTTTGTTATTATTTTAAACACATTTGTTAAATTTGTTATTATTTTAGAGGTATTTACTTGTTAAGTTGTATTTATCTTACTGTTATTTAAGTCTATATATTTTTTAAAATTTATTTTCAATTTGTTGAGAAATATTTATTTTGATGTTTTTAGTATTTTTGATATATTATATATATTTAAAAATTATATAAAAATAATATAAAAAATTAATACGGGTGGACTAGGTCGGGTCCAAATTTTAATATTTTTATCTAGGTCGAACTTCGGTAAAATTTTAGGCCAATTTTTCGAGTAGGGTCGAGCCCAGCCTAATAAATGGACCTGAATTTTTAGTTGAATCCAGCCCATAAACACCTCTATAAAGAAGAAACCAGACAACTTAAGCAAAGAATTTATGGTTCAAAGAGAAAGATATTTTTCCTTAGACCCAATCAATGCTCATTGGGGTAGTGGACTAGCTTTGTTGGTGTGCTGGTTTGACCGGTGGCCACTTTGTTTGCCCTATAACCTTTTGTTTGGGGTACTTTATAAACACGAAAATCAAGTTTAAAAATTTCATACCGATTCCATACAAATTTAGCACTGAACCAATAGCATGGCACATCCTTCCTACCAAGTAGATTATTCTCTTGTTTATAGTTCATCATGCTAAATGCTTGTGACCTTGTGGGCTTTAGCTTTATTGAGCTATAACCTACATTGGTACTGGGCCCTAACCTGCTAGTATATAACATAAAATAGCAAATTTTGAATTAAAGAAAAAGCTAATAAAGTTGACCTTAAAACATAAAGCATATTAAAGCAGAATGCACCTAAAGAATGATATACATGAAATGGGCTCCATTTTACCATAATTAGGCTTTAGATATGAAGAATCTTCCTTGTGGCTTTTCTTTTCTCTAATTTTGGGCTGAGTTTTTGTTGGAACCCTTTTAAGAGGAAATAAAGTGAACCCAAAATATAACCTATTGACTATGTGTAATTTAATGGCAAGTGATCTCATCTGAAACCAGCTGCACGATTATAGACTCTAGTTTTGGGGAATTTACATCTCTTAGAAAGAGCTATTATTAGACTAAAACAATGGGTTAAAGTTTGAGAAAGAATTAGCCAAATCCATTTTAGTTCCTCAATCAAAAAGCATTGGGGTTTTGAGTTTAGGGATGATCTCCTAATGGGAACACCTCAAATGGAGACCAAAGCAAAAACGGATATTAGAGTTTGTGATTTGAGATGCTTAAATTAATTTTAAAAAATTCATGGAATGGAATGGCAAAAGACGAATTTAAGAGGATTTTAGTTTACCCTATCTTAGGCCGATTGAGTCTTAGCTCGATTAGCATGGATATTGTTGCCAATACAGGAGGACGTGAGTTTGAGTGTGTTGAAACGTATTATCATCCTATTTATGAGTTGGAGAAGAGCTATCAATCGGTTTAGGTATTGTCTCAAAGAGAATAGATATTATAGAACTTATGAGTTTGTTCTTATATTAGTGGTGAAGATAATAAGGGATAATTCTAGATTCAATCCCTCACATTTTGTTGTTTATATGATTAAGTCTTATGTGAAGAATTTAAAATGTCCAATTAGGTCCATGCTTCTAATTTATTTATTTATACTAAATTTAGACTAAAATAAGTTACATTTGCTCGGTATAATAAAATGTTACGGCCTTCCTTCATGATGGTGCTTTTTTTTTCTTCTTTCCATTGTAAAAATAGTTAATTTCAATTTTAGTCCTTTTATTATACTTGAATTTGAAATTAAATCTTTATACTTTACTTTTTAACATGATTTGATCTCTATGTTTTATAACGTTATTGATTAGTCCAAATATTTAATGTTACGTAGTTATATATAATCGAAAGCGATTTCTAAATCCGAAAAATAGAATGGTTAAATTCTTAAAAGTAAAACAAATGTACAAATTATTATTTATAAATGTGAGAAATCAGTACGATGCGGAAGTCAATTTCAAAATTAATCCTTTGCACTTATTAACATTAATATTTAATATTTCGTACTTAAATCATCGTTAGGTGAAACCAAGTTTAGTAACAAATAATTGTACTTAACAAAACCCATAAGGTCTCTAACATTTTCTTAATATTAATGGATTATTTTAAAATATATTTCATAACAATTTTAATTTTATTTCAAACCCACATATATGTATTCTTCAATTATCCCTTGCTAATAGTACATTTGGCTTCAACCTCGTTTATACTTTGAGGTTATGAGCAAAGTTTAGGCTGCCTCCCTCCATCACCAGCTTTGGAAATTACTTGCCCCCACTTGTCTCGTGTGATCAAATTAGTTACGAAAATGTGCCTTTTCCTTGAATCACTCCAAACTAATTTGACCTTAATTTTGTGTTTGTCCCATGTATATATCCATGGGCAAATTATATTTTGTTTTTTCTACTAAAAAAATGGGTAAATTATTTTAAGTACGTTAAATAAAAGAGTAAATTAATCATTTCTGCTAAAAACTGGCGTGATTGATGGCATAGCTAAATATTAGCACATGACATGTCACATGTACCTCGTACTGACGTATACTGACCAATTTTTAACAAAAGGACTAATTTGCTCTTTGATGTTCATTTATTAAATAAAGAGGATAAAATACGATTTAACTCTTAATACAAAGGCTTCCACAACATTTTTACCCATGTACTTGGTATCATGTGTATTACGTGTGGATGATAATTTTTTATGAACATTCTGAGCACACCCAAGATAATGTAAATTAGCAGTTGAAAGAAATAGTGAATAAAAGATTGACATACAAAAATTGGTTATGGGGTAGGTAGTTTGCCAAGTGGAGTGATAAAAAATTAGGCGTAGGTGGTAAGTAATCATACAAGATTATTGGTGCCACACAAACTAATTTAATTTAATTTCTACCTAGTTAAGCTAATCTACAATTCTTAAACAAAATGAATTTAGTCAGCTAGCAATAAAGTAACCTTAAAACCAAAAACAAAACAACAAGAAATTGATAAAAGCAAACAGTTGCACTTAGGTTACCCGTCGCCACCCACTTTCTCATCCCACATCGCCAAAAACAGAGTGTAAATGCCTCTATTCCTACAAACTTAACTTCCACACTCAAAATCAAATGCCCATTTTGCACACATTCTCATCTGTGTTTGCCAATTATTCCTTAATTGAGTGAAATTTCCCCGACAACCCACAACTTTTATGTCTTGAAACTCTCATTTCTAAGGAATTGAGTTTTAAGGCAGCTAAAGGGTGTAAGCATTTACACGTACAAAAAATCCGCTCACCAAATCGAACCAATTGGGCCAAACCATTCACGCCAAGAAACGCCTTGGCTTATCCCTTATAATGCTTTGCAACTAACACAGTCTCCAATACCAAATTAGTTCATATTCGGTTCCTTTGTGTTTCTTTTTTTTTTTTTTCTCATCCCTAAAGCATGAACAACGTTACCGCGAATATGAGTTCCGATGAAGCAGTCGTCGGGAACTTTGTTTCCCGGCGGTTGTTTTTCTTACAATATCTCCATGTTTTGGAGTTTGTTGTTGCTGCTTTGGTCTTCGTTGTTATCAATTCGTTGAGGCAAAGACGACGTTATGGACTGCCTGTATGGCCGTTTCTCGGCATGCTACCGTCGTTGGTGTCCGGTCTTCGGTCCGATTTGTACGAGTGGATTTCGGACATACTTTGTGAACAAAATGGGACGTTCAGGTTCAAAGGTCCATGGTTTAGTAGTCTCAATTGTGTGGTTACGGCTGATCCTAGGAACCTTGAGCATCTTCTTAAGTCCAAATTCTCTGTTTTCCCTAAAGGGCCTTATTTTCGTGATACCGCTCGAGATCTTCTCGGTGACGGGATATTCAACGCCGACGACGAGACGTGGCAACGTCAAAGGAAAACGGCGAGCATCGAGTTCCATTCGGCGAAGTTTCGGCAATTGACGACCGAGTCAGTGTTGGAACTCGTCCATGCAAGGCTATTGCCCGTGTTGGAAAATGCAGTGAACCAATCAATCTCCATAGATCTTCAAGATGTTCTTTTGAGATTAACGTTCGATAACGTTTGCATGACCGCCTTCGGCGTCGACCCCGGGTGTCTCCGTCTCGGATTACCGGAAATACCGTTCGCCAAAGCGTTCGAAGACGCGACCGAGGCGACGTTGCTGCGGTTTGTCACCCCAACATGCGTATGGAAAACCATGAGATGCCTTGATTTAGGCACTGAAAAGAAGCTGAAAAAGTCGATAAAGGGCGTGGATGAATTCGCTGAAGAAGTTATTAGGACAAGGAAAAAGGAACTGTCATTACAAACCGAAGACAAAAAGCAAAGATCAGATTTGTTAACAGTGTTTATGAGATTGAAAGATGAACAAGGGAAGCCATTTTCCGACAAGTTCCTGCGTGATATTTGTCTTAACTTTATACTTGCCGGAAGAGATACATCTTCAGTGGCGTTGAGCTGGTTTTTCTGGTTGCTTGAAAAGAACCCCGTGGTGGAGCAGAAAATTCTTGCAGAGATATGTAAGATTATTAATGAAAGAGACGATACGAAAAACGGCGCCGATTTGAAGAGTCCATTGATATTTAGACCAGAGGAGATCAAGAAGATGGATTATTTACAAGCTTCATTATCAGAGGCTCTAAGGTTGTACCCTTCTGTCCCTGTGGATCACAAGGAGGTAATTCATTTACTTTTTGTTCAATTTAGTCCAGGTAAAGGGATTCAATTCCAAAATTCCGAAAAGTATATGGACTTGGGGCAAAATTAGACCTTTCATATAAAGGATAGATAATTAGAAAGGGTTTTTGCAAGATTATGGTTCAACTAACCACACAGTATGGTTAAGAAGCACATCCTAGGAGGGTGTTGTTAAAAGTTGATGACCTAAGATTTAGGTGAAGACCTTAAGTTTGAAATCTAATCAATTGGTCAACACTTCACGGAACATTTGCTCATTGTGTTTTTTTTTTTTTTTTGCCCTTTTCAGGTTGTTGAAGATGATACATTTCCAGATGGAACATTGCTGAAAAAGGGGACAAAAGTTATTTATGCAATCTATGCAATGGGGAGAATGGAAGCCATATGGGGAAAAGACTGTAGGGAATATAAACCGGAGAGATGGCTACGAGACGGCCGGTACATGAGCGAATCGGCTTACAAATTCACCGCCTTCAACGGCGGTCCACGGCTGTGTTTAGGGAGGGATTTTGCTTATTACCAAATGAAGTTCGTGGCAGCCTCGATCTTGTATCGGTATCGGGTGGAGGTGGTAAAAGGTCATGTGGTTGTACCAAAGCTTGCCTTGACAATGTACATGAAGCATGGGCTTAAAGTGAACTTAATCAAGCGCCATGAATCAGAGCTTCAAGTTTACCTAAAGAACAATGTTTGACGAGATGTCTTGGATTTAAACCTTATGTTAATAGTTATGTTTTCCTTATTTTCATTCACATGGTATTGGACCATATATTGATGAAGTAAGCACAAAATAGAGAAAAGATTTGTATCATTTAGAGTGGCATTTGGATATGTTTAGGATGATAGAATAATGGGTTTTGCTTTCTTTTCTTTTTAATTTGGATGTTTTATCATTTGGCTATTATTGATCTATGTTAATAAAGCTATTGTTTGAATCTTATGCAATGTCTAACCTGTTAGATTTACCCTTTAATTATCATCTTCCTAAATTTTAAAATGTTCTAAATTGAGTATTCAAAGTATTAGTATTGTATCAATCAAGTCTTTGTTAGTCTAACCGTTAATGTAGATGTTAAATGCCGGTTCGAATCTAATGAGAAGTACATTAAAAATATGTTGACCAAGTTATCGATAAAATTTGGGTTAACTACTATTTTTTTAACGCATCAAATTCAAGTTGTTCATAATTTAATCTATGTATTTTAAATATGTTCTATGACAGATTTGATCTACTATGTCCAAGTTAAAGAGTAGATGAATGGAAGTACTTAATTGATACGATACCGACAATTCAATTAAAATGTTTGAACCTTTGTATAAAATAATGGAGAGAGACAAATAGAAAAAAAAAAAAGGAAAATGGGCCGTGGAAGGAGGTTTAGGGTTGGATATGGCGATGATCCATTTTTAAGCTTAAAAACCCGCCCAATCAAAACCCAAAAGCCGAGAAAGCCACTAAAAACCCTAGAGTCGATAATTACTGGTAGCATCTTTGTTAGATTGTTGGAGTGGCCGCCTCCTAGTTTACAGTTCTCAGGTTCTCTCGATTCAGCCGTAGCCATGGTATCTCTTTCTCTTCTTTTTTTGGTTTCATTCATCCATTTTGGGTCTTTTTTCCCCCTAAAAAATGTTTGTGAAATGGAAATAATCAATCGAATAAGTTGTTAAGATTGCGGGATTCATTGGACGTAACTGGGATTGTTGATTTGGGGATACTATTTTTCTTTTTCCATAAATTTATGGTGAAATTGCTGTGGTTGAATTTTAATCTAGGTATTCATTTGAGGAAATGGTGCTAAATTTTGGTATTTTTTTATTATGTTTTGACTGTAATTGTGTTGGTGTTGCAGGTGAACGTACCTAAGACCAAGAAGACTTATTGCAAGAGCAAGGAGTGCAGGAAGCACACATTGCACAAGGTTACACAGTATAAGAAGGGTAAGGATAGTTTGGCTGCTCAAGGGAAACGCCGTTATGATCGCAAACAATCCGGTTATGGTGGTCAGACCAAACCAGTGTTCCACAAGAAGGTAACTTTTTTAACCCTTGGATGAATACGAGTTATATGTCAAAAACATTAAGAATCCTGTCCTGTATGATACTAGTTTGTAATGGATCTTTTAACCTTGGATGAATATGAGTTATACGTTGAAAACATTAAGAATCATGTCCTGTATGATACTAGTTTGTAATGGATCTTTTAACCCTTGGATGAATATGAGTTATATGTTGAAATCATTAAGAATAGTGAATCTTTTAACCCTTGGATGAATACAAGTTATATGTCGAAAAACATTAAGAATCCTGACCTGTATGATACTAGTTCGTAATGGATCTTTTAACCCTCGGATGAATGCTAGTTATATGTCAAAAACATTAAGAATCCTGTCTTGTATGATACTAGTTTGTAATGCTTCTTTTAATCCTTGAATAATATATGTCGAAGAAAGTCAAGAATTCTGTCCTGTATAATACTTGTTTGTAATGGATGTTTAGTTAATTATTTTGTCATTTTGATTATTGCTATCCTATGTAACCTGGTCTAAGAGGGGTAAGACTTGAGAGTAGGAGTGTATCAGTATGTGTCTGATGTGAGTATGTTAATATTTCTGTAATTATGAGTTATCATACTCTAGACTTATGTTCCAATATGTGATAGATAAGTTGCCAGACACGGGTATTTTAAGAAAAATGAAGAGTTTAGTCTAAGCTGCTATTTCTTGGGACTCAAAACATTTGTATTATGTAATTAGGCAAAAACCACCAAGAAGATTGTGCTGAGGCTGCAATGCCAGGGTTGCAAGCATGTGTCGCAGCATCCGATCAAGGTTGGTGCACGAACACTACCGTGTTTTTTTGTTTTGTGATGTTGTATGTAATTCATGAGCTAAGAAAATATTTTGGTGGGTTGATTTTTGCAGAGGTGCAAGCACTTTGAGATTGGTGGAGACAAGAAAGGGAAGGGAACATCTCTTTTCTAAATGTGGTGTTCTTGTTCTTGTGTTTTTGTTTGTTTTGAGCTCAATGCTAGTATGGAATTTTTGTCCAAGTTTTGATTTTTAATTTTCTCATGTTATAAAAACATTAATGTGAAATTCACATTTTATTGTTATGCTTCTAGTGTTTTTATCTTATTATTTTAAATTCACATCCTTAAAATGAATGATATATCTAATCCTTGTCGAATTTGTTGCTTGAAAATTATACAAATAACTAAACGTATGAATTGAAATTATAATAAATGAAAAAAAGATTAATCTATAAGTAAGATAAAATTTAGACACATAAATGCACCAAATTAAAAGTACTATATGAATGTACATTGTTAATATTTTATCGTTTTTATCGGAATAAAAATTAAGTTTTAGTTGAGTGTTAAATTTAATAATTTATTAATGCAATTAGTATAGGTTCAAAGATCACCTTATGCACAATTTTTATTGTTTTTAAATAAAAAATTTAAGATATTTTGAATAATATAATTTATTTTAAATAGGAAATAACATTAAGGTAATTTTTTAACTGATTTGATATTTAATTGACTTGTAACATTAATTTAATAAAAATTTTAAATAATGGTATGGATGATACAAAATTTATTTGGTTTTAGAAAGTTCACGTAAGAACTTACACATACACTCAATCGATTTAAGGTGATGTTTGATAAATTAATGTGATTAAATATTTAGATAATTTGATGAATGTAAATTTTAAATTATGAAAAAAATTATTTTTTAAAATTATTTCATTTTTATTTAAACAAAATTAAATAAATCTTAAGGGTTAATATGTAGTTTGCTCCTTGAATTTGTCCAAAAATACGTAGTTGGTACATGAACTTTTTTTGGACCTAGTTGGTATATGAATTTGTATTTTCTTACTCAGGTTGATACCTCTGCACTAACACCGTTATTTTGTGTTGACGAGATACTGATAGTCAATTCGGTTGTGACACATGGCAATATCTCAGTATGCCACGTGACAGACATAAATTTTAGAAAAAGCTTTAGAATACATAAATTAATAAAAAAAAGGTATAAATTTTTTCTACATCAAGAATGAACATGAACAAATGATTGTCTAAATACATTTGAATTTGAATACCCATTTGTCTAGATTAGTTCTAAATGTGCTTTTTAGTAAGTTTAGTTACATTATTATTGTTTTGAAATTAAATATATATATATAAATTCATAAAATACAAAAAAAAAAGCTTTTACATCAAGAATGATAAATTCAAATGCATTTAGAAAACCATTTATCTAGATTCATTATAGATGTACTTTTTAGTGTTATATATAATTACAACTTTATAAAATTTTAGTTCATTTATATATGTTTATAAATTTTAATTTTTATTAATGTTTATTATACATTATAAATTTATACATAATTTTCAAAACATTATAGGCTCTCACACTATATATATTTAATTGTATATATTTTATATATTTCTAAAGTAATAACAATTAAACTTACTAAAAATACATCTAGAATGAAACTGGACAAATAACTATTCAAATCCGATATATTTGGACAACTATTTATCCATGTTCGTTTTTTATTAAAAAGAATTATACTTTTAACTAATTTATATATATTTTTAAATTAAATTTTTATTTATGTCTACTTCATAACATACAAATTAGAGGCTCCCGTATGCTACTACCGAATTAACTATTATACCATATTAATATAAACTAATGATGTTGGTACAAAGATAGCAATTTAGATAATGAAATATAAATTCAACTAAATAATTAAATCTTTGTTGCATGTTAGTAGGGTTACCACCTGCACCATGTGCCTATTCAATTAAAACGTACCAAGTCACCACCGACCCAATCTATTTATTTAAATTATTTATTAATTACGAAAATATTTTTGTGTTTGATTTAAATAGTTAATGTCTTTCGGGAAATTGGATTAAGATTTTAAATAATATTTATAATAATTATGTTAAATAAAAATATAATGATTAAATAATTATATTTAGACCCAACAATTAAATCATTATAATAAATTATATGAAATATTTTATAGATTGAGATATTAACACAAATATAAAATATATATATATCAACATGTTAAAATCAATATAAAATAAATTATTAACATGTAATATTTTTGCATAAATTTATAATATTTTGAACACATAATATAACATAAAAGAGACGAACCGTAACATAATTATAACTGTTGTGTCTAATGTACATAAAATCAATGGAACAAAATAGTTCATATCATAACTTAGTTTAATTTAACATTACAAAAGTTATTCAAATTTCATTAATCAAATAATAATTTTGGATGCAATCAATGTTAGTATATATCAGTTACACATGAACTTAAATTTAATTGCAATATGATCGGTGAATTTTGACTTGTTTCAATTGTACATAAAATTTTAATTCGATTCAATTATAAACATATTAAAAAATAAATAAATCTAATTATTCTAAATAAAATTATTTTTATATGCAAAAAAGTAAACCTCATGTTGGGTTAGTAAAAATGTTTTTATACGTAAAAAGTAAAACTAAATTGATATATGACCCTTAATTATAATGAATGTTTTGTTTTCAATTTATACAAATAATCTTCCTAATTTACCCAACCTTTTAGTTTAATGACATTGCATTTAGGGGTGTTAAAACGGTTAACCGTTTGGTTAACTAAACCGAACTAGTATTAACCGAACTAATCGATTTTTTTAATCCTTTAATAGTTAACCGAACCAAAATATTTCGATTAGTTAGATTAGTTATAATGTTCATTTGACCAAATTATCCGAATTAAAACTACATATAATTTGTATTATTAATTATTAAGTTTGGTTAAGTCGGTTAATTACTTGATTTCAAACTGAATTAACTGATAACCGAATTTTCAGAAAATCATTAACGGACCTCCGAACAAATTAGATCAGTTAATCAACCAATTAACAGAATTAAATCGATTCGATTAATTCGATTTTAACCAAAATTTGAACACCTCTAATTATATTCCTCTAAAAGTTAAATTCAAGAATTACATTAGGTCTGGGGATTAACTTTAAGTATAGATATCAACAAAAGCTTTAAATTGTAAATATTGTTTTTATAATTTTTGGATTTAATTCATTTAAATTCTTCCTTTACTTTTTCTTTGAATGGTTTATTTTCTTTTATAACTTTTTCTGTGAACTCCATTTGATAATTAAACATGATTATGAATATAATTCTACTCTCTCTCTCTCTCTCTGTAAGTAGTCCTCAACCTCCTTTTTTTTTTGAGAACAAATTTTATTGCAATTTGATAAAACTAATAGAAATGCTAACGTGAGTTCAAGTGTATTTTGTAAAAATACATAAAATTTATTTCTCCAATCTTCGAATTGCTCATTCAATCCTTCATGTAAAATTTTCATGAACTCTAATTAAAACATGATGTGAATTTTATTTTATTTTGTTAATTGTAGACATCGGCATATTCATTTGATAAAACCAAATAACAAAAAGCCACATAACAGGACAGCAAAACATTGATATGGAAACTACAAAAATCGCATCATTATTTTAACAGGAATTAACATAAAAGGTTTAAAGCAAAAAGAAATAAGCTAAACTGAGAAAAGCTGTCAAGATTTAGGGCTAATTTTTGACAAGACAATAGTACAGGGACTAAATCAGTATAAATGGATAAAAGAACAAGACTAAACTTAGAATTTAACCCAACAAAAACGATATCAAACCACATTTTTGTTAACCAAATTTATTCCATTAGCAATGCTAAACTTGAGTCTACATAAAATATTCCTCCAAAACAGATTTACGTTTTTCTCATCTGCTTCCCAACAATAGAAGACTGAAACAAATGCAATTTCCAGGAACAAAAGCTGAATATCAACATGTTATATTACAAACTGAGTTTAAAACTTCTAGACAAAGTCCCCTATTCAAACAGTTCCAAACTGTTGGCCATTATCATGTAAGATTCTTGTTGTTGCAATGGTAAATGGAGCTTGAGACTGCTCGGTTAAAAATAATTCCCCACCCACGATCAACGGTACTAGCGAAATAAGCGATTTGAGATATCCGGTTACTATTTCATAAATCCAAGAAACATATCTTATTACAGAAATGAAGTCACTAACAGAGTCGAAACAAGTTACCTTCAACTGTGAGTCCACAAGGGCTCTAAGGAGAAAGGTTTATCACTCCGTGTGTGGGCACCTGGAGTTCCGGGTGGAGGTGCGTGCACTGTTATAGGAAGAACCCACTCACATTTGTCTCTGCCTTCTACGAAAAGAGGATGTTCGTATCTGAATTCAGAATTAAGGAGAAGAATTATATTTTTGGCAACAGCTAGGGCAGAGATATTCTAAATTTCAATACAACTTCTGAGTCCAAGTGCAAATTCTAACGAATGACGGTCTCAGATTTAGATAATAAATTATTAGTAGAATTCTATTGTTTCAGCGGTTATGATAAAATTTCTGTAAATTGTTATCTAAATCTGAGACAAGGCTAATACTTTGTCAGAGTATCATCAATAGATATGAAAAGAATTTGCTGCCACAGTTGAGGGGTATTACCAGCATATGCATACACTTACAAGCATACGACCAATTGATAATCTTTGACCATTAGTGATAAACTCTTTTGATAAGCTAGAACTTTATTGCAGTAACACATGGTCTCACCTTGTCCAGTCTACATTCTTTGGAGTAGTAAAGAATTCAAATCTTAGAACCCACTGCACCGAGACATGAGGAGTGGAAAATGACATGGGACCATCCATGGGGACAGAAAAGAGAAAACCTGTCTGTACCAAATCAGCAACAACCTCATGATGATCACTCTGAACCTACAAGAAAAATCAATAAACAGGATTTACTATAGCACTCTAAATATGCAGGGGGAAAAAATAGGTTTCTTATCTTGAGTCATAGGATTTCAAAAAAGCATCACAGAAGGAACAGTTTGAAACTTCTAAAAGCCTGATACAGATGGTGTATTCTATGCAATGCTCGTACCTGGACAAAAGCAATGCTTATTGAAATAGAATAATGACTAACAATAAAAGAAGCATAATTTGAAAAATCATTATTTTCCTCCCAAATTCATTTTATTGTTTATTTTTACTAAAAACTGGTTTTATTAGAATCATGAAAAGGGTTTAATCAATGTGTTTTTCTTAAGTATAAAAGAGCAAAAACTATAAGGAAAGTGAAAGCTTTTGGGATAATTAACACTATAGCACTATCTAAGAAAAGAAAAAAAAAACCCTACAACAGAAATGAGACAAAAAAAGGATTTTAGCAATATGAAACTTCTTAACAAACAAAAAGCATTTGCAAATGTGTCACTTTCCAAGCATACAAGTACATGAATGTGTGAGAAAGAGTAAGTTCTTCTTACAGGTTTCATTAATATCAAAACAGACCAAGCATTAATTGAGTTCAATAAAAAAAAGTTAATATTCTACTTCATGAATCCACCAAAGCAATTCGCTGTAGAATTAAAATTTTTGAAAGGCACACCTTGGTAATTGTTGGGGAATTCCTCCTAGAAGGATGAACAAAACGCCGACTTATAGTCTCAGAAGTTTCAAGCGTGACTGAAACCTACAAGATGGAAACTACTCCAGTAAATTACAAGATTAATCATTCAACTGACCATGGTTTCTTCACTTGTTTGGTTCAGTAGTTTCTCAATGGTAATAATCTGCATTACCTCAAGGCATCTTCTAGCTCCTTCTTCATGGAAGAAAGTAAGAGTCCCACCTATCTGTTATTGAAACAAATAAATATAAGAACAGGAAAATAAATGAGTGCAAATTCACGAAAGGAGACAGAAGCTACAGCCTAAAACTGATTTTACCATATCACTGAAGTAATAAGTGGACTCAGAGTTCTTAGGAGAGAATCTTAGCAGAACTTGATCATCCATCCTGATATTATAAGACCTTCCTCGAATAAAGCCTTCTGCTGCAGAAAATGTTTGTAGCAAATAAGTTTACCAGGATCCACATATGAGACAGCTCAAGCTAGATTCATGCTTCATTAGCAACAACCAAAACATAAAAAAGGGGGCAGAAAATCTGGTGCTTTACATGCTAAAGGTTCAGTAGCTCCCGGGCTAGGTGCAGAAGATACTCCTGTTATATCATTTGCAGCTAGTGATTTTGTAGAAGTCTGCTGCTGACTTGGAGATAGAAGTGCAGTTGACACGTCTGCATGAAGAACATCTATTTCAAAAGGCATTCTAAGCACCAGAAGAAATTACTAATTTGAATCAAATGGTAGAAGGTAATTCTGCAGGTCAGTTGAAACTTAAAAATTACCACAACAATCTAACAGAAGGCAAAAGCATGCAAGTATAATGACAAAAGGAGAGGAAACAAGTTCAGAACAAATAGTGACTCTACATAATCAAGTATAACTTAATTACCAGCACTAGAATCATGCAAGACCTCTGCTACTGATAATCGTGGAAGCCCTACATTTGAAGATAAACTCAAACGGTCTCCATCATAATAAGGACCATCTCTAAATGAAGACCTGGCTGCTGACGATTGCAACGATAGGGAACTTCCAAAGGTTCTATTAAGATTTTCCTTTGAAAGATTAAAGGATGAAACAGAAGATATTTCATCCCTTGAGCTCTCATACCCTTCCTCAATACTGTCATACAGGTCATTGACTCTAGCCTGTAACAAATATCAATTTTCTCATTCAACTAAAACAGTAAGTCAAAAGCTTTAGCAGTTAGCAGCATTACTAACAGCCTTACCCATTCTGAATCTCCATCCATCTCTTTCCAGTATATATCTGTTTGAATGGTTGTAGCAGGAACAATACCTGAATCATCAATAAAGAAAACATAGTCATCATGCCATAATTTTGATATGCAGAATCACAGGCAGTTATTTACCGACTCCCATTGCAAACTCAAATTCAAAGAGTAAAAACCATGAAACCTTCAATCATGCTACAAAATTTATGTCATTGTAACTTCAACTTATTCAACTTCTTCCTTAAAACAGTCCAAGCAAATCATTAACCAGACTCTTCATTTTCCCAAGGTCCTCAAGCCTTATACCTGTGTCTGATGCAGACATTGACATGGGTATGGGGTGTGAACCTCAAAAATAAATAAAACTTGGATAAAAATTGAGCATATCCGTTTAGGGCACATACCCATATCCAACACTCACCCAAAGTCCGGGTAACATAGCATTCAAGAATAAAATGTTTAGCACACTAAAGTCAGCTCTACGACAGGCGAATAACATAGCATCACTGGATAAAGAATCTAGGCTCTAGCAATGATAAGAAGATATCCACCCTTGCTTAAGATACAAGTTCTTACATAACTGTGTCTTCCTGCTTTATTGCTCAAGTTATTATATTTATATCCTAAAACTTAGTGAAAATTCTTCACTGCAAAAACATAAATCATCTTATAAAGGGAAAAAGTTACTACGAATTTATTTCACCAAATTTAATAATTAGAAAAGAGATAGAGAGGAAATAGTAAAAAGATGGTAAACTTCAAATAGTAGCAACTTACCATCACTTTGACCATCTTCCATCACCAAACCATTCCCTTTCTGAGTTACCCATACTTGCAAAGGAACACGAGCCTCCTGTTTGGGTTTAAAGTTTATAAATTTCATCAATATCTTAACTCTTTGACAGTATATGCAGTTTGGTGAACAGGACTAGGACACTGACAAGTTCTATCCAAGAATGCACACCTGTGAATGAGGATAAATGCAAAGAAACACAAGCATAGATGTGCCAAAATGTTCATATAAGCATAACTATGGATTTACAAATTCAATGATAAGCCAGATATAACAGGACAAAATGGTAAATTATCTTCTATATTACGGCCAAGTGCACAAATGACGTACCAAACATCATAAGCCTGGGTATAATAACAACTGGATGACTGAAGAGAATTCAAATTTAGAAAACGTCAAAAAACTTTAGAGAAAAAAGGATTCCGGACAGGATTTTAGCCCTAACTCCTCAAACAGTAACTTTGGACTAGTATCAACATTAACACAAGTGTAAAAATAGCCATCGGCTCGACTGCCCTTCTCACCAATGAACCAATAAAAAACTTATATTGCCATTTTCTAACACACACCACCTAAACCTTAGTCACCTAAAATTTAACACATTTCCTATTTTCAGAAGCACTATCCATATCAGCAAGTCAAACATGTCTAATTCTGAAAGAAGAGAACAGAAGATGATTTTGGGATCCTCAATGAAAAAACTATGAAGATTTAAGTAAAACCAACCACTTCAGTAAGATCTTTTACTGAATCCTTGCTGGAGTGACCATTTTCCAGTATCAGCCATCGAACAGACAGAGCACTCTTTATATAATATATATAACGAATTGTAGAACCCTTGTAAGATGGAGGTATAATGCTAGGAAGCACAGCCCGTACCACATCTGCAGTTAGTGTCAAAAGTCAGTTACAAAAATGAATCTTGTTGAATCAGACTAATGAAAGAGTAATATGGTGGAAAGCTGCAACATTTAACAATAGCAAGAGTTAACAAAATACTATTTGCCAAAAAACATAAGAATCAAAACATTGCATGACTGGATGCCCGCAGCCACACAATCAGCTATGGTGACAGTTATTAGTAATATAATTTAGCTTTCATCTTCAAAATCACATGTGCGCATAATTTGTCTCCTTTGCTGATAATATACTTAGCATTTGTACTTTCTTCCTTCTGCTTTTTCTCTTATGACAAAATTCATCCTCCTAGTTTTTTATTTTCTCTTTAACAAGTTAGGTTTTGACCAAATCATGATGGCATGTGGTCATTAAGACAACATGGCCTGTATGAAGAAACACTCATTAATAGCATAATTACATATTGCGATGAAAAAGCTTTACACAAGCACTTGCATATACATCAAATTTAGACAAAGGCAGGAAATGGACGAACAAGTTTTTGCAGAGCCAGAAGGCACGATCTGATTTGAAATCATTGATGGTGTTGAACAGTCCAGAAAAACATGTTCACCTGAAAAAGATTGAGAATAATAATATAAATAATAAAGAAATATACAAAAGATAAAAATCAAACTAAAAAGAAAAGAGTATAAGGTCATTGCTACAATATGATCTTTTCTTTCTGATATCAATTTCAGTTCTATTCATATCCTAGTAAGAAGAAAGCCAATGGATAATTCAGTTTATCTAAATTTTCTGAGATGGAGATCAAATTGCCTAAAATCAGCAGCTTACATAAATGCTAAAAGTTAAGAAAATGAAACATATTAGAAATCTAGACAAACTCCTTTATACTTATCTGAATTCATTGTCCTAGTGGAAACATAAGTACTTTGAACTCAATCTATTTAATATGCAATACGATGTAAAACATAAATTTACTTGCATTACTCACTTCATTTTACCATCCAATAAAAATATAATTGAAAATCACGAAATTGATGAACTAAATAAACAATGAATATATATATAGTTCAACACATATATGCGGTAAACAAACCTCTCCTTTGTTTTGTTCCAGCCGCTGGTTTTTGAGTGGCATACCATTGAGTGTCCAACTTCTCGATCCCTTTGATTTCGAAGCCAAGCTTTTCAATCAAAAGCGAAGGTACAATGGCACCAGTATTGCCACTAGTAAAGGGATTGCAGATCTCAATTGTAACATAAACAGAATCTCCAGGTCTATACACATCTCTATCTGTCTGCAGTTTTAGGGTCGGATTCAATTCTTTCAATTCCTTTTTATCGCCTTCCACAGAATTGCCAACTTTATTTGATCCCCCACCTCCAAAGAAAGAAAACCTAGATGCCAACATTGCCTCTAAACTGTTTTCATTTATTTTTTTATGAAATTCATTAACAAAGTAATTAGCCTGCAAAATGCATAGAACATAAGAAATTAGAAATTACTGTGCCGAGCAGACGAACTCCGTAACAAAGAGAAACAACAATCTAAGACCCAAAAGCAACTAATTTGCTACTTTGTTTGGAGTACAAATTTTAAGAAAGGCAAATGAAATTGTTTCCCGTTCCATTATATCGGGAACAGAACAGAAACTAAATAACTCTGCAAATGTAATGAGAAGAATTCCAGAATAAAACAAACTATGACTGATATACAGAGAGGTCCATTTTGAAGATCCGATCAGGAACAAAACTTAGATCGCATTGAAATTGAGATCGCTATGAAAAGAAACCGGATATGGTAAGATAACGAACGGATCAAACATACCTGATAGAATTACGATGAAATGAATTGAAAAAAAATGGAGCTCTAAGCTTAATCTCTAATCACCCAGGCCACGTTTGAAACCCTAATTCCCTTGCTGTTTGGTTGGTGAAATAAAATGGAAGTAAAAAGCCTTCTTCAATTGAAATCCACTTGACTGATTACTTATCAGAGGCCATAGAAGTAGTAGCACTGCATGAATCTAACTTTGGCTAAAATCTCCAAAGAGCTCTTAGATTTTTTTTCCTTTTTTCTTTCCAATAAGCCCTTTTTTTAGGGACTAAATAAACTCTATCATCTCTTGTTATCTTTGTTTAATTAATTACTATTTTCATTAAAATTACAAAATTATTAGAAAATTTAAATTTAGATGTTACGTTTTGTTTTTCCAATATATCAATTGAAAAATAAATTTAACAAATAACAATGTTTTCTGAATCAGAGAACCGGTTTCCAATTAAATCACCGGTCCAACCGGAACATAGATTAAAAAAGAAAATTTTGAAAAAAATTTATTAAAAAATTAAATCATCAATTGTACATTACAAATTCAATTAAAAATTAAAACATTAACTGCATTAACAACAACAATAAAAAATTGCTTTTGTTCAAGAGAGGGAGAGAGAAACAGCTGGATTTGACCTTGAAGGCGATGAATGCGGCTTGACATGGTGGCCAACGACAACACAAACACAATAATGAAGGTCTAAAGCACCAACAATGAGCAGCCAAATGTATTTTTCAAGTTCAACATTTAAAATAAAATTGGATTTATTTTTTTTATCAACACAAAATATAAAAACCAGTTCAACTAATTTTTTATTGATCATCCGATTTTTTATTTCTGCTCCAAAGATGATTCTATTCAATTGGCGAGTCAACCAATTATTTAGCTTGTACAAGCCCAATTTTTAGCCCAAAACCAATTAACTCACCTAAACTAAACCCATATCCCAGCTACCCAATTACAACACCCATTAACCCTCAGCCCAAAACAATTAAACCAAACACAAACCCAAGGCCCGAATCCGGAGCCCAACTCCTAAAAAATATCTGCCTAGGGTTTCAGAGACTGAAACCCTAGGCGCCGCCCTCCTCCTTAGCCCTTTGACCCTTGGTCTTCTGCCACCGCCGCCACATCACGTCGCTACCGCCACGGTCACGTCACCATGCCACTTGCGCCGTCACCTGCAAAGAAGAGAGACAAATGAGGAAAAAAGACAGCACAAACAGTGGCAAAGATCGGCTATAAAAGCCAACAAAATGTAACCATCTTTTTTTTCGGGTACTCTTTGTAACAAAACTGAGATTAGCAAAAGAAATAAAAATACAAACTACGTTTTAAGGTGATTTCGAGTACTCTTCTTATTTTTTATTTTATTTCTTGTCTTTTTTTGTTTATTTATAGATATAAAATAAAGAAAGAAAGAAAAGAAGTACCTTTCTCTCAACGCCGCGCCGGAAAGGGGGGAAACCGAGCGGTTTCGTTTCCGTTTTAGTTCTTTTCGCCCTTCGTTCGCAAGATTTGGCCTTAGATCTATGCCCTAGGAGCTTCCGGCTTTAAAAAGGAACCGAAAAGGTCCTATTTTGCGCCCATGACCACCGCCCACGGAGGCGCTACGGCGGAGGCGCGCCGGAGCTTTTGGCCGGAATCCATGGCTGGATGAAAAAAGGGGGAGAGGTTTTTTTTTTAGTTTTTTTAGAAGGAGAAGAAGAAAATGATGATTTTAAAAAAAATTTCGGGTTTAAATAACCCTCATAAAACGACGTCGTTTTACCATATAGAGTCAGGTGCCAAAACAACGCCGTTTTGGCCCTGACCTGTGCGGTGACCCGACCCAGGGGAGGATCCGCGCGTTTTCTGCAAATGGGTTATTTGCGCAATCGATCCTTCCGATTTTTTGGCACTTTCAAGGAAGTTTTTATCATATTTTCAATTTTGGCCATGAATTTTCACGTCTGTTTCGATTTGGTCCCTCGACCATGTGCGTGAGTTTCACTGGAACGGCGTCGTTTGGTCAGCGAGGGGATATTTCCTAGTTTGGTCCCCCTCTTTCGGCGCGCGTCACAATTTAACCCATTTTGTTTTTTTATTTCGATTTCGCCCAGTACTTTTATTTTTATTTCGATTTAGTCCATATCTTAGCATTCTTATTATTTTTAATATTACTATTATTATCATTATCATTATTATTATTATTATTATTATTATTATTATTATTATTATCTTTGTTATTATTATTAATATTTATGTTATTATTATCATTATATTTCTACTTATATTTACTTATGTATTTTTTAAAGTATATGTGCTGTATTATATTATTATTATATAAATGTTTCATATATAGTTTATTTAATATATATTAAATACTTTTTATATACGTGTATATCTATATATTCTTTTCTCATGAATATATGTATACATATTCATTTTATGAATATATTTATTTTATTTCAATAATTTTAAAATATACCTATACATATTTTTTATATTTTTATAAATTTATGTGTGTACATATGTTTTATAACATACATAATAATACACATATATCTTTCATATTTCCATAATTTTATGTATATACATACATGTATTTCTCCCTTATATGCACATACGTTTTTATATATTCTATAATTTTCATATATTTTCATATATTTTCATTCATGAATTTACTTATATGTCTATGTTTATGCTTTAGTTTATTTATTATTTAATTAATTGTTATGGTATATGTATGATTGATTTGTTTTATTATTCGTTTTGTTCATTATTTTTTTATACACATTATTATGTTTATTATTCCATCATGCACATAAATATCATATTTCAAAAAAGGAAAATATTTCAAATTGAGGCAATATTTAGTGTTTGGAAATTCGAGAAAACATGCCCTAAGGTGCTGGGTGTCGATTTTTCTCGTTCGACCAAATAGCTAAATATCCTTTTAGGAATTTTAAAATAAGGCAATGTTTTGCGTTTGGAAATTCGAGAAAACATGCCCTAAGGTGCTGGGTGTTGATTTTTCTCATTCAACCAAATAGCTAAATATCCTTTCAAAAATTTCAAAATAAAGCAATGTTTTGCGTTTGAAAATTCAAGGAACGTGCCCTAAGGTGCTGGGTTTCGATTTCTCGTTTAACCAAATTGCCAAATTCCCTCGTGAATTTTAATCCATGCCATTCGAGTTTTTTTAAGGATCGTATTTTAAGTTTCTTTAAAGTTTTCAATCTTCAACACTAAGACATTAAGTAATCAACTAGGTACCAATTTTGGGCGTATCGAGGGTGCTAATCCTTCGTCGTGCGTAACCGACTCCCGAACCCGTTTTTCTAAATTTCGTGGACCAAACTTGTTGTTTTAATAAAATCAAACCTTTTATTAAAAACAACCACTTTTCGAGGTGATCCAATCACACCTTATCAAAAAGGATTGGTGGCGACTCCCGTTTTCGTTTTCATTTTTCAAAACCCAAGTCGACCCCGTTTTCAATCAAAAAATGGTGTCAACAGCTTGGCGACTCCACTGGGGACTTTAAAAAAGAGAGTCAAGACACGAGTTGATTATTTCTTGTCTTTTGTCGAAAGTTGAAAATTTGATTTAAGTATACGATCCTCTCATTGCATTTCATTTGTTTTGAGTTATAGTTTTTATAATGTTTTGTGTTTCAAATTTCTATATACCTCTGCACATTGCATTGCATGACCGTTGGTCACACCTTTTAAATGGGAGTGAGAAGCTACTCCTTCGTGAGGTTTTCACCTCCGTGCAGGATAGTGGATCACTTTCGGGATACATCCGTACCTATGTCTTCGTGAGATTTTCATCTCCGTGCAGCCATAGGAAAATGTATTCCCCTGAACCGAACTCGGTCTATATGAGCCTATAATGGGTGAAGATCGAGGAATCTGCTGGTTCGGGTACCTTATCTTTAGAGCCAAACCACATGTAGTGAACCTTAGGGACTCACCCTAGGTAGAACTACACTGAACCCTAGTGATACCTTGATATGTGTTTTTATTCTTTCTGAATTGTTTTGGATTATATGTTTATATCTAATACTAATATTTGCTGTTTTACTTTGGATGCATGACATCTTAACTGCATGGTATTTCATTACAAAAGGCGTTGATTCACATTCGATTTCTAGACAGAAAGCTCATCATGGAAAACGAATTTCTTGATAAGGCAGAAAATAATGCGGTTGTCCAAACATGGTCAGAAAAAATGCAACTTGAGAAAGGTGATAGTGTAACGGAAGGGTACACATCAAAATTATGGGACTTCACTCGCATTAATGTAACTCAGAATAATCTCCAAGAGTTGAAAGAAATTTGGGCTCAGTGGGATGACGAGGTCAAACAGTTGTTTTACTGTAATTATGGTGATCTGCCCTACTTGCTTGACAT
This sequence comes from Gossypium raimondii, assembly GCF_025698545.1. NCBI lineage: Eukaryota > Viridiplantae > Streptophyta > Magnoliopsida > Malvales > Malvaceae > Gossypium > Gossypium raimondii. Next base: position 4,886,167 of record NC_068568.1, read on the forward strand.
CAATGTGGATGAGCATTTATTTCGAGCTTTGGCCCAATTTTGGAATTCTGCTTATAGCTGCTTCACCTTTGGGGAGGTAGACATGGTGCCTACTGTGGAGGAGTATACAGCTTTACTTCGTTGTCCAAGAATCCAAGTAGATAAAGTTTATGCTAGAACTGCCAATGTTCTCCCTTTTACAAAGAAATTAGCAAAAATCACCGGAATGAGCGAGCAATGGGTTACAGCACGAATCAAGCAAAAAGGGGAAAATAAATGTATCCCTTGGAGAAGTTTGCGAGATCAGATTTCGGTACACCCTGATACAAAGAAGAAAGTCGATGTTCTCGCTTTGAGTATCTATGGGCTGGTTATTTTCCCCAAAGCGTTAGAACATATTGATGAAACAGTTACAGATTTGTTCAATCAACTTGACAGGGGGATTACACCCGTCCCAGCAATTCTGGCCGAAACGTTCAGATCTTTAAGTGCGTGCCGGAGAGCGGGCGAATGAAGATTCATCGGTTGTGCACAGCTCTTGTTAGCTTGGTTCCACAGTCACTTCTAGAAAGTGGATAAGGTTTCTTACAAAGTATTCTCTGAAAAGTATTCTCCTTTGAAAGAATTAGCAGCGACGCCAAGACGCGACGACATTTCTGGAGAAAGGTGGATGGCGATCCTTCAAAATCTCCGAGATGAAGATGTTGAATGGAAAGCTCCTTGGATGGTGCCTGACGAGATTTTATATCGATGTGGAGACTTCGATTGGGTTCCTTTACTCGGAATTTGGGGAGCTGTTGGATATACCCCTCTGCTCGTATTAAGACAGTATAGATCAAGACAGTTCATACCGGCAACGCAGACTGGCCGAATGTGAGTTTTCTTATGGAGGTAATAACTACAAGGGAAAGATTCGAGAAATGTCCAACGCTTGGAAGCAAACTCACCGGATGAAAAGATTTACCGTTGGGGCAATGATAACTCCTGAATATCATGGGTGGCGAAGTAAGAGAATTAACGACAATATTCCTGAACCAAGTCACGAAGGCAGTCAGTTAATAGAGGAGCATTTACGGGCCGTCCCTTCTGAACTGGAAATATTAAAGCAAGACTTTGAAAGAAGAAATGCAAAGTTAGAAAAGCAGATAGAGCGGATAGAGGAAGAAAAAATGAATTTAAGACTGGATGCAGATGCTCAGAAGCTTGAGGCGGAGCGACTAAGAAAAGGGAAAGCTAGGGTTGAAGAAGATCTTAATAGTTTAAAAACAGGTTACAAGAAGATGCGGCTATCAATGAGGACTGCCGGGTTGGGAAAAACTTCGGAACAGTGGCGCAAAGAAATTCAAGAAGAGAAGAATAAGGCTGATGAATGGGAAAGGAGGTTCCAAGAAATTCAAGCATAGAACGAGACTCTAAAGAGGAGTTTGTCGAAGAATCAGAAAGAGAAAGGGGAGCTAGAGAATAGAGTGACTGAATTAGAAGGATCTCTTCATCGGCACCGAAATCGGAACTTTGTGATGGAATTGAGAGCAAGCCTAAATAGAATTGAAGAAATGAAAGAAAGAACTGAAGAGTTAGAGGCAGCATTGCGAAATTGCGAGATCCGGATCGAGTATTTGGAAGCTAATGAAGGTCGTCAAAACGAGCAGTTGCACTACTTTCAGAACCAAGTTAGAGATAGGGATCACATTATTGGAGAAGCTGTGGCTCAAATTCGAGAGGTTGCGAATCACCTGCAGACACTAGCAGTGCAAGCTGATACGCTAAGTGTGACATATGAGTTAGAATCAAGCCGAGGAAAAGAGCTAGCTTCATTACTTAAGAAGATTAAAATTTTGAGCATTAGGGCAAAACCGTATATGTAATCTGACTTATGTAAAGAATTTTGTTTTTCTAGTAAACTTTTCTAAATGGAATTGAATCAAAGTCAATGCATTTTCTTTTCGCATTCATTTCATGCATTACATCCCATTATATGCATTAACAACCATTAAAGGACCCTAATTGAATAAAATTATTTCAGTTAACCTGGAAAATTGACACTGTTACGGCACTCGTGCTAAATCAAAAATTATGGATCAAAGGATGGAAAAACTAGAACGGCTTCAAAAGGAAATGCAAGACCAGTTGCAGGTGTAAATGAAGGAACATATGGAAAAGATCTAGAAAGACATGGTGCAAAAGATGAAAGAGTTTCAAGAGGATCTAATGACTAAATTAACGCAATTAATAACCAAGGGAACTGATAAAGGGAAAAGTCCTGTGATTTGCGATGAAGAAGGAAACAATGATGAGCCACTTTTTCCTCCAAGATTCACGCCTCCGCAAGCGCAAATTCAGATTGAACCACATCTACGAAGACCTTCTATTTCGATTAGGCCTCAGCACTTTCAAGGTGATGCTTCAATACCGAAGAACCTTCAGGTCAGATCTGGTTCTAGTCCTGGCGATAATCTGGTTGTCCCGGACTTCGATGAAGTAGTTGAGAAAGACAAGATGAAGGAAGAGTTACCAAAGCAGTTTGAGGAGAAATAGAAATGGATTGAAGAGAAGTTTAGGGCGATAGAAAGTATCGACAACTATCATGGAATAGATGCGAAAGATCTGAGCTTAGTTCCGGATTTGGTGCTTCCTTACAAATTTAAGATGCCGGAATTCGAGAAATATAATGGGACCAGCTGCCCAGAAGCTCATATCACTATGTTCTACAGGAGAATGACGGGGTATATTAATAATGATCAATTATTAATACACTGCTTTCAGGATAGTCTTATAGGTGCAGCGTTAAAATGGTACAATCAGCTAAGTCGGACCAAAATTGCTACTTGGAGAGATTTGGCACAGGCATTCATGAGACAATACAATCATGTCTCAGAAATGATGCCTGACAGGATAACTCTGCAGAATTTGGAGAAGAAATCAAACGAGAGCTTCAGACAGTACGCACAGAGGTGGAGAGAAGTGGCAGTGCAGGTGCAACCACCTCTTTTGGAAAAAGAAATAACGACGCTTTTTATTAATACATTGAAAGGCCCATTCATCACTCACATATTGGGAAGTGCTTCAAAGAATTTCTCGGATATAATCATGAGCGGCGAAATGATCGAGCATGCTATTAAAAGTGGAAGAATAGGCGGAGGGGAGAGCAATAAAAGGACAGCCCCGAGGAAAAGAGAAAATGAAGTGAATAATGTGAATGCCTACAGTAAATCAATTACTATGAGTCAACCAAGGAAAGCGGTCATTAATCAATAGGGCTCATCGAAACAAGAGTCGGGAATGAGGCAAAATACTGAGAAGCCCCAGTTCACTTCTATTCCAATGACATATAAGGAGCTGTACCAGAATTTATTTAATGCGCATGTTGTCGCTCCTCGTTACTTGAGTCCTCTACAACCCCCATATCCAAAATGGTATGACACAAACGCTCAGTGTGACTATCATGCCGAAATTTCAGGACACTCGATAGAAAATTGTACTGCTTTCAAGAAGGTAGTGGAAGGACTTATTAAATTGGGTGTTGTCAAATTTGGTGATTCACCCAACACAGAAAGTCCGTTGCCCAATCATGATGAAGGGGTGAACGCGATAATTGAAAATGGAGGAAGGAGAGTCAAAGCCAATGTAACAGAGATAAGGACCCCCCTTGAATGGGTTTGGAAACAAATGGTGAAAGGAGGACGCATCAAGCAAGATTCAATAGAAAAGCCTGAAGGAGCAAGTAAGTTTTGTGAGCTCCACGCAGAAGAAGGCCACGACATCCAAAAATGTACCGAATTCAGAACCATGGTGCAAAACTTAATGGATAACAAAGAGTTAGAGTTTTATGAAGAGATTAATGGACTAGAAGAAGGAAAAGTTTATGACGCAGAAGGAGGATCCACGGGGAAAGCCCAAAAGGCTAATCACCCAGTGATAATTATTTCAAAACCAATGAGCAGAGAATCTGGAATTCAAATAGCGCAAAAGGTCATAATCCAAAAACCTGTATCCTTTCCTTACGAGAATAGCAAAAAGGTTCCTTGGAATTACGACTGCAATGTGACAATTCCAGGGAAAGAGAGCTTGGTAAACGCTTCAGGAGAGGACGAAGGATTCTATACACGAAGTGGAAAACGCTATGATCCAGCAAACGCGAGAGTGGAATCTGGAAAAGGAAAAGCCTTAGTAGTTGAGTTGGGAAAAGTAAAAACAGGCAAAATTGAACCGCGTGTCAATCAACCGGTAACTGAAAATGAGGCTAGAGAATTTTTAAAATTCTTGAAACATAGCGAGTACAGCGTGGTAGAACAATTGCATAAACAACCGGCTCGTATCTCGGTGCTTGAATTGCTTATAAGTTCAGAGATACATCGTAATGCGTTGATTAATGTGCTAAATGAAACTTATGTCGCTCACGATATCTCAGTGAATAAGTTGGACCGCTTGGTTAACAATATCAGTGCCGACAATTTCATTTTCTTTAATGATGATGAAGTACCGCCGGGGGGAAGAGGAGCCACCAAAGTATTACATATCACTGCTCGTTGCGGGGAGTATGCGTTAGCAGGAGTGCTAATTGATAATGGGTCAGCCTTGAATGTTTTACCTCTATCCACCTTAAATAGGTTACCGGTGGATAGCTCTCACATGAAATCATGCCAGAATATAGTGAGAGCATTTGATGGTACTGAAAGGAAGATGATAGGAAGAATAAAAATACCCCTCTTGATTGACCCGAATATATACGAGGTGGATTTTTTAGTGATGGATATCAAGCCTTCGTATAACTGCTTGTTGGGAAGACCCTGGATTCATTTAGCAGGAGCGGTGCCATCATCATTACACCAGAAGTTGAAATTGGTAACAGAAGGCCGGTTAATTACGATTGACGCTGAGGAAGACATCATTGCATCGGTAACCAGTGACGCGCCATATTTGGGAACAGATGATGAGGCGGTTGAATGTTCCTTTCGATCCTTAGAGTTCGTAAATGCGACCTCTGTCATTGAGGGAAAGAAGATCCCGATGCCCAGCATATCTAAAGCCACGAGGATGGGACTACAAATGACAGTTGGGAAATGAGCTATGCTCGGAAGAGGACTGGGAAGATGCCTTCAAGGAAGGATAGAGGCACCAGTGCTGAAAGACAAGCAAGACCGTTTTGGTTTAGGATTTAAACCAAATGCTAAGTAAAGAAGAAAAGAGTTGGAGAAAAGATAAGAGAGGAGGAAGGCGCGTGTGAACGGAAAAGAAGTTGATTGGGAACCGATGGCTTTCCCCCAAATATCCAAGACCTTTGTATCGGGAGGAACCATGTATTCTGGACTAAGGACTCCAAGAAGGGAGATCACAGAGGAAATGCTAGGAAACTTGAACATTAATGCCATATCTGAAGAAAAATCTGAAGAAGGAAGTACATCAGGCATCTATCCCGTCGAACCTGGGAGTGTTTTAAACAATTGGACTGCAGAAGAAATGCCTGAAGTTTTTAGAGCTTTTTCAGAGTAATATTCAAAACATACTAATTGTTCTAAGCCTAGAGAAAATGAAACTTTTTGTGAAATGAAAGGGGCTTATATTTGAACATTGTGATTTCAATGAAATATATTTTCGCATTTTGAGTATATATTCTTTTAAAATTCTTTTCATTCTTTCACATGAATAGTCATATTGGATGCCTTCATTCTAGATCATTCTTTCATTCATTCATGACCATATTAAATAAGAATCCTTAAATTCATACATTCCCTGTACATTCTTCGGTACTTATAACAGGTCCCAAGACATCAATGACATGAGTGACCCTACTATGGACTTAGAAAATCCTTTCGAACGAGGTATGTGTTTAGAGGAATCTCAAGATTTTGAAGATAACATAGATTGCAACCTATCTCCGGACTTGTTGAGGATGGTAGAGCAAGAAGAGAAACAAATCATACCTCACAAGGAGACAGTAGAGACGGTGACCCTGGAAGAGGGAAAGATGGTGAAGATTGGCACATGCATAGCTGAAGAAGTAAAACAAGACCTCATTGAGTTGCTTCGAGAATTCAAGGATGTCTTCGCATGGTCATATTAAGATATGCGTGGGCTAAGTACTGACATTGTAGTTCACCGACTTCCTATAAAGGAAGATTGCAAACCAGTTCAGCAAAAATTCCGAAGAATGAGGCCAGATGATGTATTAAAAATAAAAGAGGAAGTGCAAAAGTAATTCGATGCTGGATTCCTGCAAGTGGTCAAATACTCTGAGTGGGTGGCCAATATTGTTCCTGTCCCTAAGAAAGATGAGAAGGTACGAATGTGTGTAGATTATAGAGATTTAAATAAGGCTAGCCCAAAAGATAACTTTCCCTTGCCGCACATCGACACCTTGGTAGACAACACAGCGGGGCATTCACTGTTTTCTTTCACGGATGGTTTCTCTGGATATAACCAAATTAAGATGCATCCTGAGGATATGAAGAAAACTACATTCATAACCCTATGGGGAACCTTTTGCTATAAAGTGATGCCATTCAGGTTGAAAAATGCAGGGGCAACGTATCAGAGGGCCATGGTAACACTGTTTCATGATATGATGCATAAGGAGTTAGAAGTCTATGTTGATGACATGATTGCGAAATCTAAAACGGAAGAGGAACATGTGCAAGTCCTTAAGAAATTATTTATGAGGTTGAGAAAATTTCAGCTAAAGTTAAATCCAGCAAAATGCACATTTGGGGTCAGATCAGGAAAATTGCTTGGGTTCGTGGTCAGTGAGAGAGGAATTGAGATTGATCCTGACAAAGTAAGAGCAATACAAGAATTACCTCCGCCGCGTACTCAAAAAGAGGTTCGAGGTTTTCTAGGAAGACTGAACTACATCGCTCGGTTTATTTCACAATTAACCGAGAAATGTGACCCCATATTCTGTCTCCTTAGGAAACATAATCCAGGTGTATGGGATGAGGAGTGCCAAAAAACTTTTGAAAAAGTTAAACATTACTTGTCCAACGCCCCAGTGCTAATGCCACCTTGCCCAGACAAACCGCTCATACTGTATTTGGCAGTATTTGAAAATTCCATGGGATACGTGCTTGGTCAACATGATGAGACAGGACGAAAAGAAAGAGCAATCCACTATTTCAGTAAGAAGTTCACCGAATGCGAAACAAGATATTCGCCAATCGAGAAGCTATGTTGTGCCCTGATCTGGACAACTCGGAGACTGAGACAGTACATGTTGTACCATACAATCTGGTTAATTTCTAAATTAGACCCTCTGAAATACTTGATGGAATCAACCGCTTTGAATGGAAGAATGGCCCGATGGCAAATTCTCCTATCTGAATTTGACATAGTCTATGTGAACCAGAAGGCTGTAAAAGGAAGTGCAATAGCGGACTTCTTGGCAAGTAGAGCGCTAGAGGATTATGAACCCTTGAACTTTGATTTCCCAAATGAAGATTTGATGTATGTTGCAACTATAGAAAAAGATTTCCAAGAAGGTGGTCCCTGGAAGCTAAATTTTGATGGAGCTTCAAACGCTATAAGCAACAAAATCGGGGCAGTACTCGTGTCCCCTATCGGAGATCATTACCCTTTCACTAGCAAATTGGATTTTGATTGTACAAATAACATGGCTGAGTATGAAGCTTGTATTATGGGCATCCGAGCAGCCATAGAGCGGAAAATTAAGGTGCTAGAGATTTACGGGGACTCTGCATTAGTAATTTACCAGCTCAAAGGGGAATGAGAAACAAGAGACCCCAAGTTAGTTCGCTATCGAAAATTGGTTATGGAATTGATTGAGGAATTTGATAGTGTCACCTTTAGTTATCTCCCACGAGATGAGAATCAGATGGCAGATGCTTTGGCTACCCTAGCTTCTATGTTCAAAGTGAACAGGCTAGAGGATATGAAGCCTATCCAGATCAACATTTATGAGGCTCCAGCCCATTGTTGCAACATTGACGATGAAGGAGAAAAGGATGATCACCCCTGGTACCATGACATATTGCGATATGTGAAGAGTCGTGAGTACCCTAACCATGCGACGAAAAATGATAAGAAGACATTGAGGAGATTAGCCATTGATTATGTCCTAGATGGGGATATCTTGTATAAAAGAGGAAAAGATCAAGTATTGTTGAGATGTGTGGATGCTGTCGAAGCTAAGGAAATTTTGGAAGAAGTGCATGAAGGTATCTGTGGAACGCATGCCAATGGCTTCATGATGGCCAGACAAATTATGAGGTTTGGGTACTATTGGTCCACCATGGAAGGGGATTGCATTAATTATGCCAAAAAGTGCCATAAATGTCAAATCTATGGTGACAAAATACACGCACCACCGTCACCTCTTCATGTTATGGTTTCTCCATGGCCTTTCTCCATGTGGGGAATGGATGTTATTGGGCCAATATCTCTGAAGGCTTCTAATGGGCATCGTTTTATCTTTGTGGTTATTGATTACTTCACTAAATGGGTGGAGGCTGCTTCATACGCGAATGTCACGAAGTCAGCAGTTAGCAAGTTTCTAAAAAAAGAGATCATATGTTGATACGGGATGCCTGAAAAGATCATATCCGATAATGCACTAAACTTGAACAACAACTCAATAGCAGAAGTTTGTAGTCAGTTCAAGATCAGACACCACAATTCGTCACCGTACCGTCCAAAAATGAATGGTGCCGTGGAAGCAGCTAACAAAAATATCAAGAAAATTGTAGGGAAAATGACTGAAACCTACAAAGACTGGCACGAAAAATTACCTTTTGCCCTTCTGGCATATCGTACCTCTGTTAGGACCTCTACGGGGGCAACGCCGTTTTCTTTAGTCTATGGAATGGAGGCAGTTTTACCCATAGAAGTTGAAATCCCTTCTCTCCGAGTATTAGCTGAACTAAAGTTGGATGAGGCTGAATGGATTCAATCTCGATATGACCAGCTAAACTTGGTAGAAGAAAAGAGGTTAAAAGCTATTCATCACGGTCAAATGTATCAGAAACGAATGATGCGAGCCTATAACAAAAAAGTTCATCCCAGAGAATTTTACGAGGGGGACTTGGTTTTGAAAAAGATTCTTCCTCTACAAAAGGATTTTAGGGGAAAATGGATGCCAAATTGGGAAGATCCTTATGTAGTAAAAAAGGCATTTTCAGGAGGAGCTTTAATCTTGAGCGAGATGGATGGTAAAAGCCTGCCAAATCCTGTAAACTCAGACTCGGTCAAGAAGTATTTCACTTAAAAAAAAAGGAGAGGCCAAGGTGAAAACCCGTAAAAGGCGCCTTGAGACCAAAGGGGATTTGAGTTGAAAACCTGAAAAAGGCGGCTCAAATTTTGATAAGGCATGAGGTGAACGGAACAACTCAAAATTTGATCAAAAATCTGGGGCATGTGGTGTCTCGCTATACCGGAATCGCAAGAAAGGGTAGACGACATCTTGGGGTATCGACAAAATACTGTAGATTCCCTAAGCACATATTAAACGGTCTTTAGAAAATTTGTGCAGGGAAGCTCGTGCTGCGATATCTGGGGCACCTGTTGTTATCTTATATTTTGAATCTTGGCAAAATTTGTTGCCTTGATTGATGTATTATTCATTTCAAGCTTTGTTCCCCAATAAAATTTCATTTTGTCTATTTTCATCTTATCTTAGCAAAATTTGTTAACTTATTCATTTCGAGATTTATTCTCAATAGCATTTTGTTTGTCCATTGTGATAATCTTTTTTCAAAAACATTTGGAATAACGAGTAATGGACTGAATGTTCAAGCAAATGGAGTTTTGCATATTACTCTAGAAATTTCTAAATAATGAAGGAACCTGAAACAGGACCGTTGTTTAGAACACACCAAATTTGAAGTGTCTAAAAGGAAAAAGTCTAAATCAGGACTATCCTTTTAAACTTTGTTGTCCAAACGTGGATAAAACGTTGACAAGATATCGTGTTAGGTGACAAGGCTTCAATGAACAAGCAAGCAATAACCACCAAGTGGTAAGGAAGAGGTTACCTCGGAGAAGAGAGCCTTCATTTGCGCATAAGTCTTTGGCATGACACCCTGAGAATGGTGTAGGAGACCAGGACGGTTCAGATCCTATATCCCCGAATTATGATAAAAGAGGTCGGAGGAAAAGCCACATATTTCTACCCTTAGATTACTGTGAGAGAATGATGGTACAAATTTTGGCGTCCCAGTGGATATAACTTTGAGGTTTACGGTGGGGATAGCCTGGCTAAATGTTTCTTCAGAAAGCACCAGTCGAGAAGGAAGGTGTTGTAACATTTCAGTGACAATGCCTTAATAAACTTCAAGTAATGATAACCTAAGCGAGATCATTCACGAAAAATAAAACTCTGCATTCATGCAAACACCATTCACACATGTCTAGATAGGAGCATTTGTTTCATTTTGATCATGTCATCCTAATCATTAGGCATAATTAGGTTCATTATACAGGTCTTATTTCCCTGAGATTACAGTGGAGTAGACCGAAGAATTTCAAATCTTATCTCTCTGAGGTTACAGTGGAGCAGATTGAAGCCAGATATCTTATCTCCCTGAGATTACAGCGGAGCAGATCGAAGATACTATCCTATCACTCTGAGATTACAGTGGAGCAGATTAAAGGATCTTATCTCTCTGAAGTTACAGTAGAGTGGATCATATCAGGTCTTATCTCCCTGAGATTACAGTGGAGCAGACCGAAGAATTGCAGATCTTATCTCCCCGAGATTACAGCGGAGCAGATCAAAGATAGTAATCCTATCTCCTTGAGATTACAGTGGAGCGGATTAAATGATCTTATCTCTCTGAAGTTACAGTAGAGTGGATCATATCAGGTCTTATCTCCCTGAGATTACAGTGGAGTAGACCGAAGAATTGCAGATCTTATCTCCCTAAGATTACAGCGGAGCAGATCAAAGATAGTAATCTTATCTCCCTGAGATTACAGCGGAGTAGATTGAAGCTAGTAATCCTGTCTCCCTAAGTTGCAGCGGAGCGGATTAGAACCACAGATCTTATCTCTCTGAAGTTACAGTAGAGTGGATCGTATCAGGCCTTATATCCCTAACGTTGCAGTAGGACAGACTAAAACCACGAATCTCGTCCCCCTAAAGTTGCTGCAAAGAAGATTGAAGCTACAAGTCAGATCTTGTTGAAGTACAGTGGAGTAGATTGAAGCGACAAGACACAGTGGATTGAAATAAAGCTACTTGAAGTGAATCGTCAAGAGAGGTCAAGACTAGGCGAGAACGGGCAAAATTGGGCTTTCTTAGTCTTTGCTTTGTTATCGTTACGCGACAACGAGCAAAGAGGGGCAGCTGTACAAGCCCAATTTTTAGCCCAAAACCAATTAACTCACCTAAACTAAACCCATATCCCAGCTACCCAATTACAACACCCATTAACCCTCAGCCCAAAACAATTAAACCAAACCCAAACCCAAGGCCCGAATCTGGAGCCCAACTCCTAAAAAATATCTGCCTAAGGTTTCAGAGACTGAAACCCTAGGCGCCGCCCTCCTCCTTAGCCCTTTGACCCTTGGTCTTCTGCCACTGTCGCCACATCACGTCGCCACCGCCACAGTCACGTCACCATGCCACTTGCGCTGTCACCTGCAAAGAAGAGAAACAAATGAGGAAAAAAGACAGCACAAACAGTGGCAAAGATCGGCTATAAAAGCCAACAAAATGTAACCATCTTTTTTTTCGGGTACTCTTTGTAACAAAACTGAGATTAGCAAAAGAAATAAAAATATAAACTACGTTTTAAGGTGATTTCGAGTGCTCTTCTTATTTTTTTATTTTATTTCTAGTCTTTTTTTGTTTATTTATAGATATAAAATAAAGAAAGAAAGAAAAGAAGTACCTTTCTCTCAATGCCGCGCCGAAAAGGGGGGAAACCGAGCGGTTTCGTTTCCGTGTTGGTGCTTTTCGCCATTCGTTCGCAAGATTTGGCCTTAGATCTATGGCCTAGGAGCTTCCAGCTTTAAAAAGGAATCGAAAATGTCCTATTTTGCGCCCATGACCGCCGCCACTTGAGGCGCTACTACGAGGCGCCTTTGGAGCTTTTGGCCGGAATCCATGGCTGGATGAAAAAAGGGGGGAGAGGTTTTTTTTAGTTTTTTTTAGAAGGAGAAAAAGAAAATGATGATTTTAAAAAAAAATTCGGGTTTAAATAACCCTCATAAAATGACGTCGTTTTACCATGTAGAGTCAGGTGCCAAAACGACGCCGTTTTGGCCCTGACCTGCGCGGTGACCCGACCCAGGGGAGGATCCACGCGTTTTCTGCAAATGAGTTATTTGCGCAATCGATCCCTCCGATTTTATGGCACTTTCAAGGAAGTTTTTCGCATATTTTCAATTTTGGCCATGAATTTTCACGTCTGTTTTGATTTGGTCCCTCGACCATGTGCGTGAGTTTCACTGGAACGGCGTCGTTTGGTCAGCGAGGGGATATTTCCTAGTTTGGTCCCCTTTTTTCGGCGCGCGTCACAATTTAACCCATTTTGTTTTTTATTTCGATTTCGCCCAGTACTTTTGTTTTTATTTCGATTTAGTCCATATCTTAGCATTCTTATTATTTTTAATATTACTATTATTATCATTATCATTATTATTATTATTATTATTATTATTATTATTATTATCTTTGTTATTATTATTAATATTTATGTTATTATTATCATTATATTTCTACTTATATTTACTTATGTATTTTTTAAAGTATATGTGCTGTATTATATTATTATTATATAAATATTTCATATATAGTTTATTTAATATATATTAAATACTTTTTACATACGTGTATATCTATATATTCTTTTCTCATGAATATATGTATACATATTCATTTTATGAATATATTTATTTTATTTCAATAATTTTAAAATATACCTATACATTTTTTTATATCTTTATAAATTTATGTGTGTACATATGTTTTATAACATACATAATAATACACATATATCTTTCATATTTCCATAATTTTATGTATATACATACATGTATATCTCCTTATATGCACATACGTTTTTTATATATTCCATAATTTTCATATATTTTCATATATTTTTCATTCATGAATTTACTTATATGTCTATGTTTATGCTTTAGTTTATTTATTTAATTAATTGTTATGGTATATGTATGATTGATTTGTTTTATTATTCGTTTTTGTTCATTATTTTTTTATACACATTATTATGTTTATTATTCCATCATGCACATAAATATCATATTTCAAAAAAGGAAAATATTTCAAATTGAGGCAATATTTAGTGTTTGGAAATTCGAGAAAACATGCCCTAATGTGCTGGGTGTCGATTTTTCTCGTTCGACCAAATAGCTAAATATCCTTTTAGGAATTTTAAAATAAGGCAATGTTTTGCGTTTGGAAATTCGAGAAAACATGCCCTAAGGTGCTGGGTGTTGATTTTTCTCGTTCAACCAAATAGCTAAATATCCTTTCAAAAATTTCAAAATAAAGCAATGTTTTGCGTTTGAAAATTCAAGGAACGTGCCCTAAGGTGCTGGGTTTCGATTTCTCGTTTAACCAAATTGCCAAATTCCCTCGTGAATTTTAATCCATGCCATTCGAGTTTTTTTAAGGATCGTATTTTAAGTTTCTTTAAAGTTTTCAATCTTCGACACTAAGACATTAAGTAATCAACTAGGTACCAATTTTGGGCGATCGAGGGTGCTAATCCTTCGTCATGTAACCGAACTCCGAACCCGCTTTTTCGAATTTCGTGGACCAAACTTGTTGTTTTAATAAAATCAAACCTTTTATTAAAAACAACCACTTTTCGAGGTGATCCAATCACACCTTATCAAAAAGGATTGGTGGCGACTCCCGTTTTCGTTTTCATTTTTCAAAACCCAAGTCGACCCCGTTTTCAATCAAAAAATTAGTGTCAACATAGCTCATTTCTGATCAATCTATTAATTTGAAAATATTGTTTTATGTCAAACTTACTTAGCACCTTTGTGTAGAACTAGTGAAAGGGCAAATAGAACCCAATTTTTCATGTTTATTTTCGACAACCCTAACCACACTCGGCTAGTTTTCTTCAAAAAGTTTAAACCCATTCTTAAACTCTACTTAAATCTAATTGAGGCACGATGACCTCAACTTAATGCATGAGAATATTGTGAGCAACAACATTAGTTATTGCTTCAACATCTTCTTGCTTAGCGATTTTATAAACCAATAATAAAGAATAAAAACTCATACACCAAGAGAAGAAGAGTAGCACAAAAGAAAAAAAAAAGACTTAACTAATAACAACAAGAAATAGACAAGGCATATATAGCTGGTGTTTTTCCAGTGGCTACAGTAGATTGCACCTTGCAACATAGAGAGGTTATGCACAAGGTTTTAAAATTTCATCTCACTCGAGCTCAGGATCGGATGAAACAAATGACGGACAAACGGAGGTCAGAACGGGAATTTCAGGTGGGCAATTTGGTGTATTTGAAGCTGCAACCATATAGACAACATTCTTTACACAAGTTCAAAAATCAGAAGTTGTCACCCTGGTATTTTGGCCCTTTTTCAGTGGAGGCTCGTGTGGGACAGGTTTCTTACAAACTGTTATTACCATCTTCTGCTCGTATCCATTCTACTTTTCATGTCTCCCAATTAAAGAAGCATATTGGGTCTGCGGCGAGGGCTTCTACTTTACCACTAGTAGGGTCTGATGGAGCTCTTCTCAAGACACCGATTCAAGTATTGGACAGGCGCTTAGTCAAGCAAGGTAACCATGTGCTATGGAGGTGCTCGTTGAGTGGGCAGACACCTTTCCTGAGGATTCTACTTGGGAGAAGTTGCATGATCTTCAACGTCGCTTTCCTGCGTTTGATCTTTGAGGACAAAGATCCTGTTTAGGGGAGGGGTGTTTTTTATAGAATAGTTCAACGGTATTTTTCATTTTCATATTTTCATTATTGCTGTTATTTCTTTTGTTGAACGATGCGTTTTACTCCTGTTTTTATTCTAGTTATACGGTGCGTTTTTTTAGCATTAGTTAAACGGTTTGTTTTGCTAAAGCGGTGTGTTTAGTCTATTGTTACTGTTAGTGTTAGTCTGTTATTTGGTTTCCTTATATACCTGTAACTAAAGTCCAAGAGGAGTTAAGAAAATTGAATCAGTATTTTTCAGAATTCTCTTTTTCTCTTCTCTCTCTCAAATTCTCTTTTCTTCTTCTTCTTCTCTCTGTTTTTTCGTTGTTCCAGATCCATTACGCGACATGGCCGAACTAATTTAAGGTTTAACAATTGGTTTTCAATTTCTATTTCTTCTTGATTTTTCTGCCATGGCTATAATCCATCGATTGAAATTATGGTTAATACAATGTTTTTGGATTGGGGTATTTTTGGAAAAAAAATTTGCTGGCTATTCGGTGAGAGGTTGGAAAGGCTATTCTTTGGTGGCAACGTTGAATGGCTATTCCGTGAAAGGCCGGAATGAGACCGTAATACTACCTCACTGTTTCACTCATTCAGTCAAAGCAAACAATGGAATAGGGTTCTTACACTGAATAAGGCATGAATGGCATGCCAAACGTGTTGTAATACTATTACGACACTAATCCCATTCCACCCAACCAAACTATTTTTATACTCATTCAATTCCATTAGAGTTCTATTCCTTTCTCATATTATAACATTCCATTTCAACTTTATTCTATTATAGTGAACCAAACATATTGTGATACTTAAACTTGACACTTTTTCTTAATTTGATACTTAAACTTCTGTTGTTTAGTTTGGTACATGAACTTGACACTTTTTTTTTTAATTTCACACATAAGCTGGACACTTTTCATAATTCGATACCTAATCTTTTTTGGTCTAATTTGACATCTAAATTTGTCAAATGTTATACAAATTACTCAAATATACTAATAGTACTATTTTTACGAGGTAGAAATAAACCCTCAAACTACCATATGTTTGAATTAGATACTAAACTTTTTTGGGTCAAACTAAGAATTTAAACCATAGTTTCTTAATCATTATAAGCCCCAACTATTATCTCTGTTAAAAAAAAGTCTAGCCAATCAGAAATTGACATATAATAAAGAATTTTTTTTAATTTGAGTTGAAAATAAGAAAAATAGTTAATTTCTAAATTAATAAAAACATGGTAATTAAAAGAAAAAAGCCTTTCCGTCCTCTCCCTTCTCGTACAAACCCAACCCTCATTCACTTTCTCTCAACTCTCTCTTGGCATCACCATCTTCAACGCCACCATCCCCCTCACAAATTCCTCTTTCCTTTCCATCGCAACAACCATCATCCTCCTCCCTAGTCAACCACCATAGATCCAATCATCCTCACAACTTCTCAAATATGTTCAAAATAAACCTTGAATATACAAAAACCATCCCAACTTATATTTCTTTAAGCAAAATTAGAGGTCAACAAATAAACAAAATAGCTAATAAAAATCACCCAAGCAATAAAAAAATTGAAAAAATTAGTTGGTTGTTGAAAGTTGTAAAATTTGTAAAATATCTAAAACCAAGTAATCGAAGTCAATTTCCAGATAAAACATAATTAGTGTTTTTTTTGAATGTTATACGTTTTTCTTATATTCTTTTGTCGCGTGTTTAGTTCATGTTCACCGTATCATTATTGTTACACAATATTAACAGTAATGAAAAAGAAAAGGGATGATACGAAAAGAGGTCAATTCAATCGTTCTAAAATCAAGAACTAGATAAATAAAATAACTCGAAGTACCTGTTTGACGTATTAAGATTTTGATAATGAAAGGAAAACCCCTAGTAGGTGGAATCTTAGAGTATTTATATTTTCCTCACCATTTTGGTGATAGAAATTAATTTGAGCAAATAAAGAAAAAGTTGAAGCCAATAATTGCACAAAAAGCACTAGGTATAAAATATGTCATAAAATAATAAAAAGTAAAATATATTGATCACGTTTGTTTACGCTATATATATATATATATTGCCAAATATAATTTAAATATATCAAACATAAAAGATAAATTTTGGAAAATTAAAAGAAATCTTAATTTCTCAAAAAAAGGAAAAAGGTATGAAAATTATTGGGTAATGGACTTTAGTGGCACTTGGCAGTCTCATTGGTTGTTTCAATTTATTTGTAATTATATTACCTCTTACACGTTCCGTTTTCCTATATATTTTCCTTTCAATCTTTGATTATAATTTTTCCACGAATACTTTTCCGACTTTTTTGTTTTCCTTTTGGCTATTTAAAAAGTCCACCAAACAGGTCTTTCCTTCACCCCCACCTTCTCTCCCTCTCTTCTTAGGTCTGCTGTATCTTAGTTCTTGATTAATTAGCCAATCACAGCAGCCATGTCTCTCCTCAATGATCTCATCAACCTCAACCTCAGCGACACCACTGAAAAGATCATAGCCGAATACATATGGTTAGCTGTTTCTCTCATCTTCTTCTTCGTCTTCCTTTCCCGTATAATCGGAATGATTTTATTAATGTCTTTCTGAATGCTTCTTCGATTTTGTTTCAGGATCGGTGGATCTGGTATGGATCTGAGAAGCAAAGCAAGGGTACGATGCTGCGATTCACTTTTCAAACTTTCGTTTATTGAATATTGTACGTTCTATTTTTAAAACAAGAGTTCAATATTTGTTTCCGCTGCAGACTTTGCCTGGACCAGTGACGGACCCTTCAAAACTCCCGAAGTGGAACTACGATGGTTCCAGTACCAATCAAGCACCTGGAGATGACAGTGAGGTCATTCTTTAGTAAGTCCCTTAATTCTTTTTTTTTTCTCTTTATTTTGGCTTTCGATCTAGATCACGACTTAGAAGGCAAAAAGAAAGTATATTCGTGATTGTTTTTTTGATTTAAAGATTCAGTGTTTATGTCGTAATTAACTGTGCAAAATTTTTTTTGACTGAATCAGTCCTCAAGCTATATTCAAGGATCCATTTAGAAAAGGAAACAACATCTTGGTAATTAATTCTTACACGTTACTTCTTTCTCGTTGGTCCCCGTGATTTTAGTTATTTTGCTTTTATCCAATACCGAATGGAAAGTCAAGGCTTAACAGGGGTAACTGTGTCTTTTTGTTAATAAATATTATATAATAGGTGATGTGCGATGCTTACACACCAGCCGGCGAACCCATTCCTACCAACAAGAGATTTAATGCGGCCAAGATCTTTAGCCACCCTGATGTTGTTGCTGAGGAGCCTTGGTAAATTTTCCCCCTTAGTTATTATTTTCGTGGAGTCCTTTCAAAAAATTAGATATAAAGATGGTAATCCTCAATAAAAATCCAAGTTGGAATCTCTTCTACAGAGTTAGGTGAGAATAGTATTGCTTCTATAAAAATATGAAAATGAAAGTTGGAATCTTAAAAAGTATCTTTTCGTCTCATGCATTTTCTGAAACTGAAGAATTGAATACCATATTTATTTGTAGGTAAAATTCTCAAATCTTTAAATTAAAAAAAATTTTTTAACTTAGTTGAACTCACCTTCTCTTTATTATAATGCCAATAAAACTAAAGCTGAATCTATAAAAAAAATTAGTATAATCTCACTTAATATCATCTGACACTGAATCCATAAAATATGTTCACTCACCATTCCCAATCATGACGACTTTGGTGGCCCTCGTGCTTGTGGGACTATTAAGTACATTGACCCAGGAGGGTTGGTAGGACTTAACTTTAGAAAATTTGGAGTATTTGGCTTCTTAATAATTTACTCTATACTTTTATTCATACTTAATATTTATAAAATTTATGAAACTTAAGTCCATATTCTTTGATATATATGTTTTTTTTCTATTTTTCTTGTGCACTATTTTTAAAGTTTAATACTAAAACATATTAAAAGGCACATGCTTTGTTATTTTGGCCAGTACAAAGCTAGCGCAGAAATAGCAAAATATAAAGTGGGCCAAAATTCAAATTATCAAATAGTGTCTGCTTCTGAATGTTATGTTATCACATGACACCATTCTTATGTTGGAAAGGTTCCCCGTTTTGCCGGCTTTTCAGTTATATTTAAAGAATAAATGAAATATTAATAAAATAAAAAAATCAATCTTGCAAATAAAAGAGAGAGGGTAAGGTCCTTTGATAATGGATTATTTAATTATACATTTAATGTATTATTTTTTGTTGAATTCAATAGAAAATAATTTTTATGAATATATCAATGTAATCAGTGTAACCAAAATTGCGACAAAAGTGGCTGAAATGATAAATAAAAATATAACTACAAAAAAATTAAAATATTAAAAAATTGATTAGTTTTTAGTAGGTGGATTTGTTAGTTGATTTGGTGTTCATCGACTGTCTTTCACCTAACTTTGGGTTGGGTTAGGCAGTACTAATGATGAAGTCAATGGTTCGAAGTCAGCTAACTCATTCTCTCTACTTTGGGTTGTTGAACGATTAAAAAGGGAAGAAAAAAAAAAACACTAAAAATGAAAGTGTTGCTTCTTCCTTTAGACTTGTTTGTAAAGAAGAATTATTATTATATACAAGGAACAAGGACTTACTTAGCTGTGACTCTGATGAGTTTTAATTGATTAGAATTTCTTTATTCTCTATCATTTTCAGTTATTTTTATAATCATATTTTTGTTGGTTTATTGTAACTTGTACGTATTTTGAACTCAGGTATGGTATTGAGCAAGAGTACACTCTTCTTCAAAAGGATACTAAGTGGCCTCTTGGATGGCCTGTTGGAGGATTCCCTGGACCACAGGTTCCGTTACCAAACTGCATTTTCTGATCGATGTCATGTTTAATAACTAAATTTTAGATACTGCTGTAAAGCTATTTGTTTCTAAACCAAGTTTTATATCCATGCAGGGTCCGTACTACTGTGGTGTAGGTGCTGACAAGTCCTTTGGTAGGGACATCGTGGACTCCCACTACAAGGCTTGCCTTTATGCTGGCGTTAATATCAGTGGAATCAACGGTGAAGTTATGCCTGGTCAAGTGCGTTATAACGTTCATTGTTAAAAGGGTGTTATTATTATTATTTTGATTGTTTTTTTTCCATGAAAAATCCATGGTTTATCTTGTATTGTGCTTGTCTGAACAGTGGGAATTCCAAGTTGGTCCATCTGTTGGAATATCTGCAGGTGATCAAATATGGATTGCACGATACATACTCGAGGTATGATTCATATACTAGAAGTGTATTTAATTAATGAGTTTGCCTCTTAAGGATTGAAGTTGAACCATAACTTCTGTTTTCTTGTTTAAACAGCGAATCACTGAAATCGCAGGAGTTGTTCTTTCTTTTGATCCCAAACCCATTCCGGTTTGTTTTTACGCTACGTTTCCCCTAAATTCGACATTACTTTATCTTTTACCCGTTTTTTCTCTAACTTTTAATCTTTGCGTTTCATTTCCTTAACCAGGGTGACTGGAATGGTGCTGGTGCTCATACTAATTACAGGTAACATACTTCAATTAGTCAGCATTGCACTTTTATTAAACGTATGTGCGAAGAGCTAGTTAGTTGAAATGAAACTTTCTCTCAGCACAAAGTCAATGAGAAATGATGGTGGCATCAATGTTATCAAGAAGGCGATTGAGAAGTTGGGTCTGCGCCACAAGGAGCATATTGCCGCCTACGGAGAGGGTAACGAGAGACGTCTAACTGGTCGTCATGAGACTGCAGATATCAACTCATTCTCATGGGTAAGTTAGCACTATTAGAACGGCATTGAATTCAATGTCCAACATATTGTGACTTTCTTGCTTGCAATGTCCAAACTGCAGGGTGTTGCAAACAGGGGAGCCTCCATCCGTGTTGGTCGTGACACTGAGAAGGATGGAAAAGGTAAACACTTTGCACTATTTTCACTAAGATACTGATGCTTTAGTTTTAGAACAAAATTTGTTCATGTAACAACAAGACTTTCCTTGTATTCTTTGAATGTAACATTGATGTTCCCCGTAAATTGGCAGGCTACTTCGAAGACAGAAGGCCAGCATCAAACATGGATCCTTACGTTGTTACATCAATGATTGCTGAGACCACCATTATCTGGAAGCCTTAAGAGGGGGTGGAAATTGAAGGTTGTGAAAGACGAGAAGGAAAAACCTCATTCAGATTAATAAAACCCCCTCTCTCATCTTTCTTTGTTGGGCCACTGGTTGAACTTGTATTTTATTGCTTTGGTTTGCTGGTTTGCAATTTAAATTGTGCGACTTTTTATTATTATTATCATTTTAGTTTATACAGTCTTGTGCTGCTGCTGATATGTTCACATGAACGAAATTTATCGTGTGTTAAATAAAATGGTAGTTGATTGTTCGCACACGAACGAATTATGACAATGAGTGATATCGGTATCAATTATTCAAGGTTACGAAAATGGGATAAAAAAGTTGGCTCAGTGAAGTCATGATGTTAAGAAAATGGAATGTTAAATAAAATCATATTTTGCTTAGGAAGGGTGAGGCAATTCCCAAGTTTATTAGGGGTAACCCGCATAACAGAAGATATTATATTATTATTTTTTAACAACATTAGTAAATTTCATCTCTTTACTCGTAGTTTTTCCTAATAAGGGTTTTTCATGTAAAATGTGCGTGTTCCTTTTTTTTTATTATTGGTTTGTGATCATTTCCATTATGATTCCAACAAACTCCTCTCTTGGTTTTTTTGACAAAACATAAGCAAATGACCATGCCACAAACCCTCATGAGATACCAAATATAAACTGAATAAGTAACTCATGAAAGATGTTGAATACATCATTAAGATATTGCTCACACAGGAGCACAAAAATTAACTTCCTAAGCATAAAAGCAACATAGCAGCAGAATCATAAAACCAATAAGCTCCACCTAAACTTCAGCAAGAAACAAAAGATAGCAGCAAGAACCAACATCACAAACTCCCTTTAGCAGCAACCATTAGCGCCGTTCTCCCCCTTTTTGTTAAAAAGCTTAGAACTGTTCTCCCTACCATGGTGTTTTTTCAACGTCACAAATTAGTTCAGACAACTAGGCTTTTTTGGCAACAAGTTTCCGAATATCAACAGTGAGAGAGTTAACTTCTCCCCTCAAAAAAACTCTAGGAGGTAACCCTTTTGGGCAGCTTTCATTGAGGGGTCTGTCGCTTGTTCTGTCTAAACATCTGCATGAACAGAGGCTACATGGGAAAGATCATTGACACGATTGGTGGAGGATAACTTCTTCTAGATTTTGAAAGGATGTAGGGCGTTGTAGGTACCTCATCCTTAGATACCAAGATTTAGTGTTGTTCTATGAGAAAGGGTAAAAATTCCATTGTGGCTGATGACTCAGCATGTTCAATGATCTGTTTGAACACCAACTTCCTTAGATTAAATGAAATTCCTCTCCCAATCTTATTTACTGATGATTTGTGCTATGAGGGAATTCAGTTTCTAACAGCCAACTTTTGCCTTTTTGTCTATGAAGGTGATGAAGAATGAGCTGTAGGTCAACTGCGTGCCAATTGAGTTGCAGGTAGCAGATGTGCTGACCAAACCACTAGCCATTGCCTTTTTTGTTGCATTGCATCAAAAGCTTTATGTACGTTCTCTAGAAGAGTTGTAATTTCTTTTGAGAATGGCTGTATTTTGTCTTAGAAGAAGCATAAATCCTCTAAATCTCAACCATTTAAACTGAAAGATATTACAGGATTAATTACGTCCAAACCCACAAGCTTCAAATTATTGTAGCAAATTGATACTCACTCGACATGATTTCAACATTATGTTATGATCTAAATGGACCACCAACCGGACATCATCCGATGAAATCATGAAGCAAATGCGTATGGGCGACACTAACCTTTAGGCCCCTCTCTCGTTAACCAGATGTTGCGATGTAAAGCAAATTTTATCGTTAATTGTTTACAGGGGGATCTCTTCGTCCATAGATAGTGAGTGCTTAGATTCAAACTGTTTTCTTCCCCTGGGGGATGATTTGGACCACACCGTGGGCTCTTTAACGTGAGGTAAACACATCAGTTTCAGTTCAGTACATCATGATTCAATTACGTGACGACTTCAAAAATGAGTGGCAAAAGTTTACTCAGTTTTGAAATATCTTTTCGAAAATCGGATTAAAAAAAATTAATAGTTCAAATAAATAAATTTTTAATTTTATATATGTTGGATGTAATTTTACGTATTTTATTTTTAATTATTCTAATTAGTGTAAAATAGTATTCCTTATGCTTATGATTGAATATAATTAAAATATATTAATTTATTTAACAATTCAAATATTATAATAATAAATTTCAAATAATAATTAAACCATTTTAAGTATTTAATTAACAATTCTAAAATTTAAAAAATTTGTAAGTGTTGAACTTATATTGTATAAATGTTAGTATAATAGTAAAATAAAATACCAAATATAATGATGTGGTTGGACAATAGTTAATCTTGATTTTGAAAATATTTATTTCATAATTTAAGTCTTATTAATATAACATTTAATATTATTTTAGATGGTTTTAAATATAATTTAAATATTTCACTTTAACAAAAATATCTGAATAATTTAATTTAGATATAATTTTTAAAAATTAAACTAGCTTATCCAATACTTTTTGTTGAAATTTTGTACTAAATAAAACCTAGAACACACTTAAAACTTAAAAATTAAATGTTGAATTATATTATAACAATTCTGTTTCTTTAACTCTAGCAAACAATATAATAAAAATTTAAATAGATAAATAATCATTTTAAAAGATAAGAAACCTATAAATTTTAATAAAACTACCATTAACTGGAACCCATGTTGCGGTCTATCGATTAGATGTTTACTTTCTTCAAAAATAATTTGAATTCGAATCACATTAGTAAAAAGAAAGAAAACCGAGCATTTGATAAAAAATGTTTTTTTACTTAATATAAAAGCACACTACCTAACATAAAACCAACCTCATAAATTCTTGGTTACACCTTTACTTAAAGTAAATAGACAAGATATTTTGTACTGACTAATGGTTGAGAGCAACTTTAGACCTAATAGGAATGGTAGGTGACTTGAGCCTCCCTTTCCCACAAGCACCACCAATTTTGTTGTAAAATTTGTACTACCAATGGATTTGGACAATCACTGAGTACTAGAATAACCCTTCTTACAAGAAAACAAATTTTCATCTCCTACTAAGTTTCGTATAGTTGGATATTTTTAAATTATTGTTCAAATTTTGTATTAGTTATAAACTTAAAAACGTGTCAATGCATCGACAGTAAATTAAGCTTGTCTTTAACTTAAGTGTTACATTCTAATTGAATATGTTGTGGAGCATATTTAAAATACAGATTGAATTGTAAATATGTATCTTTTTATTGTATGAATATCTTAGATATGATGTACTAAAATACGCTTTTTAATGAAATAATAATACTAAGTAAATCTCGAGGATATTATATTTTTAAACATATCGATTTAAGTTGTTCATGCGATTAATATATACATATTTATAGATTTATCTATATGATTTGCAAAAGCTTCATGCCAGATTCGAACTGATATTTAACAATACTTAAACTGATAGATAGATTGATTAAATAACTGATTGATTTTGATACTTTAAAATGATTAATTAGAATGTTTTGAAGTTTAAGTAGTGATTTAAAATTTGAATGTAGAACTCAACTAAAAAATCTGATGATTAGTTGATCATTATTTGAGGTGAGTTTGGATAGACGGTGTAGTGCGTTTAGTTTATTTTTTGTCTCACGTTACAGTACTGTTACAACATTTAATCTCATCATCATAGCTATTTTTACACCAACCCACCAAAAGTATGGAAACATAATGAAATCTAGGAAGGAAAATTCATAAGCTAATCAAGTGCTTTGAAATTCCAAAGAAAAGAAAAAACAAGGCTAATTATGATATTCTGCTTAACGAAGAACAAATATGCATTAATGATCAAGTCAATCTGGTTTACACAACTCTGGGTGTCTAATATATATATATATATATATATATATATATATAGCTTATATGTAACAATTCAGGATTCTCTTTCATCCATAACTATATCTCAGACAGGCTAAAATACCCCCATAACCAAAAGACGAAGAAAAAAAAATGACAATCAAAGAAAAAGAAAAGGAATTTTAAGCGTTGTTGAATGCTCTGTTTCCATGTCAGAGTTACAGTGTCGTCTCTCAGACCAACTCACCATTGTTGGTAGCAGCACCTCATGTGAAGCTCCGATGAGGTATCTCTGTGTTAGATTTTGACATGTATTGCAAAGGAAACACCTGATGTGTCTTTGAGCCAAGAAATTAGCATCATGGACCCATTTGTCGCATTTCCTGCACAGGTATGCATCATCTGCTTGACAGTATAAGGTTGCCCTGGAGTTGCAGAGCTCACACTTCACCAGCCTTGTTGAAACCCTAGGATTTGCATTAGGTGAGAGTGAGACACCCTGTTTCGGACAAGAACTTGATGTGCTTCCTTGTTGTAAGCCTTTGCACATTGTTGGAGGATGATCGAGAGAATTTGAATGGGAAAAATGGGTAATAAGTTTGGGAGAAAATAGGGGATATATAACAAGGGCGTTGGACTGAGGAAAATTATATATATGACGCAATGTACTCCACTACATGACAAGTTTGTCTCTGTTGATTCTTCATTAATCTTTTGCCATTTTCCCCGAAAGTTCTGGACGTTAAACCAAGTAAAATAAACCTTTAAACGTGTCCCCATCCAATTAGATCTAAATTTAATATTTTCAAATAAAATTTTGTATTCCAAGAAAATAACTTTAAAGACTGTTTAAGGTTCGATCTGATTTAACTATGAGGTTAATAGGAATCTATTCTAACTATCGAATAAAAGTAGTACTAGATTTTTATATTAGAAGTTGAATTGTATTTTACTTTTTTTTATTAACAAAAAATGGATAAATTAGTTTATATAGGTCAGACCAAAATGTAAACAGATCATTCTGCAGTTAGAAATTAGTTCATGCATGTCAAAATGAAGTGCACTTGGGACACCACGTGTTAATGTTTGGTTATTCTGTTAGTTTTTACATGTATAAATAAATGACAATTTTAACAGAGAGAGAACCGATTCACTTTTTAATCTAAATTAGAAGGACTAATTGACTCATTTTTAGTAGAATAGACACAATATAAGTTAACACTTGGTACAAAGATATTCATGCTATTTTTAGGTAGTTACCGGGGTAGAAATCCAAAAAAAAGAACTTTAAAATTTGTGGTTGAGAAAATGCTTTAAAACAAATGCCATACTCCCAACCCCAAAAAGAAAATATCAAGGGAATCTTAGGATGGGGTCTCAAATGCTCCAACTAATTGTACCAAAAGAGGTTTAAAAGAGAACAGCAAGAATTTTGAATAAACAAGGAAAAAAGCCAAGCTTCATAAGATGCTTAGAGGGGGACTCAAAAGGGGGAATGGTATGGTTTGAGTGGTTACCAAGTCAATTTTAGTTTACCAAAGATACAAGTATAATTTATGGCCAAGAATTAAAGGTCTCTTTGCAGGGAGGGGGTGGTTGCCCACCAGCTGGGGCAAGGGGTGTCAATTATCAGCGGCAGTCCTTGGGGGGATGCATTGTAGCAGGACAAAACACATGGAGAGAGGTGATTTGAGTATGAATGTGTGTTCTTTGTTGTTTTGTTGCTTTTATTGGCCACATGTTGGATTTGAGTTGATGCATCACTCCACTTGTATGGTTCATACTTGACAGCTTCTTCCTCTTACATGCCGTCCATTTTCATTTTTCTTTTAAGTTTGTGGACTTCCAGAATGTTGAATATTTTAAAAAACCCAAATTTAATGGACAAAAACCATTCATTTGACACATATTAAAATCTTTTTCTTTTGGGGGTTGAATAGTCAAGTTTGATTTCCTCTTTTATTCCATAGTCCAAAATCATGGGGTTGATCTTCACATCCTTTTTAAGTGTTCCCAAATTGAAACATGTGATGGTGAGCAGTACATATACATGTTTATGGTCATGTTTGAGTTGATCCAAATATCAATCTTCAATTTTAGGTTAAATCCTGCTGTTAGTCCTTCTAGCTCACGAAATTTGTGAACTTAATTCCTGTACTTTAATTTGATAAAGCTAGTCTCGATATTTTTTAAATTGGTCAATTTTAGTCCTACATAGTAGTATTTAAATCCGTCTGGTTAAATTCAATTACTATTCATGTACTATGTGCACAGTTATAGATTCAACCTATATTCTCCAATTGGATTATTTTAAGTTCTTATACTTTTTGAATATTGAAAATTCAATTTTTGGTGTAAAAGAGAATCGTTAATTCATTAACTGGATTTTTAGTGAGTGATATGTGTAAATAACAAGCTCACATGGCATACACATATGATAATACATTTATTGGGTCAAACTTTAAAAGTATCAGAACTTAATGAATTTAACGACTATCGTTTGTCAAGGAATAAAATTTGAAAATTTGAAAAATATAAAGACTGAAAATGACCAATTATATTACAAAAATAAAATCCATAACTTTTGTAACATACAGGGACTAATAATAGAATTTAACCTAAATTTTATTTATGTTAATAAATGAATAATCCAAAACTTGTAATTCAAACTTGCGTAGTTTGGCACATAGTTCTCTCTATTTTCTTTTTAAAAGTAAATTTTATTTAACTTTATTATATGTAGTTTGTATTAATTTGTTTTTGAACAATTTCATTATAGGTTCTGATCATATTTGTTCTTTTTGACACAATGCTTAGAACTACCCATAACCCTTCCCTAATTCATAAATAAGAGAATAAAGCGCTACAATGCACTTGACCCCACGTCCTCCTTCATTGACAACAATGCTCATGTCAATCGAGTTAAGACTGTATTTTAATATTTAGATTATAATAGTATATATTTAATTTATATATAATATAAATGTACTTTTTTCTTAATTAAGTTATCATAGTCAATTTTTTCTTAAAAGTAAAAATATTTAAATTAATTAATTTTTATAAAATATATATTTAAAAAATAAAAATACCACTAACAATAGAAAAATAATTAGTTTAGCAGGATAAATGAAGTATATTTGTAAAATCTTTATATATATATATAAAAGATAAGCATTTTTGGAGCCAAAGTTACTTTAAAATTTAGGTCCTTATTTTGATAATCTCAGAAAAATTGTTAATTTAATAGAATGTCTTTTTTTTTTCCCTTTTTTTTAGTATTTTTTCTTCCTTATTTTTTTTCATCTTCCTCTACATAAACTTTAGTTGTTGCCTCCCTTAAAGATGTTGTCGTTTCCTCTGTCAAACCCTCGTTAGTGAGCGTTGTCCTGTCAATGAACGATGTTGAGGGACACTTCTTCTTTTGTTATGCAACAACTAAATATTTAAGGGAGGTGGTGGGTAAGATTTTTGGGTTAAAAAGGAGAATATGAAGAAAATGAGAGGAAATAGAAAAAAAAGGACAAAAAAGGATTTAATAGTTGAGTAATTAGTTTGATCAATTTTCTTAACGGCGGTGACCAAACTAATAAAAAAATTTGGGGTAATTAAAACAAAAACAAAAACGATCCAAGTTTAAGGGGGCAAATTAAATTGAGTTCAATATTGTAAGAATCAATTTGAAGATGAAATTAAAAAGAAAAATTGCATGGGTGATGTTTGGTAGATAGATGGGAAAGTGGGAACTTATTCTTTGAACTCCCACAAATCTCAAAGCAAATGGTTTCCAATCAAAATGTTGGACAAGAATCATTCTTGTTTTATTTATGGATCAACTTTATATCTATCATCAAAATTATAATATAGATTTTAATGATCGAGGATAAAAAAATTATATATTTTTTTGAAAATTAATTAAAGTATAAATGTCTATTCAATTAGTTTTTCATGCAATACATAGGTTGTTGTATATAATATGCCAACTTTTTTTTTTGTTTCATTTATTATTTAGTTTGGGAATTGATATTAAATTATAATTTTGTAATAATAAAAATGTAATTTCATCATTTGAATAGTTTATATTTTTTATAATTTTTAAAGGATTAAATCAAATTTTAATCATTTCTAGGAGGGCCAAAGTACAATTTTAAAGAGTCTAAATGAAAAATTTTCTATTTTAGGAGGGCATGGCCACTGCTAACCCCCTAGCTACACCCCTAGTGTGCATGCCATTATATTGTACATTAGAATTTAAATCAATTTGGACTTGAATCAATATAGATTTGGAGGAGGGATAATAAAATTTCTAGCTTCTGAAATTAGCAATTATGTTCACTTTGGTACTTGTATTTTTTTTTGTTTATTTGGTTTTTGAACTTGGGAATTAGATTTATTTTTACCCATGAACTTTGATTCTGTCAAGATTTGATAATGTGACAAGTGTTACTAAAATAAGATTGAATTGAATGGATTGAGCATTGACTGATATGTCAATCCGAATAAAGGGGTTGGATCAATTGGCTCGAAAACTACTTGAAATTGGTAAAAACCGAGACAAAATTTTATAGTTGGATAGGTTGAATCAGTTTAGTAATTTGTTTTTAGATTTTTATGAATTTTTAAGTATTTATTTAATTATTGTTGTTCTGCTGGTCAAACTGGTCGATTTGGTTAAATAAGAAATTAGTAGTCTGATCTGTTCAACCATTGGTCCGATTATTAAAACCTTGAATGTGAGAGTATGAGATTGTACCGTGTCATCACTTGAAAATTTATATAATTTTTTTGGTAATTTTCAAGTGATGAGCTTTTATATTTTTCAAGTTTAGGGATCAAAATGGACTTGATTGTCAAGTTCAAGTGCTAAAATGGACAAAAAAAAAAGAAAGAGTATAGGTACAAAAATGAACCTAATTGTCAAGGGCCAAAAATGATATTAACCCTTTGGACAAAGAAAAAGAATCGCTTAAAAAACCGAATATGTCCTAGGTGTTAATATTTCAGCCCCGAGTCCATTGCTTTTAAAAAGAAGAAGCCCTAAGCCCATCCAGATTCTATTTATTTCTAATTATATAATAATTTATTTTAATATTTTATATTTTAAAGTATAAAAAAATTAAATATATGATATTATAATCTACCCATTAAAAAATATGTTAAATTGTAGCTTAACAAAAATATATATCTCAGGTTTTTTATATGTAAATGTTTCAATTTTTGTTTTTATTTCCCTCAATACATATAATAATAATAAAATCTAAAAATGTTATTTTTATAATATATATATATATATATATATTTATATATATATATTTGGACTTCCCTCCTTAAAAACTGAGTTACCCATTTCATCCCAACAACGGGACATCCAATTTGACATTTAAAACCCATTTAGCCTGCCACGTAGGACTGCCGTTAGGGAGGTAATGGATTTTAACGGTTGAATGACCAATTCATAACAAAACGATAACATAAGTGATTAAAACGTAACATTTCAAACAAAAGTGACTAAAATGTAATCTGAGGCAAACAAAAGTGACTATTTTTGTAGTTTATCCTTAAAAAATAGAGTTTTAAAATTTTAAAAAAATTCTTAAAAATGTTATTTTGACTTCCAAATAATCAAACATGGGCTTTTTCCTTATTTTCTTTTGCCGTTTCTAGCCTATTGAGTCACATGAGATTTTTTAAATAAGGTATTAAAGAGATAAATTTTTGGAGTTTTGTGACGACCTTTTTCACCATATTGTGGCATTGGCTCCCTCAACAGACTTCCGATTCATCCTCATCTCGAAAT
The DNA here is from genome assembly GCF_025698545.1 of Gossypium raimondii. NCBI lineage: Eukaryota > Viridiplantae > Streptophyta > Magnoliopsida > Malvales > Malvaceae > Gossypium > Gossypium raimondii. Next base: position 4,916,852 of record NC_068568.1, read on the forward strand.
CCAAATTTAATACAAGATTCGATTTCCACTCAATCTAAATTTAATTTAATTATTTTATTTTAAAGAAAATAAGATTATATTTTTAATTGTTTTATTTTTATTTTAAAGAAAAAAAAAATATATATTAATTTAGACTTCAATTTTAATATATACTTATTTATAAATTTATTTATTGAAAGCAATAGCTTCATATATATATATATATATATCAAGAGTATTTTTGTAAATATTTAGGGACAGAGTAGATTTACTTCAAACTCAATTCGATTTAATTTTTGTTTGTAATTTTACTCGACTTGACCTGCCTCAAACCCAATTTTCAAAAAGAATCCGATGTTAACGGACTGTTGAAACCGATCAAATTTAGATTTTTTGCTATCCCTAAGTAGATTGGTATTATACTAACTAAAATCTTAAATGTAGATATTTTTAAAGCAATTCTTTTACCTTTTAATCCTTAAACTTTTAAAATTTCATTTTAGCCCTAATAATGAATTCCTACCTATTCGGATCTCCTATTACAAATGAGTTAGTCATCAAAGATTTCTTCAATTTCTAAAGCTATTATTCGTATCTGGTTTATCTGTTGCAGGTGGAGTAATACGCGATCTATGATCGATTCTTGGGGAAGTGCTCTTTGTTGCTGAGCTTTGGGGCATATTGGATGACTTACTTTTGCTTCAAAAACAAGGCTACGACGAGATTGTCATCCAATCTGATAATCTCGAGGTCATTGGAACTATTGGCGATAGCAAACTTGAAAGATCAAATTCTACTTTGGTCAGGCAAATTCAATATTCTATCAAATGAAGAGAAGTGGTTCTTGAGATATGTTATTAGGGAATCTAATAAGGTAGCAAATGCAATAACAAAGATGGACTTCACAAATAATGAAGATTTACATAGATTTGATGTCCCTCCTATAACGATTCAAGAAGTTTTAAAAGAGGATAACACTGGAGACAATTTATTTATAAATAAGACTATGTAATCTTTTGCTTATTTCAACTACATTACACACAAAAAAATAATTATTTTGAAACTATTAGTTAGAAAAACCATTATTTTTAATTAGCAACCTAATCAATCAACTAATCACATCCCACAACTTACAATTTCATCGTCTATTTTAAAAGATTAGTCGGAAATAAAAAAAAAAACAATTATAGATACTCAAATTTAAATATAAATTTATTAAATATCATCTTATAAAAATAACTTCAAAATTTAATAAAATGAATCTTCAGCTTCACAAGTTGCTCCTTCTAGACTCTGGACATTTGGATCAGGCATAGTTGTACACTACAAATTCTGTATAAAGTAAGGATGGCTTTATCTGCTACAATATATATCAATGCCTAAATATTAATTAATTTTATGATAGGCCTGAACTTCATAATTTGTATTTAAACTTGTTTTTGAACTTAATTAGAACTTAGAGATGATTAAAAATTCAAAATCGATGGGTTTTGAGTCGACTCGACCTGATAGAGTCAATTTTTTTTCTTCTTCTTAAAATTGGGTTTCGAGGCGAGTCGGGTTAACTTTAGTGGATGGTCAGGTCGGGTCGGGTTTGGGTTTAACATGAAACTACCCCGCCTCGAGATATTTACGAAATTAATCTAATATATTTTAAATATTAATTAGATTAAAAAATCCTTAAAATTTATCACTACCAACGTTATTTTACCACTTTTACTCCCATTTCACACTCATTTCTCTCTCATTTTTCTTCAAAATTACCCTTATAAATACTCTCCCCTCTCATTTTAATTTATTTTTTTCGAGTCAAAAACTCATTTGTAATCAGAACATAAATGATTCATCTTTAGTCTTTTGGGTTAGAGGCAGAGCGAGCTTCCGGTTTATCTCCAAAACTGGCTTCCTTCTATCCACTATAATTGGTTAGAAGGAACAAAGAGAGAAAGAAGAAAGGTGATGGGATGAATATTTAATTAATTAATTTAAAATTATTTTTAACTAATAAAAAGTGAAAAATAAATTAATAATTTTCTTTTTTAATACACATGGCATAATACAATTGGTCCTTAAAATACACGTGTCATAGTTTGATTGGTTGATATTAAAAACTTAACAGTTCAAAAATAAGTTTAGATATCAAGTAAGTACAAGTTGCTAAGTTCAAAGGCTAAAGTGTACATTAACCCTTTATGATACTGCTCAAGATTTTTGGAACCAGACCGGATCGGTTGGTTGGATTGAGAATTGATCGGTATATCGATTTGGAGGAAGATGATGGAATAATTGAGCCGGGCTTTTTTAGTTTTTATTTTTTTATGATTTTTTTAATAATTTATTTAATCAAATTGCACTAATTGATCAGATCGGTCGAACTAATCAAACTAAAAACTGATAGTTTAATCACTCCGACCATTGATTCGATTATAGAAACATTAATAATACCTTGTTAATAAATTTTAAAAATAACAATATTAATCTTACATGTAGATTTTTTTAATATAATTTAGATTAAATTTTGAACCAGGGTAAATTTTATTGATTGTTTTACTGACTTGGTATCACCCTCAATCGGGTCACCAACTCGATTAGGAAATTACGAAAACGTTTTTACGTAATTAAAATAACTAAATAAGTTCTCCTATTTGAGGGTATTTTTAGTTTTTTTTTTCATTTTTACAAAAAACAAATTATAAAATATGCCTATAATGGGATTTAAACTCCAGCCATTAGTAAAACATAAAATTTACCACTCAGCCAAATCCTCATTTTAATATATTTTATACATTTTTATTTTAATATGCACAAGTTATTATCTCCATTAGTTGTATATATTAACAATATTGTTAATTGAGTTAGTGTCACAAATCAACTCGACACTAACTCAACAATTGTTAATAAAATCATGATAAATAATTGTAGTGCATTTAACATTTGTTTATAATATGATATATTTATTTGTTTAAATTTCGTTTTACTCACAATTTAATCTTTTTTTATTTTAATATGGTACATATTTCATGTGCTATTATGATTAATTAGTCTCAAACAATCACTACACCAAAACAGGCTTTTAGCGGCGCTTTTTTAGGCCTTTAGCGGCTCTTTTTAGCGCCGCAAATACTTTTAGCGGCGCTTTGAAAAGCGCCGCAACAGAAGCCGCTAATGACTGCGCCGCTAACTTTAGCGGCATTTTTAGAAATAAATGCCGCCAAAGGTGTTGGTCTATAGCGGCGCTTTTCCCACAAACGCCGCAAAAGACCCTGATCTCTAGCGGCGCTTCAACCACAAACGCCACTAAAGAACCTAATCTTTAGCGGCGCTTTCCCCACAAACGCCGCTAAAGACCATGATCTTGAGTGGCGCTTTTTCCACAAACGCCGCTAAAGACCCTTATATTTAGCGGCGCTTTTACCAAAAACGCCACTAAAGGCCAACACCTTTAGTGGCGTTTTTTTGAAAAACGCCACTAAATTTGGCAGATTTGTAAAATATTTTTTTTTGTATTTTCAGCCCTCCTGTAAAAACAAATCAGAAGAAATCATATCTAAACCAGCCAAAAGTAATAAATCTATATATTAAACAAATAATATAATAAATATCAATAAATAAAATAGAATTCGTATTATTCTTACAAAAATGTTAAAAGTTAAAATGATAATTAAAAGTCAAAATTGAAGTATATTTACACGATAGTCTAAGCGGCGGTCGTTATGATCATGAAACATCTTCATCATACTCTGAAGCTGCTGTTGGAGTTCATCGAACTTTTGACGCTGCTCTGCTTCCCTCATGCAGCCTCTACTTCCTCGCTATAGCCTCTGCTTCCCTCATTGCACACTGTACTTCTCTCATTGCCGCCTCTGCTTCTTCTTCTGCCAGATCTGCTTTAAGTCATTGAGTTCTTCATACTTTCGTTGAACCTCGCTTCTCTCTCTCTTGCATCGCTTTAAGTTGTAGTGGAGTTCTTCATATCTTTTTGAACCTCGGCTTCTCTCGATGTTGCCTCCGCTTTAAGTTGTGTAATTTGCTCGGTTGTTGTCGCTTGCATCCGAGCCATCCGGTTTCTTAACCTCTGAACTTGACTTACTCGACTCTCAAGGCATATATTGTTGCGAGCTAGATCCAAAATATTGGGATGGGTTAACAAAAGATCCTTGAAATCGAACCCGACCATACCTTTCAGGACCCAAAACTTCAGTGATAATCCGGTTATCAATGTTGTCAATATGAACAGAACTATCACTGGAAGCAATCGCTTCGTACTCCGCCTTTTTATCCTTTAATTTTTCCTAAAAAATAAATCACATAGTTAGGAACGCAATATATATTAAAAAACCAATGCAACATAACTTAAAAATATTTGCATTACAATAAATGAAATAAATCATTAGAAAATAAACACTAATTTTAATTAAAACAAGTGAAATTGTATTAAGCAAACGTACCATAATTTCTGCAGCTTCAGGAGTCATAGGGTTTCCATCTTTCTTCCTATGTGTAATGTCAAAAAGTTGAAGGCGTCCAACTTTTTGACCGGACGACAGTTCCTACAATACAATAGTAAAAATATTAATTGATAGAAAGTAATAAATATCTGCCAATATTAAAAAATTCAAAATACCTCTGCATGAGCTACACACGCAAAACTTTTCGACCCAGCTGTGTGAGTGAATTTTTGTTGCTGCCTACTATTTTTTCCAACTCGTTCACGATCCTACATTATATAACCATTAGTACATTAATTAGGAAATACTATACACTAAAATAATTACAAAATTTTATAAGTTACACATACCTCTCCTTTCTTCGAAGTCCAAAATCTAACGACCTCTTCCCACTGGTACCTCAGCATTCCCGGTGGGACATTTTGTAATCTCTCGTCGAGTGTTGTTTTTGTCTTAAAATAGTCTTTCTTTAAAGTGCTCTTATTGTCTCTCCATCTTTTTCCCAATGCCTTCTTTACATAAGCATCGGAGACATTTAGAGCAAAATCTCGACTACAAAAAACACAACTTAAGAAAGTAAATGTAAACGAAACTTAAACCCAAGTATTATATATGACATACACGTTTTGTTACCTTAATGTTATCGAGAGCTTGATTCTTGTTACTCTCGGGCACTTTATGCCATGACTCGAAGTTAATTGGCAACATATTTGCATTCCGTGCTAGAATGCCTATGTATCCTACTAAAAGGCGAGCTTCTGATCCAACAGGCTGACCAAAGCTATTACTAGATACTTGGACACACTCGACTGGATCTAGCTCGTATAAATCGCTCAGTACCGTACGTCCGCGAACTCTCCGCGTCCCACCAGTTTCATCTGAAAAATAAAAGTATTGTAATATACGAAATTTAAAAAAAATAAACAAGAAGTCAACACACATGTAAATTAAATGTTAAATTACTTTGAACTTCTATAGGTTCCTCAGGTGTAACCGGAACATTCGAAGATCCAACAATGATCATTGTTTCAGGTCGTTTGTTTCCGCCGAGTTTGGAGTACCTTGAACAATGCGATGCGATTGCACTTTTTTCTAAGCATTTTATCTGCAATACAAATAAACTAGTTGAAAACATAGTATACAGTTACAACAATAAAATCACATAAAATAATTGAAATATCATCATTCGTAAATATAATTAGATAATCGTAAAAGCTTACTACATTATAATTCGTAAATATCTTCATCCGTATCCTGGCGGACCCATTGAAATTGTGTACTAGTACTAGGGATGTTTTCGTTTAAGTTCTGTTCTGGAAATGGCAAAGTTTGTGTTATGTCGTCAATGTCATCTCTACTTCCACTGCCCATGTCAAACAAGTCTCTGGGGATGTTACGGAGTACAACGTACCAACCCTCATCAGTTGGATCTTTTGAGTAAAAAACTTGTTTGACTTGAGAAGAAAAAACATACGACTCATCAATCAATTGTTGTCCTGTGTGAATCAATCGAGTGAAGTTTATCATTGTGAAACCAAATTGATCTTGCTTGATTCCACGTGCAGTATTAACATCGGCCCAATCACCTCGAAATAAGACAACTTTCCATTTGCCATAGTAATCCAACTCAATTATGTCAGAAGAAGTCCAAAATATTCCACATTTCCTCCACAGATTATTGTCCCTAGCACTAGCATAACTTGTAATTGAGGAATTAACAACTATTCCACAATTTTGCGTTCTCCTCAATCTCTCGCGATATTTTGTATGAAATCTGAATCCGTTTATGAGGAACGCACTACATCTTTTAACCACCCAATTTGGACCTTGGGAAAGCCATTTAACTTCGTCGGTGACGTTCTTCCCACTCCGAACCTATTGAATGGAAAGTAAACTGAGTAATTAAAAATGTTTTGAGTAAATATTATTATTTGTCGGAGAAAGCTCCTATTACATACCGTTTGGCTTAACCATTCATGAAAAGATTCTGTAAACAACTTATTGATATCTCGATGTTGTGTTCTTCGGGAGCGCGAACGAGATCTCAATATTTGTTTGTACTCACTATGTTAAAAATATGTTCAGTTTGTTAGACTATAAACAATTTTTAAATAATGAATATTTATCAAATTTCTAGAACTTACTTGCGTAAAGGTTCCATTGATTCGTGGTGAAACAAAACATATCGATGTGCTTGTACCCACGATAAATCATCTAATTCTGCAATTTCAACTTTACCGATTGGTTCTCCAAAACTTTGGAACAAATAATTATCGGCAAAGTTATGATCCGTGAGTCCAGCATTTCTATTTGGTCTGTTCAACCTTGTTTCAACATCTTCCAGATATCTTGAACAGAAGGTCATACATTCCTCTGCCAAGTAGCCTTCAAAGAATCGATCCTTCTGGATAACGCTTGTTGCGGCAATAAGACTTTAATTTGGATAGGAACCTAAACACGGTATACAACATTATCAAAAGTTGTAACTAAAGGCATATAGGTGAATGAAGGAAAATTTTAAAAATTGTAATTAACACCTTTCTATGGGATACATCCATCGATAGAAAACGGGTCCGCCAAGAATTGCTTCATGCGGGAGATGGATTATCAAGTGAACCATAATAGTGAAGAAGGAAGGTGAGAAGATTTTCTCCATGTTGCATAAAGTTAAAGCGGCTCGATCCTGTACCTTCTGAAGTTCTTGAACATCCAAAATTTTGCCACAAATGGCTTTCATTATATTGGATAGTTCAATTATACAAGACGTCACCTTCTTCGAAATACAACATCGTAGAGCAACTGGCAGTAAATCTTGCATCAAGATGTGATAGTCATGTGATTTTAGCGAATATAGTCTTCGATCTTTAACACTAACACATCGAGATATATTTGATGCATACGCATCTGGAACCTTTATATCCTTCAACACCATGCAGAACACTTCTTTCTCTGTCTTCGACATTGAGAAAATAGAAGGCGGCAACCGATATTTACCATTTGGAAGTGGATTCGGATGAAGATCAGGTCGAATTCCCATCTGAACTAAATCAAGTCGACTCTGAAAATTATCTTTTGATTTTCCGTCTACATTCAAAATTGTACAGACAATGTTCTCGCAGACATTTTTCTCAATATGCATAACATCAAGATTGTGTCGTAAAAGGTGGTTCTCCCAATAAGGCAACTCAAAGAAGATACTTCTTTTTTTCCACAAGTCCGCCTCATTAGGATCATCCTCTTCATCGGAGTTATCATCAGCTTCATCATTTGATCTTCTATTTCTTTGCGTGTTTGGCGGTTGATTCATCTTCCCATAACTGAAATTCATATCTTCCAACATTAACAATATTTTAGATCCACTTGTCTGCGAAGGAGCTTCTCTGAACTCTTCAGTACCGTCAAATGCCGAACTTTAAAATCTAAATCTATGATTTTTCGGTAACCACCGACGATGCCCCATGTAAGAGAACTTCTTCCCATTGTATAACCATTGCGAACATGTTTGTGCAGCACAACAAGGGCACACATAACGACCCTTGGTACTCCAACGGGATAAATTGGCATAAGCGGGGAAGTCATTAATGGTCCACATCAAAGCTGCACGTAAATTAAAGTTCTCCTTTCTCAGCACATCGTATGTCTCGACACCAGCCCATAATTGTTTTAACTCTTCAATAAGTGGCTGTAAATAAATGTCGATATCATTCCCGGGCCCTTTCTCTCCAGGGATAATCATAGATAAGATAAGGGAAGATTGCTTCATGCAAATCCACGGAGACAGATTGTAAGGAACAAGCACTACTGGCCAAGTACTGTATGCAATACTCATGATCTTGTAAGGATTAAATCCATCAGATGCTAGGCCAAGCCTCACACTCCTGCGATCGCTTGCAAAGCTTGAAAATTTATTGTCAAATGATTTCCAAGTTAAAGAATCTGCCGGATGCCTTAATAATCCATTATCGGTTCGTCCTTCATGGTGCCACGTCATTGACTCCGCTGTCTTCGATGACATGAAAAGCCTTTGAAGCCTTGGTATCAGCAGAAAATACCGTAAAATCTTAACCGGCTTCTTTCTTGGCTGTGCATCATTTTTATCATCGTTCCCATCTTCTGTGTTCTATTTATCCAACGGGATTCGCCGCATACATGACAGCACTGTTGGTTTCTCCGACCGCCCCAATACAACATGCAATCATTCGGGCAACTATGGATTTTGTTGTACCCAAGACCTAAGTCTTTTATCATTTTCTTCATATCTTTGCATGACTGAGAGATTTTTGCAAACGGAAACATTTCTCTCAAAAACTCTAACAGCATTGTCAATGAGTTCCCGGTCCACCCTCCCAAACATTTTAACTGGAAAAGACGAATGCAGAAAGACATTTTTGAAAATTTCGATCCCTCATATAGTTCTTCGTTCATCTCATTAAGTAGCGCGTAAAACTTTGTCGCTTCTCCATTCGACTCTTCATGATGTACACTTCTTCCGGGTTCGATAAAAGTATTTCCACCGAGATTACAATCATTAGATGGCACAAAGTCGGGTGGGAACGACTGTAAACCATGACTGTGAATATTAAATGCTTCCCGCAACATCCCTTCCATGTCATCCCCTCTAACAGACTGATGGTAAGTAGTACTATCATAAGATATATCCATCCTTGAAGAGGAAGTACTAGGCGGGCATTCTCCATGAAAAAACCATTGTTTATAACCACGAACAAACCCATCAACAATTAGATGCTCGTATACAACTTCACGATAATGCCAGTTTATGTTGACACACTTCTTACACGGGCAAAGAATCATGTTCTCTTGGCTTGCATATTGAAATGCAAAATTTAGAAAAGTTTGTACTCCATTTCGATAACCGTCGCTTACCCTTGACAAATTCATCCAAGACCGGTCCATTTCTTATTTCTTGAAGCCTAATCTTGACAATAAATTGCACGGGTTTAGGATTTAGGAATAAGTATAATTAAGCTATGTAAGTTATGTATTATGTAAGTTATTTATGTATGAAAATTATGTAAGTTGTGTCTTATGAAAATTATGCTATGTAAGTTATGTAAGTCATATAAGTTATGTATTATGTAAGTTATGTAAGTTATTTATTATGAAAATTAAGTAAGTTATGTAATTTCTGAATAATTAAAAAATGTAAGTTATGTAAGTTGTAAGTTATGTAAGTTATTTATTATGAAAATTAAGTAAGTTATGTAATTTACTTAATAATTAAAAAATGTAAGTTATGTATAATATTAATTAATTAAGTTATGTAATTTATGTATAATATGTAATTTATGAATAATTAATAAAATGTAAGTTATGTAAGTTGTAAGTTATGTAAGTTATGTATAATATTAATTAATTAAGTTATGTAATTTATGTATAATATTAATGTAAGTTATGTAATTTATGTATATTAATTAATTAAGTTATGTAATTTATGTATAATATTAATTAATTAATTAAGTTATGTAATTTATGTATAATATTAATTAATTAATTAAGTTATGTAATTTATGTATAATATTAATTAATTAATTAAGTTATGTAATTTATGTATAATATTAATGTAAGTTATGTAATTTATGTATATTAATTAAAATAGTTATGTAATTTATGTATAATATTAATGTAAGTTATGTAATTTATGTATAATACTAATTAATTAATTAAGTTATGTAATTTATGTATAATATTAATGTAAGTTATGTATAATACTAATTAATTAATTAAGTTATGTAATTTATGTATAATATTAATGTAAGTTATGTAATCTATGTATATTAATTAATTAAATGATATGTACAAGCTTATTGAAGCTAAGAAAAGTAAATTATCCTTTCACTTTTGTGTCTCCTCTCTCTCTTATTCTTACTATAGTTCTTTTAGTTTTATAATGTCTTGATATATAAAATTAGTCAAATTTTAATTTTGGTCCTTATACTATTCTTAAATTTGAGATTTTATATTTATATTTTAATTTTGACATGTATCTCAATGTTTATAATGCTATTAGTTAAATGAAATATCTTATTTTAATTAAAATGCTTATGAGAATTTTAAAATTTTTAATTTCATTAAACTTCTTTGTTAAATTCAGGTCCATTAGAATGTGTTAAACTCTTATAATGTCACAACAACAAATTTAATAGAAAAATATTAATAGTGTAAACAAATGAACTCCAATTTTAAATTCTAAAAATAAAGAGACTTAATTATTAAAAATAAAATTTGGAGATTGAACATCAAATATACAAAGAATACAAAAGCTTGAAATTTTAATTATTTAGTCTAAAACTAATTAACCCAACCCGAGTCATAAATTGAAAACCATATTAGTTTTAATAACTTTAATGTTGTTTTCTAGGCCCTAGCTAACCATTTTCTAAAGATATTTAACAAACGAAAAATGAACCTCGAAATATGTTTTATGTAATGTGGAAACTTGGTGAAAGATAAAATATATTTATTAGATAATTGAAAATAAATTTATTTTTCTGCCTTACGTTAAATAAATTAATAATATATTTATAATTAAATAAAACAGTAAAAGCTAATTTTAGTAAGTCATGTATTTAACATTCTGTTAAATCGGGTAGCCCATTTTTACAATGTATATACAATATCCAAATCTCGTGTGTAAGAAACAAATAGCAGAGAACTAAGTCGACTCATTGAACAAAGCAGAACAGACATGTAGGAACTCGGTGTAGCCTCAAAGCAGAACAGACATGTAGGAACAGAGCAGTAAAAATCGTGTAATATAGTTTAACATTGTTTACCAACTACAGAGCTAATTACAGAGTGCTGGAAAGTTGATATTTTTCGTTCTAAGAAAATTACTTTCAACAATTTTTACTGCAAAATGGAGAAAAATTTTAAAATATATAAAGAAGGAAGAACAGCTAAAGCATTTACCTGTAGATGCAGTTTTATACTAAATTACTCCAAAGCCTCAACAATATATGAATAAATTAGGCTTTGTCCAGCCCCATCCAATAAGTTTTTCTCGCAGACACTTTAAAATGCACAAGAATTTCCAAGCCGTTGCACAAAACTGTGATGCTTATTTGAGGAAATTCACAGTGAAGTCAACTAAAATTAGAGATTGTCGAAGAGTAAACGATGCAACAGTTTTAGTTCAGTTGTTTACCCCTTTTTAGTAATAACTAAATAAATTCAACTCTGAAATCAGAAGGAATAAAAGTAAGGACATTTTGATTAAAATAATATCAGGAAACTTACCTAAATACGAAATGATCAATAAGGCAAGAATAAATGGTTAATCCACAATTTTGAGTTCTCCTTTCTTTAACAGTTGGCCAAATGCAGTGTTAATTCTGGGGAACAAAACTTGAACATAAGAACAACTGTTATTTTTAACTCTTCAACAATGAGAATAACAAACTAGAAAGGAAGCACAGGATCGGTACTTCTTCCCAAACCCTAGACACGCAAAAATTCCCAAATTCCCCGAATTCCCAAACAAACTGGCCAAAGCTTGGTGATTGAACTTGGACTCTAAACCCCAAATCCCCAAATTCCACTGAACCCAAACCCTAAATCAAGATACAGTGTTTTAAAAGAAAAAAAGCTTACCTTTTAACCACAAATTCCGCAACTTTGATAGTATCCTGTCAAGATTGACTCAACTGTTGCATCGTTTCTATCGTTTCTATCGCTTTCGTTTTGTATTTTCTCTTTTTTCCTTTGTATTTTCTCTTTCGTTTCTATCGCTTTCGTTTTGTCCTATCTGCTTCTGTTTCTGTTTGTGTTCTGCCTTATAGAGAAAGTGATAAGTTAAAACACGATGAACAGAAACGGCGTCGTTTTGCCAAAATTTTACGACACCATTCCGGCGTTTCTTAGGAAAATGCCACTATTGCTTGTATATTTGCGGCGTTTCCAAAAAACGCCACTAAAAATCTAAGTTATAATCTGAAACGGCGCCGTTTAATAAAGCTTTAACGCATATTTCTGGCATTTTCTATAAAAAACGCCACTAAAAAATAATTTGCTTAAGCTAAACGCCGTCGTTTAGCTAATATTTTAAGTCACTTTTGCGGCGTTTCCCGCGAAAACGCCACTAGAAATTAACAGAAACGGCACCGTTGAATTAATATAGAGAAAATGCTAAGTTAAAATTCGAATACAGAAACGGCGCCCTTTAGACATTGTTTTAATACCCTTTTGCGGCGTTTACTGAAAACTCGCCGCTATTGATTCCAAAATTTCCGGCGCTATCACCAAAACGCCACTACTACTTAATGTACAACAAGCCAAACGGTGACGTTTCAAGTAATTAATTCTAAACTTTTTATAAGTTAAAAATCGTGTAGACAGACGGCGTCGTTTACTCAAATTTTAAAGACACTTTTGCGGCGTTTCTTGAACAAACGCCACTACTGCTTCCCACAGTTGCGGCGTTTAACCCCTAAATGCCACTAAAAGTTTAACTATTCGAAAATGGCGCCGTTTTGTAAATTTTAGATTTTTTTTTGTCATTTTTTGTTTTTGTTTTATTTCATTTCTTATGTATTTGGTCCTAAATATATCCATCCATATAAAATATATCAAACTATTTTTGAACTTATTAAACTTAATTCTATTTAAAATAATATTTAAATATATCAGTTGGTACTTTAAATTTATTTTTTAAAATATTATTTAAAGAAATTAATCTAAACTAACCTAAAACCCTTATCCAACCCCTGAAACCCTAAACCCTAAATTCTAAACCACTAACCCTTAGCCCATAACTCGTAACCCCTAAACCCCTAACCCTTATATCCCAAACCTTAAATCCATACCCCCTAATCCTTAAAATAGCACGGCCATCCAAAATAATCCCTAAATCTTTAATAATCATAAAATAGTTATAATTGATTAAACAATAATTAATAGTAAAAACTTTTTGTAATATTATCTTTATAATATTTATTTTTTTGTATAAAGTTTGAAATTTATAATATTTAATTTTATTGATAAATAAATAAATTTAAACTATATACTCATAATTTCAATATATTAGATTTATTATTATATATTTTAGAAATATATAAGAACATATTTAATATAAAAATTAATAAAACTAATTAATCTAAACTCAAACTCTAACATAATCGTTGAAACCCTAAACCCCAAATTCATAATCCCATAACCCCTTACCCCTAAATCCCCTAACCTCTAAAGCATAACCCTTAACCCCTAAATCCCCCTAACCCCTAAACATTAAATTTTCAATTACACAAACAAACGGTGACGTTTTCACAAAATTGTAGACATATTTGCGGCGTTTTCCCGAAAAACGCCAGTAATAGAGTACATCATTCAACTGAAACGACGCCGTTCTGATAGAGTTTCAAGAATATTAGAGGCGCTTACCTATAAAACGCCACAATAGAAACTGATTCCCTAACACGTAACGACGTCAGATATTGCAATATTTGTATGCGTTTTGACTAAAACGCCGTAAAGGTTACCTTTTATGCGTTTTTATATAGAAACGCCGCTAAATTTCCCTTTTTGTGTCTTACATTTAAATAATTAATTACCTATTTATTTAACAAATACATAATTACCTACTTATTTATTTGTTTATTTATTTATACCAAGATTATTTTGGTCCTATATATACAAATTAAATAATTAATAACTATATATATATCCATATATATCAAAAATATCAAATGGCCGTTAAATATTTGGGTTAAATGTTTTAAATATACAAGATAATTAATTGTATCATTTAGCAAGTCTCAAATTATAAATTATCAATCGACATGCATAAAGTGATCATGATCTACCTATTATAATATTCAATAAATTAAATTTATTCTGGATCTATTTTACAAATATATAAGAACATATATATTTACCATAAAAAATAATCAAAAACAAATCTAAATTAAACCCTAACATGACTGTTGAAACCCTAAATTTCAAACCGCTAAACCTCTAACCCCTAAATTAACCTTAAATCCCAAACCTTAAATCTATACCCCGTACTCCTTAAAATACCGTCCATAAAAAAATTCCCTAAATCTTTAATATATATAATCATAAAATATAGTCAATAATTAATTGTTAATATATATATATATATATTTTGTAGAAATTGGTGTATTATATTAATTCCTTTGATTTATTTAGTCGAACAATACTACCAAAATTTATTACTCTTATGAAAAGTTAATTCTATTTTTAATTTATTCTTTACAATACAACAATTTAAGTTTTATTATATTTTATTTTATTCATAATTTAATATATTTTCTCTCGTAAAGTAGTTTAAATCAACTGTAATTGAAAATTAGTAATAAATAGTTAGCTGTTATATATATACGACTTCTCTTTAATAAAAACTTTTTATATTAATCAATATTATTTGTTAATTATAATTTAAATGTAAATTGTACCAGTATATAATAAATAGAACAAAATATTAATTATTTCAACTTATAAGATTTTTGTTACTATTAGCGGCGCTTCGGCAAAAACGCCGCTAAAGGTAAATACATTAGCGGCGCTTAGCTACAAACGCCGCTGAAGACAAGAGAATTAGTGGCGCTCAATCAAAAACGCCGCCAAAGGCCAGAGCATTAGCGGCGGTCAGATAAAAACGCCGCTAAAGACCCGAGCATTAGCGGCGCTTAGATAAAAATGCCGCTAAAGGTTTAAAAAATCGCAAAGACGACGTAGTTGTTCTTAGGTTTTTTGTGGCGCTTTATATAAAACGCCGCTAATTCCTATTTTTAGCGGCGCTTCCGGAAAATCGCCGCTGATGCTCTACCTTTAGCGGCGCTTTGGCTAAATCGCCGCTAATGCTTGATTTTTTGTGGCGCTTTTGTTCCAAACGCCGCAAAAAGTGCCGCTAAAAGCCTATTCTAATGTAGTGAATACATTCCGTTATTTATTGTATGTTATTTTTAAATACACATCTGTATTCTAATTTCGTGGTTTCCACACGTATACGCGTGTAATAGAATTTCTAATATATATTAATAGTATATCAAATACAATCATATATATATAAAGTCTATATAAATCCATATATAAATGTATTAAGCAGTCTATCAAATTATATATATACAAACACAAGAATATTGCTTGAAGGAGTTCTTATATGTCTAAGTCAAAAGATAAGGGCAGCTTTGATTGGTTGATTGCTATGACCAAACCAATCAACAATTATTATACCATACTATAGTATTACTCTGAACAATAAGTAAACAACAACCTTCGGAAAATCTATAATAAAACGGTTTGGGTGAAGAAGACAAGAGAAGAAAGCATTAATTTTATTAAAAAACATGGTCCATCTTGCTTTATATAAATAACTCCTAGTACAACCCAAATCCCAATCAATCTGTTCTTTCAAGGCCAAAATTTGATCACCTAATTCATAGCCAGGAAAATGGCAGTGCAAAGAGCATTAGTATGTTTAGCTGCCATAGCCATGCTCTTCCAGTTAGCCATGGCGGCCAATCATACAGTTGGAGCTCCCGGTGGAGGCTGGGATACAAGCACTGACCTACAAGCTTGGGCTGTATCTCAAACATTTTCAGTCGGAGATAATCTGAGTAAGTCGTAGGCCTATGTATGATAGTGATTGCATGCATTAATAATGAGTTTTTAGTAACCTGTTTTATCTGCAGTTTTCAAGTACACGACGAACCATGATGTGCTTGAAGTTACAAAGGCAAACTACGACTCCTGCGGAACAAGTAACCCAATGAAGACACATACCGGTGGCAACACAGTGATACCATTGTCTACCCCAGGAAAGCGATACTTCATCTGTGGCAGCAGGACATTGTGGCCAAGGAATGAAGACTGAAGTAGACACCACGGCAGCGGCAGCAAATTCACCAAAATCACCTCCTGGGACACCTTCTGGAGGCTCACCACCACCTCCAAAATCGTCTAACGGGGAAAATTTGCATGCATGCATCACACTGGGAATTGGACTCATGCTGACGCTGGTTTAGGTCCTCTAAGGCCTAAGCCCTTCCGAGGTTCCTTTCTTTTGTGAGGATCTTTAAATAATGTTTGTTTTATCTTTGTGATTCTTTTTTCTGCTTTTTCTTTTCTATTAAGCAATTTGTTCGGCCTATTTTGTGATTTGGATTCATAAAAATAAACATTTTCAATCATATCTATTTTTTTTAGAGCATGTCTAAAATTACTCATAACTCCTCTCAACCCATAAATAGGATGATGATGCGAATTCATGTTTTTCTGCATTAGCAACAATGCACATACCAATGGAGCTAAAACTCAATCCGCAGTTTTAATTTTTTTAAATTATAGATTTAGACTATTTTGAATTTGATTATTATCATTATTATTATTACTATTATTATTATATGTTGTAATAGTTTCTATTAATGTATTAAAATAAATATTTGTCAGCACAAAAAATTCAAAATTAATTTTTTATGCAAAATTAATTTCTTAATTTTTTTATAAAAATAAGATATTACAACTATTATATTACTATTTAAAATAACTGATTTGATAAACTCAAATTTTAGGTTAATGAGTAATGAAGACCGGAGGATTAATAATCTATGATTACATGATGCATTAACTACACATGATATGCAAGAGAGTATCATAAGGTTTAATTTTGGAAGAGTCTTTCCTTTGAAATGGTAAAATTATGGTTTTAGTCCTTTTATTATAATCAATTTTGATCTTTGAGATAATTTAATTCATTTACTTTTATCTAGAGGTGTTTATGGGTCGAGTCTTGTGTAGTATTAGCATATTTTATGCTTACCCAAGCCTATCCTGATCCAAAATACGGGCCTCAAAATTTGTCCAAGTTGTATATGTGAATGACCAACTAAATCTATTATCCTGACATTAGTTTATCTAAATAATTAAGAACATTAACAATTCCGATTAAAATGCGAAGTTATATTTTTCTTAAAAACACCCTTTGCAACACAAAATAATTCATACAAGTATGATTAATTAGAAATTTTATTTGTATGAAAAATTAACGTCTATGAATAATTAACGATATTAGTTTTTTTGACTTACTAATGACATTACAAAATTAAAAGATCAAATTAAGTTAAATTAAAGTGCAAAGACTAAATCGTTTACTGAACCATGGATGGAGTGAAAAAGTTTCGAGTTGACGAGTCCTATTTTATCGTCCTAACTTGATTTCAATTTTTTTTGAATTGAGCCGAGTGAAATTGTTCGAGTTAAATTAAAAAAATTTAAACATGACAAATTAAAATATTGTTACAATATAATTAATGTCATGTTAAAGCACATAAATTTGAAAAATTTTTCAAAGAAAAATAAAAAATTTTTTAGTATGATAAACTTGAATCATTAATTAACTTATTTAGGTCCCAAAATTATTATTTTAGAAAAATTTTAAAATTTCAACTTTCTTTATATATATTCTTTAGTATTTTTTTAAAATTTTTCTAATTTTTAAAAATATATATAAATTTTAGAACTTTTATAAATATTTTGTATTTTAAAAATCATTTTGAATTATTTTGTAATTTTTGTTGAAAGAGAGATCAATTTGCTCATTTTCAAAATTTACAGGGACCAAAGAAGTATTTACATCAATTTGTTATTCGAGTTATTCGAATTGTAAAATTCAACTCGACTCGAACTCGGAACTCGAATTACTTATTCTAGTTGACTCAAATAATTCGAACAACTCAATTTGATTAACTAGAAATTCGATTTTTTTTTCATTTTTTCGAATCGAATTGAGCTTTGCACACCCTTAGGCTTGATATCAAGCCTTGAGTGAACTCCAATCTCAAGTTCAATCCTTAGACAACCTCTACCCTTACTCTTTTTAAAAAGTGTAACACCCCTTACCCATATTCGACACCAGAATAGGGTACGAGGCATTACCAGAACACATACACTTGTAAACGTATTGAACCGAGTTATAAAATTCCATTAATTATTAAAAATTTCAAATTATTAACATGCTTTTATAATTCTTCACAATATAAATAATGCAACATTTCCTACCAACCACAATCGAGCTTCCGATAATCATCTCACTGCATCTAATAATTGTACATATTACCAATAATAATTCAATTTCAATAATAAAACACATATCTATATAATATTCATCATCAAATAACATTCAATTTAATTAAAATTACACAGAATATAGTTCATACGAACTTACCAGGCTAAATTACAGAAATACCAAAATTTAGGGACATTTTGGTAATTTTCTATTTTCTCGAATTTCCACCCAATCTTGATCTAAATTAATATTTCATTCAATTTACTAATTTAAATAATAAAACAATTCATTTCATGCAATTTGGTCACTTTTTGACATTTTTACAAATTTACCCTTAAAGTTTCACATTTGTTCAATTTAGTCCCTGAACCTAAAACATGTAAATTGGTCATTTTTAATGAAAACTCATGCTAGTTGAATAATCATATATTTTCCTCCTCCTCCTCTCCATTCCACATCCTTAATGTATATAACATGCTTATAGGTAACATTAGCTATAATTTCACCATTTACTTATATATTCATTCAAAGCTGTCCACTTGAGTCATAGCCACTAAATTATTTATATCTTGAGCTACAGAACTCCAAATTAAGATCAGTTAATTTTATTTGAAACTAGACTCACATATCTTCTTACCATAAACTTTTCAGAATTTTTTGTTTAGCGAATAAGTACAGTTTATTCTTTAAAGTCATCCCTGTTCTGCTGTCTGACAGTCCCGACCCTTCTTCACTAAAAATTAATTATCTCCTCGTACAGAATTGGAATGATGTTACCGTTTGTTTCTATTGAAAATAGACTCATTAAGGATTTAAAAATTATAAATTTAAGTCTCTAATTATTTTTCTCCAATTTTTGATGATTTTCCAAAGTCAGTACAGGGGAACCCGAAATCATTCTGACCTTATCTCACAAAACCTATTATATCTCATAATTTACAATTGCATTGCTTAAACCGTTTCTTCTATGAGAAACTACACTCAATAATATTTAATTTCATATTGTTTTTCATCCTCTAATCCATTTATACAATTTTTGATAGATTTTCAAAGTCAGACTACTGCTGCTGTCTCAAAACTGTTTTAGTGTAAAATGTTGATAACTAAATTTATAACACTTTCCTTTCCTTTCTCTTCAATATTTTCCATCACTTTCTCTTATTTCCCTTTACTAACATAACAAGAATATATAACCTTATATAATGAAACTCTACCTTAACGTTAATTTCCTACTTTTTCAATAATATCAAACTCCAAAGTATATAAAAATCTTGATGTTCTTACCTTATGCCATTGATTTCAATCTTTAACTTGATTTCCTCCCTCCCCCAGCTTCTATTTCTTGAATCTAACTTGATATTCTAGCTCCCCATAGTCTCCTTGTTATCTTTCTCTCTTGATGAATATGGAAATTCTTTTGATTTCTAAGTGAAAATGGTGAGTTTTTGGTAAAAGGACCAAATTGTAAAGAAAAGAAAGTTTCTCTCTTTCTTTTCTCTTCATACGTTAGTTGCATGGGAAAGAAGATGACGATTCTTCATATTTTCTTCCATATATATACACTAAATAAAATAATAATAATAAAATAATAAAATATCATTTAAAAATCAAATTAAAATATTAATAAACTAATATTTATTTATTTAATCTAAAATATCTCCAACATCATCATTATTTTCTAGATTTCTCTTTCTTCTAATTGACCATTTTTCCCTTTAGATCTTTTAAAATTCCATCCTTGAGTCATCACTTAATTTGGTAAAATTACAATTTAGTCCCTCATAATTCTTCATCTATTCAATTTGGTCCCAATTCATCCATCTTCCTTAGTTTCTAGATTATTCCACCCTTAAAATATTTACACTATTGGTCCTTCAACTTTTTCATATTTACACTTTAACCCCTCAAATTTTGAGTATTTACTCTTGGGTAACAAAACTTTTCTCACTTTTGCAATTTAATCCTTTCTTGAATTAATGTCATAATATACTTTCCAATGTTGACATAACTTAATTACCTTTTTTTTAATACTTTATTTCCTTGTCGGATTTGTGGTCCCGAAATCACTGTTCCATCTAGACCCAAAATCGGGCTGTTACAAAATGTATAGGGACTAAATCACAAATTAAGCATAGTAGAGTAACCAAAACATAAAATTGGCCTTTTTTTTCAAATTATGTTGAGCTTCCTTTCCTATTGGATTAGATATCAAATTAGCTTATTCAGTTAATTTTTTATTCTTCAACTCTTGCACTAGTTTTTGAACTTTGGGCTTTGAGGCTTAAAGTAAACTTTAACCAACCATCAAGAAGTTATTCTCAAGGCCATGATAGCCCAATGAAATCATCTTTTAAAGTAAGCTTTTGTTATATGATTTTCTAATAATATTATAAAAACTCTTTATATTTTATAACTTATTAGTAGTTAGTACTAATATGACTGATAAGTGTTGGGTGCAATAGTAAAGTATGTTGCAATTTTTAAGGGGAGATCAGGGTTTGAACTATAAAAACGACATTGTTAGGAGAGATAACCACGAACCCTGAGCATAGACCTTAAAATTAACATGAATAATACCAAAAAATCTAAAATTATTTTTTTCTAACATAAACATTTGTTAGTATTAAGATGATATAAAACTAATTTGTTTTATGAAATAATTTGTTATTAAGTATAATATATTATAAATTAATCATATTAATAATTAAAATAATTGATTTGTAAAACTTTATAACTTATAAAGTAGAAGAGTAAGATTTAAGTAAGACAAATACTTTTTTAAGTAAAATAATAATTACAATTCATAATTCATAATATAAATAATTGATGAGTTGTTAGTTTAATAGTATTGATACAAGAAATCAACAAGAGAGGAGAAGGTGATGGGAGTTTAGAATGGTTCACCCTTGTAGGTAGCATTGAGCAAGAAAAATAGAAACACCGAAAATCAACTTGAATCGATGTGTTTAAACGATTTATGGAATGTAAGTTCAAAACTCGCAATTACCTTAAATCAAACTCAATTTTATTTTTATTTAATATATAATTAATTTTAATTTTTATGATATAAAAATAAATACTTTATAATTAAAATAGTGAAAATAATCTAAAAGTTCTTAAAAGTCTATTGTATTTTAGAAATATTTATAAAAAAAGATCTTGAAATTTTGTCAAATAATATTCAAAAGCCATAAAAAAACTCATATTTTCAAAATAAGTCTAAAATCAAAAACAAAAAATTAATATGGAAAAACTGAGTATCGAACCAAATTGAACCAAATTATGATGGATGGTTCAACATATCTAAAAAATCCGAACGAATCAAGCCAATATCACCCTTACTTGTAGGGTGGAGAGCTGTAAATGAAGGAGATGAAGGGGAGAAAATATGGAGAGCTCCCATGGTGGAAAAAAGGGGGATCGAGAATTGCCTTGGGTGGCTAATAGAAGTACAAGAGAGGAAGAACCCTCCCCCTTTCTACCCTAATCCCAAGAAGAGTATAAATAGGGGTCATTGGTGGTACCATATTGTTGACACCATTTTTTTGATAAAACGGGGTCGACTTAGATTTTAAAAATGAAAACGAAAACGGGAGTCGCCACCAATCCTTTTTTGATGAGGTGTGATCGGGTCACCGAAGAAAATGGCTATTTTTAATAAACGGTTTGGTTTATTAAAATAACACTTTTTGGGTCTACGAAATTCAAAAAGATGGGTTCGGGAGTCGGTTACGTACGAGGAAGGATTAGCACCCTCGTAACGCCCAAAATTGGTACCTAGTTGATTGATTAGTGTCTTTGTGTCGAAAATTAAAAACTCGAAAAGAATTTAAAAATATGATCCTTCTTTATATTGTGTTATTTTAAAAATGACTCGAATAAATCAAAATGAAAAATGCCTTCTTATCTCGAATTAACAAGATGTCACATCCAGTAAGTTAGGACACAACACCTCGTATTTTTGAGAGTAAGCTTGCATTTCACTTTTTATTTAAGCCTCATTTATTTTGATTTTAAAAGGATATTCGATTACTTAGAATCAACGAGAAAAATCGAACTCAGTTTGTTAGGGCACGATTTTCTCAAATTTTCTAAATATAGAGTATTGCCTTTATTTTTTGAAATTTTATGTGTTTGAAATTTAAAAGGATATTTTGCTATTTGGGTTTAACGAGAAAATCGAGACCCAGTAAGTTAGGGTACAATTTCCCGAATTTCCAAAATGCAAAATATTACCTTATTTTTGAGATTGGTTACGAATTTGAGTGATATAGTAGTGAAATGAAAAACATTTAATTCATTTGTTTTCAACAGAAGCATTTGACACACAAAATGAATCATACGTGGCTATACAACATGCATCTAAACAACCGTGGCATAATGTGCATAAAGTCAAATAGTTGATAATTACAAGTTTAATACCAACATGCATGGATAATAGTTATGTAAGCAGCAATAAAAAGATAACAATAATACAATAACAAATAAACGTAATACAAAGGAAATTTGAAAAGTATTTTGAGAATAACAAATAAATAACCTTGAAGAAAATAAAGCTAATGTAATTTTGACCAAAACTAGAAAATAAATAAATAAATAACCTTGAAGAAAAAACATTCAATGACTGATTTTTATTAAAAAAGAACGTAAAATATAAAATATTAAAATAAAAAATGAAAAAATAAACGATAAATAAATAATAAAAAATAAAAAATCGGTTAAATAGGCCGAGGATCGAATCGCATCCAGGTTCAAATTTTGGGGTCAAAATCGCAAAAATCTAAAAAAAGGGATGCAAGGGACTGGACTTGAAACACGCTCAAAGTTCAAAGGACCTACAGAGAAATAATCCCCGCCTTTAAACGCATTGTTTAACCAGGGGTCACACCTGACCCAAGGACCGAATTGAAACAGGGGCAAAATTCGCGGCCTAATTTTAAAACAAATGAAAAAGGATCAGATTGCACCACAGCCAAAGAGCGGAAGGACTCCGCATGCAATTAGTCCCTTCACCGCAAACACGCGGATCCTGAGGATGGGTCGGGTCGGCGCTCGGGTATGTCGATGAAACGACGTCGTTTCGACGTCAGTGATTTGCGCAAAACGGCGCCGTTTACCCCATGCGATTTAAATAAAAATTTTTCTGAAATTTTCATTTTTGTCAATGCAAAAGAAAAAACTTTTAAAAAAAATCTTCTATTCTTTCAGGACTCTCCCCTCTCCGGGCCAAGATCCGGTCGTGGCCAACCCGCAGCGCCGCCGTGGCCGGCGTTGCGCAAAGGGGAAAAATCTAGCCCGTTTCAAATCTTGTTCAGAGGCCGAGGTTGCTTGGCCTGAACGCAGAGAGAAAGAAACTTTTGGCCCTGCCTTTAGAGCCGATTTCGGCGACGGAGTGGGCTATGACGACGCGGCCAAGGGCGCCTCAGGTATTTCTTTCCTCCCCTCTCTCTTAATCTACACTATTTGTTAAAACTGAAAAGTAAAAGCAATAAAAGAGGGAAAACAGAAAACGAAATGAATACAATCAAATTTCCACCTTTTAAAATCTCAGTTCTATATTCGATTACTCTGGTAAGCGTTCGTAAAAAAAACTACAACGAGAAAGCTTTGGCTTTTATAGCCATATTACAATCGTTTCGTCTTTTTTTTTTTTTTTGTTATTTATTTCACCGGATTCTCCTGTTGCTTTTCATTTACTCCTCTGCAGGTGTCAGACAAGGCCAACGGCGGTGGCAGGGCGCGTGCATGAGGAGCGGCAGAGGCGTGGTAATCATGCGGCGCAAAGAGGGTTAGAGAACCTTAGGTTTGTTGAGAATAGTTTGTGGGCTAGGGTTGTAAATGGGTTTTGGGCTTATTTTTATGTTTGGGTTTGTTATTTTTTTTTGTAAAATGGACTGTTGTTTTTGTATCTGGGCTTGGCGTAAATTGGCTTTATAATGCCCTCTTTGCTTATTTTCGTGTAACGAGAATAAAGCAAAGACTAAGAAAGACCAATTTTGCCTGTACTCGCCGAGTTCTGACTTCTTGATGCCTTTCTTCTTCAAGTGGCCTCATTCCAATCTACTATGTCTTGTCGCTTTGATCCACTTCGCGGCATATTTAGAGAGATTTAACTTCAATCTACTCTACTGCAACTCCATGGGGATGAAATTTGTGTCTTCAACCTGCTCCACTGCTGCTTAGGGAGATAAGGTCTGTTGTTTTGCCTGCTCCACTACTGCTTAGGGAGATAAGATTTGATGCGATCTGCTCCACTATTGCTTAGGGAGATAAGGTTTGTAGTTTTGTCTACTCCACTACTGCTTAGGGAGATAAGACTTGATGCGATCTGCTCCACTACTGTTTAGGGAGATAAGATCTGTGGTTTTGTCCGCTCTGCTACTACTTAGGGAGATAAGACTTGATGCGATCTGCTCCACTATTGCTTAAGGAGATAAGATCTGTGGCTTTGTCCGCTCTGCTACTGCTTAGGGAGATAAGACTTGATGTGATCTGCTCAACTACTGCTTAGGGAGATAAGATCTGCTGCTCTGTCTGCTCCACTACTACTTAGGGAGATAAGACTTGATGTGATCTACTCCACTACCGCTTAGGAGATAAGATCGTGGCTTTGTTCTGCTCCGCCATCGCTAGGGAGATAAGACTTGATGCGATCTGCCCACTACTGCTTAGGGAGATAAGATCTGTGGTTTTGTCCGCTCCGCTACTGCTTAGGGAGATAAGACTTGATTTGATCTGCTCCACTACTGCTTAGGGAGATAAGATCTGTAATCTTCAATCTATTCCACTGCTGCCCAGGGAGATAGAACTACTGGCTTCAATGTACTCCACTGTAATCTCAGGGAGGTAAAATCCGCCATCTTCGACCGCTCCACTATCGCTAGGGAGATAAGGTCGAATCTTCGATCCGCTTCATTATTATGCGCAGGAAGGCAAGATCTGCAATCTTCGGTCTGTTCTCTGGGGAACATGACCTGTAAAATCCAATTTATGGACCTATTTATGCCTAGTGTTTAGGATGACATGATCAGAATAAATCAAATGCTCCTAACTAGATGTGTATGGACGATATTTGCATTGAATGATATTTGCATGAATGCAGAATGTCATGAGAATGATCTCTTTTAATGTTTGGGTTGTCCTTGCTCAATGTTTATCAAGGCTTTATCGCTGATGCGTCACTGTGCCTTCTTATTCAGCTAGTAACTTTGACGGCAAATCCAAAGAAATAGTCGTAATTCAGACCATTCTTTCTCAAATGTCCCTAACCCTTAAGTTGGTCAATTCTAAACAATAGCCCTGTTTTGGGTCCTCGTACTATTTAGAAATTTCAGAGTAATATGCAGGACTTGTTCTGCTCGAATATTGTCAACCCAGTAATCATTATTTCAATGAAAATGCTTGAATAAGATTACCAAAATAAACGAGATGAAATTTTGTTAAGAGCAAAACTCTAAACAAATAAATCAATCAAGATAACAAATTTTGTTGAGATACGAAATGAATAAGATGAAAAGATTGTCACAATGGATAAAAATGGAAATTAATTGAGAGCAAAGTTCTAAATGAACAAATTAATCAAGATAGAGATTTTGCTAAGATACAAAAATGAATGAGATGAAAACAGGTGCCCCAGATATCGCAGCGTGAGCTTCTTTGCCCTAAACTTCTTGAAGACCCTTTCGAACTTGATATGTGTTTAGAAGTCCTGAAAGACTTTGTTGATGCCCCAAGATGTAGCATCTCTCCTCTTATTAACTTGGAGATGATAAGATTATCGTATGCCTCGTATTTGATCAAAAAATTGAACTGCCCATTCCTAGGTTTTCAATTCAATAACCCTTTGGTCTCAAGGCGCCCTTTGCGGGTTTTCGCCTTGGCCTCTCCTTCTTCCTCTTTTTTTTTGTTTTTTGTTTTTTTTAGGCAAAGTACCTCTTCACTAAATCTGAATTCACAGGATTGGCCAAGCTTTTGCCATCCATTTCGGTTAAAATTAATGCTCCTCCAGAAAAAGCCTTCTTCACCACATAAGGTCCCTTCCAGTTTGGCATCCACTTTCCTCTGAAGTCTTTTTGTATGGGAAGGATCCTCTTCAGTACCAAGTCCCCTTCATGGAAGTTCCTAGGACGAACTTTCTTATCGTAAGCTCGTATCATTCGTTTCTGGTACATTTGACCATGGCGGATAGCTCTTAACCTCTTTTCTTCAATCAAGTTTAGCTGATCATATCGGGATTAGACCCATTCCGCTTCGTCTAACTTTAGTTCTGACAAAACTCAGAGAGAAGGAATTTCAACCTCAATTGGTAACACTGCCTCCATTCCATAAACCAAAGAGAATGGTGTTGCCCCGGTAGAAGTCCTAACGGACGTTCGATAAGCATAGAGGGCGAATGGTAACTTCTCGTGCCAATCTCTATAGGTCTCAGTCATCTTCCCCACAATCCTTTTGATATTTTTATTGGCTGCCTCCACGCGCCGTTCATCTTCGGACGATATGGCGATGAGTCGTGGTGCTTGATCTTGAATTGACCGCAAACCTCTTCTATCGTGCTATTGTTCAAGTTCAATGCGTTGTTAGATATAATCCTTTCGGGCATTTCATATCGACATATGATTTCTTTTTTTAAAAACTTGCTGACGGCTGCCTTTGTGACGTTGGCGTAAGAAGTAGCCTCTACCCACTTAGTAAAGTAGTCAATCATTACAAAAATGAAACGATGTCCATTTGAAGCCTTTGGCGATATCGGCCCAATCACGTCCATGCCCCACATGGAGAAAGGCCATGGGGAAGTCATGATGTGAAGAGGTGAGGGAGGCACATGAATTTTTTCTCCGTAAATCTGGCATTTATGGCACTTCTTAGCATATTTGATGCAGTCTCCTTCCATGGTAGACCAGTAATATCCGAATCTCATAATTTGTCTGGCCATTGTGAAACCGTTAGCGTGTGTTCCACAAATACCATCATGGACTTCTTCCAAGATCTGTTTGGCCTCCACAGCGTCCACACATCTTAACAGCACCTGATCCTTTCCTCTTTTGTACAGGATCTCTCCATCTGAGACGTAGTCACTAGCCAGCCTCCTCAACATTCTCTTGTCATTCTCAGTTGCTTGGTTTGGGTATTCGCGATTTTTCACGTATCGCAATATGTCCTGATACCAAGGGTTGTCGTCTTTTTCCTCTTCCTCGTCAACGTTACAACAGTGGGCTAGAGCATCATAAATGCTCATTTGGATAGGCTTCACATCCTCTTGTTTATTTACTTTCATCATGGAAGCCAATGTAGCCAAAGCATCGGCCATTTGATTTTCATCTCGCGGGAGGTAACAGAAAGTGATATCATCAAATTCCTCAATCAATTCGAGAACCAGCTTTCTGTAACTGATCAATTTGGGATCCCTTGTCTCCCATTCTCCTTTGAGCTGATAGGTTACTAGTGCGGAATCTCCATACACCTCTAGTACTTTGATTTTACGTTCGATAGCTGCACGGATACCCATAATGCACGCTTCGTACTCTGCCATGTTATTTGTGCAATCAAAGTCTAATTTGCTGGTGAATGGATAATAATCTCTGTTCGGGGATATCAAGACTACCCCAATTCTGTTGCCTACGGCATTTGAAGCTCCGTCGAAGTTTAATTTCCAAACATCGCCTTTTTGGTTATCATCTTCGGCGGTTGCTACATACATCAGATCCTCATTTGGAAAATCAAAGCTCAAAGGCTCATAATCTTCTAAAGCTCTGCTAGCCAAAAAATCCGCTATTGCACTTCCTTTTATAGCCTTTTACTCACATAAACTATGTCAAATTCAGACAGTAGAATTTGACATCGGGCCATCCTTCCATTTAGAGCAGTCGATTCCATCATGTATTTCAGAGGGTCCAACTTTGAGATTAACCAAGTAGTATGGTATAACATGTATTGCCTCAATCTCCGAGTAGTCCAGACCAAGGCGCAACATAATTTTTCAATTGGCGAGTATCTCGTTTCACATTCAGTGAACTTCTTGCTGAGAAAGTAGATTGCTCTTTCTTTTCGTCCTGACTCATCATGTTGGCCGAGCACACACCCCATAAAATTTTCGAATACTGTCAAGTATAGTATCAGTGGCTTGTCCAGGCATGGTGGCATTAGTACTGGGGCGTTGGACAGGTAATGTTTAACTTTTTCAAAAGTTTTCTGGCAATCATCGTCCCATACACCTGGATTATGTTTCCTAAGAAGACAGAAGATGGGGTCACATTTCTCAGTTAACTGTGAAATGAATCGAGCGATGTAATTTAGTCTTCCCAGAAAACCTCAAACTTCTTTTTGAGTACTTGGCGGAGGTAATTCTTGTATGGCTTTAACTTTGTCTGGGTCAATTTCAATTCCCCTTTCGCTGACTAAGAATCCTAACAACTTTCCTGATCTAGCCCCGAAAGTACACTTGGCTGGGTTAAGTTTTAGCTGGAATTTCCTTAATCTTAGGAATAGTTTTCTCAAAACTTGCACATGCTCTTTTTCAGTTCTGGACTTCGCAATCATATCGTCAACGTAGACTTCAATCTCTTTGTGCATCATGTCGTGGAATAGGGTTACCATGGCTCTTTGATAAGTTGCCCCGGCGTTTTTCAATCCAAATGGCATCACCTTATAACAAAACGTTCCCCACATAGTTATGAATGTAGTCTTTTCCATGTCTTTAGAATGCATTTTTATCTGGTTGTATCAAGAGAAGCCGTCCATGAAGGAGAAAAGTGAGTATCCAGCCGTGTTGTCTACCAAGGTATCGATATGAGGCAGTGGGAAATTATCCTTTGGGCTGGCTTTGTTCAAGTCTCTGTAGTCTACACACATTCGCACCTTCCCATCTTTCTTAGGAATATGGACTATATTGGCTACCCATTCTGAATACTTGACCACTTGTAAGAAACCAGTATCAAATTGCTTCTTAACTTCTTCCTTTATTTTTAGCAAGACATCAGGCCTCATCCTTCGGAGCTTTTGTTGAATTGGCCTACATTCTTCCTTTATAGGCAGTCGGTGTACCATGATATCAGTACTTAACCCAGGCATATCTTGATAGGACCATGCGAAGACATCTTTAAACTCTTGAAGCAACTCAACGAGGTCTTGCCTTGTTTCCTCGGTAATACCAGCGCCAATCTTTACACTCCTTCCCTCTTCTAATATCACGACTTCTACTGATTCCTCATAGGGTAGGATTTGTTTTTTTTCTTCCTCCACCATTCTTAACAAATTCGGAGATAAAACACTGTCTTGGTCATCTTCAAAATCTTGAGGATCATCCACACTCATGTCTCGTTCAAATAGGAACTCAGAGTTAGTAACAGTGTCGCTCGTCTCGTTGATATCTGAAGACCTATTATTGGGACAAAAGGAGGCCCAAATAAAAGAATCTAATAATACTTGTATGCGTAGTATGATTATAAATGGAATGAAAAGAATGAAAGAATATTTGCTCAAGGTGAGACTGAATGATAAGTTTTCATTGAAATTAGATTTTGGGCATGTGCCTTTTACAAAAGATTCTTATTACCCCCAGGCTTAGGGCAACAAGTGTTCTGAATATTACTCTGAATTAGTTCTAAATGTTACAGGGATCTCTTCTGCAGTCCAGTTGTTCAGAACACTTCCAAGTTCATAAGGGCGAATGCCCGATAAATTCCTTTCCACCCTTTCTTCCGCGAATATGGTATTGATGTCCAACCTTCCAGTCCTTCCTTCCGTAACTTCATTCTTTTCTTCGGGATAGACAAATCCCCCTGAAACAAATGTCTTAGATATATGAAGAAAGGTCATCGGTCCCCATTCGATTTCTATCCCGCTCAAATGTGCTCTTCTTTTCTCCCGTTTTTTCTCTAACTCCTTCTTCCTTTCCCTCGCGTCAGGCTTATACCCCAAACCACAACGGTCCTGTTCGTTGACCAAGATCGGTACCTCAACCCGTCCCTGGAGGTATTTTCCAAGTCCTCTTCCAGGCAACGCTCCCCTTTCCATTGTTAGCTGTAAACTCATTAACGTAGCTTTGGATATCTTAGGCTCTGGAATTTTGCTCCCTTCGACGACAAATGTTGCATTTACGAATTCCAATGATCGAAATGAACATTCTATCGTTTCACTATCGGCCTCTATATATGGCATGTCATCGGTGACTGATGCAATGATGTCTTCTTCCGCGCCTATAGTTACCAATCGGCCCTCTGTTACTAATTTCAACTTTTGGTGAAGTGACGATGGTACAGCCCCTGCAGAATGGATCTAAGGCCTCCCCAATAGGCAATTGCAAGATGGTTTAATATCCATTACCAAAAAGTCCACATCATATATATTTGGACCAATCAATAGAGGTATCTCGATTCTTCCCATCACTTTCTCTCAGTGCCATCGAATGCTCTCACTATATTTTGGCATGATTTCATGTGAGAACTGTCCACATGTAGCCTGTTTAATGTGGACAATGGTAAAACATTCAGTGCCGATCCATTGTCAATGAGTACCCCTGGTAGTATACACCCCTTGCAACGGGCAGTGATGTGCAAGGCCTTGGTAGATCCCATACCACCTGGCGGTATCTCATCATCGTTGAAGAAGATGAAGTTGTCGGCATTTATATTGTTAACCAGGCGATCCAACTTGTTCACTGAGATATCGCTAGCAACATAAGTCTAATTTAGCACTTTTATCAACGCATTACGGTGTGTCTCTAAACTTAGAAGTAGCTCGAGTACTGAGATGCGAGCCGGTAGCTTATGCAGTTGTTCTACCACGCTGTACTCGCTATGCTTCAAGAATTTTAAGAATTCTCTAGCCTCATTTTCAGTCACTGGTTTGTTAACAAGTGATTCAATTCTGGCCGTCTTTGTTTTATCTTGCTCAACCGCCAAGGCTTTTCCTTTTATGGGCTCCCCTTTTGTATTTGCCGGGTCATAGTGTTTTCCGCTGCGTGTGTAGAAACCTACATCATTACCCTCCTCTGAAACATTTATCAGGTTCTCCGGGATCGTCACATTGTAGTCATAACTCCAAGGAACCTTTTTGCTATCATTGTAAGGAAAGGGTACAGGTTTTTGGATTATGACCCATGGCGCTAGTTGTATTCCAGATCCTATGTTTCTTGGCCTTGAAATAATCACCATCGGGTGATTTTGGGCTTTTCCCGTAAGTCCTTCCTCCAAGGTAAAAACTTCTCCCTCTTCTAGTCCATTGATCTCTTCATAAAATTCTAGCTCTTTGTTGTTCATCAGATTTTGTACCATGGCCCTGAATTCAGTGCAGTTTTGAATGTCATGGTCCTCTTTAGCATGGAACTCGCAATATTTCTTTACTCCTTCGGGCCCTTCTTTTGATTCTTGCTTGATTAGACCTCCCTTTATCATTTGTCTCCAAACCCATTTCAGTGGGGTATTCACATCCGCAATGTCATCTTTGATTCTCCTTCCCCCATTCTCAATTATTGCATTTACTCTATTATCAGAAAGATTGGGTAACGGATTCCCTGCCACGTTTGGTCCCGATGGGTTATCGAACTTTACGATCCCCATCTTAATGAATCTTTCCACCGCCTTCTTAAACGCAGTACAGTTCTCAATTGAGTGCCCTGGTATCCCCGCATGGTATTCACATTGGGCATTCATGTCATACCATTTAGGGTATGGAGGTTGCATGGGCTCTAGATAATGTGGAGATACTATGTGCGTATCGAATAGCTTCTGATACAGTTCCTTGTACGTTATTGGAATGGGCGTTAATTGAAGTCTCTCCGCGTTGGGCCTTGTGTTGGGCTCTTTCCTTGAGGGGCCCTAGTGACTAGTGGCTACCGTTCTTGGAGGGCCAACAGTAATCGGTTTTGAATAACTCTTACTATATGTGCCTACGTTGTTTACCTCACTTTCTTTTTTTCTCAAGGCTGGTCTTTTGGAGCTTCCCCCGCGTCTATTTTGCCGCTTCTTATTGCATTTTCGATTATTTCCCTGGACATTACCATATTCGGGAAGCTCTTAGTAGCACTCCCCAACATGTGGTTGATGAATGGGGCTTTCAAAGTGTTAATAAACAGCATAGTGACCTCTTTTTCCAAAAGGGGTGGCTGGACTTGCGTTGCCACTTCTCTCCATCTCTGGGCGTATTGTCTAAAGCTCTCATTAGACCTTTTTCCATATTCTGTAATGTAATTCGATCGGGTGTTATGTCCGTTACGTGACTATATTGTCTCATGAAAGCTTGCGCCAAGTCTCTCCATGAACCAACTTTAGTACGACTTAGCTGGTTGTACCATTTAGCTGCAGACCCGATCAAACTATCCTGAAAGCAGTGGATTAACAGTTGATCATTATTGACGTATCCTGTCATTCTTCGACAGAACATAGTTATATGAGCTTCAGGACAACTAGTCCCGTTGTATCTTTCGAACTCCGGCATCTTGAACTTAGGCGGGAGCACTAAATCAGGAACCAAACTCAAATCTTTGGCGTCGACTCCACATTGGTAGTTGATGCTCTCCATGGCCCTAAATTTTTCCTCTAGCCATCTACACCATTCTTCTAATTGTTTTGGCAGGTCCGTTTTCGCTTTCTTCATCTCTGCTATGTTATCGAGATCAGGGACCACAGGGTTGGTAGGGTTGTCCTCAGGGTTAGAACCTGAGCCTACTTGAAAATGCATTAGTACCGAGGCGCCGGCCCGATATTGAGGTCCAGGTGCTCTTTGTGGGCACATGTCTAGTTGTGCCTGGGTACTTGTCGGGGTAAAACCTGGAGGATAAACGGGATCCTCCTGATCAACCCTCGAATTAATTACAGGGCTCTTTCCTTTATCAGCCAATAATTGTGCCAGTTGGCTCATAATTCTTTGGGATTCCAGCGCGTCCTGTTGGATTTTATCCAATCGTTCTTGCATCTTTTCCTGCATTTCTTTTTGCATTTGTTCTAGCCTTTCTAACCTCTGATCCATTGCTTTTGTTTGACGTCGAGTACCGTAGTGATATTTGGTTGGAATTTTGTTGGTTTCCAGGGTAACTGTGACAATTTTGATTAATTAGGGCCTTTTTAATGAAACTTAATGCGTGTAATGCAAATGCATGAATACAAAGGGAGGCATTGATTCTAATTCAATTTCATTAGAAGAACTCGATTTAGAAAACAAATTTCTTTACATAAAATGGACTACATATACGGCATTGCCCTTATACTCAGAGACTTAACACTCCTAAGGAGCCGAGCTAACTCTCGACCTCGGCCTGATTCTGATTCATAACTTAAACTCAGCACATCAGCTTGAACTGCTAAGGTTTGCAGATGATCGGCTACTTCCCGTACTTGGGTAACAGCTTCTCCCATAATGTAATCTCTATTTCTAATCTGATTTTGGGCATGGTGGAGCTGCTCCTGGTACTGTTCGTTACGTCCTTCAAGAAGCTTCACTCGCAGTTCAGAATTGTGCAATGCGTTCTCAAGCTTTCCTACCTTTACTTTCAGTTCTTCGATCTTATTTAAGCTCGCTCTTAACTCTATCACAGAGTTGCGACTACGGTGCAAATGAAGCGACTTTTCCAACTCTGCTACCCGGGCTTTTACTCTTGCTTCTTCATTCTGACATTCTGACAAGTTTTTCTCCAAAACGCTTTCTCGAACTAGGGCGTCTTGAAATTTCTTCTCCCACTGATCAGCTTTGGTCCTTTCTTCTTTGATCTCCTATCGCCACTGCTCTGACGTTTTACCCAAACCGGCAGTTCTTATCGACAATCGCAGCTTCTTATAATCCGTTTTTAAACCATCTAAATTTTCCTCGGCTTTGTTCTTCCCTTTCCTTAACTTTTCGGCTTCCAACTTGTGAATATCGACATCTAATCCCAAACGCATCTTTTCCTCCTCTAATTGCTCAATTTTCTTTCCCAGCTCCGAACTTCTCCTTTCAAAGTCTTGTTTAATGATCTCTAGTTCTGATGGAACCACTTGTAGATGCTCTTCTATCGGTCGGACATCCTCTTGGCTTGACACGGGGATGTTATCGTTGATCCTTTTTTTTCACCACAAACTATACTCGGGAGTTGTCATTGGGTTTACAGCAAGTATCCTCATTCTGCGGATTTGGTTCCAAGCATTTGATATTTCACAAACCTTCTTCTTGTAATGATCTTCTTTGAAAGAAAATTCGCACTAAGCCAACCCTTGTGTTGCCGGTATGAATTGTCTAGATCTGTACTGCCTCGAGACTAGCAAAGGGGCGTATCTAATGGCTCCCCAAATTTCGAGCAGAGGAACCCAATCGAACTCTCCACATCGATACAAAATCTCATTAGGGATCATCCACGGGGCTCTCCACTCGACATCCTCCTCTCGAAGATTTTGGAGAATCAAGATCCACTTCTCTTCCGTGATATCGTCTCGTCTTGGCGTAGCCACTAATTCCTTTAACGGAGAATAGTTTTCGGAGAATACCCGATAGGAGATCTTCTCTACTTTCCAGAAGTGACTATGGAACCACACTAGCAACAATTGCGCGCATCCGATGAACCTTCCTTCACCCGCTCTTCGACATCCATTTAGAGATCTGAAGGTTTCAGCCAAAATTGCTGGGACCGGTGTGACCCTCTTGTCAAGCCTGTCAGACAAATCTGAAACTGCTTCGTCCACGTGCCCCAATGCCTTGAGGAAAATGACCAAACCATAAATGCTCAAAGCGAAAATATCGACCCTTTTTCTCACATCCGGATGTGCCAAGATCAAATCTCGTAGAATTTTCCAATGCATGCACTTGTTGTCTCTCTTTTGCTTAATCCGGGCTGCAACCCATTGCTCGCTCATTCCTGTAATACTCATTAATTTCTTCAAAAATGTCGGGACATATGCTGCTCTCGAATAGACCCTATCAACTTGAATCCGCAGACATCGAAGTAAGGTCGTATATTCTTCTATTGTAGGTACCAAATCTACTTTCCCAAACGTGAAACAACTATAGGCGGGATTCCAATACTGCACGAGGGCTCGGAACAAGTTTTTGTCTACCTTTACGTCGAGTAGATAAGGCAAGTCACCATAGTTACTATAGAAGAGCTGTCTGATCTCATCACTCCACTGATCCCAAATTTCCTTTAATTCTTGTAGGCTGTTTTGAGTTACGCTGATTCAAGTGAAGTCCCATAACTCTGACACGTATCCTTCCACGAGGCTATCACCTTTTTCTCGCTGAACTTTTTCGGACCAAACTCGGACGGCCGCATTATCTTTCACTTTACCAATAAACTCCCTTTCCATGTTGAGCTCTCTATTTAAATACTGAACGCGAATCAACACCTCCTTTATGATGAGAATG
This sequence comes from Gossypium raimondii, assembly GCF_025698545.1. Lineage (NCBI taxonomy): Eukaryota > Viridiplantae > Streptophyta > Magnoliopsida > Malvales > Malvaceae > Gossypium > Gossypium raimondii. The sequence continues at coordinate 4,952,645 of NC_068568.1, forward strand.
CCATGCAAGCACAATCAAGGTAAAAGCAAAGCAAGTCAGTATAATAAACAAAAATTCAAAGTATCCAAGAGATAATAATTAAGGCTACTATTCAGGAAACTACTAGGGTTCGAGGTGATTCTACCTAGGGTAGGCTCTTAGGGCTCACTACATGCAGTTCGATTTTAAAGTAAGGGTACCTGAACCAGCAGATTCCTCGGTCCTCACCCATTATAGGCTCATATAGACCGAGTTCGGTTCAGGGGAATACATTTCCCTATGGCTGCACGGAGATGAAAATCTCATGAAGACATAGGTACGGATATATCCCGAAAGCGATCCACTATCCTGTACAGAGGTGAAGACCTCACGAAGGACTAGTTTCTCACTCGCACTTAAAAGGTGTGACCTTCAGTCATGCAATGTAATGCAGCAGTATACCAAACTTAAACTACCACAACAATCAAACCACAATGATAAAAACCGAAATAAAGACGAATGAAATGCAACGAAAGGATCGTACATTTAAACCAAATTTTTGATTTTCGACAAGAAGACAAAAATAATCAACACGTGGCTTGACTCTCTTTTTAAACCTCCCCAGTGGAGTCGCCAAGCTGTTGACACCATTTTTTTGATAAAACGGGGTCGACTTAGATTTTAAAAATGAAAACGAAAACGGGAGTCGCCACCAATCCTTTTTTGATGAGGTGTGATCGGGTCACCGAAGAAAATGGCTATTTTTAATAAACGGTTTGGTTTATTAAAATAACGCTTTTTGGGTCTACGAAATTCAGAAAGATGGGTTTGGGAGTCGGTTACGTACGAGGAAGGACTAGCACCCTCGTAACGCCCAAAATTGGTACCTAGTTGATTGATTAGTGTCTTTGTGTCGAAAATTAAAAACTCGAAAAGAATTTAAAAATATGATCCTTCTTTATATTGTGTTATTTTAAAAATGACTCGAATAAATCAAAATGAAAAATGCCTTCTTATCTCGAATTAACAAGATGTCACATCCAGTAAGTTAGGACACAACACCTCGTATTTTTGAGAGTAAGCTTGCATTTCACTTTTTATTTAAGCCTCATTTATTTTGATTTTAAAAGGATATTCGATTACTTAGAATCAACGAGAAAAATCAAAGCTCAGTAAGTTAGGGCACGATTTTCTCGAATTTTCTAAATATAGAGTATTGCCTTTATTTTTTGAAATTTTATGTGTTTGAAATTTAAAAGGATATTTTGCTATTTGGGTTTAACGAGAAAATCGAGACCCAGAAGTTAGGGTACAATTTCCGAATTTCCAAAATGCAAAATATTGCCTTATTTTTAGATTGGTTACAATTTGAGTGATATAGTAGTGAAATGAAAACATTTAATTCATTTGTTTTCAATAGAAGCATTTGACACACAAAATGAATCATACGTGGCTATACAACATGCATCTAAACAACCGTGGCATAATGTGCATAAAGTCAAATAGTTGATAATTACAAGTTTAATATCAACATGCATGGATATGATTATGTAAGCAAAGAATAAAAGATAACAATAATACAATAACAAATAAACGTAATACAAAGGAAATTTGAAAAGTATTTTGAGAATAACAAATAAATAACCTTGAAGAAAATAAAGCTAATGTAATTTTGACCAAAACTAGAAAATAAATAAATAAATAACCTTGAAGAAAAAACATTCAATGACTGATTTTATTAAAAAGAACGTAAAATATAAAATATTAAAATAAAAATGAAAAATAAACGATAAATAAATAATAAAAATAAAAATCGGTTAAATAGGCCGAGGATCGAATCGCATCCAGGTTCAAATTTTGGGGTCAAAATCGCAAAAATCTAAAAAAAGGGATGCAAGGGACTGGACTTGAAACGCGCTCAAAGTTCAAAGGACCTACAGAGAAATAATCCCCCAGTCCAGAAACGCAGCGTTTTAACCGATGGGGTCACACCTGACCCAAGGACCGAATTGAAACAGGGGCAAAATTCGCGGCCTAATTTCAAAACAAATGAAAAAGGATCAGATTGCACCACAGCCAAACAGCGGAAGGACTCCGGACGCAATTAGTCCCTTCACCGCAAACACGCAGATCCTGAGGATGGGTCGGGTCGGCGCTCTGGTATGTCGATGAAACGACGTCGTTTCGACGTCAGTGATTTGCGCAAAACGACGCCGTTTACCCCATGCGATTTAAATAAAATTTTTTCTGAAATTTTCATTTTTGTCAATGCAAAAGAAAAAACTTTTAAAAAAAATCTTCTTTTCTCTCAGGACTCTCCCCTCTCCGGGCCAAGATCCGGTCGTTAGCTTCACAACATGCCGCAGCAGTGGCGGTGGCGGCGTTATAAAGGGAAAAATCTAGCCCGTTTCAAATCTCGTTCAGAGGCCGAGGTTGCTTGGCCTGAACGCCGAGAGAAAGAAACTTTTGGCCCTGCCTTTAGAGCCGATTTCGGCGACGGAGAGGGCTCCGACGACGCGGCCAAGGGTGCCCCAGGTATTTCTTTCCTCCCCTCTATCTTAATCTACACTATTTGTTAAAATCGAAAAGTAAAAGCAATAAAAGAGGGAAAACAGAAAACGAAATGAATACAATCAAATTTCCACCTTTTAAAATCTCAGTTCTGTATTCGATTACTCTGGTAAGCGTTCGTAAAAAAAAACTACAACGAGAAAGCTTTGGCTTTTATAGCCATATTACAATCGTTTCGTCTTTTCTTTTTTTGTTTTTTGTTCTTTATTTCACCGGATTCTCCTGTTGCTTTTCATTTACTCCTTTGCAGGTGTCAGACAAGGCCAACGACGGTGGCAGGGCGCGTGCACGAGGAGCGGCAGAGGAGTGGTAAACATGCGGCGCAAAGAGGGTTAGAGAACCCTAGGTTTGCTGAGAATAGTTTGTGGGCTAGGGTTGTAAATGGGTTTTGGGCTTATTTTTATGTTTGGGTTTGTTATTTTTTTTGTAAAATGGACTGTTATTTTTGTATCTGGGCTTGGGCAGAAATTGGGCTTCTACACATATCATGACCCAAATATTCATGTATAACAATTGCCCCTTCTTAGCTGAAGGAAAGGTTATAAAATGACATTGCTTGATGCAAAAAGTAGCGATAAGGGCCCTGTGTCATGGGTGAGGCCATTTTGATTTAGGGAAATTTGCTTGTATTTCTTCTTACAAAAATTGTGGTAATTCACAAATATTTGGAGTTGTGTTGGCATAAAAGACATTGCAAATGTTTTTAAGTATTTAAAATTATGCTAACATTGAAGGTAAAGCAATCGTTCAAAATTAAGAATGAAAATGAACCCTTACTTTATGTTTGGTTGAATGGAATAGACATTCCATTCAAGGTCTATTTCGAGTGTGCTTGCTATTCTATTGTTTGGTTTGCTTTGCTTTTTGGAGATGAATATAACTCACTCAATTGCATGAGCTTAGGGGTAGCAATTTAAATTGTGGATTCAAATATCTGATCTGAAATTTATAGATTCGGTTAGTATTCAAATTTGAATAGACCCCTTCGGATATCCATTATCTGAATCTGCATTCATTATTTAAATAACATATTTGAATATCCGACTTTGCATAGCAGGTTACAAAATATTCAAAATTTTGCTCTAAGCAAGTTCAAACACATGACCTTGACAACTAAAGCTATGCTTTAGCCTTAAGGTTAGTCTTTGTTAGCTTTGATGTCCTAAGATTTTGATATAATAACATTTTCAGATAAAATTTATAAAATATATTTTCTAAGTCATTTAGTGAACACATGGTTGAAAAATTTATCAAACATTTTCAAAACAAATTTAAGCCTTGAAAAATAATTTTTAAGAATTTCTTTTAAGTGTTTTGAGGTTAGGTACATCACCTTGCCTAAAATGTGCAGTACCTAGAAGTCAATGTGCAATAAGGCACAAATGTATAACACCCTTCCACCCAGGTTTCACACTCATTTTCAGGAGGTACCACACCTTTCCAATTGGGGTGCAATGTTTGTGCCTTAACGGTCAAATTTTGAAGAAATATATTACACTCCAAAGCTCTGCAAGTGTTTTTAAACCTGAAATTAATGCTTCTAATGGCTAGATTTCATCCCCCAACGTCCATAAACTCATTCCTTGGCATGAATTCAGGTCAAAGACACATTAAGACACAAGAGATGAACATCCAAACATAAAAATTAAGAGAAAAGTCTCCAATTCTTTATTTCTTCATTTTCTCTTATATATATATATATATATATATATATATATCTTAGATGCTTATTGTTAGATCTTTTTATCATTCTCATTTCCATTATTTAAGTAAGCTTACCACTTGTAACCACACACATTTGAGAGGTCTCCATTATTTACATATTTTAATTGTGCTTGTAAAGGCTGCTTGAGGCTTTTGAGGTATAAAATATGAAGTGATTTATAGAAGGTTATAGTTGAGCCTTGTAAAAGCTAGAGAGTTATAATTTAGCCACCAAAACTAGGGGAAAATCCTTGATTGAGGAAAATATAACAAATTTAAATATGTTTAAAAAATTTATCAGAAAAATATATCTCATTTAGCATCTTATTTTCTTAAATCTCGTGTAGTTTTTTAAAATTTTATTCTTTTATATTCGTAAACCTAATCGAACAATTAGATGGAATCATCGAATTTCTAGATTTGTGATTATCTCTTTTATTATTTGATTAATTTAATTAGTTAATTTAAAAAATTAATTAATATATATAATTACAATAAATATTATGATATAAAATTATTTTGTAATGTTACATAATTATATTTAGTACCTATTATATGATAAAAAATATTCAGGGACATATAATATACCAATTGTTATATAATTAAATTATGAGTATAAAATAATTATTATAATATTATGATTTCCCACTTGTAGATAACAGGCGTTTAAAATGGGTGAATTTGGCATTTCAGCTTTGGTTTGCAGAGAGTGGAAAAATGGAAGAAAAGCTGTTGAAGGTTGCCAAAAATGAGTGTGGTAAAGGCTGAAAAGAAGACTAAGAGATGACGAGTGTGGAAGGGGAAGATAAATTTTGAGTAATTAAGTTTTGTGGTAAGAGGTGAAATAGATGGCAGGAGATGAATATCCAAAGGAAAATTTGCAAAGTCCAGCCACTGCTGTCAGTCGTCGACCACCGTGATCGCTCTCCTCTATCTTCTTACCCTTTTCTTTCTCCTCCAAAACCTTCTATAAAGATTCAAAATCCAAATTTTGCATTAATTTTCTAGTTCTTTTCATTTCAATTTCCTTTTCATATTTATAGTAATTCATCATAATAGTTGTTAAATATTTAAATAAATTGTAACTCGATAATCATAATTAATTTGAAATTCAAATATTTATTATAATTTTAATTTTTTGATAATTCTTAATAGTTTTTAAACAATTTTCTATATATATTTTTATAATTATTTGAAAACTGCTTTCAACATGATAAATTCATTTATCCATGTTCATTTGAATTGGACAGTTCATCCTGGACTTGATTTTTCAAATAATTATTATAAAGTTATTTAAATATTTGCCACGTATCGTTGTCTACTTATTCTATCAGACACGTCATCACTAAATGTACAAAATTTAATTTACTCATTTTTTGAGTTGAGAGAGTAAAATACTATTAAACCTTTAGTATAAAGATTTTCATGATACGTTACCGTAATTGTTGAATTAGTTTCCCCAACCAAATATTAATAAATTCCTCAATCCTTTTTCAAAACAACAAGCCACTTCTCCTTCCATTCATCCCTTATTGCCAATCATTTGGTTCATCCAAATTATTTTAAAAATTTATTTACTCTTTTGGAATTTTCAAAATTTTAAAGAATTTTTTAAAAAATTTCTCCATTTTATATGATTTTTAATCATAATTTTATAAATAAAAACTCAAAATTTAGATTTTCTAAAAAATCAAGTATTTTAGAATTCTTTTACGATTTTATAAACTTTATTTTAAAAAAATTTAAGTCTAATTACAATTTCAAAACTAAATTCTAGATTTTTATTTATTTTTAAATTTTTTGATGTTATAGACTTTTTTACAAATTTCTTGCATTTTTAGTTACTTTTAGATTTTTTAAAAATTTAAGCATAATAACAAGGTCAAAGTTTTTTTATAATTTCAAAATTAAATTTTGAATTATTGAGTTGTTTTAAAAAAATTAAAGGAAATTTTTCATTTTCAATGATTTTTATATAATTTTCCATTTATTATGAGATCGGATTGAGTGAAAATTACTTACAAAAAAGTAATTCACCAAATACTAAACTAATAATTTACCTTTTATATAGAAGGTGAAATCAAATATTAAATCTATTTATATTATACTCAAAGGCAAAGTTAGAAAATTGGTTGAGAGGGTCGAAATTAATTTGTATATTTTTACAGTAATAAAAGTGAAATTTTATCATTTTATAACCTATATTTTTATAATTTTAAAGAATTAAATTATTTTTCCTCATTTTGAAGGGACCAGAGTATAATTTTATTATACATTAATGTAAAAATTTTAAAATTATAAAAGACTAAAGGTGAAAATGTTTATTTTAAAGAGGATCGGGCCCTTGCCAAAATATGAAAAAATTATCAAAATATTCATATATATATATATATATAATAAATTATATTATTATGAGTGTGTTTTTATTTTATTTTTATATTTTATAAATCAATAAAATTTTACCTATAATAATATTTGAATAAAAAATATTATGCAGCAAGCAAAGCATAATTTGATTTTTAAATGAGTTTTAGATAAATATATTTGTTGACCAATATCGTGAGTGTGACACAACTCAATTGTAAAATTACCCATTACCAAATACCAAAACAAGAAACTGAGTCACCAGCAACGGAGGGCGGTATGATTTACAGGTTCTCAACCTTACCAACAACAATGGAGAAAACCATTTCACCTACAATTCAGTTTATTATAATCCAGGATTCAATTACGGCACATCACAGAACTGAGTAAACATTCATCATTGTTAAAGTTACCCATGTCAATCAACAACAATGGCTTCACGTTACAGCCTAAATTTGATCCAATAAAGAGTAAGATTCTAAGATAAAACACCAGATTCAAGAGAGTCGACAACCAGTTTTGTCAATTTATCAGACAAGATGCACAATTCATTATATCTGAAAAGTGGGTTGTGTAGGTAAATCACTAAATTCTCAATATGAATAAAAACAAAAAACAAAATTCACCATAATCAAAATCTAATCCAAATCTCACCCATTATCATCCCCACCACTATACAACCCATCTAAAAAAAATTACTTAATTCAAGAAAATTGAAAGTAGAAAAAAGAAAACGTTTATTTTTTAATGGATCTAACCAGATGGTCTAAGCATGCACAGGACCTGGAGCCACCAGTACCGGAGTAGGCTGATTGTAGGGTGGCACTGGAAGCACTGCAGGAGGAGGAGGAGGAGTAGATTGTGGTGGAGGATTTGGGTTAGCGTCAGGCGGCGGAGGTGTAGGAGTAGGGTCCTGGACAGCTGGTGGGGTGGATGGTGGTGGTGGTGGGTTAGCAGTAGGGATTGAGGTAGGTGGTGAGTTAGGGGAGGTGGGCTGGTTAGACCCAATGGCAAGAGGAGGAGGATTGTAAGAGGAGGAGGAAGAAGAAAAGGGTGGCGAATTAGGGGTGGAGATAGGGTTAGGGAAGAAATTAGGAGAAGGACAAGAGTCACCACCGGAGCATTTGTGTGAGTGCGACTTATGGTGACGAAGCAGCCCGAATCCCAAGACAAGACCCAATACCACCAACGCTGTAACTATGAAGATGAAGATCTTTGTTGCTTTCCCCACATAACACATTTTGCTTTTGTACTAGGAGGAGAAAAGCATAAATTAGTAGAGTGAGCTTAAAAAAAAACCAGCAAATCTGAAACGGGGTGTGTTTTGGTTTGGTTTAGTGAAGATAGGATGTTGGTTGGGTCGGGTTTCCATTGTGAGTTTGGTGAGGGAAGTTGGACTTGGGATCCAAGGGGTGAAAAAGGTTATGTGATCATTGCACGTGAAGGCCATTTCAAGAGAGAAAAAAAATTGAACTCTGCAATGCTTCCAAAATTGTGCTCAATGCTCAATCTTTTAGAACTATAGCTCAAGGCTCTAGACTTGTAGTTGTAGAGATTGGGTTATTAATTAAGAAAGAGTGGTTTTAAGGAGTTAATCAGATAAATCAATGTAGCGTTAGAGTTTAACCTTTGGGGGAATATTTTGGGAATCGAGCCGGAGACTGACAGGCATGTCTGCTATGTCGGATGGAGGTGGTTGCTGCATAGGGCTGGGGTGGAGATTACCCTTTCATAAACAGCCCCCGTATTCCCCTTATATGTATAATCGGGTAAACTATAAAAATAATCACTTTTGTTTGCCTCAGGTTATATTTTAGTCACTTATGTTTGAAATGTTACGTTTTAGTCACTTATGTTATTATTTTGTTACGAAGTGATCACTCTTCCGTTAAGTTCTGTCATCTCATTAACAGTAATCCTACGTGGCACTCAAACTAAATTTTAAGTGCCAACTTAAATTTCCTAATAAGATAATAATAGATTTTTAATTAAATAAATTTAATTAATTAAAAATTTTAAACCTTAAATCTTAATTAAAAACCGTTCATCTCCCTTGTTTTTAGTTTTATTTTTCGGTTGACTAAGAAAGCAGTCATGTCTTTGAGCAGGCCTCAGTAATCATCAATAGCTTGACTCCATATATTTAAGAACATAAAGTTTCTGCCTTTTTTCTGTAACATAAAAAAGATAAAAGGAAAAAGAAGGAAAACCCCACACCAAATTTCTCTACATTTTTTTTTTGCTTCCACTTTAACCCATTGAAGTAGACATGTTGGCGACCTTATGGATGGAGGAGCTTTCACCAACCAAGAGTAAATAGCTCTACCAAACAGCAGCAACAACAACAATATCACCAGTTGAAGCTTTGAATGCCTGCGCCAAAGCTAAGAGCTTTTGGGTTTCAAAATCTTTTAGAAGCTTGTGTTACAAAGCTATGGAGTCCAATGTGTGTTGCTCACAGAGGTTAGTGGTATGATAGTAAATCACTCTGTGTTTTGTCCTTCACCTGGTCCTTTTGAAGAACAGCAAATTGAAATGGAGGGTTTGGTTGTTTTGAAGAACAACAAATTGAAATGGAGGGTTTGGTTGAGAAAGGAGGACTCATTAAAGAGAAAAATGAAAGCTTTAGTGAGAATGGGGTTCAAATGGGAATATTTGCCGAGTTGCTTGAAGACAAGGGTAGGGAAAGTAGTTCAAGTTCTGATTTTTTTAACATCTGAAACAACCGGGCATGAGGAGGAACACAGTCACAGTAGTTCCAAGGAAGGGTATGCTGAAAAAGAAAACTAAAAAAAAGGGGGAGATGAACTTTTTTTAACTAAGATTTAGGGTTTAAAATTTTTAATTAATTAAATTTATTTAATTAAAAATTTATTCTCATCCCATTAGGAAATCTAAGTTGGCACTTAAAATCTAGTTGGACTGCCACGTAAGATTACCGTTAGTGAGATAACAGAACTTAACGGAAGAGTGATCACTTCGTAACAAAATAATAACATAAGTGACTAAAACGTAATATTTTAAACATAAGTGACTAAAATATAACCTGATGTAAATAAAATTGACTATTTTTGTAGTTTACTCCTGTATAATCTTTGACTATAACCTATAACAATAACTCTAATTGTCTAGTATATTTTACTAGACAATGACTGTAATGCACCAAAATTATGGGTCGCTAAATAAAAAAGTGTTTTCATTTAAGATATCAGTATGTTAATATTGAATTTATATGATTTTCTCTTGTTACACAGTTTTTTACCAATCAATTTTTTTTCTCTTTCTTTTATATAATTCATTTTCTTTTTTTTTTGCATGAAACAATTTTAGACGTCACAAAGCAAACCAAATTTCAAATAATTTTTTTTAACTAATCTTCGCCATTGACGATAATATCAACATAGGTCTAAGGTATGTTTTTGTACTTATTGATGGGTACTGATCGTCAACTTGCCGCTGGGAGATCTCTAGCTAAACTTTAAAAAAAAAATTAACAATCCAATGACTTAAATAAAATCTTTTAAATAGTTTAGTGATCAAATTATAACTTTTTTTAATTAAGTAACCAAAACAAAAATTTATCCATAATTTAGAAATGAATAATATGAATAACTCTGTTTTTTTTTGTTGTTATAGGAGAGGAGTAGAGGTGATATATGATGTATTATATGTGTAAATTTGTAGACGACAATTTATAAACATTTTACCAACGAATGTTAATGATTAGTTTAGGCATATATGTGCTTTTTACTTTGGGAATTTTGTGCAGAGAATTGAATAGTATACTTTTGATTAAATTAAATAATTAAATACTAAAAGGATCTCATTTACCCAATCATTTAAATGCCAAGATTCTCTTATTTCGTAATTAAATGATGAGAGTTCAAACTAAACAAAAGTTATTTAATTTTGTTTATACTATCATGTTGTAATTAAATTGTGATAGATGAATTTTTTTTGGGTTAAATTTTGTTATTTTGACATCTATTCTTTTAAATATTTTAATTAATTAAATTTTATAAATAATATTTTTAAGAATCATTCCATTCAATGTTCTTAAAATTGTTGGACCATTTTCACTATATGTATTTTTTAATAACTGTAAATGGAAAGTTATAAGTAATCAAAAGTTATGTCACATGATTATTAACAAATAATTATAATTATGTAGATATCTATTGAATACTTATATTTTTTTGCTAAAGATATGACTATTCATTTGGGTAGTTATGTCCCTATGAAGAGACACGAGACTTCTTATAAATAGAAGTGCAATTTCATTTGTATGACGCACCCAAGAAAACATAGAAAGAAAATTTCTTTTTACTCTCCCACCATTTTTTTTTATATTTCTAGTTTGTTCTATAAAGAATTATTGCAGAAATTCTTTATAGAAATTGATATTCTTGCTATGCTCCGCTCAATGCTAAGTGGACTATTTCCGTCAGTGCAACACATCGACAGTCATTGGACTTCATTGTATCATCGAGGTTTAATTGCCAGTAACTCTTTTGCACACCAAAGTATAGGTGGGGGCATATAGAACTTTAAAGAAAGTGGCATTGATACACGCCTTGAAGGCTTTATTAATTTATCATAAATTTAATTTATCCCTACACACTAACAATTTTAAAGTTCTATTTTTGCAAATTATGAGAAATTAAAGATGTGTCTATTCACCGTGCATTCACATGCCCCTACAATCATGGTACTATGAAGATGGCTATCAGTAATGACACAATATTGAGATCAGTGATCTAACTATTAATTTAGAAGAAATCTTTGTAGCAGTGAGATGTACATCAAATTTTTGGTTTACTATTATTGCATGAATTGAATTTTATGATTATTTTCTATTGAGATTAATTATATTATGCAAAAAGTATAAGTGTCTCATGGATTAGTTTTGATAAACTCAAATTCTAGTTTGTTATATACATGATATACATGCATTGTTATGATCGGTACATAATTATATAATATATGATTTGCATATATTTTTATAATCATGAAAAGGAGGAAGAAAGGAAGTTAATGAAAATTTTAAGCAATGCAAGAAAATAATGTTTCAATTGGTGCCTTAAGCTAAAAACATATGTTTGTTCGATGTTTTCAAATCCAAATAACTATGTCTGTTTAGTAAACTTCCAAACATGAAAAGTTATGACTTTTCAATAAGGCACATATGTACGTATTGGTACCTCATATATAGATGCTTGGTTGGAGTTAAATTCATTTAATTCATATTATATTCAATTTGTAAGTGAAATATTTAGTACAAAAGTATTATTTTTTTTATGATACTAATATAATGACACTACAACAGAACAGGTTTTTAGCGGCGTTTTTTTAGGTCTTTAGCGGCGCTTTTTAACGCCACTAACTCCATTTCCGGCGCTTCTAGAAGCGCCACAAAAAATGCCGCTAATGACAACGTCGCTAACTTTTGTGGCGCTTACATAAAAAACGCCGCTAAAGATCATGTTCTTTAGCGGCGCTTAGAAAAAAATGCCGTTAAAGATCATGTTCTTTAGCGGCGCTTTGAAAAAAACGCCACTAAAGATCATGTTCTTTAGCGGCGCTTTGAAAAAAAACGCCTCTAAAGATCATGTTCTTTAGCGGCGCTTAAAAAAAACGCCCCTAAAGATCATGTTCTTTAGCGGCGCATAGAAACAAACGCCGCTAAAGATCATGTTCTTTAGCGGCGCTTGTTCAAAAACGCCGCTAAAAGTAGTGTTCTTTAGCGGCGCTTATTTCACAAACACCACTGTTTTGATATGACTTTTAGCGGCGCTTTTTTAAAAAACGCCACTAATTTTGGGATTTTTTTTAAAATAGAATTTTTTTATTTTTTTCAGCCATCCTGCAAAAAAAAATCAAAAGCAACCAAATCTAAACTAACCAAAAACAATAAATTTATATAATATTTCAAATTAAATGACTAAAATAATATTAATTGATAAATAAAAGTGAATTCATACTTTTATTTACAAAAGCGTTAAAAGTATTTATGCAACATACACTATGACGGCGGAAGTTGCGACTGCTTAAACATCGTCATCATAATCAAGTCATTGTTGAAGTTCGTCATACTTTTTGCTCTGCTCTGCTTCTCTCGATGCCGCATCTTTTGAAGTCGTAGTGTAGTTCTTCATATTTCTTTTGAACCTCGCTTCTATTGTCGCTTCTCTCTCGCTTCTCTCATTCATGGCCTCTGCTTGTCTCATTGTAGCCTCTGCTTCACTCGCTGCCGCCTCTGCTTTAAGTTGCTGCTGAAGTTCTTCATATTTCCTTTGAACCTCAAATGTGGTCGCTTGCATCTGAGCCATCTGGTCTTTTAACCTTTGAACTTCAGCTTGAGATTGACTCCCCGAAGCCATGTATTGGTGCGAGCTGGATCCAAAATATTGGGTTGGGCTGATAAAAGATCCTTGAAATCGAACCCGACCATACTTTTCAAGACCCAAAACTTCAGTAATAATCCGGTTATCAATGTCTTCAAGATGAACCGAACTATCACTAGAAGCAATCGCTTCGTACTCCGTCTTTTTTTCCTAATAAATAAATCACATAGTTAGGAACGCAATATATAGTAAAAAAATAAATGCAATATAACAATAGTCGCATTACATGCAATGAATTAAACAATTAGAAAATAAACACTATAAATAACTAAATCAAGTGAAATCGTATTAAGTAAACGTACCATAATTTCACCAGCTTCAGGAGTCATAGCAGATCCATCTTTCTTCTTATGTGTAATTTCAAAAAGTTGTAAGGCGTCCAACTTTTTGACTGGACGACCGTTCCTACAATATAGTAGTAAAAATATTATTTAATAGAAAGTTATACATATTTGAGAATATTAAAAATTAAAATACCTCCGCCTCATTACACATGCAAAACTTCTCGACCTTATTTGTGTGAGTGAATTTTTGTTTCTGCTTACCGCTTTTCCAACTCGTTCACGATCCTACGTTATAAAATTTTTAGTACGTAAATAGTAAATACTATAAACCAAAATAATTACAATAGTTTGGAAGTACGTCGTACCTCGCCTTTCTGAGAATGCCAAAATCTAACCGCATCTTCCTATTGGTACCTCAACATACCCGGCGGGACATTTTGCAATTTCTCATCGAGGGTGGTTTTTGTCTTATAATAATTTTTCTTCAAAGTACTTTTATTGTCTCTCCATCTTTTTCCCAATGCCTTCTTTACATAAGCATCGGAGACTTCTAAAGCAAACCTCGCCTACAAAAAACACAAGTTAATAAAGTAAATATAAATGAAACTATTTCCCAAGCATTATAGATGACATTAACATTTTGTTACCTTAATATTATCGAGGGCTTGGTTTTTGTTGCTATCGGGCATTTGACGCCATGACTCGTAGTTGATAGGCAACATATTCAGATTTCGTGCTAAAATGCCCATGTATCCTGCTAAAAGTCGAGCTTCTGATCCAACCGGCTGACCAAAACTGTTTTTGCATACCTTGACACGCTCGACTGGATCTAACTCGTATAACTCTCTAAGCATCGTACGACCTCGACCTCTACGCGTCCCACCATTTTCAGCTACAAATGGTATATTATAATATAAGAATTTGAAAAATAAATCAATTATAAGTCAACACGCATGGAATTAATGTAAGTTACTTTGAACTTCAGTAGGATCCTCGTGTGTAATCGGAACATTCAAGATCCAATTCTTTATCATTGTTCAAGACTATTTGTTTCATCGAGTTTGGATTATTTTGAACAATGCTTTCCCTTATAATTTTTCTTCTAGGCATTTTATCTGCAATACACATAAAATGTAATTAAACTTAATAACTAATTACAACAATAACAGCACATATAAAATAGTTGAGTTATATAATAAGACCAAGATTTAATACTAATGTAAGTTACATACAATTAAACAATCGTAAAACCTTACTACATCATTATTCGTAAATATCTTCATCCGTATCCTGACGAACCCATTGAAATTGTGCACTAGCACTAGGGATATTATCGTTTAAGTCTTGTTCTATGGCAAAGTTTCTGATCTGTCGTCGATGTTATCTCTACTTCCACTGCCCATGTCAAACAAGTCTCTAGGGATATTACGGAGTACAACGTACCAACCCTCATCAGATGGATCTTTTGAGTAAAAAACTTGTTTGACTTGACTTGAGAATACATACGGCTCATCTATCAGTTGTTGTCCTGTGTGAATCAATCGGTCAAAGTTCACCATTGTAAAACCAAATTGATCTTGCTTGATTCCACGAGCTGTATTAACATCGGCCCAATCAGCTCGAAATAAGACAACTTTCCATTTGTTGTAGTAATCCAACTCAATTATGTCAGTAAGCTGTCCGAAATATTCCACATTTCCCTCGACGGGATTATTGTCCCTAGCGCTAGCATAACTTGTAATTGCAGAATTAACAACTATTCCACAATTTTGCGTTCTCCTATACCTCTCACGATATTTTGTATGAAATCTGAAACCGTTGATGAGGAACGCACTATATCTTTTAACCACTCGATTTGGACCTTGGGAGAGCCATTTAACTTCGTCGTTTACGCTCTTCCCATTCCAAACCTATTGAATGGAAAGTAAACTAAGTAATTAAAAATGTTATGAGAAAGCATTATAATTTGTGTTTAAAGCTCCAACCACATACCGTTTGGCTTAACCATTCATAAAAGATTCGAAAACAACTTATTGATATCTCGATGTTGTGTTCTTTGAGGCGCACGAGATCTCAATATTTGTTTGTACTCACTATGTTAAAAAAATGTAAGATATTTGTTAGAAGATAAACAATTTTAGTTTGATAAATATTTATAAAATTTGTAGAACTTACTTAGTAAAGGTTCCAATGATTCGTGGTGAAAGCAGAACATATCGATGTGCTTGTACCCACGATAAATTATCTAATTCATAATTTCAACTTTGCCGATTGGTTGTCCAAAACTTTGGAACAAATAAGTATCGGCTAAGTCATAGTTCGTGAGTCCAGCATTCCTATTTGGTCTGTTCAACCTTGTTTCCACATCTTCCAAATATCTCGAGCAGAAGGTCATACATTCCTCTGCCAAGTAGCCTTCAGCAATCGATCCTTCTGGATATCGCTTGTTGCGGTAGTAAGACTTTAATTTGGATAGGAACCTAAACATAATATACAACATTATCAAAAGTTGTAACTAAAGGCATTAAGGTGAATAATTAAAAATTTTAAAAATAATTCCCCAAGACCTTTCTATGGGATACATCCATCGATAGGAAACGGGTCTGCCAAGAATTGCTTCGTACGGGAGATGAATTATCAAGTGAACCATAATGGTGAATAAGGAAGGTGGGAAGATTTTCTCCATGTTGCATAAAGTCAAAGCGGCTCGATCCTGTACCTTCTGAAGTTCTTGAACATCCAAAACTTTGCCACAAATGGCTTTCATTATGTTGGATAGTTCAATGATACAAGACGTCACCTTCTTGGACATACAACATCGTAGAGCAACTGGCATTAAATCTTGCATCAAGATGTGATAGTCATGTGATTTTAGCGAATATAACCTTCGATCTTTAACACTAACACATCGAGATATATTTGATGCATACGCATCCGGAACCTTTATATCCTTCAACACCATGCAAAACAGTTCTTTCTCCGTCTTGGACATTGAGAAAATAGAAGCCGACAACCGATATTTCCCATTCGGAAGTGGCTTGGGATGAAGATCAGGCCGAATTCCCATTTGGACTAAATCAAGTCGACTCTGAAGATTGTCTTTTGATTTTCCGTCGACGTTCAAAATTGTACTCACAATGTTCTCGCAGACATTTTTCTCAATGTGCATAACATCAAGATTGTGTCGTAAAAGGTGATGCTCCCAATAAGGTAACTCAAAAAAAATACTTCTTTTTTTCCACAAGTCCGCCTCATTAGGATCGTCCTCTTCGTTGGAGCTTTCATCGGCTTCATCATTTGATCTTCTGTTTCTCTGCGTGTTTGGCGGTTGGTTCATCTTCCCATAAATGAAATTCATATCTTCCAACATGAAGCAGATTTCAGAGCCACTAGTCTGGGAAGGAGCTTCTCTGAACTCTTCAGTGCCATCAAATACAGAACTCTGAAATCTAAATCTATGATTTTCCGGTAACCACCGACGATGCCCCATGTAAGAGAACTTCTTCCCATTGTACAACCATTGCGAGCATGTTTGTGCAGCACAACAAGGACACGTATAACGACCCTTAGTACTCCAACCGGATAAATTGGCATAAGCGGGAAAGTCATTAATGGTCCACATCAAAGCTGCACGTAAATTAAAGTTCTCCTTTCTCAGCACATCGTATGTCTCGACACCAGCCCATAATTGTTTTAACTCTTCAATAAGTGGCTGTAAATAAATGTCGATATCATTCCCGGACCCTTTCTCTCCAGGGATAATCATAGATAAGGGAAGATTGCTTCATGCAAATCCACGGAGGTAGATTGTAAGGAACAAGCACTACTAGCCAAGTACTGTAGGCAGTGCTCATGATCTTGAAAGGATTAAATCCATCAGATGCTAGCCCAAGCCTCACACTCCTAGGATCGCCTGCAAAGCTTGGAAATTTATTGTCAAATGCTTTCCAAGCTAAAGAATCTGCCGGATGCCTTAGTAATCCATCATCGATTCGTCCATCATGGTGCCACGTCATTGACTCCGCTGTCTTCGATGACATGAAAAGCTTTTGAAGCCTTGGTATCAACGGAAAATACCGTAAAATCTTAACTGGCTTCTTGCTCGACTGTGCATCATTTTCATCGTCGTTCCCGTCTTCTGTGTTTCTATTTATCCAACGGGATTGGCCGCATACATGACAGCACTGTTGGTTTTTCCGATCGCCCCAATACAACATGCAGTTATTTGGGCAACTATGGATTTTGTTGTACCCAAGGCCTAAATCTTTTATCATTTTCTTCATATCCTTGCATGACTGAGGGATTTTTGCAAACGGGAACATCTCTCTCAAAAACTCTAATAGCATTGTCAACGAGTTACGGTCCACCCTCCCAAACATTTTAAGCGAAAAAGACGAACACGAAGGCCATTTTGAAAATTTTGATCCCTCATACGCTTCTTCGTTCATGTCATTAAGTAGGCGTAGAACTTCGCCGCTTCTCCATTTGGCTCTTCATGAGGTACACTACTTCCGGTTCGAAACGCAGTTCCACCAATATTACAATCATCGATGCCATAAAATCCTCAGGAACGATTGCACACCATGATGTGCATATTAAATGCATCCATAACATACCTTCCATGTCATCTCCTCTATCGGTGATGGTAGCGATATGAGGATAAGATCGTCCATCGTTGAAGAGGAAGTACTTCTACGGCATTCTCCATGAAAAAGCCATTGCTTATAACCCTTAACAAACCCATCAACAATTAGATGCTCGTATACAACCTCACGATGATGCCAGTTCATGTTGACACACTTCTTACATGGGCAAAGAATCATGTTCTCTTGGCTTGCATATTGAAATGCAAAATTTAGAAAACTCTGCACCCCATTTCGATAACCGTTGCTAACCCTTGACAAATTCATCCAAGACCGGTCCATTTCTTAAATCTTGAAGTCTGACGTTGACAATAATTTGCTCGGGTTAGTCAAAACGCCAGTTATAACTATAAATGAATTTTAGAAAGTTGTGATGTGATATATTTTTATGTATTATGTAAGTTATGTAAGTTCTGTATTATGTATTATGTATTATGTATGCCCCATGTAAGTAATGTAAGCTATGTAAGTAATGTAAGATATTTAATTTATGTAAGTTATGTAAGATATTTAATTTATGTAAATTATGCAAGATATTTAATTTACTTAATTTATGTAAGTTATTTAATTAACTTAATTTATGTAAGTTATGCAAGATATTTAATTTATGTAAGTTATGTAAATTACTTAATTTATGTAAGTTATGTAAGATATTTAATTTACTTAATTTATGTAAGTTATTCAAGATATTTAATTTATGTAAGTTATGTAAATTACTTAATTTATGTAAGTTATGTAAGATATTTAATTTACTTAATTTATGTAAGTTATTCAAGATATTTAAGTTATGTAAGTTATGTAAATTACTTAATTTATGTAAGTTATGTAAGTTATTTAATTTACTTAATTTATGTAAGTTATTTAATTTACTTAATTTATGTAAGTTATTTAATTAACTTAATTTATGTAAGTTATGCAAGATATTTAATTTATGTAAGTTACCAAGAATTACTTAATTTATGTAAGTTATGTAAGTTATTTAATTTCGTAAGTTATGTAATTAACCAAATGTTATTTAATTTCGATACCTAAACTATTATTCAATTATGATTTTTAGTCTAAATGTCATAACAGGATTATTAAAATTGTTGGCTCTGTAAATAATCTCATCTTGTAATGTGACATTTTAATTACATTTTGAATAAAATTGTATGAAATAAAAATTAATAATTTAATCGAAATATAAATTTTATATAAATTATAAATTTAGAACAGACATGAAAATTTACAATAAATACAGAAGAGGACTGATGAATGTCAAAGAAAATTGGAAGACCTAAATTATGGTGTAATGGTGACATGTCAATGGAGCCACGTCTCCCCGTCAAGTGGCACATGCTTTTGCCATATTATTGTCCCATCAATCAAACACCCCCAAAGTCAAAAAACACACACAACCATAAAGCTTTTAACTTCAATTTTCCTTCTTTTTCTCTTTTCACAGGAACTGCATCAATTTTTCCTTCTTTGTCTCATCCAATTCCTTCGATCAAAATCCAAACCTTTTCCATCAATTTCCCTACTTATGAAACAAACTGTTTGAAAAAGAAAAAAGATGAACCCTTTGCTTTGTTTTACAAGCATGGAATCCTAGCTCTTGTCAAGTTTCCTCCATGGAAACATTTTTAATTAGATATTTTAATTAGATATTTTAATAAACATTCAATCTTTAAAGTAAAAATAACAATCATGAAATCGAGCAATTATCAACTGTGGTAGATTACCAATTTATTGTGGAATTACACCTACACAACAAGCAATAATTTATTAAACAAATATATATATTTTATTTTACTTTTTAAAAATCAAATTTAAAGCTGAAGGCTTAATACTGTAAATTTTATAAGCACCTACTGGAATTTGTAAATTAGACCAAGATATTTAATTTACATCCAGCACCAAAGACATATAAAATAGTTGGAATTTAGTTCTAATTTTAATTTCAAGTATGAGTGCTTTTAACAGTAACAAATTTTGAATTTAGTTCTAAAATTACAATTTAACATCAAATATTGAATATACATTTCTAATTATAGTGTTTGTTTACTAAAATGCTTCTAATTTTCAAACAATGAAAAATATTGTTTGAACAAATCAGCAAACTACCCTAAAAACGAGCAGTAAGGAATGCACCAAAAATTCCAAAAAAACCGAATTAAAAGCAGTACCCTTCAGCAATCGAGTAGTAAGAAATGCAGGAAAAATTTTACATCCATTCAACTATTGATAAATGACCAAATCAGCAAACTTACCTAAGTACACAATTTTCAGTTCTCATTCCTTCAACAGTTGGGCAAATGCAGACTCACTCCTGGGGAACAAGACATGATTATCGAACAGTGTAAGGAAAAAAGTAGAAGAAATAAAAAAGCTCGACAGGATCGGAACCAAACCCTAGACACGCAAAAATTCCCAAATTCCCCAAATTCCAAACCAAATTTGTAAGAATAGCTTCGTGACTGAACTAGGACCCTAAACCCCAAATTCCCAATTTACTCTGAACCTAAACCCTAAATCAAGATACACTATTTCGAAAAAAGCTTACCTTTTAAAAACAGATGACGCAGCTTTGATAGTATCCTCTGAATCCTTCGTTTCCACAGAAAGATTTCTCCTCTCCGTTTCTTCCGTCGTTTTTTCTCTTTCAATTTCACTGCTTTTGTTTCTCCCCCAATTTTGTTTCTGCAATGTAGAATTCTGGCCACTGAGATACACATAAATTAGCATAAGTTAAAACACGGTACAGAAACGACGACGTTTCGTCGAAATTTTAAGAAACATTTGCGGCGTTTTTGAAAAAACGCCACTAAATTTTAAAGTTAAAATAGAAACGGCGCCGTTTTAGTAAACTGTAATGCACAATTCTGGCGTTTTCTCAATAAACGCCACAAAAAATTAATAGAAACGGCGCCGTTGAATTAATATATATAAAAAAGGTTAGTATAAATGCGTGTACAGAGACGACGCCGTTTAGCAAAAAATTGAAGACACTTTCTCGGAGTTTATTGAAAAAACGCCGCTATAGCTTGTGTATTTGCGGCGTTTCTTGACAAGCGCCACAAATAATGAAGGTTTAACATCCAAACAAGCAGTGCTTTTGCTCGGATTTATTGCACATTTCGCGCTTTCTTCTAAAGCGCCACTAAAATTAATTTCCTTAAGTTATCGTCGACGTTTAGCCAATATATCAAGTCACTTTTCCGGCGTTTCAAACACAAGCATACAAAAACTAACATAAGCGGCGCTGTTTACTTAATATAGAGAAAATGCTAATTTAAGCCAATATTTTAACTTATTTTTAATTCCATTTACACTAATATTAATTAAATACATCAATTGGTTTAGATTAAATTTTTAAAATATATTTTAAAATACTAATTAGTACTCTAAACCCAAAACCACGATCGACCCCAAAATTCCTAAACCTTAAATCCCAAACCCTAAATCCATACAAGTGTCCACCAAGCATTGCTATCCCATTAACATATGTAAATTTAAATACAATTAATTAATCTGATTTTATTCCACCAATTGATTTTTTGCTATTTCTCTAAGAATTATTATTTTATCGTGCTTTAATGTGGTGTTTTATTAATTATTTGATTTGGTTGGTTAATATATAATTTTTATTTATGTTCAAAATGTAAGAACATATTTAAAATATAAATTAAAAAAACTAAATAAGATCTAAACCCTAAGTCTTTAACTGTTAACTTCTAACCCCTAACCCTATAATCGTAACCCTAAATTCATATATACAAGTGTCCACCAAGCTTAATTTGTTATTCCATTTACATATGTAAAAGATCTAAACCTAATACCCTAACCCGACCCGCCTAAATCCCTGGCTAAACCATAAATCCCTAACTCCTAACCGGCCCATAACGTCTAACCCAGCTCCTAACACCTAAACATTAAATCTGGTCAGCTATTACATAATATATATATATAGTACTCCTGATCAATTACAATACCCTTAAAATAGTAACCCGGCCCTAAATATGACCTAGCTAAAATCTTAAATTAATAATCATATATATACATATATATTATCTTGAGCGAGCACTAAAAATCTTGAACCGAGATGTGATAAGATGGGGATATCATACGGATATAGCTTATATCGATTTTGAATAACCAAATCTTCACACAATTTTAAAGATCGAAATTAATATTATATTTTTACAATTATATAAGAAATTAATTAATATATAAATTACAAAACACTAGTTAATCTAAATTGTAAACCATAAACCCTAAATTAAATCATAAATCTTTAACACATATATTATCCGGAACCTTAAACCCCAACCTTTAAACCATAAACCATAGACCAAATACGATAAACTAAACATATATATTAACCTACATTATATAATGCATGGTTAAGACCAAAACTCTGCGTTTTGGTTAATACATTTTCCGGCGCTTATCAAAAAGCGCCGCTAATACTAATGCTTTAGCGGCGATTTCGTGAACGCCACTAATTCCAGTATACATCAAGACTTAAGCGCTGCGTTTTGTTAATATCTTTTGCGGCGCTTATAAAAAAGCGCCGCTAATAATCTACTTTAGCGGCGATATCCAAAAAGCGCCACTAATTCTAATATACCTCATGTAAAAACGCAGCGTTTTGGTGAGTATATTTTGCGGCGCTTCTGCACAAGCGCCGCTAATACTATGATTTAGCGGCGTTTCTTTATATGCGCCACTAGTAACTGTATACATCGAGACAAAAACATTGCATTTTTGTTGTCAAATTTTGCGGCGCTTATACGAAAGCGCCGCTAATAGTATGCATTAGTGGTGTGTTCGCTCTGCGCCACTAATTCTAGTATACCTCAATACCAAACTCTGCGTTTTGGTTAAGAGGTTTTGCGGTGCTTACCACAACATGCCGCTAATATTATACTTTACCAGCGTTTTATATTAATCGCCACTAACTGTAACATACACCAAGACCAAAACGGTGCACTTTGGTTAGGATATTTTTGCGGCGTTTCCCCATAAGCGCCATAAATTGTAACATACCTCTAGGCCAAACTCTGCGTTTTGGTTAACATATATTGCGGCGCTTTTAGTAAGCGCCGCTAATACTTCCTTTAGCGGCGTGTTTTGTTAAAGCGCCACTAACGCTAATTTACAGCGAGACAAAACGGTGCGTTTTTGTTTAGATTTTTGCGGCGCTTTGGCCATTACGCCGCTAATAATTGCTTTAGCGGCGATTTACTATAAACGCCACTAATTCTTGTATACATTAAGACCAAAACGATGCGTTTTGGTCTTCAGATCTTGCGGCGTGTGACGATAAACACCGCTAATGATGTTCTTTTACGGCGCTTCTCATGATCCGCCGCTAATTCCTGATATTTAGCGGCGGTTTATTTTTTGTGCCGCTAATGCGAGATTATTAGCGGCGTTTGTAGTGCAAACGCCACAAAATATGCCGCTAAAAGCCTCATTTGGTGTAGTGTGATTTAAATGAACAAATAAATTCATATATTAAATCTTTATATTAGTAACTAGCATTTGGATGATATTGATAAAACATTATTTTCATTGCTAAAAATGAAAGTTTGTAGATGGTTGTATAATATAAATGTTTTTGTTAAATAACCATAAGCTAAATGGGTTTTATATATGATTGCACATTTTTATTCTATGTTATAAAGTTTGGACTAGAAGTGGTTCGACTAAAATGAAATAAGTCATATGCATATGCATGATTAATTTTTCTAGTCAATTATAGAATAGTGAAAACATTGGTTTATATAATAAGATCACTATTCGGTATGAATTCTTCTAGTGAGAATATATAACATGATAATTATATATTTGAAATCGAGACCAAAGCTGTGCATATTTATGATGGTGCATGTGGTTTTTTATATGGCTTAGATATGCTCTATAATCTCATGGTTCTTATAAATTTTGAGATGTAATAAATTTTGAAATTTACTATAGAAACAATTAATTAAAGATCTCGTGAGTATGAACATAGCAATATGAATATCATTTGACCTATTTAGGTGATGGACATTGTAATAGGTCTGTAATAAGCCCAATTTACCCGGGCCCGTACAAACCAAAGTCCCAATCTTTGCCCGGCCTGTGAGAGAATAAACCCAAACAAAAACACAGCCCAAAATTGTTCAATACAGGCCCAACACAATTATAACCTAAGCCCAAAATCCCAAACACCCTAACTACCGAAACCCTAAACAAAAAATTCTTGGCCACCGCCTCCAGCAGTCCAGTTACCGCATGACTCGGGGACAAGGTCCCTCTCCGCGCGAGTTGCGCGCCTTCCCCGTACGTTGAACCTATAGCAACGAACACAAACAGAATGGCAAAAATCTTGCTAACAAAAACAGAGGGGATTTCTTTTTCTTTTCTCGGCTATTTAAATGCTGCTTTTTAATCTGTATTTAGGGAGGATATATGTGTGCAAAGAAATACACAGAGAATACAAAAGATTTTTAAAATCAAAAGGTGATTGCGATTCTTTTGTTTTCTTTTTTTATGCTTATTTTCTTTTTCTTTTTTTTTTTGTAAAAAATAGCAGTATAGGAGGAAGGGTTTCTTACCTGCGGGGACTCACCGTCGATGATCCAGGCCTGCTTCGTTTGGAATCGGAGTTGGAGGGCTGGGATTTGGATCGGCCGTAGGCCGAGAGCGGCGATGGAAAAGGGTTTGAAACCCTAGCAGAGAAATCACTGCTTTTGTTTTACTGCTGCAATTAGGTTTTTTAGAAAACCTGTTTTAAATAAGTGAAGCAAAAACGGTGCCGTCTAGAAGGGGTGGGATCCACGTGTTGACCCGACCCGGGTCCGGGATCCGCGCCTATTCCTCTAATGGTCCAATTGCACATTTAGGCCCTCCTTCTTGTGTTACGTTTCAATTTAACCCATTTTGTCTTTTAAAATTTAGTCGCATATTTTATTTTAGTTTCAATTTGGCCCGTGTCAATGTACAGCGTTTTGGAAGGCGGATTATTGCTAAACAGGCCCTCCATGTCATTCGCTTGTTGCATTTTCGTCCCCATTTTCTTTTATATGCTTATATTATTTTATAATATATATATATTCTTTATACTTTCAGTTCTAATATAAATTTTCTTTTTATAAATATTTACATTTTGTACAAAACCTATATTTTGTGTATTTCATTTTCGAAAACGTTTTTTAAAATACATACACCTACGCATTTTTTTTCATATAATATATAGGTGCATATTTTTAATATATGTATATATTTTAAGCCTTTATAAATACATGCATATATTTATGCATACTTTTTCCTTATTTTCATTTTATTTTCTTAACTTTCATATACTTTATATTATATATATACTTATACATTTTTTATTTTGTAAATATATACACATATACATACTTTTTCTATTTTTATTTTATTTTCACGATTTTCAAATACATATACATGCATTTTTATTAGTTTTTATTGGTATATTTCATTCCTTCTTTTTATATGTATACTTGTATATCGTTAGATATATGTGTACATATGTTTGCAACTTCTTGTTATATTGTATTTGTATATATATATTTGTAAATATTTATTCGTATATGTTGTAAATTAAAGTATCTATATCATACATTAACTTTTTAACATACCCTTTTTAAAATATATTTTGGTTTTAACCATTCATCAAAGTTATTTTCTTGATTTAAAGGTTTTTTTGAATAAAAGCATTATTTTAAATTTGGGATTTTCGAGGGAAATTGAGCCCTAACGTATTGGGTTCTGATTTTCTTTGTCAATCTTAAATGACCAAGAATATTCTTTATTCAAAATGCATGAGCATAAAAAATCATTTTTGGGAACTTAACTTGTCATGCCCTAACGTATTGGGTGTGGCCTGTTACTTTCTCGAAATGAAGATTTTCGCATAAAATAAAAGTGATAATGAAAGTTTGGGGATTATGAGGAATTGTACCCTAATGTATTGGAACTCGATTTCTTTACATGACTTGAACGATTGGTTATCCTTTTGCAAATTTCATCATTCAAGCTTATTTTAAAATCTTTTTTTAACTTTCGACACTAAGACATTAAATAGTCAATTTGGTACCGATTTTGGGCGTTACGAGGGTGCTAACCCTTCCTTGTACGTAACTGACTCCCGAACTCGTTTTCTCAAAACTCGTAGACCAAAATAATTTTTAAGGTGAGCCGATCACACCTTAATAAAGGATCGGTGGCGACTCCAGTTTTATTTTTAAAGTCGACAACTAAAATTTTTGTTTTCAAAAAAACGGTTTCGACAGCTTGGCGACTCCGCTGGGGACTTTGAGAGTCGAGCCATGAATTGATTATGCTTTGTCTTTTTGTCGAAAGTCAAAAGTTTTTAAAAAAATCATGAGTTCTCTTCACATTCATTGATTTTTCATATTGGTATGTTGGCAACTTTGCATTTTGCATTGCATGGTCCGTTTTACCCCCTTAAGTGGGAGCGAGAAACTAGTCCTTCGTGAGGTTTTCAGCTCCGTGCAAGGTAGTGGACCGCTTCCGGGATACATCCGTACCTATGTCTTCGTGAGATTTTCATCTCCGTGCAGCCATAGGGAAATGTATCCCCCTAAACTGAACTCGGTCCATATGAGCCTATAATGGGTGAGGATCGAGGAATCTGCTGGTTCTGGTACCTTTGCTCTAGAAGTCAAACCTCATATAGTGAACCCTAGGAACTTGCCCTAGGTAGAGCTATACCAAACCCTAGAGAAGTCTCGAATAGGTGTTTTATTATTTCCAATTATATTGGATTCTTTTATTATACGTGATACTAACTTGTTATGTTTTATTTTGGTTGCATGACATTTTGACTGCATTGCATTTCATCATAGAAAAGAGGTGTTGATTCACGTTCGGTCTCTAAATAGAGAGCTTGTCATGGAAAATGGATTTCTTGATAAAGTGGAAGATAATACGGTTCTCCGAATATAGCCCAAGAAAGCGTGATGCGAGAAGCGTAACAAGAGGAGTATACGACTTTGCTGCGTTGATTCAAGATTAGCAAAGATTATTCAAGAGTCGTCAAATATCCCAACCTTTTTAAAGAAGCTCACAAGCATAGGTGATCAAGGAGTTGCAACCTAGATGAAGTAAAAGGAGCTGGTAGATGTTTATTGGAAAATTCGCGAGATATATTTGAATGGTCGATGTCTTTACTTGGAGTACGAGGGTGAAGCCATATATATATGCGCTTTGTGTAAAGAGATTTGTCTTCTAGAGAAGTTTTCTAGTAAAAGAAATTGAACCAGAATCAACATCTCTTTTTTGCATTCATTTCATGCATTTGCATTTCATTACATCATATGCATTAGACATCGTTAAAGGATCCTAATTAACTAAAATCATTGCTCAGTTAACCTGGAAACCAACCAACCAACCAAACACTGTTACGGTACTCGAGCAAAGATTAAGGACATGGATCGGAGATTGGAAAAACTCGAACAGTGTCAGAAGGAGATGCAAGACCGACTTCAGCTACAGGTGTAGGAGCGGTTAGATAAGATGCAACAGGATATGTCTGAGAAGATGTGAGAATCCCAAGATGATATGATGGCGAAGCTAACCAAACTGTTTACTGGAGGAGGTGATAAGGGAAAGGGTCCCATGGCTGATGAACCACTCTATCCTCCAGGCTTTACTCCTCCACATGTTCGAAATCAAGCTGAATATCCGCACAAACCCACTGTCACAATCAGGCTTCAACAGTCCCAGGCTAGTGTTTCGAACTTTCAAGCTAGATTGGACTTTAACCCCGAAAACTACCCTGTTAACTGTGCCATTCCTGACTTTGATGAAGTGGCTGAAAAGGAAAGAATAAAGAAGGAGTTACCAAAGCAGCTAAAAGAAAGGTGCAAATGGCTCGAGGAGAAATTCAGGGCGATGGAAGTCACTGAAAGCTGTTGTGGGATTGATGCTAAAGAGCTGAGCTTAGTTCCTGATTTGGTACTCCCTCATAAGTTTAAGATGCCGAAATTTGAGAAGTACAATGGGACGACTTGCCTAGAGGCTCATATCACCATGTTCTGCAGGCGAATGGCTGGATACGTTAACAATGACCAGCTATTAATACATTGTTTCCAAGATAGCCTAGCAGGGGCAGTATCTAAGTGGTACAATTAGCTGAGCCGTACCACGATTGGTTCATGGAGGGATTTGACACAAATGTTCATGAAACAGTATAGTTACGTAGCAGACATGGCTCCTGATAGAATCACCCTTCAAAACAAGGAGAAGAAGCCGAGTGAAAGCCTTAGGCAGTACGCACAGAGATGGAGGGAAGTCACCGTCCAAGTTCAGACACAGCTTTTGGAAAGAGAAGTGACAATACTCTTTATAAATACATTGAAAGTTCCATTCATCACACATATGTTAGGAAGTGCTACAAAAAGCTTTTTTGACATAGTTATGAACGATGAAATGATCGAAAATGCTATAAGGAGCGAGAAAATTGTTGCAGAAGAGAGTAACAAGAGGTCAGTCTCAAGAAGAAGAGAAAATGAGGTGAACAACACGGGTTACTCTAAATCAGTTACAGTGAGTCATCCAAGAAAGGTGGTTGGTAATCAACAAAATTCATCAAGACATGATTTCGGTATAAAGACTGAGAAGTTCCGGTTTACACCAATCTCAATACCGTATAGGGAACTGTATCAAAATTTGTTTGATGCCCGTGTTGTTTCCCCTTTTCCTGTGAAGCCTCTACAACCTCCGTATCCCAAATGGTATGATGCGAACGTACAATGTGAATACCATGCGGGAATTACAGGACACTCGATTGAGAATTGCACTGCCTTTAGGAAGCAACTTGAAAGACTCATCGACATGGGTTTTGTCAAGTTTGGTGACTCATCAAGTGCAGAAAATCCATTACCCAATCATGATTGATAATGGAGGGAATGCAATGCATAGAGAAGTGGTGAGAAATTCGTACACCGGTGCCATATCTACAGACACAATTAAAAGGATTCTCGTCAGATATTCGCCTGGGAGGTGTTAAAAATAATGGAACTCTAGAGGAAACCCCTATAAGTATTTAGAGTCTGTTAGAGTAATGTTCAGAACACACTTGCTGATTTTAGCCTAGAAGCAATAGGAATTTCTTTGTGAAATAGGCTCACGTCTGAACATTATTATTTTAATGAAATACATTATTGCAATCATCTTTGAGCAAATGTTCTTTCATTCTTTACGATTTTTTTCATTCTTTCAGATTCTTTTTGCCAAACTATTCATTCATTCATTCATATTATTCATACATTCTTTTGTATATTCTTTGGTACCCACCATGGGTCCCCAAATATCAATGACATGAGTGACGCTGCTACAGACTCAGAATCTCCTTTTGGGTGAGACATGTGTTTAGATGAATCTCACAACTTTGAATGTGACATGGATTGTAGCTTATCTCCAGACTTATTGAGGATGGTAGAGGATAGACAGATCCTACCTCACAAAGAATCATTAAAAGCTGTGAGCTTGGTGAAGATTGGCATTGATATGACTTCAAAGATAAAGCATGACATTGTTGAGTTACTTCAAGAATTCAAAGATGTCTACGCATGGTCATACCAGGATATGCCCAGGTTAAGCACTGTCATTGCAATCTGAACAACAGCACGATATCAGAAATTTACAGTATGTTCAAGGTGAATATCATGAATGGTGCAGTGAAAACTCTACCGGGGCAATGCCACTCTTTTCAGTTTATCACGATTTTTTTATTGAAGTTGAAATTCTTTCTTTTCGGGTTTTGACTGAGCTGAAGTAGGATGAAGATCCAATCTCGATACGATTAGTTGAATCTACTTGAAGAAAAAGGCTAGAAACTATTCATCATGGTCAGATGTACCAAGAAATGAATGATGCGAGCCAATAGCAAAAGGTTTGTCCCAGAGAATTCCACGATGGTGACCTAATGCTGAAGAAGATCCTCACTCTACAAAAAATATAACGGATGTCAAATTGGGAAGAACCTTATGTTATAGAGAAGGTCTTTTCCAAAGGAGCTTTGATTTTGAGCGAGATGGACGATAAACCGGCAAAGTCCTGTAAACTCAGGTTTAGTCAGGAAATACTCCGCTTAAAGAAGGAGAGGACCAATGTAAAAACCCGCAAAGGGAATTTTGAGTCCAAAAAAAAGTGATGTGAAAAAATGAAAAGATGAAAATGAAAAAGTAAAAATGGAGAGGCTAAGGTGAAAACCCGCAAAGGGCGCCTTAGACCAAAGGAGATTTGAGTTGAAAACCCAAAAAGGGCGGCTCAAATGTTGATCAAAATGACATTTGAAATTTTCAGAGCAGCTCAAATACTGATCAGAATGGGGGCATGCAGTGGTCTTGCTATACCGGAATCAACAGGAAAGGGTAGGCGACATCTTGGGGCATCGACAAAGTACTCCTAAACACATGTTAAACTCAGAATGGTCTTAAAAAAATCTGTACAGAGAAGTTCAAGTTGCGATATCTGGGGCACCTAGCCCTTATATTATTTTTTGTTATTCTTGGAACACTTCATTCATTTCCAAGATATGCATTCCTAAATCAATTTCTTTGTTATTCATCTTTATTATCTTTGACAACTTATTCATTTCGAGCTATGCTCAGAACCAACTCAATTCTTATCCATGATCTTTTTGCAAGTATGTTGCATTAAAATAATGATTAATGGACTAATAAAACTTTCACAAGGGAAGTTTTGCATATTACTCTAGAAGTTTCTGAATAATATAGGAACCTTAAACAGGACTATTGTTTAGAACGCACCAGGTTGGAAATCTGATAAAGAAGAGTCTAAATTAAGACTATCCCTTTGAATTTTCTTGTCTAAAGTATTAATTGAACAAAACGGCAAGATGTCGTGTTGGTGACAAAGCTTCAATGAACAAGCAAACAATGATCACCGAATAATAAGAAGAAGTTGTTCTTGGAGAAGATTTCTTCATTTGTGCATGAGCATTTGGTACAACACCCTGGGAATGGTGTAAGAGACCAAAAATTGTGATAACAGAGGATTGAGAAAATGCCAAATCTTTTACTCTTGGGTTACAACGGGAAAATATGGTACAAATTTTGCATCCCAGTGGATCAAACTTGGAGGTTTACAGTGGGGGCAATCTGGTCAAGTGCTTGTTAGGTTCGCCAGCCGAGCATAAAGGCGCTATAGTACATTAAGCGATAGGACCTTAATAAACTTGGAGTAATGATAACTCAAGCATTAAAATATCATTTTCATGACATAGCATTTAGATGTCATTCATACACGCCTAGTTAGGAGCATATGATTCATTCCAATCATGATATCCTAATCACTAGGCATAATTAGGTTCATCATACAGGTCATGTTCCACAGAGAACAGGTCGGTGGAATCATAAAGCCTTATCTCCCTGAGCAGCAGTGGAGCAGGTTGAAAGATAACAGATCTTGTCTTCATGTACTAGCGTGAAGTAGATCAAAGATAACAGATCTTGTCTTTCCATACTGGTGGCGAAACAGATCGAAGAAAGTAGATCTTGTCTTCATGTACTGGCGTGGAGTAGATCAAAGATAACAGATCTTGTCTTCCCATACTGGTGGCGAAGCAGATCGAAGAAAGTAGATCTTGTCTTCATGTATTGGCGTGAAGTAGATCGAAGAAAGCAGATCTTGTCTTCATGTATTGGCGTGAAGTAGATCGAAGAAAGCAAATATTGTCTTCATGTACTGGCGTGAAGTAAATCAAAGATAACAGATCTTGTCTTCCCATACTGGTGGCGAAACAGATCGAAGAAAGCAGATCTTGTCTTCATGTACTGGCGTGAAGTAGATCAAAGGTAACAGATCTTGTCTTCCCATACTGGTGGCGAAAAAGATCGAAGAAAGCAAATATTGTCTTCATGTACTAGCTTGAAGTAGATCAAAGATAATAGATCTTGTCTTCCCATACTGGTGGCAAAGTAGATCGAAGGAAAAAGTAGATCTTGTCTTCATGTATTGGCGTGAAATAGATCAAAGACAACAGATCTTGTCTCCCTATACTGGTGGGGGAGTAGATCGAAGAGAACAGACCTTGTTTTCATTGGCGTGAAGTAGATCAAGCGCAGCAGATCCCATTACTCTAAAGTCGCAGAGAGCAAATTATATCTGGTCTTATCTCCTTGAAATTGCAGTGGGGCAGACAGAAGTAACAAATCCTATCTCCTTGAAGTGGCAATGGAGTGGATTAAAACCACAGATCTCATCTCTCTGAAGTTGCAGTAGAGCAGATCGCGCCAGATCTTATCTTCAAGTTGTACCAGAACAAGTTGAAGCTATAAGTCTTATCTCCCTGAAGTTGCAGTGGAGCAGACTAAAGATAGCAAATTTTGTTCTTTTGAGAAGCCACAAGGTACGAATCCTATCTCCCTGACATTGCAGTGGAGTGGATCGAAGCACTGGTTCCTATACCCCTGAAGATGCAGTAGGAATGAACGAGGCTACCTGAGGAAGAAAAGCACTGATAAAGTTGAAGCTTTGTAAGACCGGGCACAATTGGGCTTTCCAGTCTTTGCTCTGTTCCCGTTACACGACAACAAGCAAAGAGGGGCAGCTGTAATAAGTCCAATTTACCCGGGCCCGTACAAACCAAAGTCCCAATCTTTGCCCAGTCTGTGAGAGAATAAACCCAAACAAAAACACAGCCCAAAATTGTTAAATACAGGCCCAACACAATTATAACCTAAGCCCAAAATCCCAAACACCCTAACTACCGAAACCCTAAATAGAAAATTCTTGGCCGCCACCTCCAGCAGTTCAGTTACCGCATGACTCGGGGACAGGGTCCCTCTCCGCGCGAGTTGCGCGCCTTCCCCGCACGTTGAACCTACAGCAACGAACACAAACAGAATGGCAAAAATCTTGCTAACAAAAACAGTGGGGATTTCTTTTGATTTGATTTCTTTTTCTTTTCTCGGCTATTTCTGTATTTAGGGAGAATATATGTATGCAAAGAAATACACAGAGAATACAAAAGATTTTTAAAATCAAAAGGTGATTGCGATTCTTTTGTTTTCTTTTTTTATGCTTATTTTCTTTTCTTTTTTTTTTGTAAAAAATAGCAGTATAGGAGGAAGGGTTTCTTACCTGCGGGGACTCGCCGTCGACGATCCAGGCCTGCTTCGTTTGGAATCGGAGTTGGAGGGCTAGGATTTGGATCGGCTGTAGGCCGAGAGCGGCGATGGAAAAGGGTTTGAAACCCTAGCAGAGAAATCACTGCTTTTGTTTTACTGCTGCAATTAGGTTTTTTAGAAAACCTGTTTTAAATAAGTGAAGCAAAAACGGTGCCGTCTGGAAGGGGTGGGATCTGCGTGTTGAGCCGACCCGGGTCTGGGATCCGCGCCTATTCCTCTCAATGGTCCAATTGCACATTTAGGCCCTCCTTCTTGTGTTACGTTTCAATTTAACCCATTTTGTCTTTTAAAATTTAGTCGCATATTTTATTTCGGTTTCAATTTGGCCCGTGTCAATGTACAGCATTTTGGAAGGCGGATTATAGCTAAACAGGCCGTCCATGTCATTCGTTTGTTGCATTTTCGTCCCCATTTTCTTTTATATGCTTATATTATTTTATAATATATATATATATATATATATATTCTTTATACTTTCAGTTCTAATATAAATTTTCTTTTTATAAATATTTACATTTTGTACAAAACCTATATTTTGTGTCTTTCATTTTTCAAAACGTTTTTAAAATACATACACCTACGCATTTTTTTCATATAATATATAGGTGCATATTTTTAATATATGTATATATTTTAAGCCTTTATAAATACATGCATATATTTATACATACGTTTTCCTTATTTTCATTTTATTTTCTTAACTTTCATATACTTTATATTATATATATACTTATACATTTTTTATTTTGTAAATATATACACATATACATACTTTTTCTATTTTTATTTTATTTTCACGATTTTTAAATATATATACATGCATTTTTATTAGTTTTTATTGGTATATTTCATTCCTTCTTTTTATATGTATACTTGTATATCGTTAGATATATGTGTACATATGTTTGCAACTTTCTTGTTATATTGTATTTGTATATATATATATTTGTAAATATTTATTCATATATATTGTAAATTAAAGTATCTATATCATAGTGTACATTAACTTTTAACATACCCTTTTTAAAATATATTTTGGTTTTAACCATTCATCAAAGTTATTTTCTTGATTTAAAGGTTTTTTTGAATAAAAGCATTATTTGAAATTTGGGATTTTCGAGGGAAATTGAGCCCTAACGTATTGGGTTCTGATTTTCTTTATCAATCTTAAATGACCAAGAATATTCTTTATTCAAAATGCATGAGCATAAAATATCATTTTTGGGAACTTAACTTGTCATGCCCTAACGTATTGGGTGTGACCTGTTACTTTCTCGAAATGAAGATTTTCGCATAAAATAAAAGTGATAATGAAAGTTCGGGGATTATGAGGAATTGTACCCTAACGTATTGGGACTCGATTTCTTTACATGACTTGAACAATTGGTTATCCTTTTGCAAATTTCATCATTCAAGCTTATTTTAAAAAAAATTTTTAACTTTCGACACTAAGACATTAAATAGTCAATTTGGTACCGATTTTGGGCGTTACGAGGGTGCTAACCCTTCCTCGTACGTAACTGACTCCCGAACTTGTTTCTCAAAACTCGTAGACCAAAATAATTTTTAAGGTGAGCCGATCACACCTTAATAAAGGATCGGTGGCGACTCCAGTTTTATTTTTAAAGTCGACAACTAAAATTTTTGTTTTCAAAAAAACGGTTTCGACAAGGTCAAATTAGCCTGGGACCGAATTTCAAACAAGTAAAAGGCCCAAACAGAAATCAGATAAAAAATAATAAACAAAACCAAAAATAAATACAAACAACCCAAATAAAATTACAAGCCCAAATAAAAATTACAAGTCCAATTACAAAAAGAGGCCTAAATGGCCCAAAATAAAAGAAAATCCTAAAGGCCCGTTGGCCCAACAACTTAAACATTTTCAGTAAAACCAAAAAACCCTAAGCCACTTTGCGCCGCTCCTCTCTTTGCACGCGTGCCGCCCTAAGAGCAGTTGAGAGAAAAAAGAAAGAAAGAAAGGAATTTTTTGTTTTTTAAGAACAAGTTGAAATGAATTTTTAAAAAAATATTTTTAACTTATATAGACTAAGCAAAACAATGCCGTTTTTAAGTGGCTCCAAACACCCCAAAACGATGTTATTTTGAAGTAGAGCCCGACGACCCGAACCGCGTATGATCCTCGCGTTTTTTAACCTGAGGGGTCTATTTATGCTTTAGGTCCTTCTTCTTTTTAATGGCATTTCAATCCAGTCCTATTCCTTTTTCTTTTTAATTTTTACCATGTAATTTTGGTTTTGTTTCATTTTGGTCCTCCTGAGAAACGGTGCGCATAAAGACAGGGGATATTTTCCTATTCGGTTCTTGTCCTTTTTAGTGCGTTACATTTTAATCCTTATTAATCTTTTTTTAATATTTACAATTTATACCCCATAATTTCATTTAAATTTCAATTAAATCCTTTATTTATTTAATTTCAGCCTTTTCATGGATTTTTTTATTTTATTATTAGTTACTTTGAAATTGCAATAATTTTATTATCAAGTCTTTCATGAAATTATTATTATTATTTACTTATTTATCTATTTATTATTATTCCTTGCTTTTTATTTTAAAATTTATATTGTTCATATTTGTACATTTTGTTCTATTGTCATTATTATCTCATTATTATTTATTTTTATTTTTGTGTTATTTTATGTTTTTTATTTTAAAATTTATATTGTTCATATTTGTACATTTTTTATATTGTCATTATTATCTCATTATTATTTATTTTTATTTTTTGTGTTATTTTATTATTCCTTTTATTATCATGTCTTTTCGATCATGCATCTTCCATTTATTTTTATTTTAAGTTACGTTATCTATTTTATTATTATGATTATGTTATTATTATTAAAGTATACCTTTATTTATTTATATTTTATCATTCTAATATTGTACCCATATAGCCATTTTATATTATTTCATTATCACTACATCATGCATTATGTTTAAATATAATTGGTCGTTTTTATACTATACCCCAAATAAGATAAATACACATTGTTTTAAATGTTACATTCGTTATTATTTAATGAAGGAAATTTTAAAATTAAGGCAATGTCTTGTATTTGGAGATTCGAGAAGCCGTGCCCTAACTTGAGAGGTTCGACTTTCTCCTTGAACCTAGATAACCAGACATCCATTTTAAAATTAAAACACATGAGATTTAAATAGTAATTAAATAAAGAGCAAGCTTATTTTCGAGGATTCGAGATGGCGTGTCCTAACTTATGGGATATGGACTTTTGTTACCTCGAGATAAGAGGGTCTTTTACACACGTTTTGATTTATTCAAGTGATTTTAATTAAAAATAACATTATTGCAAAGCGGGATCGTGTTTTTAAATTCTCTTCAAATTTTCAATTCCCGACACTAATACATCAAGTAATCAACTAGGTACCAATTTTGGGCGTCACAAGGGTGCTAATCTTTCCTCGTGCGTAACCGACTCCCGAACCCATTTTTTGAATTTTGTAGACCAAAAATCGTTGTTTTAGTAAATCAAACCTTTTATTAAAGCGATCAAATTATGAGGTGATCCGATCACACCTCATAAAAAAGGATTGGTGGCGACTCATATTTTTATTTTTTTAATAAAAATTCCAATTTCAAAAAAAGGTTTCGACAAACATGATTTTGATCATAGTCAAAAAGTAATTGATAATGTCCACCATGAAGGATATATAATGTGTGATATTCAAATGATTTGATGGATAATGTCCTCTAATATGTCTATATTATAAAAACATATGAAACACTTGGTTTGTTGGAAAAAGTGAAGTTATTTAAGTATGCACACCATAAGTTTTTAAAGTCATAAATTGACTATATGTTGTCTTGTTTCATCAAGGGATTCAAGGTCTCTTTACAACAACTTGGTAAAAAAGGCAACATAATAACAATAAAGATTTATCAATGTGAATGGATAATTGGACATGGTGGGGATGTTGGTCTTGTGAACTTTCAAGACACAAATAAATATAAAGTTTCACCATTTGGTATAAATGATTAACATAACTATGTTGGAAATTCGAAAATTTAGGGATAAGTACAATATCATAATATTTGAGTTACCCATGATGGAAACTCAACTCAACGCTTGATATAATGTCAAGTCTTGAGTTCAATGAGACAAAGTATATTTTCAGTATGTGATTGCTAGCACCATAAAATATTAATAATATATCATCCATGGGTGAAAAGTGTTAGGCACCTGTAATGATGAGCAAACCTGTAATGATGAGCAAAAGAATGAGTATTATACCCTTAATATTATTAACACTTTTCACCCAAGCTGACTGCCTGAGCTCCTAGCACTATAAAATATTAATAATATATCATCCCTTGTAACAACACTCATAAAAAGATGTTACATACACATGGTCATAATAGTACCCTTGGATACTGTGCACTGACTAGTGTTAAAATCATTGTGTGAGATGTGTTCAGTTAATTAAATAGAACAGTTGGTTCAAAGCATAGTCTTCCATGCGATTTTGATTAAATTTATCATGTTTTCACTAAGAGAGGTTCAATCGTAAGAAACTTTCATTTATGCAATTGATTTTTAAGATTATTAAAATCTTAAAATAGTGCAGATTGTTGGAGCATTTTCAAAAAATATATAGTGTTCCAATAGCTGCAAATGAAAAGATATAAGTAACCAAAAGTTATGTCATTGACCATGCCCCGACGTACGTGCAATGAATCTATGAATCAACACTATTATACTTAAGTATCTAGCGACTTTACTACAAGTGTAATAGGTCAGTTGTAATATTTATAAGTGTTACAATGGAACACTTTGAGTATTCTAAGGATCGAACCTAAGGGATTGCCAAATTGGTAAATGTGTTTATCAAGTTAATTAAAAGTTAAGCAATTATTAATCTAATCGAGTAAGAAATTAATGGTGCAAATTCCAAAGTAAATTGTTTATAAACAGAATTTAAATTATCAATTAAAGAAACTAATATAATTTTCTTACAATAACCAATTTGGCAATCCCTTGGGTTCGATCCTTAGACAATAAAAATGATAAAACGATGGTCGATTGAATCATTACTCGCTAACTAGCTTTTTGGGTAATTCTTGTGCCTAAATCATGAGCTTCATGTTATTTTTGAAGCAATTTTTGAATCACCTAATTCTGTGGTCTGCAATCTGAGATATAGTCATTTTTGTAAAACAATTTAGTTCCTTACGAGAATTTTGGTTGGGTTCCACAATAGTAACTTTGACTGGACTTTGTGAGACCTTCTAACCATCTTTTGGGGTGATTATTGTGCCCAAGTTGTAGATCTTCATGTCATCTTTACAGTAGTTTCTGAATCACTAAAGTTCAAGTTCTACAACCCAAGATATGGACCTTTCAGTAAAAGAGTATTGCAGTTCATATGACAGTTCAAGATTAGTCATGAATCAACTTCTTTAACTTGCAAAAGCGAATCAAAGCACATCTAAGTACTAAAATATTGATGATCTATTGTTCTTATCTATCCAAATTAATACTAGATGTATTAAAAAATTTAAAATTATGGCGTGCACACATTTCATGTTTTTCTAACACCACCTCATCTACCCCTTATAAACCTTCTACTAAACCCTCATTTAAATTTTCAGGATCATCTACCCCTACCCACATTTAACTTTTCATTACCATCTACCACACCCTCTCCTAAATTATCAGGACCAAGCAGTGAAGGGGCATCTTCCTCTAAATTTGATATGTTGACCCCATGTTCAAGATATATGTGTATATGCTCAAAACTTGTTAAATGATAAAAGCAATTTATGAAACATTCAATATCAAAACATACCCTCAAACCCATCTATATTAATATTTATATAAGCTTTGATACACCAATACACATTCACGTATTTATATTATCTTTTGTATTATATCATATTTTAATTATTTTTCCATAATGTCTCAATAAAGTTATTTTCAATTTTGAACAGTTAATTATAATAGAATTTTAACTCTAAATTTATATATTAAAACTAAATTATTATATAAAATATTTATTGATTAAATATCATATACATATTTCGAAATGCAATAGTTATATTCTAATTTGCATTCCTATGAAATTAATTATTATTATGTACTTTTTAATCATAACAATGTTGGGAGAGAGAGAAAGGGGATGGCAGGGTTTGAACCTAAATTATCTAAGTACTAAGAGCTTTAACTATTGATATTATGTACTTTGATATATTTTTATTCATACATGGACTTCATTAGAAAATGTATTAAAGACATTTTAATCAATAAATATGTTAATGGTTCTGTTTAATATACTGTTGTTGTCGTGGGCTCAACCAACGAATGGCTGGCTAAAATCAGGGCGGAGGGAGGGGAGCTTTAAAGCTACTCCATACCTAGGACGAGGATCAAACCTTCGACCACTGATTAAGGTAGGAGAGACCTAATGAAATAACTTTAAAAATAGCTTTGAAACACTTCGCTAAATATTTCATTTGCATAATTATGAAAAACTTTTAAAATATTAATTATGTTAAATACTAAATAACATTTTTACATATGAATGTTAGCTCTGTTAAAATTTAGTCTTGTTTTATTTTTTATTAATACATAAATTAAATTGATTTCTTTTTGTACATATTTCATATGTTATTATTATTAATTAATTTCAAATTATATATTTTATTATTTATTATATATTAATTTTAAACTAGGTTGTGAAAATCAACCCAAACCTATTAACTATTTAAATGGCCATATGACATTTTTCGCTTTAACATGGAGATTTTTTGAAGCCTTTTTGAGATGAGAAATTTTAATAAAAAAATCTATCTAATTTTTATGTACTTGCTAAAAAACAATAGTTTGGAATTTATATTTTTCTCTCAGAACCTCTCCAAGCTAGGGGTGAGTATTCGATCGAGTCGAGTCGAATCGAGTAAAAAAATATTTTAGCAACCGAACTTAATTTGAATTTTTTTCGAATCGAATCGAATCGAGTCAAAAATTTTTGAATCAAATCAAGTCGAGTTAACGAATCCTATTATTTATACTTAATGTTGCGTTTAGATGGACCGATTATTTAACTAGTAAACAAAGTACAAGATTATTTAACTACATGAACAATATAATGATTTTACTTTTTAATTTAATGGGTAAACATTTATCAAAACGACGTAATTTTGCCTTTTAACTTAATTATTTTGAATTTAACTTTTAAAAAGTAAATATTTATCAAAACGACGTAGTTTTATATTTTCTTATTCGGATTTTCGATAACTCAATTCGTAATTCATATTCAAGTTAAACCGAAAAACTTATTTTTTATTTGAGTTGATCCGAATAACTTGATTAACTCAAATAACTCGAACTATTTACTTAAAATTTGAATTTTTTATCAAGTATTTCAAATCGAATCGATTTTGCTCACCCCTACTCCAAGCATTATTTTCAAATAATATGTTTTATTTTTAATTTTTTAAAACTATATATTTTGATTTTTATAAAATAAATTTAAAATAATATCAAATTTAATTTTAAATATATTATTCCTAAAATATTACATGCCAAATTTCATTTAGTGATTTTATAGAATATTTTTCTTATAAAATATTTACATTTAAAAATATTTTAATTAATTTTATTTCATAAGTATATAAAATTTATAAATGTTAGCATGTAATTTTATAAAATTGTTGTATTTGGTAAATATATCACTTTCTTAAAAAATGAAAAATAAAAATAAAAGCCATAAAAACTTTTGAGTTAGATATTTTCTTTTCATTAAAAACAAAATTGATATTTCATAAATTAAATTCTTACTTGTTGAATGCTTTTTCTACCATATAATGGTCTATTTTAGTACTAATATTATCACTATTGTTGTATTGTTAATGTATTAAATATTGGACATTTATTTGATAAACTGTTAGGAGAGTTTTAGATTTCACAAGTAAGGTCGATGTTGATAAATATCCTATAAAGGTATAATAAAATATTAAAAAGACACATATCAATTTTTTAATGTTGGTTGTGAAATAAAAAAAAATATTATTAGTATTTCAAGTGCTCACCCTTAAATATTTCATTAAAAATATTAAATAAATTTTTTTAATATACATAGTTGAATTGGGCTGATTTAAAATTTTTAAAGCTCGAGCTCCAAACCAACTCAAATCCACCCAAATGACTGGTGAAGACATCTTTTTTAAGTTATGGTGATACTGAGAGAAAATGATATTCAGTCTTTATCTTGGTTTCTCTTCCTCAATAAAAGCATACATGAGGGATCACACAAATCTTTTGTCTCATTTTATCTCTCTTTTGTCTATTTTGTGGACCTTCACAACAAATCACATTACTGCAGCATATGGCTAATTTTCACTGTCCACCTTATATACAATGTTGATTTATTTTTCCATTTATCAATTTTGAGTTTAAAGGTATTAGGTTTCTTGGAACATATTGTACTCATAACACCTTTCTAGATGTAGCTGAAGAATCCATTCATTTTCAAGGTTTAACTTTGAAAATAGCTTACCACTAGGA
This sequence comes from Gossypium raimondii, assembly GCF_025698545.1. Classification (NCBI taxonomy): domain Eukaryota; kingdom Viridiplantae; phylum Streptophyta; class Magnoliopsida; order Malvales; family Malvaceae; genus Gossypium; species Gossypium raimondii. The sequence goes on from NC_068568.1 coordinate 4,994,295, forward strand.
TAAGCTAGCTCCTTTGTGAAGTGCTTATATATATATATATATATATATATATATATAGGGTAAATATATATTGGCACTTGAACTTCGTTTCAAGGTTTAAATTAGTACCTAAAGTTTATTTTGATTCAATTGGGTACTCAAACTTTGGTTTTTTGTTGTCTAAATTAGTATTTACGGTAAATAACTTATTTGAATAAATTTGAACTATGACATCAAGTTAATGTACTAGTTTGAACTAGAAAATCAAATTTAAGCACTTAATTGGACAAAAGAAAATCTTAAGTATCAATTTAAACTTTGAAGTCAAGTTAAAGTAACAAAATGTATATTTACCCTTTTATATATGTTAGAAGTTTTGGTCTCGAAGCATCCCATGCGTTGCATATATGTAAAGCTCTATATGGAATAGGAGAAATGATAGTATGAAACACAGATATTATCCATTTCTAATAGTTTTATACCACATCAGCAATTTCATCCTAAATTTAAGGATTTTAATTTGGATTTGATTTTTCTCAAAATGAAAATAGATGAAAATATTGGAGTGGCATAAAGCTATTGAAAATAAATAATATCACTGTTTCATACCGTCTTTTTGCCGTGAAATAGATACTCTTATATAGAAAACATTTCATTATTGAAGTCAAAAACAACTCTTTACAAGTTTCGGGTGAAAAATAAATGATAAAACAAAATTATTATCCTATATACTACCAGTCTTAACATCTTCCTAAATCAGCAAGGAAAATGGATAGAATAATTAAAAAGAAAATAGTAAAGAGAATAGGCAGCATCCGGCCGGCGGCCAAAGCTTCTTAAAGTTTAAAACATGAAGGGTGTCGGAGAGAACGCAGGTATAACCATCGGCTCACTGTTGTTATTCCTGAAAATTACCCAAAAAGAAAAAAAAAATCAAATATTAGGCAGAAAAAGGATAATTTAAAAAAGAAGAAAAAGAGTAAGTATTACCAACCTGGAGTAGTAGGAATTCTCATCATGGCTAACTCTGTAAGGCTTAGACGTATATTTCCCTTTGGATTTGTTTTTATTGGGAGTTCTCTTTTCCGTAACCTTGCCGTCTTCCCTGATAGCTTGAAGAACCGGTCTCCAATGTCGACTTGGTGAGGAGGCAGAGCCACCGCCTGACTTGGTAATAGTACGTTCTGCATGGCGGGTGGTGCGGAGAGAAGCCTTATCCTCATCTCGATGGGATGTGGATGGGCGATAACAGGAACCTAATTCAGAGAAGAACTTCATTTATGGGAGAGGAGAAAAACACGGGAGAAGGTTCTGGGTTGATTTTGAAGGTAAGTGAAGGGGAATGATGCGGGGTTGATTATATTTATAGACGAAGAGCCGTGAGGTAAATGATGTTGACACTGATTTGCTTTGCACAAATTATTTAATGCCAGTGAAATGCAAGAACCAATAGCCTTTTTTTGTTATATATATACACATATTTTGTTTTGTTTTTGTTAAGATATTATAAAGAAATATACAAAAATACATAAATATTTTTAAAAAATAATAAATTAAAAATAAAAATGATGGTTGACAAAAAATAATAATATATAAAATTTAAAATATATAAAAATACAAAAATATTTTTTAAATATATTAAATAAAAAATAAAAAAATCCTCCCCGTCTCCCTCTTCCCCCTCCCCACCACCGGCATCCCTCTCCCTCTCTGCTGCAAGCTCATTGTCCAAGGTAATTTTGAAATCAACGAAAATCCAGTTGTAATACTTCAAATTTGTTCTATTCCACTGAATATTGGTAAAGAAGGATCTTGATTTTTTCTCTTCTTTTTTCTTTTTGGTCTAATATTCCTCTGCAAGTACAAGAATTTACATGAAAATAGATGAGACTTTAATTGAAATGGAAAAATTAAAATACTATAAATTATAGTGGGTTGGATTCAATGTGTATTTTTTTAGATATTATATAAAAATATAAAAATCCTCATAATATACTTTTGTTTTGTACAATGATAGGATAATTGGTAATTTCTTAAATAAGTTGAGATTTGATTAATGGGTGACACTTAAATTAATCAACCCTTCTTTAATATGCAGTATAAATAGATAAAATATATAGTTTTTATTTAAAATATTAATTTACTAATTAGAAGCTTTTAGAATAGTGAAATTAGGAGAAGAGGTTAATAAAATATACAATCAACTTTTTCTATAACAAACCCATTTGTGATCAAATTTTGTTTGTTATAGAGATGTGACTATTATACACCTATAACAATATGCGTTATAGAGAGATACTTGTCGTAAGTTTATCATAGAATTTATACCATTAATTTCCATCAAATAAAGATGTATAACATGTGCATGTATTATTACTTTTATGCATATTTTATTTTATATTCTTTCACAAGTTCAATTAAACAATTTGAGTTATCAAGTTAATTTATTAAATAATTAATTAATCATTTGTTTCTAAATTTAAGCAATCAATTTATAATTTTATGATGTTCCAAATTCATAATAGAATATTTAATTAGAGAACTTAATAGTTTATTGAATTGATAACTTTAATCTCACTCATTGAAAATTATTTTATTTAATAAAATATGATTAATAGATTTCTTCATGTGAAATTAAGCAATTAAATTCATAGTTAGAATCTTTTTTACGTATGATATTAATTAAGAAATTAAATTCATTAAATCCATGAAAGACATTTTTTACAATAAATATTTCTGTCTTTGTTGTTGAATTGTGAGGAATCTTGGATGGTTTGTTCCTACTTCAGAAGTAAGGATATAATCGGGTAACCATCCGGTCTGATAATCTCGAGGTAGTCAAAGTTATTTGCGATCATCATTTAGCTGGATCAAGTATTTCACTCGTCAGGAGAATTCAACAAATTTTATCTTATAAAGACAAGTGGTTCATGAGGTATACTCCTAGATAAAATAATTAGGTAGCATACATTAACTAAAATGGCTTTTGTAAATGAGAAAGAGTTATGCTTAGTTGACGTTCTTCCTTTGGAGATTCAAGAAATTTTAGAAAAGGATAGAATAAGAAACATTTTAACCTCGAATATTCCTATGTAAACCTTTTGATATTTTTTTTAGTTTTCTTTTTATACAAAAAATAAAAAATAAATAAATTAAATTATCTTTAAAACTCGAAGCATTATCTAAAGGGTGTTGGTTTGATAGTATATTACAAATAAACTTGGTGTGTTGGTTTGATAGTCAGGATGTTCATCGCTTCAATCTGGATTTGAGTCGCGTTAATTGCATGGCTATTAGGACTTTGTCCTTCTCTTAATTCACAAAAACAAAAATAAAAACAAAATATATTATTATAATTAAAGCATGCCATTAAATTGTTTGCTCAATTTCAAAATGTTATTTTGTCCTTAATTAAAATAAGCGTGAAAAAATTAATATTGAAAATTTAAATATTGAATTGAAGTTAAAATATTATTTGATATATTATTTAAAATTAATTACTGCATATAATTAGATTATTTGATGAATATAGATTTTAAATTATAAAAATATATTCTATATTTTATCATTAAATTTTAAACATTTCATCTTATTGCAAATAAAAATCAAATTTTAAATGTAAAATTTTATAGGATATTAAAATATTATAATAGATAAAATAAATTAAAATATCCTATGTGATAAATAACTCTTATTTACTTATTATTTTTCACATTTTTATAAAAATTATAAAATTATTTAATTTTAAATTATCAATGTATAAAAAATTAAATCATTAAAATTATTAAATCTCAATTGCTTTAGCTATTTGGAGTAATTGATATTATGAGTCACATGTCAGTGTTGGGGCCCTTGTTATCTACGAGTATTAATTAGAGGCCAAACACTAACATAGAAAAATCTAGAGAAGCAATAGAAATTAATGTGGGGGCGTTGGAGACATAATTAGGGTTCGGAATTGCAAGTCCCTATTTCCAGAGGGAAATACCAATTCATATGAACCACAGAATGTTGCACCACAACATCACGTACAATCTTCTTCAATCTTTCTCTCGAAAATTCTTCCCCCACCATCCAAGTCCGTAGGGAAAAATTTTTAATCTCGCACTTCATGTGTACGTTAGGAGTATCATACCTCATGTTATATTAAATTTGATACTCTTGTTATATAGATTTGACCATACATATGTCGTTCAATTTGACAAGTACCAACCAGGCAAAATTAAAATTATTATTTAAGAGTTCATATATATATATATATATATATATTAAGAGGGCGTTTGGTATTATCATTTTTAAAGCATTTAATTGGTTAGAATGTGATTCCAATATTTGATATGTAAAATTTGATTTACTTTTTTAAGAATGTAACATTCCTTTTAAGAGTTAATTTCTCATTGCAAGGTTGTTTTCGTGACAACTTTTTTTTTTTTTTTTGCACATTGAAGAGAACTCTAATGTTTGTGGCTAAAATTTCATTTGAAAAACTAGTGTGGAGTGGTAATGATTGGATAGTATTGAGGGATTTTAATCAAGTTGTTTGGTAGAAAGATAAAATATTGACTAGGCCAAAAGAGCTAGGAGGGGTTGAGAATTTCATGGCATGCTTGAATGAGTATGGCCTAACTAGCCCTTCAAAAGGGGCATACTTCACTTGATCTAATAGCAGGAAAAGAGAGGAAGTGGTGTGGGAAAGATTAGATAAGAGTCTTTGCTAATGCTAATTGTTTCCAATCCTACAAGAATTTGTTGGTTCTTAATCTACTCGTCTTCGGTGTTAGAGTAACTGATAAGTCAATTAATCTGTTAGTCATTAGTTAACTGTTAGTTAATTTCTTAACTAGTTCTCTGTAGATAGCATGCTTTGCTATATAAAAGCATGAGCAACCTTTGTATAGAATATCAATCCTCAAAATGTATTCTTCTTGATTAATAAAGTTTCTGTTATTTTCTTCATTTCTTGTTATAGTTTAACATGATATCAGATGTCCATTTTTTCCTAAAGTTATTCCCTTGAATCCCTGTGTTTTTCATGGCTCCTCCTTCTAGCCTGTCTGCTATTCAATCTACTACACCAGTGATGGCTTCCAATCTTACTAATGGATTCGTTGACAGACGTTTCTTTTCCACCAAGAAAATCAGTGTTCTTCTTGATGATAATAATTACTTGCTGTGGCCTCAATAGGTTCTCTTGGCGATTAAGATGTATAAGCTTCAAAAATTTCTTGACTCTTGTACTGTACCTCATCCTCAACTAATTTCGGATGATAACGGGGTGCCTCAAGAGAATCTTGAGTTTACTCGATTTGAGCAACAAGATAGTGCTATTGCATTGTGGATCTTGTTGTCGGTGAGTCAAGCGGTTCTTCCACATCTCATTGGTCTGGATACTAGTGCTCAAATCTGAAATGCTCTTGTTAATTTGCATGACAGTAAAACCACCTCTTGCTTGATGTTTTACAGAAGGGCTTTGCACTCTCAGCGCAAGGGTGATCTTATGAAAGATTTCTTAATGAAAATCAAGGGTTACTGTGATAATCTTGCTAGTTGTGGAGAAGTTATTAGCGAGCATGAACATGTTACTGCGATTCTTAATGGGTTGTCGCCTGAGTATGAATCTGTTATTACAGTTATCTTTGCAAGTCAAATACCCTACAATGTTTAGGGTGTCACTACTATGCTTCTTGATGCTGAAGCACGACAACAAGTTACAATATTTGAGGCTCT